>NW_027509193.1:4220000-4851875 GCF_051911475.1 Siphateles boraxobius
CCCTCCACACTGGTTTTACTTCATCATCTATTGCAAGTTTACTTCTCCACACGGTGTCAGGTCTTTTATCTAACATTGTTTTGTTATACACTTTCACAAAACATTTATACATCAATTTACCCCCCAACATGGTCAAGTCCAAATCCGTTAAAACTTTCAGATCCAATAAAGGTCCTGTTGCATCTTTAAAATCTGGTGTAAGACCAAGTTTTGGAAAGGAATCAGTCTCATCCAAACTTACAGACCCATCTTCAAATCCTTTTAACAACTTTAAATCATCATCTGTTAATTTTCCCTTCCAAAGTTCAATTATTTTTTCAGTTTGGCGAGTTGATCTCTGCCCCAGCAAAGTAGCCACCGCATTAATATCATTCAGTTCAGGCCCGGCCACATCAATGATATGCTTCAATTGAACATTTTTGGAGGTGCACAGTATCTGGGTGAGACCCATCATGCTCTCGCCTGTTACATCCAGCCAAGCTCCTTTAACCAGGGGTTCTTCAAGCAACCAGAACAAAGAGTCTGTTTTCTCCAGTCTATGAATGACAAAAAGTCTCCAGACTTTAAAAAGTCCACGATAAAAAGATGGTAGTCCATTAAGGCAAATGTTCTTGTGGTCCATTAAAAACAGTGCAGCATCCAGGCCAAGACCTTCTACTCTTTGTAAGATCGTTTTGGCCATCATTCTCCACACCAGATCCGCAGATCCCTTCAAAAACTTTTGTACAAATTGTAAGCGGAAGGTCGCTAGCCGACTTTGCAGGTGTACCAGGCCCTGCCCACCCTCCTCTCTGGGCAAATAAAGCACACTTTGAGGAATCCAGTGTAGTTTGTCCCAGAAAAAATTTACCAAAATTGTCTGTAATTTTGGCAACAGGCCAACAGGTGGGTCTACACAGGACAACTTATGCCACAATGTTGAGGCTACTAAATTATTAATGACTAGCACTCTTCCTCGAAAAGACATTTGTGGATGGATCCATTTCCATTTTTTAAGTCTGCCCTCTATTTTTTCCACAATTCCCTCCCAATTTTTCTGTTGTGCAGCTTCATCACCAAGGTATACTCCCAAGTATTTGAAACCCCCCCTTTTCCATATCATCTCACCAGGTAACTTTGGTAAGCCCTCCTCCCATTTTCCAATTGCCAGAGCATCACTCTTCTCCCAATTTACTCTAGCAGATGAAATTAAACCAAAGTCCTTTACCACAGACACCAAGTTTTCAATATCCTTTTGACTATTAACTATTATTATAACATCGTCAGCATATGCTGACACCTGATGCTGTAACTCTGTGCAATGCAATGATAACCCCACAATTTTATTTCTTAGCTTAATTAGCAAAGGTTCAATGGCTAGGGAGTATAACATACCTGATAGTGCACACCCTTGTCTTATACCCCTACTGATATTAAACGGGGCGCTTAAACCACCATTGACTTTCAGCATGCTTTCAATGCTCTGGTACAACACTCGAATCATTTTAACAAATTTTGATCCAAAACCAAAAGACTCTAAAGCCTTCCACAGATACTGATGTTCAATTCTGTCAAAGGCTTTTTCCTGGTCAAGCGAGATGAGCCCTAAATCCACCCCCAAAAAACCAGAAACATCCAAAACATCTCTTATTAGATGAATATTATCTAAAATGTATCTACCTGGCACACAATACGTCTGATCCAAATGAACAACTTGGTCCATTTCTTCTTTCAGTCTGTTAGCCAAGGCCTTAGATAGAATCTTCATATCAGAACATAACAAGCTTATAGGACGCCAGTTCTTAATCTCCTGTAGATTGCCCTTCTTAGGAAGCAGTGTTATAACAGCTCTTCTGCAACTCAAAGGCAACGAGCCTTCTGTCAGACTCTCATTAAAAACACTTAATAGGTCCTCACCAAGCACAGACCAGAACTCCTTATAAAACTCCACAGGGAGTCCGTCAATACCAGGAGACTTCCCACCCTCCATGTCTTTAAGGGCATTCAAAAGTTCCTGATTGGACAAGGGTCTTTCCAGATGTGCCTTTGAGTCTTCAGCAACACTGGGCAATCCTTCAAGGAAACCGGCAGACAGCTGAACATTCTCTTTGTATTCACTCTTGAACAGTTTGTTGTAGAAGCTTACAGCTCTCCGTCTTATTTCATTTGCTTCAGTTAACTCCTGGCCACTTTCTGACCGTAGAGAGTGAATATATCTGCATTGTCCATTCTTTTTCTCCAAGCTGAAGAAAAATTTAGTTGGGGCGTCCATTTCAGTTACATTCTGCTGCCTTGACCTTATCAGAGCTCCTTGTGCCTTTATACCAAGCATATTTTCCAAAAGAGACCTTTTGGACTTTAATGTCTCAGCTTGTCTTGGTTCTCTTTTAACATCAGCCAGCGCTTGTAAGTTAACAATTTCAGATTCCAATTGTCTCATGTCTCGAGTGATGTCTCGAGAAACACTGAAAGCATACTGTTGACAGAGCATTTTTATTTCGATTTTTCCATAGTCCCACCATTGTCTCAAATCATTAAAACCTTGCTTTCTTAATTTAAATTGACTCCAAAAAAAACAGAAAACTTCTTTAAAATTCAAATCGCTCAACAAAGAAGTATTCAAATGCCAATACGCACTTATAACTTTAACATTTGCAATAAACACCTGACAGGAAACCAAGAAATGATCAGTAAAACCAACTGGCACAATTTCACATTTCTTCACAACATTTACATGGTGTTTAAAGCAATAAAAACGATCAAGTCTTGCCATGGAAAGAAAATTGTCTCTTGTATGGAACCACGTATACTGCTTCACATTGCTATTAAATTCTCTCCATAAATCACATAAACTATGTGTCTCTATTAATTCACGAAGAACTCGGCTTGAAGCCGCATGAGGCTCAACATGGTTCCTATCCAACATATCATTTTCTGTGCAGTTGAAGTCTCCACCCAAAAACACATATTCATCAGTTTTACAACTCTGTAAAGTTGTATTTAAACTATTAAAAAAACCAATTCGTTCTACACCATTTGTAGGGGCATACACATTTATAAACACCATTTTGCACTTTTCAAAAGTAGCCCGTATTATCATGAGCCTGCCAGCTATTACCTCTTCCACCTGACATGATACAGGCAAAAACCTTTTTGCAAATAAAACAGCCCCTCCTCCTCTGTTAGAACTCATATGTGTTAGCAGGACTTCTCCCTCCCATTCTCTTTTCCAATCAATTGCATTCATGCAGTCGCTATGAGTTTCCTGTACATACATTACATCTATATTCTTTTGTTTTATTAACTCATACAACAACGTTTATATTAAGTGAGCCCACCCTTATTGCACTCATTCATAAAAGTGTAAAAAACTGGCACAAAATATTCCTTAAAATAAAGGAACACATAGAATTATGTTGTCTCAAAACCATTTTCTGTTTGTATCTCTTGTCTCAATTTAGCGACAAACTTTTTAAGCCTGTAAATTTCTTGCACAGTGAATTGTTCAGTTCCTTCACCCCTCATTAGTGTTCCAACTGCCTCAATAAACAATCTCCGATCAGGAAACGAATCCACAACATGTACGTTTTTCATATTCTTAGTTTTGTGCAAAAAAGCCCTGATTTTCACAAACGAATATTCACTCTGTTTTCCTCTATTTTTACTATCAGTTGCCTCATCTGAATCATCCACTGTGCTGTATTCACTATCATCATGTTTAACATCACTGTCACTAAAATGACTGGCTCTTTCCATCTTTGTCTTAGCCCTTTTCCTCTTGATAGTAGGAGTTTTGAAGATGTTTTCCTCATTGACTGGTTCACTGTCCACTCCTCCTCCCTCTAGAACAGCCTCTGCAGCCTCAACCACATGACTACATTCATCAAGCACTTCCCCATCTGCCCCCTCTATCTCCATGTCATTCACCTGTTCACTCACATTCTCTTGTGTTTTCTCACCATCCATCACATTATCCTGTACCTGCTCTTCCACTACACCTTCACCACCATCCTCAGCAGTGACAACATTAGCACCATCAGTCTTTTCTGGACACGCACGTCTTATGTGGCCCTCTCGTCCGCATCCAAAACACTTCATTGTCTCAGATGAAACAAAAACGATGTAATCAAATCCATCAATCTTAAACTTAAAAGCCACACTGAGTTCATCTATTTCACTTTTCAAAATCATGTGAACCTGACGTCTAAAACATACAACGTGTTTTAATAACGGTGATTTACAGCCTAAAGGAATCTTTTTCATTTGAGAGACTACCTTTCCGTGCCTTGATAATTCTGCCAACAATATCTCATCCTTTATGAAGGGAGGGACATTTGACAGTGTAACTTTCCTTGCTGGCTGAACCAAAGGTATTACCGGGGTAAAAGTATCTTTTATTACCACCCCGCTTTGAACCACACTAGTCACTTTCTCTATACTGTCGAGAAAAATAACGACGGCACTACTCATTCGTGACGCTGACATGATACTCTCATACCCGACGGCCTTTCCAACCGCGAGACTGCACTCTTCAACCGAGCAATTCATCACCGGCACGATTTTAATTCCGTGCCTGCGTGAGATTCTGTCAAACGCCGCTCGATCTAAAGCCGCCGTTGCCGCCATTGCCAGTGTGCAATGCACCTGGCCAGCAAACACTGGCAGGCGGCGTTCTCAGCTTATAACCTCGCACAAAGACTTTCTTTCCTACACAAGAACTCAAACTTTAAAATCCTTCAAAAAAAAACGTTGTACTCAAACACAGCAAGAGAAAAAAGGACAGAAAAGACTCACTCGTTTCGCACCACACTCTCACGCAGCCTCCGCTCACACTCACTCCCAACATCCGCTCAGAGAGAGAGAGAGAGAGAGAGAGAGAGAGAGAGAGAGAGAGAGAGAGAGAGAGAGAGAGAGAGAGAGAGAGAGAGAGAGAAAGAGAAAAGAGGAGGTAAAGAGAGAGAGAGGGAGTGAGAGAGAGAGAGAGAGAGAGAGAGAAAGAGAAAAGAGGAGGTAAAGAGAGAGAGAGAGGGAGAGAGAGAGAGAGAGAGAGAGAAAGAGAAAAGAGGAGGTAAAGAGAGAGAGAGAGAGAGAGAGAGAGAGAGAGAGAGCCCCAAGAAAGAGACCCAGAGCATAAAAGAGCAGAGCATAAAAAGAAACAGAGCAACAGTTACAATCTTCTTTTATCCTTTCCCTGACCATGTGACTAAAAACCAAATGTGTCAAACTGACCAATCAGATAATTACAACTTCACCCATTGCACTAAAGGTGTGACAATGCATAGACCCCCGGAGTGCACACATCTTATACAGGCCTTGATCACTATCAGTCCCTCTCAGCCTTTGGGAACTCAAAATGGTTCTTGTGTTAGAAAGAGGGGGTGGAAAACAGTAAAACAAATGTCTTTCAAAGCAAATGTTCATTTCAAATTTCTTCGATTATTTTCAATCCTACATTGTGAATCACTGTGATACAGACTCCCTAACAGAGCTGTCCCATGTGTTACAGTAATACACTGCAGAATCTCCAACATCCACATTACTGATTGACAGATGACAGTCGGACTTGGTAGGATAAGATACTGTAAATTTAGGAGAGGAGAATCCAGATCCATATACAGGAGAGCTCCAGCTATGGAACGAGTTTAAAACAAACTGAGGCGTTCCTCCTGCGACCTGTTTATACCAGCGTCCACCATCAGTAGAGCTGCCTGCGTTACAGACCAGTGACACAGTTTGTCCTTTATTGACTGAGATTAATGGATTAATGCGTCACTACAGTCACTCCACTGACACCTGAGAATAAACACACCATTATTGAGACACAATATCACATATTCATGATCATATTAGATGTGCTTCTTTAACTGCAGTCTAGTGATGTCTTACATGACAGAGTGATGATGAGGATGATGAAGACTGTCAGCATGTTGTGAGTGTGTGATGTGAGCAGATTGAACAGAGAAGAGCGATCAGAGACGAGCTATAAGAGACTGAAGAGGGAGGAGCCTCTCAGTGACATCATCATTCATCATCATATACATCATCACGAAACATACAATATATTTAACCAAACTTATGTATTAACATACTTTGTTGAAATACTTTTTTAAATTGTAAGTCTTTAAACATACTGGATTGTACTTTTTTTGGTGAGAGGAAACTTGTTTTACAAAAGAGTTCTTATTCATTAAAATAACGCAAGTAACAAATCCAAAAGTTTGATGTAGCCTTTCAGAAAAAAGTGTCTGTTCTGAAACTCGTCATAAATCAGTATTAGAAACAGTGAGAGCCCAAAACAATGTCACAAATTTCACTAACTATAATATAACTAACTATTATTTAATTTTAAGTTAATTTTGTTTTTCTTCTTGCCATATGTTTCATTCATTGTATTGCTCCTTTATTATTGTTCATGTACAGATGAAGATTTCCTGATCATTTGCTGTTAATGCTCTTGTCCGGTTGAATGAACAGATAAAAAGAGCACAGAGAAACTGATGATTTACATAGAGCTGATATTAACAGCAGGTGTTTCCTGTGTGTCACACTGAACTTCCTGTCCTGAAGAAAATCTCCACAGCTCACTGCATCTGCTAGAAGACCAACTTCAGCATGATCTTCACACCGTCTTCACATCATGTCGTATCACATGAATGTCAGGCCATCAGGAGCATTTTGTTTCTCATAGTTTAGATCGTAACTTTACTGTATCAAATAATAGTTATGTTTCATTTGTCATTGAGTCACTCGTTCATTATCAGTCATGTGATCGTCTCCATATTCAGACGACATTCATCTCTGCTGTGCTCTAAACACATGATATTTACTAGCAGTAACAGAAGTTTAATGTGCTCTTTCCACTGAAGATCTGAGACTTTATTTATTTTAGAATTTAATACATTGTTTATTTGAGTATTTACATAATGATACTACTTTTATTGTTTGTTCTTCCATTGATTGTAGATTGTAGACTTAGCAAGGAAGTAGTTTATACATTTTGAATGTTTAATTTCTCTGAAAAATCAATAAGAAAACTGTTTGTTTAACATGCACTTTATTAAACAGGTTGTAAATCATCTTACATCATCATTAAAGCCAAATATTGTCTGCAGAAAATGACACAGTTCAGGATACATTCTTGAAGTATTTTTAATAGTTTCTATATTCATGATTTCTATTACACTACGTCAGAAGATATTATTACTCGCTATCATAATCACTCAAACAACACATCAGATTCTCTGAGTTTAGTCGCTGCATTCAGATTTCTTGATGCTTTTGCTGGTGATTTTTGAGGCAACAGACGCTTCACATGTCAGATCTTGGTCTTTGTCCCACACTGAGCTCTCGATGGTTAAATAACTGCTCATCCTGAATTTCTGATCAGGCTGCTGTTCAGCAGAGCCGGTGAAGACGCCTGTAGTAACAGAGTTCCCGTTCACAAGCCAGCGCACGTCAGCAAACGCCACAGACATGTGATCGATCAGACACACCAGAGTGACTTTACTGGAGCTGATCAGATCTTCACTGGATGGACGGAGGATGTTCAGCACAGGAGGAGCAACATCAGCATCTGCATCAGCATCAACACAAATCACCATTAACATGGACGAACATCTGCATCTCAGACACACATTTGACATATTGACCTCTGACTACATTTAAACTTCTAAAATGTCACGCATCACCATGTCAACATGTCAAATTATTTATGTTTAAAACATGCATCTCAATGTCTTTATTGACTTGCAGCACAAAAGTCAAATAGTGCATGTATTTGGGTAGTTTGTTGGATTGTTATTTTCTACATCAAGATTTTAGGTTGAAATGTATATGAATTTATATGGCACAGTTCATATTTTAGATGCTGACACCATTTTCTCTACCATTTTTAATCATCTTCGTGCCTTCACAAGATCATTTTCAAGTGTCCTGCAGCGTGACATAAAGGTACAAATTGAGTAATACACTGGTTCATAAAAGTTTTATGTATAATAATCATTTAAAAAACATTTAGCAAAACAGTTTTAGATGTAACACAGCACGTCACACCGCAGGTCAACTTCTCATGTTTTGTTTCACAGATACTGTACATAATTAGTTAAAGTACTTTAATTAGTTAAAGGAGAATTTTTTAAAATAGATCAGATTAAACAAAGTAGATGCTTGTCCTTAAATCACAACAAGTATGTTCTATAATAATAATAATAATAATTATTATTATTATTACTACTAATTGAATAAAAAATACAACCAGATAAAAACACAGATGAAAGTTAAAGCTGCAGTAAAAGTCTTGTCAGTATTTCTTGATAAAACGGTCTCTGACTGAATTCCCACATTTAACTAAATTAACTACAATAATGAGTTTATATGTCTATAATGAAGTTTAGACTATATTTAATACAGTGAAAAGATTTTAAAAATTGCAAATACAGTGTAAAGATCACTTACCAGTCACAATGAGTTTTGTTCCTTGTCCGAATACCACAGTGATACATTTCATATGTTCAGTCGTACAAAAACCTCCTCAGTCTGTGAAGAGACACAAACAGAAGTGAAACACTCACTCAACCTCAGCTGACTGTGTCCTTTACACATTTATTTCATGGAGAAATGTTTCAGATTCAAACACATTTATGTTGCTGTTTTAGTCTTCATAGCTGTATTTGACTGCTGTGTATTTGGTGAAGTGGCCCGTGTGCTGTTCAGCTACAGGATAAATCACAGTCCACCACAGGAATAAGTCCTGCAGAGACGCTGTTGGGACGTGAACTGCGTTCCACTCTTGATCCATTGCATCCAGACTTGCAACAGAAGGTACGAGACAAACAAACAAAAGCAGCATCATGACAGCAAATGGCAAGTTAGGAGTTTTCAAGTTGGTGATGCTGTTTTGACAAGGAAGTTATGGACTCAAGTGGATTCCTGGGTTCATTGGTCTCGTACCCGTCATGCTCAAAGCTGGCAAATAGTGCGTAGACACGTGGATCAAAATCTCTCTCAGGAGGTGGAGAATGTGTGTGGATGTTTCCTTGGACACATCAGTGTGTAGTGGGACTGACTCTGTTTGTGGAGACACTGTGACAGAGCCAGTGGGTTTGGACTCTCAGGAACAGCCAGGGACTGTTGAAAGGAAAACCCTGAGTTTAATCCCAGAGGTCTTTAGGTCCCAAAGGACTGTTCAAAAGCCCAAACAGTTGGAAGAGTTTGTGTTTTGAGAAAGAAAAAAAAGAACAGAAAAAAAAGTTGTAAAGTAAAAGGTTTTGTTGAAAAAAAGTATTGGGTTGATGTTGGTGGGGGTGGTGCTGTACTTATTTGGAAATGTGATTTCCAAAGGAATTATTATTTTTGTTTCAAGAATAATCCAACAAAATGTTTATTTAAGTAGTTAATGCAGTAGTTAAGTAGTTAACTATGCTCACGGGTAGCTTAAAAAACAGGTACTGCGTGACTTACGTATATACTGTATAGGCTACCCGTGCACCAATAGTACAAAAAATAAATCTTGCTGTGTTGTATTGAAATCCATAACGTCTCCAGACTGTTTGTTGTTCGAGTGACAAGTTATCACAGTATTATAGTGAAACACAATCTCATATGGCTGTTGTTATTCTGAGGTGTCAGTGACTGCAGTGAATCCGGCTGTTGTCTCAGTGTTTTCACACTTGTAGTTCGGTTCTCCGGGTTCTTTTGGTCCGGACCAAAAAAAGAAAACAATACTTAGTCCTGATTTGCTTAGCATTCACACTCTCATTTTTAACACTGGACCTAAAGATACGAAGAAAAGAAAAAATATATATATTTTATGACATGTTGCGATGGAACTTGTCCAACATCCAAAACAATGCTGTGTTCTGCGCTAAATTCAAAGTCAATCACAACTCTCTTCATTAAAGCTCTTCAAGTGATTAAGTGTCTGATGTCAAGAAACAAGTTCATAAGCAGATGTTTTTATGCAGTTTTTTTAGCATGAGGAATTTCTAGCTTTAAGACATGAAATAAAGTGTTTGTGTGTCATCTTTGTCACCAATTGCTGTCATTCATTATTTGCTTTGTTATTATTGTTCATTTGAATGAAATTGCATGATCATTTGTAGCCTAAGATGAGAGTAATCTGTTGTTAACACTGAGTGAATTCACTTTTGGGAAGGAGATGCCGTTTGTCGGGGCATTTCAAACGAAAGTGAACAACTGAATCCATCACATACTGTCTGTTAGTGAAGGGAACATGCTATGGTCACTTCAGGAAAGTGTGTCCTTTACACCTGAGGACCAGAGATGAGAAACTGCTGTCGCTTCAGAAGACCTGGAATACAGCACATTTCACGAGCTTGTGTGCCCATATAATCTTAGTGTAAGTGGTAAATGGATTTGGCTTGCTGTGTGCTATAAAGGCTCAGAGAGGACATTTTAATGGAGCTTTGATTGCCTCCTATTACACAGGCAAAATATGGTACAAAAGGAGGAGAAGGGGAGGAGGAGGAGGAGTAGGAGGAGTAGGAGGAGTGGAGGAGGAGGAGGAGTGGAGGAGGAGGAGTGGAGGAGGAGGAGTGGAGGAGGAGGAGGAGAAGGGGAGGAGGAGGAGGAGAAGGGGAGGAGGAGGAGGAGGAGGAGGAGTAGGAGGAGTGGAGGAGGAGGAGGAGGAGGAGGAGGAGGGGAGAGGAGGAGGAGGAGGAAGAGGAAGAGGAGCAGGAGGAGGAGTGGAGGAGGAGGAGGAGGAGGAGGAGGAGGGGAGAGGAGGAGGAGGAAGAGGAAGAGGAGCAGGAGGAGGAGTGGAGGAGGAGGAGGAGGAGGAGGAGGGGAGAGGAGGAGGAGGAGGAGGAGGAGGAGGAGGAGAAGGGGAGGAGGAGGAGGAGGGGAGGAGGAGGAGGAGGAGGAGGAGGGGAGAGGAGGAGGAGGAGGAGGAGGAGGAGGAGAAGGGGAGGAGGAGGAGGAGGAGGAGAAGGAGGAGGGGAGAGGAGGAGGAGGAGGAGGAGGAGGAGGAGAAGGGGAGGAGGAGGGGAGAGGAGGAGGAGGAGGAGGAGGAGGAGGAGGGGAGAGGAGGAGGAGGAGGAGGAGAAGGGGAGGAGGAGGAGGGGAGAGGAGGAGGAGGGGAGAGGAGGAGGAGGAGGAGGAGGAGGAGAAGGGGAGGAGGAGGAGGGGAGAGGAGGAGGAGGAGGAGGAGGAGAAGGGGAGGAGGAGGAGGGGAGGAGGAGAAGGAGGAGGGGAGAGGAGGAGGAGGAGGAGGAGGAGGAGAAGGGGAGGAGGAGGAGGGGAGAGGAGGAGGAGGAGGAGGAGGAGATGGGGAGGAGGAGGAGGGGAGGAGGAAGAGGGATCCCGAAATAACGAACCACAAGAAATGGTAAGAGGCTGGTTTTTATACCTTGGTATTAATTCGATTAGATAGGCGTACTCCTCCCGAAATTATGTTAATAGTTAATAGTTAACAGAATAGTAAAGTTTTAGTTAGTAAATTAGGTTAATCATCGTGAATCGGAGAAGTGAAGATGTGCTTTTATAATCTGTTGTCTAAAAGCAGAAGTGAATGTGAGCAGTGAGGAGGTTTTTGTCATGGTGTGAATCACTGTGATACAGACTCACTAGCAGAGCTGTCCCATGTGTGACAGTAATACACTGCAGAATCACCAACATCCACATTACTGATGATCAGACTATAATCTGATTTAGATGAATGTGTTGATGTGAATTTAGGAGCAGAGAAACCAGATCCATATTCTGGAGAGCTCCAGCTATGATAAAATCTTAACACATATTGAGGAACTCCTCCTGGAGTCTGTTTGTACCATCTGGCTTCAGAATTAGTTACTGTCCCCAGATTACAGTCCAGTTTAACTGTTTCTCCTTTATTGACTGTGATTAATGGACTCTGAGTCACTACAGTTACTCCACTGACACCTGCAGAATAAAACAACATTTATATGAGATTGTGTGTCAAAACACTTTAAAAATCTGACATCAGAAATGATGAAAACTTACAGGTCAGAAGAGTAAAGAAAGCACAGATTATCGTGATCATCTTGTGATTTGGTCCGTGAGACGTGTAAAGATGAGCAGTGCTGTAGAATAATGCTGAGATGATCAGAGAGAGAAACTTTAAGGCAGTCAAGATATCTGAGTGGGAGGAGCCACTGAAAGACCCGCCTACATCGTACAGTAGACACGCCCACATGTTTCAACAGACACCCACATCTTACAATGGTAAAAATGACTGTACTACCAATATTGGATTTTGGTGATGTTATTTACAGATCTGCCTCTACCTCACTTTTGAAAAGATTAGATGTGGTATACAACAGTGCCATCCGTTTTGTCACTACTGCCCCTTTTAATACCCACCACTGTGATCTATATGCATTAGTGGGCTGGCCCTCTCTACATACTCGACGCCTGACCCACTGGTACTATCTTATATATAAATCAATTCTTCGCAAAACTTCTCTGTATCTTAACTCTCTCCTCACCATTGCCCTACCTGTTCGTAACCTGCGTTCTTGCAGGTACATCTCCCTAGTAATCCCTAAAGCAAATACCTCTTTCGGCTGCAGCTCCTTCCAGTTTGCAGCTGCATCTGACTGGAATGAGTTACAAAAGACTCTGAAACTTGAGAACTTCATCTCTCTCACTTTCTTTAAAGCACGATTATCAGAGCTTTTGCCTGCTCGTTGCCCATGTTGACTGCCCTTCTTATAATTTTCCTCTACTCTGATATCTATTTGCACAATTATGCTCAGTATCATTCACTACCTATGTAGATGCCCTGCAATTTCCGTAAATAACTTGATGCCTTATTGCAGATCATGTTGCATTAATTGTTTCACTGACACTGTCTAGTCTATTGTCTAGAAAATGTTGTTGTTTATTTTTTTTTCTCTTGTATTTAATTTGTGATTTGTATAATTTTATGTGTAACTATTTGTTATCTTGCACCTTCGCTTTATCTTGGCCAGGTCGCCGTTTCAATTGAGAACGTGTTCTCTACGTGCTCATCTGGTTAAATAAAGGTTAAATAAAAAATAAAAAATAAAAACATCTTACAAATTACACATGAGCTTCTCACTTCATCACTGAGGAAAATGTGTTAAAGTTTTTCTCAATCGATTTGACACAAACTCAGATCACTGGTCCCAAAACAATTAAGACAGTGATCTGAACACTTTATTATTGTCCTAAACAGATTGTAAGTTTGTCATATTCTCAATTGCACATAGAATGATTTCAATTGGCCCCAAACTAGTAAGCCAATCTGATGGTTAATAATACACACATCACTGGAAATGCATAATTGTTTACTCAGGTATCAATTGAATTAACGATAAAAACAAGTAGCAAACATTGTTATGCAAAAAAAAAAAAAAATAAGAATAAGCATGACAAGGGGAAAAGAAAGGTGTAAGTGTGGAAGATGGTGGAGAGAGTTGAGGAATGGGAGAGGAAGAGTGAAACAGAAAGAGATGAAGAGAAAAGGAGGAGAGAGTTTAAGAAAAGGAGAGGGAGAAGAGATGAGTGAGGTGGAGGACACTGGTGTAGTGGACAGAATGAGAGGAGAAATTGTAAAAAGACAAAAGGAAGGGATGAAAGATGAGTGAAGAGTACAGACTTTCAAATGTAACGGAAAATCATCCTAATTGACCATGTACAGTGGTACACAATGGAAGAGTCCTGTGGAGATGTTGAGGCAGAAGAACCATGATGATAATAATGCATGATTAGAATATATTCTGTATGAAATTCTGTGTCCAGATGTAAATCAGAGGCGTGATCAATAAAGTTGAGTGATCGTAGTACTGTAGAAAAAACTGCTCTTAAGAACTTTATGATAAAAGGTATTTTCAGTAGTATATTTGTGTGTCTATAGCTGTTATCAAGTCAAGTCAAGTAAAAATGTATTTATTTAGCACAATTTATGGCAAGTTGACCAATGTACTTTACATAACAGCATAAAAGTACACAACAGACAAACAAACAAAATTAAAATACAAATGACAGATTATTAAAAGCAATTGAATAAAAATAAGTTTTCAGACGTGACATTAAGATTAACAGGTCAAATGCAGATCTAACATGAAAAGGCAAATTATTCCATAATGTTGGGCCTGCAATGGCAAAGGCACGATGACCTCTTTGTTTTAGTCTGTACCGTGGGATAGATGAAAGTTTCTGTGTCCCTGACCTAAGACCTCTGGAGGGATTGTATTGCACTAATAGCTCAGAAGGGTAGGGTGGAGCTAGGTTATTTAGGCACTTTTAAACAAATAAGAGAATTTTAAAATCAACCCCAAAGCGAACCGGCAGCCAGTGAAGTGATGTTAGAATTGGTGTAATGTGTTCACGTTTGCGGATGTCTTTTAAAAGTCTCGCTGCTGCATTTTGGACTACCTGAAGACGTGCTAGAGTAGTGGAGTTTATTCCATAGTACAAGGAATTACAATAATTTAATCGAGATGATAAAAATGCATGGATCCCCCATTCAACGGCTTGGGGACAAAGAAAAGTCTTAACTTTGGTCAGCAGACGAAGATGGAAAAAACACGATCTTTCAACAGAATTTACTTGCTTATCTAGTTTCAGGTCACTATCTAGAAAAACACCAACATTTTTCTCACAGGTGTTCACTGACGAGGAAATGTATGTACTTGAGGATGGTGGCTTAAACTACTTTTAGAAGAGCCAAAGAGTATTAGCTCAGTTTTGTTTTCATTTAATTTAAAAGAATTAGCAGACATCCACTTCTTATTGTCATCTAGGCACACCAGCAGGGGCTCAAGTGAATTTTCTCCTGCCTGTTTAATAGAAACGTAAATCTGAATGTCATCTGCGTAACAATGAAATGACACATCATGTTTCATGAAAATGGATCCCAAAGGGAGCATGTACAGGGAAAAAAGCGTAGGGGCCAAGATGGAGCCCTGAGGGACCCCCCATTGAAGGTGGGCAGCAGAGCCAAAACCGGCAGAAAATTTTCGATCTTTCAAACAAGCACTAAACCAATTTAGTACTGTTCCTTTCAGCACCACATCATGTTCGAGTCTAGATAAAAGAATATCATGACCAACCATGTCAAAAGCAGAGCTAAGATCTAAAAGCATTAAAACAGCAGAATCTCCAGCATCTGTTGTCAGATAGATGTCATTGAGAAACTTCAGTAGTGCTGATTCCGTACTGTGGAGGGCTCGGAAACCAGATTGAAACATCTCATATAGAATGAAGGTTTAAATAGGAGTGAAGTTGATTTGATACAACTTTTTCTAAAATGTTTCGAAATAAAAGGCAAGTTAGAGATCAGCCTGTAATTATCAAAAACAGCAGGATCGATATTTGGTTTCTTGATTGAAGGGACTACCAGAGCATGTTTGAGGTCAACTGAAAAAATCCCTAGACTAAGTGATTTACTGAAAATGTGAATTCCAAAAGTTGTATAAATAATATACGAGATGGAATAATGTCCAGTGAACAGATTATTGTAGGCCTGAGATGGGCAATAGTTTCCTGGAGAGGAAATAGAAATAGACTCGAATTCTTGACAAACAGAGGAGCATGGAGAAGGTATACACTGTTATAAAGTGTTATGAGTTTCAACAGTACATGGCCTCTGATTTGCTATCTTAATAGAGGAAATTTAAGAAAGTCATCACCATTTAAGTGAGAGGGCGGATAAGCTTTAGAAGGAGGATTTAAAGCTGAGTTTATGGTAGCAAAAAGTAGCTTCGGTTTTTGTCTATATTTTTCAGTGATTTGTGAAAAATATTGACATTTTGCTTTCTTAACTGCTTTTTGAAAATTAGACAAGGCATCTCACAGGACTTCATAGTGCACCTGACGTCTATATTTTCTCCATCTTCGCTCAGCTTGTCTGCATAGCCGTCTAAAATTGTGTACAGTCTCATTCAACCACGGCTCAATTTTTCTTTTAAGGCATTTAGGTTTTAATGGAGCAACAGAATCTAAAACACTGATACAGGTTGAGCGGAAACGGTTGAAATGTTCATCCAAGTCAATATTAGGAAGAGAGCTTTCTAAAAAATCACTGTCACAGATGTTTTTATACATCTGAGAGAAGTTAGTGATTGAGGTAGGGTTTAGTGTCCGAGACCAATGTACTGGCTTGTGCATTGGAATAGACTGAGAAACCAAAGGTACAGAAAAAATAATTGGCTTATTGTCAGAAAAATTAAGTTCACAGATTGTTGTATCAGAGACAGATATTCTGTGCATTAAAATCAGATCTAATGTGTGGCCTTGTGCATGAGAGGGGCCATCCACCCATTGAGAAAGTTCAAAGGATTCCATCAAATTTAAAAATTTTAATAGTCAGAGAGTCAGTACCACAGCAAACGTGAATATTAAAATCGCCAAGGATTAACAGTCTGTCATATTTTGTTACTAGTTCACTTAGATTATAGATTATTACAGTTATGAAATCAATAGAGAACATATCTGTAGTTTTGATGATAGTATTTATTTTTAATGAACATGTATTTTTCTCTTATAAGATAAGAGTGTGTTTAGATGGCTGTGTTTGTTTTGAGAGCAGTGAACTGAGTTTAAAGTAATGTGTCCAATCTATACTCCTTCGGAATCTAGTGTTAAACAGTGGTGTGTATAATAGTTAATACATTTTTAATCCATGTTAACATATATTTTTAAATGAGTCACTGTGATATTTTAATGTGTATTACGTTTTTTTTAAAGTCTATAATAATAGGCTTCTCATGAATTAAATTAAATTATATGAAAAAGTGTTAGGGAAGCACAGTCACAATTCACAGATACTTCATCTGTCACTAGTGCATGTGTTTTCTTTTTTTCAGATATGCTTATATTTGCTTAAAATATAATATAGAAAACATATATCCATAGTAAATGTATGTATACATCCATCAAAATAAAAAAGATTACTGTTCAAATTTTACTGTTACAATTTTCCTCACTGTTAAATAAATTAATATAAAATAAAAATAAAAATAAATATATAAATGTCCAAGTGCCTCTATGGTGACCAGTCCATCTCTAGAGTTACACTTGATTTAAATGATTTAAATATACTAATGTAACTGTAAACTGTAACTGTACATTTTGTATATTGAATTCAAGAACAAGTGAGATGTGTGTAAAAGCAGAAGTGAATGTGAGCAGTGAGGAGGTTTTTGTCATGGTGTGAATCACTGTGATACGTGCTCTTTAGCAGTGTTGTCCCATGTGTTACAGTAATACACTGCAGAATCACCAACATCCACATTACTGATGATCAGACTATAGTCAGTTTTTGACTGAGCTCTAGATGTGAAGCGGCTGGATGTAAAACCATCACCATATTCGTTAGGAGAGCTGTGTGAATGATAGTATCTCAACACATACTGAGGAGCTGCATTTGGATTCTGTTTATACCAGTAGACATAATAACCCTCATCCTTTTCAATGTTACAATCCATAGTCACAGATTTGCCTTTTTGTTCTGTCAGCACAGAGGGTTTCTGTGTGACCACTTTCACAGATCTGACACCTGTAAAATTATAATAAATAAAATTAATTTCATCAACTTTGACAACCCTGAGAGAACAACATGTTTAGAGTGAAATAACTTACATGACAGAAGAGTGAGGAGAGTGAAGGAGAAAATGATCAGCATCTTCCCTGTGAAGCAGTTCGAGTTTAGTGGAGAGATGAAGAGAATAAGAGAGACTGAGAGACTCATATATGAGGAAGAGAAACTCTGAAAGAGTGACGATCACTGGAGTTCAGCCAATCATTTCATCCAGCAACTGCTTTAATATTCTCAGTTACTTCACATTTGGGGGAAATAAAACACATCTAAAGGAAGCTCAGGTTTACCTAATTGTTAATATTATACAGTATATAGTATATACACTGTCTGTATGGATAATCTGCTACATTCATAAAAAGTAGCAGAAGAAACTACGTGTTTCATAATGAAATGCACTTGACTGCAGTTTTGTCTTTCTCTCTTCTGTCATTCGAATTGACTTAAATTGAATATGTTTATTGCGCTTTATATTCATCTGTCAACTGGTCCTCCCTTCAGACTCGCTGCAAAATTCACTGGTTCACTTTCATTTAGAAGACCCTTCTCGGCCGCTCACCTCCTTACTTAGATCATCTGCAAAATTTTCTTAAACTGGATACACTAATTTCATCTTTTAAATCTATTATATCATCCTTGTTCACGGACACATGCAGTTGCTTCTCTACATAATCACTTATGTGTTGTTTACTGTGTTGTGTTTTTAATTGTATTGTAATTGATAACCTGTATGTATTTCTAATGTACTGTATTTTTTTTAGCCCTATTTCCTTTTCCCTCAGTGGTTATCTACTGGTCAGGCATTGTAAATAAGAACTTGTTCTTAATGAATTGCCTGTAAAATAAAGAATAAATAAAAAATAACAAAATAAAAATATTGTCGTTGTATAGATAGCTTCTCATTCGAAAAGTACACACACACACACACACACACACACACACACACACACACACACACACACACACACACACACACACACACACACACACACACACACACACACACACACACACACACACACACACACACACACACACACACACACACACACACACACAACCCATTCAAAAAATATAAATATAAACTACTGTAATCAAATGATACATAATGTAAATGTAAACAGTGCAAAATTATAATAAATGTAGAAAAAAGTGCAATGTAAATGGACATATGCCGAATTTGATTGCACAAATGTCCTTATTTCACATATAACATAAGCATATATGTTATGTGACAATTAGAGCTTGTACAGTTTGTAGATGAAAACTGTTTTTGACACGATTTGTCCTTGTTCTGATGGTTCTGTACCTCTGTCTGACGGCAGCAGACTGAACAAAAAGTGACCTGGATGAGATGTATCTTTTCTGATGCTATGATCTCTCTTGAGGCAGCTTGAACTGTGAAGGTCCTCTAAAGCTGGGAGAGGGCACCCCATCATTTTCTCTGCAGTCCTGATCACTTTCTGAAGATCTTTTTTTATGTACCACAGTGCAGCTGCTAAACCACACACAGAGGCAGTAAGTGAGAATGCTCTCTATAGTGGAGCGGCAGAAGGACACCAGCAGACTCTGGGCGATGTTGCTCTTCCTGAGAAAGTAGCCTACAGTTTCTGCTGTGCTTTCTTTACCAGTTCTGTGGTGTTCTTGCCCCAGGTCAGGTCCTTCTCAATACAAACTCAGAGACAACAGACGCCTGTAACCCTCTCCACACAGTCCCCGCCAATGAATATGGGTTGAATGTCTGTTTTTTAGTCTTCCTGAAATCGATTGCTAACTCCTTTGTGTTGGACGTATTGAGGACCAGATTGTTGTCACTGCACCACACTGACAGCCGCTCCACCTCGTCTCGGTCGACTCATTGCTCCCTGAGATGAGGCCCACCACTGGGGTGTCATCAGAAAATTTAACGGAAATGTTGCTGGAATTGCCCGGGGTTGCAGTCGTATATATAGAGGGTAGAGCAGGGGGATCAACACACAGGCCTGGGGGAGCCGGTGCTGAGACTGAGAGCTGTGGAAATGTGGGGGCTCTGACCCTCAGTGTGCGTCCCGTCAGGAAGTCCGTAATCCAAAGACATGTGGAATTAGGCAGTCCCATCCAACATTAGGCAGTCCCAGGTCCAACATTAGGCAGTCCCATGTCCAACATTAGGCAGTCCCAGGTCCAACATTAGGCAGTCCCATGTCCAACATTAGGCAGTCCCATGTCCAACATCAGGCAGTCCCATGTCCAACAAAAACTGAGCCGCAGCGTCTTTACACGCCGCCATCTTGAAAAGCATTCAACACTTCAGCTGAGATTCCTGGTTTGCTGTGATTCTGCATTAGTCAAACTATCTGCTCTTATAACAGAACCATTACAGGAGTTTTTAACAGATTTGTCCACTATTAGCTGTTAGAGAATATGTGTGATGAATGAAAATCATGTTTGACCATTCCTGACTATTTGATCAGATTTCCAAATGTTTAATGGGTCATTATATGATATTTTAATATGTTCCTTGAGGTCCACTTATAATGTCAATAAGGTAATTTTGCACAAAAATGCTGAAGTACTGCAATCTTTAACCTTCATTCTGACCCTCCGTCTGAAATGTATATAGAGTATATGAGTGATGAAGGAACATGATGTTTAATTCTTAACATTCTTGACTTTGATCAGTTTTGTGTATATGAAATATATTTCTCTGTGATCTGTGGTGACTTCTTAACAGACTAAGTTTGTGTGTTTCAGTTCTGAAAGAGCTCAGAGGAACATCATGATTTACATAAAGCTGAAATTATGAGGCACATTGTGCAGGTGTATCCTGAGAGAGAGTCATGCATGTCTATGAAAGAAAATGCAAACAAATGTATTGCCAAAGAATTTTAATTGCAGAACCAAAACCAAAAATTAAAGTACATAGTCATATTAAATGTCATGAAAGTTCAAATAATATGAAGTGATATAAAGAAAAAAAAACATCTATTAAATTTAATCAGACAATATTTCAGTTACACTGTGAGTTTGAGATACTTTTCTTAGTGAATTTTGAGCCCACTGACACTTCACATGAGAAATCCACATTATCGGTCCAGTCCGAGGAGTCGATGGTCAGAGAGCTGCTCATTTTGAAGGTTTTGTCTTGTTGTTTCTCAGTAGCACTGCTCCAAACTCCATCTGTAACAGAGCGTCCATTGACTGTCCAGCTGACATGAACCAGAGCTACAGAAATATCCTCAGCCAGACACACAAGTGTAGCTTTACTCTCCTTCAGAGCCTCAGTGGACGGAGGAAAGAGAGTCAGAACAGGAGGAGCCAGAGGAAAGTCTGGAGAAAACATATAATATAATATAATATAATATAATATAATATAATATAATATAATATAATATAATATAATATAATATAATATAATATAATATAATTGTTTATATTGATAAAATTGTGTCACAACTTGTGTAAATGTGTCAGTTAAAAGGACACACATTGCAGGTTATAAAATTCAAGATGTCAGTTTACTAGATAATAAACTATGTTAGTTACTAGAATTATCATTTTAATATTGAATTTAACTTTGAATCTGACTCTATAACTGGTATTAATAAAGAACAGAACATTACCTGTACATATGAATGGATTGAAAAAACATGAGGGTAAATATCAAGCCTTTAAAAACCTTTACACATATTTTAATAATTTTAACACATTAACTTGAGTTCAGATCTTAAAAATCATAATGGAGGTACATTTTTATATATTAAACTATATTTACACAGGAAATAAAATCTCAAGAACATTTATAAACCCTGATATATATACATATATACATAATTTTTTTAAATATTTTTTTATCGTATAATTTGACCTTTATTTTTGCAATAATAAAAATTTACTGAACAGTAATTAAAAGAATAAACCTTACTCACCGATCACATTCAGTTTTGTTCCTTGGCCGAATACCACTGTGATACAAGTCACATCTTCACTCGTACAAAAACCTCCTGAGTTTCTGAGGCGAGAGACACAGAACTGAAACATTCACTCAAGCTCAGATTATAAACCACAACTCTCTTCATTAAAGCTCTTCAAGTGATTAATTGTGGTGATGTCAAGAAACAAGTTCATATGCAGTTTTTTTTAGCATGAGGAATTTCTAGCTGTAAGACCCAAGATAAAGTGTTTGTGTGACATCTCTTTCACCAGTTGTTGTAATTTTTTGCTTTGTTATTATTGTTCATTTGTGGACGAGATTGCATGATCATTTGAAATGATGATGAGAGTAATCTGTTGTTAACACTGAGTGAATTCACTTTGGAAAGGAGATGCCGTTTGTCGGGCGTTTCAAACGAAAGTGAACAACTGAATCCATCACATACTGTCTGTTAGTGAAGGGAACATGCTATGGTCACTTCAGGAAAGTGTGTCCTTTACACCTGAGGACCAGAGATGAGAAACTGCTGTCTCTTCAGAAGACCTGGAATACAGCACATTTAACAATGTCCTGTTATGATTTTTTGTCTGTCTGTTTTTCCTGTTTAGAGGAATAAATAAAAGGCTATATAAGAAATATATTCCTTAATAAAAAAATATTGGTAACACTTTCTAAGTATATGCTTATAATGAATCATAGCTCCATTTATATACATATTTATAAGTATTGCTATTCTATAAATATAATCATAAAGACTCATTAAGATCTATACTGCATTATAAAAACAGTTACATTTATATTATTTTTATAATTACTTGTTAGTCATGTATTTGGTTTTTCAATGCGCATACTCATAATCCATTATTCACTGATTTATAATTATTAATCAGTCAGTCATAGGGTTACATAAATGTATTTATAAATATGCAATCTGAATTGCTATAATTTTATTATATTATAGTTACAATGACTTTTTAGTAATTCAGATTTATTTCTGTCAAATAAGTGAATATGTTGTTATGAATAGCCGTGTTGTGTTTTTAGAAATACTTCTTGTGAGTAATAATCAACCCAATCTCACGGCAATTTGCACGAATTTTACTAGGTGGCTAATTTATATGAATTTGTAAGAATGACACATAAATCTACCAATCACTGGGGTTTAGCCACCTCCTGGCCCCACCCCTAGACCTACCAATCACTGGGGTTTAGCCACCTCCTGGCCCCACCCCTAAACCTACCAATCACTGGGGTTTAGCCAACTCCTGACCCCGCCCCTAAACCTACCAATCACTGGGGTTTAGCCACCTCATGGCCCCACCCCTAAACCTACCAATCACTGGGGTTTAGCCAACTCCTGACCCCGCCCCTAAACCTACCAATCACTGGGGTTTAGCCACCTTCTGGCCCCGCCCCTTAAACCTACCAATCACTGGGGTTTAGCCACCTCCTGGCCCCATCCCTAAACCTACCAATCACTGGGGTTTAGCCACTCCTGACCCCGCCCCTAAACCTACCAATCACTGGGGTTTAGCCACCTCCTGGACCCACCCCTAAACCTACCAATCACTGGGGTTTAGCCAACTCCTGACCCCGCCCCTAAACCTACCAATCACTGGGGTTTAGCCACCTTCTGACCCCCCCCCTTAAACCTACCAATCACTGGGGTTTAGCCAACTCCTGACCCCGCCCCTAAACCTACCAATCACTGGGGTTTAGCCACCTCCTGGCCCCACCCCTAGACCTACCAATCACTGGGGTTTAGCCACCTCCTGGCCCCACCCCTAAACCTACCAATCACTGGGGTTTAGCCACCTCCTGGCCCCACCCCTAAACCTACCAATCACTGGGGTTTAGCCACCTTCTGACCCCGCCCTTTAAACCTACCAATCACTGGGGTTTAGCCACCTCCTGACCCCGCCCCTAAACCTACCAATCACTGGGGTTTAGCCAACTCCTGACCCCGCCACTAAACCTACCAATCACTGGGGTTTAGCCACCTCCTGGCCCCACCTCTAAACCTACCAATCACTGGGGTTTAGCCAACTCCTGACCCCGCCCCTAAACCTACCAATCACTGGGGTTTAGCCACCTTCTGACCCCGCCCGTTAAACCTACCAATCACTGGGGTTTAGCCACCTCCTGGCCCCACCCCTAAACCTACCAATCACTGGGGTTTAGCCAACTCCTGACCCCGCCCCTAAACCTACCAATCACTGGGGTTTAGCCACCTTCTGACCCCGCCCCTTAAACCTACCAATCCCTGGGGTTTAGCCAACTCCTGACCCCGCCCCTAAACCTACCAATCACTGGGGTTTAGCCACCTCATGGCCCCACCCCTAAACCTACCAATCACTGGGGTTTAGCCACCTCCTGGCCCCACCCCTAAACCTACCAATCACTGGGGTTTAGCCAACTCCTGACCCCGCCCCTAAACCTACCAATCACTGGGGTTTAGCCAACTCCTGACCCCGCCCCTAAACCTACCAATCACTGGGGTTTAGCCACCTTCTGACCCCGCCCCTTAAACCTACCAATCACTGGGGTTTAGCCACCTCCTGGCCCCATCCCTAAACCTACCAATCACTGGGGTTTAGCCACTCCTGACCCCGCCCCTAAACTTACCAATCACTGGGGTTTAGCCACCTCCTGGCCCCACCCCTAAACCTACCAATCACTGGGGTTTAGCCAACTCCTGACCCCGCCCCTAAACCTACCAATCACTGGGGTTTAGCCACCTTCTGACCCCGCCCCTTAAACCTACCAATCACTGGGGTTTAGCCAACTCCTGACCCCGCCCCTAAACCTACCAATCACTGGGGTTTAGCCACCTCCTGGCCCCACCCCTAAACCTACCAATCACTGGGGTTTAGCCAACTCCTGACCCCGCCCCTAAACCTACAAATCACTGGGGTTTAGTCACCTTCTGACCCCGCCCCTTAAACCTACCAATCACTGGGGTTCTCCTGACCGCTCCTTGACATTAACTCTGACTCAGTCACATTCACAATTAGAAACCACACAAATCAACCCACAAAACCTGTAAGGGCTCTATTAAATTGTACTAGTTCTCCACCGACCACGATGCAAAGCTAGTCCCGCCCCTTAATCAAGGGTGAAAAGCCCCTTAAATTAATACATAATTTAAAACAAAACAAAAAACAAAAGAGAAAAACAATTCCACTAGCCAGCTACAAACCAACTAATACATTAAACAAAACCAATAAACAAACAAACAAAAACCGCACATAGAGTTGGCTAGGAAATTAATTTACCTAAAAAAAATCAGGGAGCAGTAAATTTCACAATTGTCACTTAAAAAGAAAAAGACATAAAAAAACATAAAAAAACATAAGAGAACAGCGACTAGCAATCAACGTCCAACACCCTATAACAAAATAGAATATTTTCAGATCCAGATAACAAACAAAAAACAAACTCAAAATTAATAACCTTAAAGGGGCACAAGTGTGTGTGTTGCATTAGTGTGTGTGGGAACCGTCTGCCTGTCTGTATCCGTGCGAGTTATAATATATTGGAAGTATGGGCGTCGGAAGCAAAAAAAAATGTGGGTGGGTCATCCTCCAGATTTTTTTTTACTGGAGTAGATTAGGGGTGTTATACGGAAGCCCTGAACCGCAACGTAAAAAAAATAAAAAATCAGTGAAAAAAATATACATTTCTAGCATTTCGAGATTAAAGTCGAAATATTTTGAGAATAAAGTCGAAATATTTCGAAAATAAAGTCGAAATATTTCGAGAATAAAGTCGAAATATTTCGAGAATTAAGTCGAAATATTTCGAGAATTAAGTCGAAACACTACGAGAATAAAGTCGTCGGTTTTACTCACGGATTTGTGGCCCGCCCTCATTTTGGAGGAACACCAAGCAGTACGTTGTTAACAAATCATTTTGTATGTTGTTTTATTGCATACTCCTTGTCTGTAGTCTCCACATGCTTCAAAACGTCCATCATTGTACCTGTACCAAACCAAACCAATATCACCTGCTTAAATGACTGGTGTCCTGTTGCTCTGACCCCAATGAGAGACTAGTCAGAGATTACATCTGCTCTGTTCTACCTCCCTCACTGGACCCACTGCAGTTTGCATACCGCAATAATCGCTCCACTGATGATGCTATTGCATCTACAATACACACTGATCTCTCCCACCTGGAAAAAAGGAACACATATGTGAGAATGCTGTTTGTAGACTACAGCACAGCATTTAACACCATAGTGCCCTCCGTGCTTGATGTGAAACTCCAGGCTCTGGCCTTAAACAGCTTGCTGTGCAGCTGGATCCTGGACTTCCTGTCAAACAGGCGCCACGTGGTTAGAATGGGCAGCAACATCTCCTCATCACTGACCCTCAACACTGGAGCCCCACAGGGCTGTGTTCTTAGCCCACTCCTGTACTCCTTGTACACAAATGACTGCGTGGCAACTCACTGCTCCAATACCATCATCAAGTTCGCTGATGATACGACGGTGGTAGGTCTGATCACCGACAATGATGAAACAGCCTACAGAGAGGAGGTGCTCACTCTGACACACTGGTGTCAGGAGAACAACCTCTCCCTCAACATCAGCAAAACCAAGGAGCTAGTGGTCGACTTTAGGAGGAACGACAGAGATCACAGCCCCATCACCATCAATGGAGCATCGGTGGAGAGAGTCAGCAGTTTCAAGTTCCTCGGTGTCCACATCACAGAGGAACTCACATGGTCCGTCTACCATGCTACCATCAGGCAGGCGGTACCGCAGCATCAGGACACACACCAGCCGACTCTATGACAGCTTCTTCCCACAAGCAATTAGATTTCTAAACTTTTGATCCCTTATGATCAATAACCATAAACAGTCTAACTGTCAACACAGCACAACATAACCTACTGCATATTACATATATATTTCCACCTCTTTTTGTATATTGTATATTGTTGTATATTGTATATTGTACATTGTATATTATTTATTGTTTTGTTAGTGTATATGGTACTGTGAGTAATTGTGCGTACATTAGATTTGTAAATCTATGTAAATCTGATGTTTGCTGTTTGCTGTAAATTGTTATATTAAGAATTTCACCCACTAAGAATTTCACCCACTGTTGCACTTGTGTATATGGTTGTGTGACAATAAAGTGATTTGATTTTGATTTGATTTGAAATATTTCGAGAATAAAGTCGAAATATTTCGAGAATAAAGTCGAAACACTACGAGAATAAAGTCGTCGGTTTTACTCACGGATTTGTGGCCCGCCCTCATTTTAGAAGAACACCAAGCGGTACGTTGTTAACGAATCATATTGTATGTTGTTTTTATTGCATATTGTCTATTAAGTCAAATACATCAAAATGTCTTAACTGCTTAATAAAGAGATTCTCAATTGTTGCGGGAATGGGGGGAGGTGAACACTACGTGTGGGCCCCAGGCAAAATTAATCAATGAGGCACTTTTAAAAAAAATATAGCCTACCGGTATATATGATAAGTTTTATAAATGATAGCCTATATAAGATTTTTTTTTATTAATATACCTTACCTATAGAGATATAATTATAAAAAAATACAAAAAGTATTCAAAACCCATCTAACAGAACCTAAGTTGTTTATTGTTTACAACATTATGTGCTTTTTTAAAAATGTTATTAACAATGTCAATCTTCATCTTTATAACAGAAGATGGGTTCACTTTTGGTCTGGCAAGATGTCTTAAAATGTATTTCATTTTCTAACATTTAAACTTAGACCACATTATTAGAGTACCCTTTGACTTTATGAATACACATAAATGACAGCTTAATGAATTATTTATTTATTTATTTTCTTTGTCACTGGTGTTACCTTACTTCTTTGGCAATATTAAAGGTTTTTATGAAATATTATTTCTCTTATTTTCAGCATATGTATTCAGAGTTACAGAAAAATAATATTAATGCAACAAATAAGGAGATTATGTTTTATTTATTGAATTATTTATCTTAAAATATAAAGAAATTATAACCCTAACGTATTTTTCAAGTGTAATATTTCTGTAAAGGCTAGGGACAGAAAAATTGACATTTCCTTAGAATGACCCAGATACAATACAAGAATCTTCAAGATACAGTACATTCTTCCATGTATAAAGGATTGTCACCTTAAAAACAGTCAACTAATTTAATATAAAGAGCTGGATACTAATTAAGTAAATAATGTAAGCTAAATGTATTGATTAGAGTTGCCATAGACTAAAGATTTTTCTAGTCGACGAGTAGTCATTCATTTAATAATTAGTCGACTAATCACACGTTTATATTAATTCTGCTTAAATACTGGGTGCATGGAGGAATATAGCCAATCCTGCGCTCAAACACTTGCATAAATATGGTTGTAAAAGCAGGCTAATGATAATAAATTTGTTTGAAAAAATAAAAAAATTAAAAATAAAGGTATTTTAATTGTTTATTAATAAACAAATGTTTTTTAGATCAGTGTCGACTGCAAACATATCTCCATCTCCACTGTAAAGCGGTTGCGCCTTTAGAGAGAAATGCACATTTCATACGGATTACTACATAATCAGACGGTATTTGCCCTGATTGTTTTATTTTATTTTACAAAAGCACAATGTTTTCTTGTTTTTGTGAGTTTACACAAATAAAAGTGGATGCCAATGATGTATTATTATTTTCTGTATAACCAGAAATTATGGAGTATTTTAAGTTGTTTCCACTATTGTTGATAGGAGAATGCAAGTGATCGCTCCGGCGCCTCCATGTCATGCAGCGCGCGCTCCGCAATGATGGTGGAATATGTTGGAATAGAGTAGACGATTTAATATGAATGATTTGCTTCAAAATCTTGTGTTTATTTGTGATAATCTTAGCCCTTTTTTATTGTCTAACCTGTATGACTGACATTTGACGAAGTGCTTTGTTCCTTTTTTGTAAGTCGGTTTGGATAAAAGCGTACCTAAATCTTTTTTTAGAAAATTCAGGAAATTATCCATTTTGAAAGATAAAGTTTAAAGCATCCCGCAATCAGGTGGCCTGGTTGAATCAGCCGGCACAGACTGAGGGGGGGACAACAAATCTGTGAGTACAGTATACAAACCCGTAGGAACGGATTGAAAGCGTGGGCACGGTTTATGCATTTGTGGGTACAGATTTTGCACGCTTTACAAATCTGAGAGCGCAGATTAGAAATTCGTGGGTACGGTTTATTAATCCGTGGGCACGATTTGTTAAACCGAGGGAACAGTTTGAGAATTCGTGAGTAGCCTACGGTTTATAACCAGAGGGGACGGATTGCAAAACAAAAGGTTACTATCGTAACCCCGGTTCTCTGAAACATCGAGTGGAGAGATCCACCTATGGGAAGGGCATCCGTACCTGACCTCTGCAGAAGCATCCAATTGCACCAAGTCTGGCTAGACAGACAGAAGCGCACAGCCAATGCCCAGTAAGGTCCCGCCCCCTTACCTAGGACATATAACGCCTGCAAGCGCTGCTATTCCCCAGTAAGCATATTCGCTTCTCGTTCGGCAAGCGGGGCAAAGCTGGTGGATCTCTCCACTCGATGTTTCAGAGAACCGGGGTTACGATAGAAACCAATTGTTCTCTTTCATCATCTTGTGTTCGAGATCCACCTATGGGAGAGACATGGACAGCTCCCCGATTGCCCAATACACTCATAGTGAGGTTCTGAAAGCCAGAGAAGGACGATTGCCCCAGGTAGGCGGTGCCTGACACGTCCATAAACATGAACCTGCAATACAGACGCACACACGCAACTGCTGTGCACGTGCAGGACATGAAACATGTATGTCGCACACACATGATAATAACCCCAGCAACACAGATACATATATACACCCAGAAGGCATGTTTGGTGACAGGTGTGCATGGCCTGCTGGCCCATTCACTCCTATTCGTTACTTCTAACGGGGTTGCAGGGAAGGGCTAAGAAGACCCTACCCCTAAAACTGAATGTGCTACCGAGATACTGGTGACATCCAGCCGGTAGTAACGCACAAAGGTATGAGGAGAAGCCCAACTGGCAGCGGAGCAGATGTCCTGCAGTGAGACTCCCCTAAACAAAGCCCAAGCGGCGGCTAAGCCCCTCGTAGAATGAGCTCTGATGTCCCCTGGGGGCTGCACTTCCTTTGATTCATATGCCAGGGCTATAGCATTCACAAGCCAATGTGAGAGGCGTTGCTTAGATATGGGAAACCCTCTATGCGGGGGCGTCCATGAAATGAAGAGCTGGTCGCTCTTCCGGAAAGCACTGGTCCTTGTCATATATGTCTGTAAAGCACGGACGGGACACAGAGCATTTAGCCTCTGACCCTCCGGGGAGGAAAAAGGAGGAGGGTGAAAAGTGGACAGCTCCAACACCTCCGAAGTGAACACAGGAAAGCATTTCGGCATGAAGGCCGGATTAGGCTTAAGGGAAACCTTATCTCCACTAAGAGAGAATTTAGTGCACGAGGAATGAACCGAGAGTGCATGTGGCTCACTAACACGTTTAGCTGATGCCAAGGCCAAGAGCAAAACTGTCTTAAAAGACAGCAACTTCAGGGAAATACTTCCCGAAGGCTCAAAAGGAATCTGAGACAGAGCCTCCAGCACTACGGAGAGATCCCACTCAGGAACAGTTCTCCTGATGACTGGCAAAGAGTGACAGGCACCCTTCATAAATCTGCGGATTAGAGGATGCTGCCCGACTGTTGAGCCTTCAAAACCCACATGACAGGCCGTAATCGCAGCCAGGTAGACCTTAATTGTGAAAAAAGACCTCCCTTTTTCCATGAGATCTTGAAGGAAACACAAAATATCAGGAACTTAGCACTGATAAGATGTGAGACCACGCCCATCACACCACCCTTCGAACACTTGCCACTTACAGCCATATAAGGACCGTGTAGAAACGGCCCTGGCATTCTGTATAGTAGCAATAATGGGTTAGGCAAACGTGCAGGGGGCGCCTGGCGTGGTGCCGCCTTCCTAGGAAGGCATAACTTGAAGGCCTCATTCTCCTTCTTCTTGTCGTCACACCGCTGTTGCATCAACGCAACGGACACATGCGGAGCACACTCTGTTAATCAACCCAATCAACAAGTTAAGAGGTGTATACATACAGCAAATTCACCTCCTTTCGTTGACAGTTTAACAGCATACCTCCACCACCCCATCTTCTCACTTCTATTCCTAATACTCTTACAACAACGGGGGGGAGTACTCTGTGTTCGGGCAAAAATCCCCCACGGAACAGCACGCCAAATACTCATAATCTTTACACTGTTTAATTGATGTAAGTGTGAACTTGTGAAAGGAGGAGAAGGGGAGGAGGAGGAGGGGAGGAGGAGGGATGCCGAAAGAACTAACCACGAGAAATGGTAAGAGGCTGGTTTTTATACCTTGGTATTAATTAGAAGATTAGATGGGTGTGCTCCTCCCAAATTTACATTAATAACTTCACTTATATATGTTGATAAACATTTTTTTCTAAAGAATTACTTACAGGACAGAATAGTAAAGTTTTAGTCAGTAAATTAGGTTAATCATCATGAATCTGAGAAGTGAAGTAGTGCTCTTATCATCTGTTGTCTAAAAGCAGAAGTGAATGTGAGCAGTGAGGAGGTTTTTGTCATGGTGTGAATCACTGTGATACATGCTCTTTAGCAGTGTTGTCCCATGTGTGACAGTAATACACTGCAGAATCACCAACATCCACATTACTGATGATCAGACTATAATCTGATTTAGATGAATGTGTTGATGTGAATTTAGGAGCAGAGAAACCAGATCCATATGATGGAGAGCTCCAGCTATGATGAAATCTTAACACATGTTGAGGAACTCCTCCTTGAGTCTGTTTGTACCATCTAGCAGAATAATCAGTTATTGTCCCCAGATTACAGTCCAGTTTAACTGTTTCTCCTTTATTGACTGTGATTAATGGACTCTGAGTCACTACAGTCACTCCACTGACACCTGCAGAATAAAACAACTTTTATATGAGATTGTGTGTCAAAACACTCTAAAAATCTGACATCAGAAATTATGAAAACTTACAGGTCAGAAGAGTAAAGAAAGCACAGAATATTGTGATCATCTTGTGATTTGGTCCGTGAGACGTGTAAAGATGAGCAGTGCTGTAGAATAATGCTGAGAGGATCAGAGAGAGAAACTTTAAGACCGTCAAGATATTTGAGTGGGAGGAGCCGCTGAAAGACACGCCCACCTCATACAATAGACACGCCCACATCTTACAAATTACACATAAGCTTCTCACTTCATCACGGTGGAAAAAGTTTTTCTCAATCGATTTAAAACAAACTTTTAAGATTACCGTTACATTAAGATTAACAGGTCAAATGCAGATCTAACATGAAAAGGCAAATTATTCCATAATGTTGGGCCTGCAATGGCAAAGGCACGATGACCTCTTTGTTTTAGTCTGTACCGTGGGATAGATGAAAGTTTCTGTGTCCCTGACCTAAGACCCCTGGAGGGATTGTATTGCACTAATAGCTCAGAAGGGTAGGGTGGAGCTAGGTTATTTAGGCACTTGTAAACAAATAAGAGAATTTTAAAATCAACCCCAAAGCGAACCGGCAGCCAGTGAAGTGATGTTAGAATTGGTGTAATGTGTTCACGTTTGCGGATGTCTTTTAAAAGTCTCGCTGCTGCATTTTGGACTACCTGAAGACGTGCTAGAGTAGTGGAGTTTATTCCATAGTACAAGGAATTACAATAATTTAATCGAGATGATAAAAATGCATGGACCACCCATTCAAAGGCTTGGGGACAAAGAAAAGTCTTAACTTTGGTCAGCAGACGAAGATGGAAAAAACACGATCTTTCAACAGAATTTACTTGCTTATCTAGTTTCAGGTCACTATCTAGAAAAACACCAACATTTTTCTCACAGGTGTTCACTGACGAGGAAATGTATGTACTTGAGGATGGTGGCTTAAACTACTTTTAGAAGAGCCAAAGAGTATTAGCTCAGTTTTGTTTTCATTTAATTTAAAAGAATTAGCAGACATCCACTTCTTATTGTCATCTAGGCACACCAGCAGGGGCTCAAGTGAATTTTCTCCTGCCTGTTTAATAGAAACGTAAATCTGAATGTCATCTGCGTAACAATGAAATGACACATCATGGTTCATTAAAATGGATCCCAAAGGGAGCATATACAGTAAAAAAATGTGTAGGGGCCAAGATGGAGTCCTGAGTAACCCCCCATTGAAGGTGGGCAGCACCTGTAATTATCAAAAACAGCAGGATCGATATTTGGTTTCTTGATTGAAGGGACTACCAGAGCATGTTTGAGGTCAACTGAAAAAATCCCTAGACTAAGTGATTTACTGACAATGGCAAGTAAGCTTGGCCCTAGTGTGTCAAAAAGTTGTATAAAGATACGAGATGGAATAATGTCCAGTGAACAGATTATTGTAGGCCTGTGATGGGCAATAGTTTCTTGAAGAGGAAATAGAAATAGACTCGAATTCGTGACAAACAGAGGAGCATGGAGAAGGTATAAACTGAGTGTTATGAGTTTCAACAGTACATGGCCTCTGATTTGCTATCTTATTAGAGGAAATTTAAGAAAGTCATCACCATTTAAGTGAGAGGGCGGATAAGCTTTAGAAGGAGGATTTAAAGCTGAGTTTGTGGTATAGCAAAAAGTAGCTTTGGCTTCTGTCTATATTTTTCAGTGATTTGTGAAAAATATTGACATTTTGCTTTCTTAACTACTTTTTTCAAAATTAGACTTTTGAAAAAAATATTTTTTTTGGCGTTTAGTTTTTAATGGAGCAACAGATTCTAAAACACTGATACAGGTTGAGCGGAAACGGTTGAAATGTTCATCCAAGTCAATATTAGGAAGAGAGCTTTCTAAAAAATCACTGTCACAGATGTTTTTATACATCTGAGAGAAGTTAGTGATTGAGAGAGGGGCCATCCACCCATTGAGAAAGTTCAAAGGATTCCATCAAATTTAAAAAATGTAATAGACAGAGAATCAGTACCTGTCAGGATACAGGCACAGAGACAGAGGTAAGTGAATTTAAACCTGAGTTTATTTACAGTGAATCAAGTGCAAAGGTGAGTAAGCAAAGTTCAGGCGAAGATTCGCTGATGATCGCTACGTGTAGGGCAGATTCCAGGTGAGCAGATCCTCCTTAAGTTAGTTGAATTCAAGCAATCACAGTTCATTAATACTTGTCTTTTCTCTTTCAGATGCAACCACGGGCAAGTAGAACTCAGCGGGAATACCGGACACTCAGATGAATACCAGATCTCGGGAAACATGGAATCAGACAGGACTTCTGGAGACAGCAGGACAAGGACACAGAGGTTAGTATTTCACAGGTGAGAATACGTTACTTGGTGGTTTCTGGATGACTCAGAGACTTCGGGAGGCAATGGGTAGTGATGTCACGTCTGACACCGATGCTCCGAAGCTTGCTTCAAACTCGAACGGTCCTTGCAATGAACCACTGCTTCGGAGCTTGTATCATTACGTCACTAGTCACGTGAAAATGACGTCTGAAGCAAACACACTGGTTCACTGCTGTAGTGAACCATCTGGCTGACTGCTTTGACAGCCCAATCCAGTGTTGACAGGTTTGAAACCTGGCGGCTGTATTTTTGATAAAAGTGAAGCCAAACCATGGCTAACACCGTGGGTTGTATTAGTCGGTGTTTGGATTGGCGTTATTATACAAAAAAAAAAAGGAAGTCGCCTTTCACCAAAGACTGTGGAGAAAATAATATTTTTGAATAAAAACCATACAATTTAATGAACACTTTGTCTAAGCCTTCTGCATGATGTACCCAAAGCACACCCTTTGCCAAATGTTTTTTTAATTTTTTATTATTAATTAGAGAACATATGAACATTGTTACATAAAAACATGCATCAAAGACAGAAACTTCAAAAACCCCTCTGCTACATTATACAAGTACAACCAGTTACACATGCACATCCTTTCAACATACAAAAAATACCATTCCCACCAGTTAACAAGTTTAGAGTTCTGCTTCCCACAGCTAAACAAGATAAAGCTTTCACACATGATACTGCCCTGCCAAAAAAACATATAAACCATTAAAGAAATTCTCCTGGATTTAATGCTTTTCATGGGAATTTTATTGGTTGTAATGGGAATTATAGTGGTCTCGGTGGGTCTCTACTGATATGTGTTGGGTTCTATTGATGGGGGAATTAAATCCTAATGGAATATGTCCCAAACACACTACAAAAAAGAATTCTGTAGTGGTTTAAATGGTAAAAGCCAATGGTTCCTATTGGCATTTTAATAGAAACCATTAGAATTTCTGTGATGGTTACCAACTTTTTTTAAGATGGTCTGATCTTCTGTCCTTGTCTAATGAAATAATTACACACACACATCATGCTTAATGTTTTATTATCAAGGTGAACACATGAAATTCATCAGTATCTGTAAAATTCACCTATAAATGAGTTTCACAGCACTAACACTGTTTCAGCTTTGATCGCCTAGGTAAACACGTAATTAACAGGGCGTTAACATATACGCCTACTTGCATTTTATGGTTGTCAGCTTGGTTGCATTACATTTACTTCACAAGGAGATGGTGCTGCAATTTCTATCTGAATGAAGCTTCGAGTAATGAACCATTTTCGACACAATTGTATCAGAAAGCAATAATGCTTCGAAACGCTTCATTTGGCCATCTCTAGCAATGGGTTATAGTCTATTCCTGTTGGAGGACTGACCAAGACTGAACTATCCGTGAGTGTTTTATTGAGCTGGGTGATGAGGTAATTGATGGTGCACAGGTGTGTGTGGTTAATACTCCGGGGAGGGTGATTGCAGGTGCGTCAAAGAGGATTCTGGGGAATGCAGTGGACTGTAACATCCTTTTCAATGTTACAGTCCATATAGTCACAGTTTTGCCTTTTTGTTCTGTCAGCACAGAGGGTTTCTATGTGAACACTTTCACAGATCTGACACCTGAAAAATCATGATAAATAAAATGAATTTAATCAACTTTGTCACCCCTGAGAGAACAACATGTTTAGAGTGAAATAACTTACATGACAGAAGAGTGAGGAGAGTGAAGGAGAAAATGATCAGCATCTTCCCTGTGAAGCAGTTTGAGTTTAGTGGAGAGTTTACCACGGTTTGTCTCCTAAAAACATGCAGGTCAGTAAATCTCAGTCTGTTTCTCTCCATCCAAAGTGAAAACAGACAAACCACACAATTTATAAATGTGAGTAATTATTAAGAAGCTTCGATCTAAAGGACAGAATAAAACACATCTAACTGAAGCTCAGGTTCACCTAATAGTTAATATTATCCTGTATATAGTATATAGACTGTCTTGTATGGATAATCTGCTACATTCATCAAAAATAGCAGAAGAAACGATTCGGGTTACTTGACTGTAACCCTGTTTCCTGAAAAAGCGGAACGAGATGCTGCGCTGCTTAGCGCATTGGGAACGTCTTTAATCGTGACCAGCTGTGAATATAGTGTGCAAACACGTCGATAGAATCGACCCGGAGGTAATATAGCCTCGGCCGGTGATGTCATCGGCGCACACCCGCGACGCGAGGCTATGAATAGATGAGCCACTGGTGCGTCATTAAGATTTTTTTTTCTGAAGATCAGACCTGTGACATCATCAGCACGCGAAGGTAGCGCAGCATCTCGTTCCGCTTTTACAGGGAACACGGTTACAGTCAAGTAACCCAAATCGTTCCCTTTCAAAAGCTACAATCGATGCTGCGCTGCTTAGCGCATTGGGAACGAGTATACCCACGCTGCCATGCTTGAAGGTGTCTGGACCCCTACAATTGTGCAGGTGTGCTCACAAGAACGCAAGAAGGCCCTAGACATTAGTTTGCGAAGTCGACTCAAGGACATGAGAGCCCGGAGTGGCATGAACATTCAAACTATAAAATCTTATGAATGTGTGAGGAGAGGACCAACCTGCTGCATCAGAAACATGTTGTAAGGGGGCACCCCTTGCCAAAGCAGCAGAGGAGGCGACCCCTCTGGTGGAGTGAGCCCTTAGACCCGTTGGCGAAACTTGGCCGCGTGCCTCAACGGCGGAGGGCAGAAGGCCTCTAGAGTGACCGGATGTACCGCCGAGAAAGGTACCTTAGGCAGGTAATCAGGATGAGGATGCAAAATCACTTTCACCATTTCTGGGGCAAAGTCTAAGCAGGATGGTGATATTGGCAGGGCCTGCATGTCCCCAATTCTTTTTAGAGAGGTTATAGCCATAAGAGAAAAACATCTTTAAGGTCAGAAGCTTATCTGACGCTGACTCCAGAGGTTCAAAGGGGGTCTCAACCAGACCCTCGAGGACTATAGCTAAGTCCCAAGAAGGGATCTTGGTTCTTACGGAAGGCCTCAACCTTTTGGCCCCACGAATGAAGCGAGCAAGAAGAGGATGCTTCCCGAGAGGCACTCCGTCCACCAAGGCATGGCAAGCCAAAAGGGCTGTCACATAAACCCTGAGTGTGGAGGGGCATGTGCTTGCTGACAATTTTTCTTGCAGAAAATCCAGAACTGAAGCAATCTGGCAGTCGACCGGATCTGTATCGCACCACCTTTCAAAGACACCCCATTTATTGGCATAACTCTTTCTTGTGGAGGAGGCCCTAGCACTCAAAATGGTCTCAATAACATCAGGCGAAAGCCCAGTGTCCCTCAGTTGGTACCCATCAGGGGCCAAACATGCAGGTTCCACAGGTCGGGCCTGGGGTGGAATATCGTGTCCTGCGTCTGAGACAGAAGGTCCCTGCTCTCCGAAATCACCCATGGCGAGCCGCTGAGGAGAGACATTATCTCTGAAAACCACACTCTGTTCGGCCAACGTGGTGCGTTCAGTAAGAGGCAAGACCCTTGCTGGCGAACTCTGGCTAGGACTCCTGGGAGCAGAGACACTGGAGGAAAGGCATACAGGCGCATTTTGGGCCATATGTGCGGTATCGCATCCAGACCCAGTGAGGCTGGGTGACTCAGAGAGAAGTAAAGGGGACATTGCGCTGTCTGATGGGATGCGAAGAGGTCCACTTCCGCTTTGTAAAATCTGGGCCTGATCTGATTGACTACTTCTGGGTGGAGTTTCCATTCCCCTGCATGCAATTTCTGACTGGACCGTAAATCTGCTCCCACATTCAAGTGCCCGGGGATGTATACTGCCCTGATTGACAGGAACTTCTCCTGGGCCCAGAGAAAAATCTGCCTTGCTATTCTGTTCAAAACCGCTGCCCCCCGAAGCACCAAAGGTGGCGGGGATGGAGAGGTTTCGTGAGGGTAGCGGAATGGGGCGATTTTTGATAACATACGCCCCATCCCACCGGGGGCTACCCCCACCAGACCGGGCGCCAGACCATCAGGACTTCCTCTTCTTATTGATAACAGTCCTGAGGTCTGGCCTGGGAGGTTGCTGAGCCTGACGAGCCTGTCTCCAATTCTTACTAGAGGGAGCACGGCTCGCCACGCTCTGCTTTTTCGCCTCCCGAGCCTTTGAAGGACCGGGGATAGGTTGGGTGGCTTATGGCCCCTCCCCATGAGTGGGGCGAGGAAGGAATTGAACAAAAGCTTCCTCGTGTTTTTTAACCTCTCTGAATCTGCTGACGACTGTGTTGACCGAGTCGCTGAACAGACCAGAGGGCGAGACTGGGGAATCTAACAGAAAAAAACAGGTCTTTATCTTTAATCCCTGTTAGATTAAGCCCCAGATGCCTCTCCGTGCTGACCAAAGCAGACACTGAACGACCGATGGCACGGGCCGTTTGCTTAGTCGCACGAAGAGACTGATCTGTGGCTCTCCACAGCTCCGAGAAAGACTCCTCATCTATAGTGCTGCCCGCACTCAAATCCTTCAGCAGGTCAGCCTGGTACGCCTGAAGCACTGCCATAGTGTGCAGCGCAGCACCAGCCTGACCTGCAGCTTGATAAGCTTTACCCACTAATGCTGATGTAATTTTACATGGTTTTGTGGGGAGGGTAGGTTTCTTAATGGAAGATGCCGAAGCAGGCGAGAGATAGCTCGCGAGCGTCTCTTCTACCTGCGGCATCTCCGCATACCCCCGTGCCTTCGATCCCACGATACTCGAAAAAGTCGACGTTGAGGGTAGAAAGATAGGGAAGTATATGGCTTACTCCATGACTGAGACAGCTCGTCATGGAGGTCCTCGAAAAAGGGAAGAGACTGATGTTTTGGTCCCTCCCCCTTGCCACCGGACAGAAACCTATCCCCTAGCTTAGACTGTTTGGGGGTCTCTTGATCGCGTGGCCAGTCAAGCTGCAACCTGGCCACCGCACGAGTGACTACTTCGAGCAATTCTTCGACAGATTTCTTTTTGCGAAAGGAGGCGGCCGCTCAAGGTCCTCAAAATCAAGAGACAAATCATCGTCCCCCGCGTGAGCCGAAGAAGCACAGGAGTGCGCTTCGGGATCGCGCGGATCTGGTGATGAAGCAAGCGAAAGGGACGGACCCGTCTCTTGCTCATCACACAAATCCATACGAGAGCCCCACGATGGTAATGTGGGTGCGGTCTGAAAATATCTCAGACGAGTACGCAGCATTTTCACTATAAACATCTCACAATGCTCGCACTCACCGTTCTCTAAAGCCAGAACCGCGTGCTCTTCCCCCAAACAGACAAAGCAGTAATCGTGTGTATCCAGCTCAGACACGGGACGGGAACATGAAGGAACACAACGTTTATTCTGCTGTTGACTCATTTCTACTCTTTTTTTGCTATTTAAACTCTTTTAACATGCTTTCAGAGAAAAAGATTGAGAAATGAGAATTTTCTGCACACTGCCAGTTGAAATCTAACTCCTAACAAAGATCTGAGACAGATAGTGAGAGAGATAGAGTTTACCACACACATGCACAGAGTGATCTGAAGAAAAAAGATCTTAATGACTCACCTGTGGCTCATCTATTTATAGCCTCGCGTCGCGGGTGCGTGCCGATGACGTCACCGGCCGATGCTATATTACCTCCGGGTCGATTCTGTCGACGTGTTTGGACACAATATTCACAGCTGGTCACGATTAAAGACGTTCCCAATGCGCTAAGCAGCGCAGCATCGATTGCAGCTTTTGAAGGGGAACTACGTGTTTCATAATGAAATGCACTTGACTGCAGTTTTGTCTCTCTCTTCTGTCATTCGAATTGACTTGAATATGTTTATTGTCATTGTATTATACAATGAAATTTAGCCTCTCATTTGAAGAGTGCACACACACACACACACACACACACACACACACACACACACACACACACACACACACACACACACACACACATTCCAAAAAAATAAATATAAACTAATGTAATCAAATGGTACAGAATGTGAATAGTGCAAAAATATACAATAATGTACAATAGAAAAAAGTGCAATGCACATGGACAAATTTCCTTATTTCACATATAACATAAGCAGTTATGTTATGTGACATTTACAGCTTATACAGCTAGGGGATGAAAACTGTTTCTGACACGATTTGTCCTTGCTCTGATGGTTCTGTACCTCTGCCTGACGGCAGCAGACTGAAAGTGACTTGGATGAGATACGTCTTTTCTGATGCTATGAGCTCTCTTGAGGCAGCGTAAACTGTGAAGGTCCTCTAAAGCTGGGAGAGGGCACCCCATCATTTTCTCTGCAGTCCTGATCACTTTCTGAAGATCTTTTTTTATGTACCACAGTGCAGCTGGTAAACCACACACAGAGGCAGTAAGTGAGAATGCTCTCTATAGTGGAGTGGCAGAAGGACACCAGCAGACTCTGGGCGATGTTGCTCTTCCTGAGAAAGTAGCCTACAGTTTCTGCTGTGCTTTCTTTACCAGTTCTGTGGTGTTCTTGCCCCAGGTCAGGTCCTTCTCAACACAAACTCAGAGACAACAGACGCCTGTAACCCTCTCCACACAGTCCCCGCCAATGAATATGGGTTGAATGTCTGTTTTTTATTCGATTGCTAACTCCTTTTTGTTGGACGTATTGAGGAGCAGGTTGTTGTCACTGCACCACACTGACAGCCGCTCCACCTCGTCTCGGTCGACTCATTGCCCCCTGAGATGAGGCCCACTCCTGGGGTGTCGTTGGCAAATTTAACGGAAATGTTGCTGGAATAGCCCGGGGTTGCTGTCGTATATATAGAGGGTAGAGCAGGGGGATCAACAGACAAGCCTGTGGGAGCCGGTGTTGAGACTGAGAGCTGTGGAAATGTGGGGGCTCTGACCCTCAGTGTGTGTCCCGTCAGGAAGTCCTTAATCCAAAGACATGTGAAATTAGCCAGTCCCATCCAACATTAGGCAGTCCCATGTCCAACAAAAACTGAGAGCACTGAGCCACATGTACGCGCCGCCATCTTGAAAAGTATTCCACACTTAAGCTGAGATTCCTGGTTTGCTGTGATTCTGCATTAGTCAAACTATCTGCTCTTATAACAGAACCATTACAGGAGTTTTGAACAGATTTGTCCACTATTAGCTGTTAGAGAATATGTGTGATGAATGAATGAGGATGCCACACTCCGGGTGGAGTGGGCAGTCACACCAAGGGGGCACGGTCGACCTTGCTGCTGGTATGCCAAAGCAATGGCGCCCACTATCCAGTGAGACAACCTTTGCTTGGAGAGAGCCTTTCCCTTCAGCTTCCCACCATAACAGACAAAGGGCTGGTCTGAGGTCCTGAAACACTGCGTCCTGTCTACATAGGCGCGGAGGGCGCGTACTGGACAGAGCAGTGCCAAGGCTGGGTCTGCCTCCTCCGGGGGCAGCGCTTGCAGGTTCACCAACTGGTCCCGGAAGGGAGTGGTAGGAACCTTGGGCACATATCCAGGCCGGGGTCTCAGGATCACGTGAGAGTAAGCCGGCCCAAATTCCAGGCACGCTTCGTCAACGGAGAATGCGTGCAGGTCCCCCACCCTCTTGATGGAGGCCAATGCAACCAGGAGCGCTGTCTTCATAGACAGGAACTTAAGCTCCACTGATTGCAACGGCTCAAAGGGAGCACTCTGCAGGGCAGTTAGAACCACTGAGAGGTCCCAAGAGGGAACGAGAGGAGGGCGAGGAGGATTCAGTCTCCTCGCTCCTCTCAGGAACCTGATGATCAGGTCGTGCCTTCCAACAGACTTACCTTCGACCGGGTCATGGTGTGCGGCAATAGAGGCAACATAGACTTTCAGGGTGGAGGGAGACAGCCTTCGCTCCAGCCTATCTTGAAGGAAGGAAAGCACGACACTAATCGAACATCTCCGGGGGTCTTCTCGGTGAGAAGAGCACCAGTTGACGAAGAGGTTCCACTTCAACGCATAGACGTGTCTCGTGGACGACACTCTAGCGGAAGTGATGGTAGCTGGCACCGCTGGTGGTAGGGTACTCAAACCTGCCTCGTCCCGTCCAGGAGCCACACGTGGAGGTTCCAAAGATAGGGACGAGGGTGCCATAGGGTGCCCCGTCCCTGAGAAAGGAGGTCCTTCCTCAGGGGAATCGGCCAAGGAGGTGCTGTCGCGAGGAGTACTAGTTCAGAGAACCAGGTCCGGGCGGGCCAGTACGGCGCGACCAGAATGACCTGCTGCTCGTCCTCCCTGACCTTGCGCAGGGTCTGCGCAAGAAGGCTCACTGGGGGAAACGCATATTTGCGGCCCCGCGGCCAGCTGTGCGCCAGTGCATCCGTGCCGAGCGTGCCCTCGGTCAGGGAATAATACAGGTTGCAATGGGTCGAGTCGTGAGAGGCAAACAGATCTATCTATGCGTCCCCGAACTGGTCCCAAATCAGCTGAACCGACTGGGGATGGAGTCGCCAATCTCGCGGGAGGGGCTGAAGCCGTGAGAGCTCGTCGGCTGCACAGTTCAGGGCTCCGGGGATATAAATGGCATGAAGCGACCTCAGATGCTTCTGACTCCATATGAGGAGGTGGCGGGCGAGTTGCGACATACGGCGGGAGCGTAGACCACCTTGATGGTTGATGTACGCTACAGTGGCGGTATTGTCTGAACGGACTAGTACGTGTTGGTTCTTGAGCACGGCCCGGAAGCGGCGCAAAGCTAGACGTACGGCCAGCAACTCGAGGCAATTGACGTGCCAGAGGCGGTGGGGTCCTGTCCAGGAGCCCGCGGCAGCACGTCCATTGCACATGGCACCCCAGCCCGTGGAGGAGGCATCTGTCGTTACAACGACGTGCCGCAAAGCTTGTTCCAGGGGCACTCCGGCCCGTAGAAAACTGAGGTCCGACCACGGGATGAAGGTCTGACGGCAGTACGGAGTAACTGTTACTCGGAAGGTGCCGTGTTGCCATGCCCACCTCGGGACTCGGTCGCGAAGCCAAAGCTGAAGTGGTCTCATATGAAGCAATCCGAGCGGCGTTGCCGCGGCTGCAGATGCCATATGCCCCAGGAGCCTCTGAAAGAGTTTCAGTGGAACCGTACTCTTGCCCTCGAACTGTCTCAGGCAAGTCAGCAGTGACTGCGCGCGCTCGCTCGTAAGCTGCGTGGACATGGCGACCGAGTCGATATCCATACCGAGAAAAGAGATCCTCTGCATGGGGCAAAGTTTGCTCTTTTCCCAGTTGACCCGAAGGCCCAGACGAGCTAGGTGCCGGAGCACTAGGTCCCTGTGTTCGCATACCTGGTCTCGAGAGTGAGCTAGGATCAGCCAGTCGTCGATGTAGTTCAGGATGCGAACCCTGTGTTCCCGAAGGGGAACAAGGGCTGCCTCGACGACATTCGTGAAGACGCGAGGAGACAGGGCTAGCCCGAAAGGGTACTGGTACAGAACCGCGTAGGACGCGACCGAAGGAACGGTCTGTGTCGAGGGAGAATGGAGACATGAAAGTAGGCGTCCTTCAGGTCGATTGCTGCAAACCAATCCTGGGGCCTCACACATTCGAAAATGCGTTTGGCAGTGAGCATCTTGAACGGCAGCCTGTGAAGGGAACGGTTCAGCACACGCAGGTCCAGGATTGGCCGTAACCCACCGGTTTTCTTGGGAACAATGAAGTACGGGCTCTAGAAGCCGGTCCTCATCTCGGCCGGAGGGGCGGTCTCGATCGCACCCTTCGCCAGAAGGGTGGCGATCTCTGCTCTCATGATAGGGGCGTTGCCACCGACCAAAGTGGAGCGGACTCCCCTGAAGCGGGGAGGAGACCGCGCAAACTGAATCGCGTAGCCGAGACTGATCGTCCGTGCAACCCAGCGGGACAGGAGGGGGAGCTCTAGCCAGGTTACCAAGAACTGTACCAGCGGGGTCATACGGACCACAGACTTCCCACCGATGGTGCAGCAGGGTGGAATGACTGGCCCGGACGTGGACGGCATAGCGGCCCGGTGTGGGGGCACAGTCATTAACCGTGCCCTGACAGAGGAGACCAGGGAAGGAAGAACGTTCCACGGGGGTCTGCTCTGCCAGGGGGCATGCGACAGAGGCGGAAGAGAGCGGCACGGTCAGGGGACGGCGCGCAATGTCAACCGGCTCTGGGACAGAGGGGGACGAGGGGTGCACGTCTCGGGGGCGGCGCACCGTGTCGTCCGAGAACTCTGTGTGCTCAGGGATGGAAATGTTACTTCTTTATTTAACCACATTAGGGTGCTGCCCACCCGTGGGTGAGCAGCGGGGAGTGGAGAACAAAAGATTCTCCCCCGGCCCTCCACCGGGGGAAGGAGTGGTCCTGTTACCATCTCCTGAGAAGTAACCTTCAACGTCCCTGAGCAGCCCGTCTCAGGAGCGCCGCTTGGCCCGGCGTTTAGCGGGGGGCGGGGCTGGAGAGGGCTGAGGCGCCTTCTTACGGTTTCCTCCGCGACCGGGCCTGGGTGGAGGCTGCTGCTTGGGCCGGGCGGGAGGGGCGGGAGCCGCAGGAGGGCGCCCTCGACGGCGAACAGACTGAGGGATCTGCCCGGTCGGCTGGGTGGAGGCAGCAGCGGGCCGTCGGTGCAGAATGTGCTTGATGGCCTCAGTCTGTTTCTGGGCGGTGGAGAACTGTTGGGCGAAGTCCTCCACCGCACCTGCCGAATAGGCCGGCCTGGGACATGGGGGAGTCGAGCAGGCGAGAGCGCTCAGCATCCCGCATGTCAGCCAGGTTCAGCCATAAGTGTCTCTCCTGGACCACAGCTGTGGACATCACCAGACCCAGGGAGCGTGCTGTCACCTTCGTCGCCCGGAGGGCGAGGTCGGTGGCGGCGCGCAGCTCATCGAAGAGCCCTGGGTCCGTCCTACCCTCGTGCATGTCCCTTAGCATCTGGGCCTGATAGACCTGCAGAGTGGCCATGGCATGCAAAGAGGCAGCCGCCTGTCCCGCCGCTCTGTAGGACTTCGCCACTAGGGTAGACGAGAACCTACAGGCCTTGGATGGGTGCCTAGGCTCGCCGCGAGAAGAAGCACTCTGAGGACACAGCTGCATCGCAACAGAGCGCTCAACCGGGGGGAGCCCAGTGTACCCACGGGCGGCTGCCCCATCGAGGGGAGGAAAGCGGATGAAATCAACGAGCGGTCGCGGGAAGACATGGGAGTCTTCCAGGACTTCGAGATTTCATCATGCACGTCCGGGAAGAAAGGTATTGGGGCAGGCTGAGGACGGGAAGCCGCAGCTGCACCCAAAAACCAATCGTCCAGCCACGAGCGCTCAGGACAGGGTGGAGGGTTCCACTCCAAACCAATGCTCGCGGCCGCCCGGGAAAGCATCGCCGTCATCTCTGGATCGGACTGAGCCACAGCCGTATTCCCACCCGAGGGTGGCAGCTGTGACGAGTCGTCACTTCCAGACGAATCAGACCCGCCTTGTGATGCTGCGATTGACATCGCATCTTCCTCTGGAGCGCCAAAGGACACCCGTGGGACCTCAAAGGACGGTCCCGCGGGGATCCCCTGAACCCTCGCGGGTTGCAACACTGGAGAAGGTGCTGCGGGGCACGGACGAATAGTCGGCGCTTTGTTCCACACAGTCACCCTCAGATCACCCTGGCCACCAGCCGAAGTAGAGCCTCTCGAGGAGGCGCTAGATCGGGGTGTGGATGAGGGGACTCTCACTCTTGCGAGATCATTGAGTCTCGATCTAAGTGTTGCGATGGTCATGTTCCCACAGAAAGAACATGACTCATCCACGAGCGCTGCTTTAGCGTGATTAAAGCCCAAACACACCAAGCAGCGCTCCTGCCCATCAGAGTCAGACACCAGCTTAGTGCACCAGAAGTGCACGGGCGAGGCATCTTTAAAAAGACGTGCCGCGTTCAAGCTCTTTTTGTGAGAGAAACTCAGTGCTGAAGCGCCCGCGGAGAACACACTCGCTGGCAAACCACGCTCAGATAAGCAGGAAGTGTGCACTCGCCGGGAGATCGCCGTCACACCAACACTGGAGAGTTGCTCGTCTCATAAGAAGCTGACAATCAGAGATAGCTTAAGAAGTGAAGAATTACACTTGGCTCCGAAGCGAAAACATATCTGCCTGTTGCCGGCGTCCTCCTTTTATACCTAAGGGGCTCAATCAGACAAACAAATGGTGGTCCTGCATTTATTCCATCAGGCAAACACGTTTTAAAACACAATAAAATAACCATATTACCATCATTACAAATTCATACTGATGCATTAATGGATTTAAATACCCCCAATTAATCTAAAAAATGATATATATATTTATATCCCCGTCATGAGAGTTCTTTAGATTTAATCTCCTTCAGCGAACACCTTCTTCGCTGAATCCTCCGGATTATTGAAAGCCTTCGCCGCCGTGGAAAAGCGTACCAGCGTACCTTCGAACGCCATCCTACTGAGCCATCCGGCGCGCTACACACAAGTATTTACATCTGTTCGTCCCGCGACATTTGTAAAAGAGCAATTTTCTGAGGCGTTTCAAATGCCTTCCTGCGGGTCCTGCAGAGACCTTCTTCCGGACGGGGATCGTCACATCATACTCGCTGCCTGGGCTGGGACCACGCAGAAGCTGCTTTGACCAAGGGCGGATGCCCGGAATGTGACGACCTGGGTCTCTCCGCACTGCGGGCTCGCTTCGCCGTTTTCACCGCGAGCGAGCCCATCGCCGACACCCCTCTGTTTGAGCCGCGTATTAAGAAAAAGCGCCGCTCACAGAGGCTTCCTGAACCTGAGCTCAGTGACGTCACGCCGAGCCAGTCTCCGCGTGCTTCACCGCCGCTCGTGTCCTCCCCACCGCCGGTTCAGTTCACCCAGCCGGACCCACACCCCTCTAGCAGAGCGTTGGGCCTTGTGACGTTCGGCGCGTCCGAGGACGACCGGGGAGTAGATGACTCTTTGTCCATCGACGCTGCATCTGACGACTGGCCGGGCACCACTTTCGACCCCGCCCCGTCGACGCTAGGCCGTGGCCAATCATCTCTGCCCGCCCTCCACCACTGGATGGAAAGCCAAGGCTTCCCACCCCTCGAAGCCCTGCCGCACTACTTCGGCTTTCGCTGGTCGCGCCTACGCCGCCGCAGGCCAAGCTGCGTCAGCGCTTCACTCAATGGCGGTACTTCAAGTGTTCCAAGCCAAGCTTCTCCGCTCCCTGGACGAGTCTGGCCCCGAACCCGAAGCCTTCAAGGACCTACGCAGCGCGACTGACATAGCCCTGCGAGCCACGAAGGCCAACGCCCAGTCTATTGGCCGCGCCATGGCTAATTTGACTGTTCTCGAGCGCCATTTGTGGCTGACTTTGACGGAGATGAAAGACGCGGATAAAGCCCCGTTTCTCGACGCGCCTATCTCCACCAGCGGGCTGTTTGGACCGGCAGTTAAAGGTTTCGCCGAACGCTTCACTGAGGCCTAGAACGCTTCACAAGCTATGCGCCATTTTCTGCCTAAACGCTCCAGCTCATCGCAGAGCAGACAGAGGCCACCACAGCCGCAGCGGGCTAGAGCAGCCCCCACCGCCTCTCAGCCCGCGCCTCAGACTGACGCTCGACGCCGCTCGCGCTCCCACAACCGCAAGCCGCCTCCTGAGCGACGGGGTCCTCGGCCCAAGATCGTGCTGAACCCTGAGCCTCGAAAGCCGTCCTAGCCGCAGGAATGAGAAGAGAGAGTGCGTGTCTCGCAAAAGCCGGACCACTCTCTCTGCAAAATCTCAAACATTACCCAGTCCCCGTACAGGCGGCTGGAAATGTCTATACAGCAGTCAATGGGCCAGTCACAGAGCTCGCTCACCTGCAAACAAACGCCGTTTTTACGGCGACACACAGAAAACACAAAAAGAGTCTTTTTCTGCCTGTGTCACTAAGGGTTCACATGTCCACAAAGTGTGCATTCCCAGATACTGTCAACACAGTGCCAAATTCATTCCCAGCTCAGGCTGCACGCCCCATGAATGTAGATCACGTGCCTACGGTCATGTACGCACCACTACACACAAGCACTGTTCACACAGTTATGAATTCATCCCCAGTAAAAGCGGGAAACATTATAAAAGTGACACGTGTGCCTACCACTGTCTATGCACCCCCACTTATAAACACTGTCCCTGCAGTGTCAAACACAACCCCAGCTCAGGCTGCGAGTCTTACAGACATAGCGCGCGCTGTTTTAATCACACACACGCCCATTCACTCGGCTGCTCAGCGCGCGCCCGCGCCTCTGAGAGCTACGATCTCAGGCAATTCGCTGGCCGGGTCCCTACGTCACAGTGGCCCGCCCCTAGCCTGTATTCAGCCCATATCTGTACACGCAGCGGCATGGGAAAACATTCCAGATATGCCGAAATGGGTGTTGAATATAATAAAACACGGATACTCGCTCCAGTTCGCTCGCAGACCACCACGTTTTACGACTGTGGTCGAGACGAAAGTGAGAAAGGAGTGTTCGCATGTTCTACGCACCGAGGTGCGCAAATTAATAGAAAAGGGCGCTGTGGAAACTGTTTCCCCCTCTATGAGCGGGGCAGGTTTTTACAGACGCTATTTTCTTGTCCCGAAAAAGGATGGCGGTCTCCGCCCCATCCTAGATCTCAGACACCTGAACAAAGCACTAATGATTCGCTCGTTCAGAATGTTAACAACCAAACATATCCTCGCGCCAGTACGCCCAGGAGATTGGTTTCTCTCAGTGGATCTGAAAGATGCTTACTTTCACATTCCAATAGCACCTCATCACAGGCCTTTTCTGAGATTCGCGTTCGAGGGACAGTCTTACCAGTACACAGTACTTCCGTTCGGCCTGTCCCTGGCTCCCCGTACATTCACGAAATGTATGGATGCAGCACTTTCCCCCTTGAGACGAAGGGGAGTGCGAATACTGAATTATCTCGACGATTGGCTGGTCCTAGCACAATCAGAGAGTCAGTTAATAACACACAGATCTTGGATTATCAGCCATCTAGAATGCCTGGGTCTAAGAATCAATTTTGCAAAAAGTATACTATCTCCCAGCCAGAAGATTTCTTTCCTGGGAATAGTTCTAGACTCGATGCAGATGACAGCTCGTCTCTCATCAGAACGCGCGCTCACCATCCGGCACCTTGCAACATCATTCAGGGCGGGCGTGCGCGCCCCCGTCAAGCGGTTTCAGAGGATGCTGGGTCTCATGGCCTCAGCATCGGCCGTACTCCAGCTAGGATTGTTGCATATGCGTCCTCTCCAATGCTGGCTCAAGAGCCGCGTCCCTGCTCACGCGTGGCGCTCGGGCCAACTTTTAATCAGAGCGAACCACGGCTGTAGAAAAGCCCTGACGCACTGGAAAGCCGGCGACTGGTACCAGTCAGGCGTGAGCCTGGGTGTGAACACAAGGAGAAAGATGATCACAACAGTTGCCTCCAAAATAGGTTGGGGTGCCCTTTACGAGGGCAGGCCTGTCTCCGGCTTTTGGTCAAACCCGGAGAAGTGCCTACACATAAACTGTCTGGAGATGAAAGCGGTCGCTTTGGCTCTCAGAGCCCTGCTTCCACATCTAAAAAACGAACACGTCCTGGTACGAACGGACAACATGACGGTAGTGTCGTACATAAATCGCCAGGGTGGACTCAGGTCGAGCTCCATGCATTCAATGGCCAGGAGACTCATCTTATGGTCCCAGCACAACTTGCGCTCTCTGAGAGCGGCGCATGTGCCAGGCGCGCTGAACCAAGGGGCAGACATGCTATCCAGAGACAAGATTCTCCCAGGAGAATGGGCTCTCAATCCGCTGACGATTCAGTGGTTATGGAAAATCTTCGGCGAGGCGGAGGTCGACCTCTTCGCCTCCAAGGAGAAAGCACACTGCCCTCTTTTCTTCACGAAAAGCACGGACGCGCTCGCCCAGAGCTGGCCGAGCCGCCCCTTATATGCTTTTCCCCCGATCGCGATGCTGCCACAGGTCATCAGTCGGGTCAGAGAGGAGAAAAACGCAGTGCTCCTGATAGCCCCACTCTGGAAGAACCAAACATGGTTTCCAGAATTGATGCAAATGCAATCTGCACCACGGCCGATTCCACTGAGGCCAGACGTCCTCAGTCAGGCCAGCGGGATGATATTTCATCCCCGCCCCGATCTGTGGGCCCTTCATGCATGGCCCCTCAACGGGTTCCCAGGAACCTCACGAGTGGAGCGCTAAAAACCATCGCTGAGGCGCGGGCGCCCTCCACGAGACGCTTATATGCCCAGAAATGGAAAGTGTTCAGTGACTGGTGTAACGCAGAGGGCCTGAACCCTGAAACATGCGAGATTACGAACGTACTCGCTTTTCTACAAGGGCTTCTGGAGGCGGGCCGCTCCCCCTCCACGCTCAAAGTATATGTGGCGGCCATCACAGCGTCACACGACCCTGTGATGGAACGTCCATTAGGAAGAAACGACCTAATTATTCGTTTCCTAAGGGGCGCTAGGAGGATGAACCCTTCATGCCCCCCCTGAATGCCGATCTGGGACCTAGCTACTGTCCTAGACGCTCTTAAAGGGCCCCCGTTCGAACCACTCCGAACCGTGCACCTTAAGCAGCTCTCGCTCAAAACTGCGCTCTTGCTGGCACTCGCCTCGGTCAAGAGAGTGGGCGATCTGCACGCGCTTTCGGCAAGCGTGCAGATCGGTGGGTATATTCCTAAAATTCCGAAACATGGGTATATTCCTAAAGTGCTCACCACTCCCTTCAGAGCACAGGTTATCTCCCTAACTGCGCTATCGTCTCCAGCAGACGAACACGACGCTAACCTACTCTGCCCCGTTAGGGCTCTCAGAGTGTATTTGGAGCGTTCTTCCCTATTCAGACAGACAGAACAACTGTTTGTATGCTTTGGCGGCCGTACGAAGGGTTCCGCCGTTTCAAAGTAGAGAATCTCTCACTGGATAGTTGAGGCTATAGCTCTGGCTTATGAAGCCAGGGGACTTCAATGCCCCTGGGGAGTCAAAGCACACTCCACCAGGAGTGTGGCTTCTTCCTGGGCGTGGTCGAGCGGGATACCGATCGAGGATATTTGTGCGGTGGCAGGCTGGGCCTCACCGTCCACATTTATCAGGTTTTACAACCTACAGGTCCAGACATTGCATTCCAATGTACTATCAGCATTATGCTAGTAGAACTATGAGTTCGTATCTAGATTATGTATGTGCTTGTGTCACACTGAGCGCCTTCTGGCCGCTCTTTACTTTTTTCCCACATATAAAGCTCGCCTCTGCCGGCTGGTTGGATGATAACTTTGCTTTTTTAGCTCAGGCACCTGCCTCTGGCTATCATAAGGCGAAGTTCAGCACGCACGGCGTTTTGCATGGTGTTCCCATAGCGTAAGCTACTTACGCAATAGGAGAGACCTCTCGAAAGGGAACGACTAAAAACCTAAAAGTCGTTTTTGTTTTTCGGCGCATTGCATCCACTCGTCTGTCTCTCCATGTTGCCTGTCATTGGTCCACTCTATCAGCAATATGTAATGGGATTGGAAGTTGCTTCACAATCCCCCTCCCCTTCTCCTGCTTACCTTACTACACATAAAATAATAAAAACAACTATTTTATATTTGATCTATTTATAAATCAGTGTATAATGCATTATGAGCATGTGCATTGAAAAAGAAAACACATGACATAAGTATTTCTAAAAAAAATTATATAAATGTAACTGTTCTTATAATTCAGTATATAGGTCTTAATAAATATATTTATAGAATAGTACTTATAAATAAGTATAAATGGGGCTATCACTATAAGCATAGACATAAAAAATGTTACCTAAATATTTCTCTAAACTTACAGGACATAATAGTCAAGAAATTGCAGAATAATCTCAACATTTGTTTGTAATTCATCGTGAATCGGAGAAGTGAAGATGTGCTCTAATAATCTGTTGTCTAAAAGCAGAAGTGAATGTGAGCAGTGAGGAGGTTTTTGTCATGGTGTGAATCACTGTGATACCTGCTCAGTAGCAGAGCTGTCCCATGTGTGACAGTAATACACTGCAGAATCACCAACATCCACATTACTGATGATCAGACTATAATCTGATTTAGATGAATGTGTTGATGTGAATTTAGGAGCAGAGAAACCAGATCCATATTCTGGAGAGCTCCAGCCATGATAAAATCTTAACACATATTGAGGAACTCCTCCTGGAGTCTGTTTGTACCATCTAGCAGCAGATTCAGTTACTGTCCCCAGATTACAGTCCAGTTTAACTGTTTCTCCTTTATTGACTGTGATTAATGGACTCTGAGTCACTACAGTCACTCCACTGACACCTGCAGAATAAAAACAAACTTTATATGACATTGTGTGTCAAAACACTTCAAATCTGACATCAGAAATGATGAAAACTTACAGGTCAGAAGAGTAAAGAAAGCACAGAATATCATGATCATCTTGTGAGTTGGTCCGTGTGACGTGTAAAGATGAGCAGTGCTGTAGAATAATGCTGAGATGATCAGAGAGAGAAACTTTAAGACAGTCAAGATCTCTGAGTGGGAGGAGCCGCTGAAAGACACGCCCACCTCATACAATAGACACGCCCACATCTTACAAATTACACATAAGCTTCTCACTTCATCACTGAGGAAAATGTGTTAAAGCTTTTCTCAATCGATTTGACACACACTCACTGAACATCTGAACACTTTATAATTGTCCTAAACAGATTGTAAGTTTGTGTTTTCAATTGGCCACAAACTAGTCAGCCAATCTGATGGTTAATAATACACACATCACTGGAAATGCTGTTTTTTCTAATTGTTTACTCAGCTATCAATTGCAATAACGATAAAAAATATATATATTTTTAAAGTGGCAAACATTGTTATGCAAATAAAAAAAAATAAGAATAAGCATGAGAAGGTGAAAGAAAGACATGTGGAAGATGGTGGAGAGAGTTGAGGAATGGGAGAGGAAGAGTGAAACAGAAAGAGATGAAGAGAAAAGGAGGAGAGAGTTTAAGAAAAGGAGAGGGAGAAGAGATGAGTGAAGTGGAGGACACTGGTGTAGTGGACAGAATAAGAGGAGAATTGTAAAAAGACAAAAGGAAGGGATGAAAGATGAGTGAAGAGTACAGACCTTCAAATGTAATGGAAAATCATCCTAATTGACCATGTAATAAATAAAGCTTCTTGAGAGAAGCTGAAACAGATCCAAAGTTTTACTAAGACAATCCACTTTCATGAGTATTTTACTACAATATATAGTGTACATTTTTAATTTTGAGAAAGACTCGGATTGGCCAGTTCTGTAAATGTCACAAAAAAAATCTGAATTTAAGTACAAGAAAACTAAGGATGACCAAATTAGTTTTGAATGGGATAAGAGCAAGTTATTTATAAACAACACCATCAACCACAATGGAAGTTATAGGTTATAGGGAAAAACCCTTTTAAGAACTTTATGATAAAAGGCATTTTCAGTTGTATATTTTTGTGTCTAAGAGTGTGTTTAGATGGCTGTGTTTGTTTTGAGAGCAGTGAACTGTGTTTAGAGAAATGTGTCCAATCGACTGAGAATAACTAATACACAAATTTAAAAATTTATCTTTTTTTTTCTTTGGAATATAGTGTTAAACAGTGATGTATATAATAATTAATATATTTCTAATATATATTAATATATATTTTTAAATGATATTTTAATGTGTATTACATTTTTTAAATTCTATAATAATACGCTTCTCATGAATGAAATGAAATTATATGAAAAAGTGTGTTAGGGAAGCACAGTCACAATTCACAGATACTTCATCTGTCACTAGTGCACGTGTTTTCTTTTTTCAGATATGCATACAGTATATTTGCTGCATATATAATATAAAAAACATATATCAAAAGTAAATGTATGTATACATCCATAAAAATATACATTTTACTGTTAAAAATGTATGTTTAATTTTCCTCTATGTTAAATAAATTAATATAAAATAAAAATAAATATATAAATGTCCATATGGTGAGGAGGTTTTTGTCATTGTGTGAATCACTGTGATACCTGCTCTTTAGCAGTGTTGTCCCATGTGTTACAGTAATACACTGCAGAATCACCAACATCCACATTACTGATGATCAGACTATAGTCAGTTTTTGACTGAGCTCTAGATGTGAAGCGGCTGGATGTAAAACCATCACCATATTCGTCAGGAGAGCTGTGTGAATGATAGTATCTCAACACATACTGAGGAGCTGCATTAGGATTCTGTTTATACCAGAAGACATAATAACCCTCATATTTTTCAATGTTACAATCCATAGTCACAGTTTTGCCTTTTTGTTCTGTCAGCACAGAGGGTTTCTATGTGAACACTTTCACAGATCTGACACCTGAAAAATCATGATAAATAAAATGAATTTCATCAACTTTGACAACCCTGAGAGAACAACATGTTTAGAGTGAAATAACTTTCATGACAGAAGAGTGAGGAGAGTGAAGGAGAAAATGATCAGCATCTTCCCTGTGAAGCAGTTCGAGTTTAGTGGAGAGATGAAGAGAATAAGAGAGACTGAGAGACTCATATATGAGGAAGAGAAACTCTGAAAGAGTGACGATCACTGGAGTTCAGCCAATCATTTCATCCAGCAACTGCTTTAATATTCTCAGTTACAAAAACACACAATTTACATCCAGCTATAAATGTGAGTCATTATGAAGGAGCTTCGATCTGAAGGACATTATAAAACATGTGTAAAGGAAGCTCAGGTTCACCTAATAGTTTGTCAACTTGTCCAATTTTGCAAGATGTCATATTTGTCATGTTTGTAAGATCATACTATCTGCACTCCTAAAATCTCACTTTACCTTTACTATTGCTGCATTATCCAGTATATAGTATGTTTACTGTCTGTATGGATAATCTACATTTGTCAAAAACAGCAGTGAACAGCAGGAGATATGTGTGTCACGGTTGGTAGATCCACTGTCTCGTTCTGGTCTTGTGTGTGTGTGTGTGTGTGTCGTGTGGGCGTTACCATCATCAGCGGCAGCTGCAAACCATCCAGCCAACCTATTTAATGCCCTGTTTTTCGTCTTGTGTTTGTCAGGTCGTTGTTGAAGCTTCCTGTGTTCGTGCCTGTTTCCCGTATTCCTCGTTTTTCCTGTTTCACTGGATACCGGATCGCTTCACTCCCGTTCTCGCCGCTGGGTCATCTTCTTCACTCTCTTCAGGATTGCCCGTCTCAAGCCGCCTTTCCACTGCACACGACATTCGCATACGATTGTCGCATTTCGCCCCCTAGTGTCAGTCGCATGGAACTTTCATTCCTATCGTACGCGGCAACATGGGAGAGAAGTTGATTCTCGCAGTCTCCGAATACCCCATTCTTTATGATATTACTCTTGAATCATACAGAAACGTCAGCAGGAAAAATGAAGCTTGGAAGAGAGTTAGCGAGATTGTCGGTCTGCCAGGTGGGTTTTGATTGCCAAATGTGCAGAATGAAAGCAAATCTTTGTCCCGCCTAAATTACCATCTAGCTAGTATTTCAATGCAGTTGTATTATTACACGTGGTTAACATAACGAACAATGCTATAATTTTTTTAAGTTGTTTAATTTAAATTGTAAAGTTATGCTCATATGCTACTGTGATATGAACTATTGAATGAAAAGGAATACAACATTAAAACCAATAATATATATATTAAATTCATAATTTTTTTAAACTTATTTATTAATAACCATGTCTTTTTTAAAAGTATTAAGTGTTTCGGATCAAGTTTTAAAAAAGAGTATGAATAATTCTCAACTTGCGCACACTGATTTGATTGGATTACATTGGAATACATCACATCCGGTCGGCCGGTCGCATTCGGTCTAGCCGCAGAAGTTCAGATATTTCAACGGATCCAAAGCTCAAATCGGATCCGAATTTTCCGCATACGCATATGATCGGAACTCCCAGCAGCTCCCGTACGACTCTCCATTGGAAATGAATGACTTCCGGTCCGACGTCTGTCGTTTGTCGTGTGCAGTGGAAAGGCGGCTTCAGTCCCTGCGTCACCCTCTCCTGCTGTCTGCGCTCCTGGTCTGACCCTCGTCTTGGAGAGCTCATCTGCCTGCTCTGTGTTCTTCCAGTTTTCGAGATAACGTGAAAAAATGCATACTGACTGAAGACCACCAGACTTAAAACATCCCATTAACATCCGTTAATCACAAAATTAAAATACTTGAAGGAAAATGTTTGATTTTAAAGTATTACAGCACTGAAGATTACAATGTGTACCTTTGGTGCACAATACATAATGGCACACTGATATATTTTTGAATAATTACTTGGGAGTTGTTTGAGAACATTTTTTTACATTTTCAACAGTGCCAAGAAGAGACATTGAAGACTTTTTATGGCGATAATGTATTTTTCTACAGCAGCTGGCATGACATTATGGAGACCAAGCAGTGGTGTGTCCTGTTTACTTGGCCTTGACCTGGTCACATAGCAGAAAATGCTGTCTGTCATGCTGGTGAAGAACGGGATGGAGGTGCGGGCCATGGTGTTCGACGAGGACTTGTCGCGGAGGAGAGAGATGCAGAGTCAGAGTCTGCTGTTGTCACTGAAAAGAGGAGACAGTGTCTGGCTGTACAGTCAGCAGGATGACAGATACGCCGTTTACAGCAACCAGGGACGTTACACAACATTCTCTGGATTCCTGGTCTATCCTTTTGCCGATTCCATGAACATATACAGAACTTTTCCCTAAGAACCAGTACTGAATAATTCATAGCTACGCCTTTAACCTTTTGTTTTTGTACTAATTTTGCCAATACATTCGGTCCTCTAACATAGTGCTATTGTTATGTGCTTTTACACATCACAAATTATTATATAAACATTGTATGATTTTTTCATGTAAAACTTAAAGAAATTGCAACAACTTTCATTAATGACATTAACAAACATTACATGGCATATGGTTAGCAGATCACTAGTGAATGTACGTTAAAATGGAATTCATATTCATGTTTGAATGTAAATTTACTACTGATCTAAGCTTATCATATGTATTACCTTATTATTGAAAGTTGTTCAAAAGGCTTCCAATTTTTGTATAATTATTTAGAAAGACATGCTACTGTGACTCTCTTGGCATAAAACTGTGATCTATAAGTGTTTTGATTTTAAAGGATTCCTAGTATAATGTAGGCTATAGTATATTTTTTTGTCATTTATTGCAACCCACATAAAACAATAAAATAATTATTCTTACGAGTGGTTTTAAAAATGTAAAAAAAAGAGAGAGAAAGAAACACTTGGTAGCACTTATTATATCCAACAGGTGCCACAAAACTCCCATCTTCTCAGAAAGTAAAGGCAATAAGAACGCACACAAACTGAACTTATATTTTTAATAACATTAAAACGTACGGATTCACAATGAGAGAAGATTACAAAAGAGAATAGATCATTTTTATTCAAATACACTCAACAGTAAATGTGTACAAAGAAATAAATTAAAATATTTTTTAGGATTGTTATTTAACAAGTAACATAATCGCCTTAAAAGGTAACTTCTAGTAATGTTCAAATATATATCCAAAGCTTTATGTATATCCAAAACTTTAGTAGGCAGAAATGTAATATTTAGCAAAAACTACCCGGTATCGGTGATTGATTGTGATTAATCCGATTATTAGTTGGCATATCATGTAATTAACTCTTATTAAATCATTAATTGACAGACATATTTTTTACTCTTTAAATTTGTAATTCTCCTTAAATAAATAATTCAGAATATGTTATTAGTGCTACATTAGTATCTCAAATAAACGTAAATTACAGCTAACTCAAGAAATTCAAGTGAATGGACAAACAATTAAAAATGTAAATGAAACAAAATATTTAGGTCTAGTACTTGACTCGAACCTTAGTTTTAAAAGTCATATAAAAAAAAATTGGTAATAAATTGAAATTTAATTTGATAAACTATAAACATATTAGAAACTCATTAACTATGGAAGCCTTCAATATATACCTCAATACCATGATTGTTTCACATCTACTGTATTGCATGTCTTGTTGGTCTCAGGCGTGTAAAACATCGTTAAAACTACTTGAATCATTATATAAAAGGGCCATGAAAATTCATGATAATTTTCCAGTACCATCATTGTAAAGTACAAAGTAAATATAACATTTTGAGTTTTGAAAACCTTTTTAAATATAATCAAATGTCTGCTTTATTTAAAATGATCCATAACGTCGCTGCTCCCCCTTTGAGAAAATTTGTCACATTAAATTCAGAGAGAACATCTAGAGCCACACGGTCGACAGTTAGAGGAGAGTGCAGCGTTCTGAGACGTAGAACCACATATGGTCAACAATCGTTCTCATATAAAGCAGCGAGCCTCTGGAACACTCTTCCAAATGAAATTATTTCATGCACAATTTATAGTACATTTACACGCCTGGCCAAACAGTGGTTATTATCAAAACAAACCTGTACGCACTGTATGACTGTGATATAAACAATGTAAATTGTGAGTGAGGGATAGTTTCCTGAACTGGAGAGTGTTTTTATGATGTGAACTGTGATGTAAATCGTGAGTGAGTGAGGGATAGTTTCCTGAACTGGAGAGTGTTTTTATGATGTGAACTGTGATGTAAATCGTGAGTGAGTGAGTGATAGTTTCCTGAACTGGAGAGTGTTTTTATGATGTGAACTGTGATGTAAATCGTGAGTGAGTGAGGGATAGTTTCCTGAACTGGAGAGTGTTTTTATGATGTGAACTGTGATGTAAATCGTGAGTGAGTGAGGGATAGTTTCCTGAACTGGAGAGTGTTTTTATGATGTGAACTGTGATGTAAATCGTGAGTGAGTGAGTGATAGTTTCCTGAACTGGAGAGTGTTTTTATGATGTGAACTGTGATGTAAATCGTGAGTGAGTGAGGGATAGTTTCCTGAACTGGAGAGTGTTTTTATGATGTGAACTGTGATGTAAATCGTGAGTGAGTCAGGGATAGTTTCCTGAACTGGAGAGTGTTTTTATGATGTGAGTGAAGTAATGTTTCCATGTATTATTCTGTATATATTTTATGAATTTCTGTAAGTATAACATCAACCTGTCCAGGGACAGCGGGTGGAAATTAGGATCTTTTTGCTATAACCTGGCACATGACATCTCTTCTTACTTAGACTAATGTTTTTTTTTTTTTGTGCATTGTCCCTGATCAAATAAAGAATAAACATAAACATAGGACAATAAACCTTTAGAATGAAATACAAATCCTTATACTGAAGTCACAGCTCTCCTCAAAACAGAGTGGTTCTGATAACATAAGGCTGTTTCTGGATCATACGTCTCATACTGGGGGTTTGAGTTCTGGATCTGTGCAGCCTATTGAGACGTGGACATCTTTAATAATAAAACTAAAAAAAAACATTTAAAATGGCAATTTAGTGTGTGATCCATTGGCTCACCTGATGTGACTGCTTTCTACAAGCTTTAATTTCTGTATCAGCATACGCCACAAAATGGATTAATGTGTAGATTCTGAAACAAAAGAACATAATACACCATTACTAAAAATAGGAATAAAACGGAACGGTTTATCTTCAGACTTTAGACTGAAGTATGATCTCACTTTGTTTTTTTAGTGAAACACTAAAACAAAAAGGTCTGGCAAATTTAACCATATAAAAAAAATCAGTGATAGTGATTTTATTCTTCTGTGCATGTTTAGTTACCTGTGATATAGCATTGCAATAAATTGCACAATCAGCAATAATGCGAAGCTCAGTAGAAACATCAGTCCAATTGGATCAATGGAAAAAACTTCTGTTGGGGATCGAGTCCCATTAGGATAAATTTTTGGGATCTTTATGGAGATTGAGTCACCAATTGTCTCAAGGAAGAAAGTTGCCACTAGCCAAATTGCATTGCAGAAGAAAAAGGCAAATGTAACCTATATGAAAGAGAACAGAAAAACAGCATGAAGACAAAACTTTTCTGTTCCAGAGAATATAGACAAAACCACATACAAAGGCATTTTTGCACACTGACAAGCTTACGAGGCTTACCTTATTTCGAAGTTCTCTCAGATCATTAGCCATTTTTTCCTGTTGTTCTTTATTCTCTTTAAGAGGTTCTAGATATTTTCTTTGTAATTCTCTCCAGAAATCGATTTCATCCTGCATGTGATGAAACATTAAATGTATATTATGTGTGTGCACTATGCACCAGCACTTGACATATCTGCAGCAACTAAGGGCACAAAGTTGGGCCAGTTAGCACAGACAAAAAAATATTATATATATATATATATAATATAATATATAATATAATATATAATATTATTTATATATATATAAATATATATTTCTTCCAATTTGTCTTACCATTGGAAGTGCAGATTCATGCAAGGGAAAGTCATAAGATTTCATCTGCAGATGTTCAATCCAAGCTTTTGGAATAAAATATATAACCGTATAATTGTAATCTAATTCAATAAGTCAACAGCCAGAATATTAGGATATTAAGTATGGAAGTCATACTTACTTTGATGAGCACTGAGTGGGAACTCCTCTGCCCTACATTGTAGGAATACAGTATTATTATTAGAGATAGTAGTATTAAAACATCCACTGTAAACTGAAGGTAATTAATTCAATTTTTTTAAATCTATATAAAAATTATACCCAGGTGGATAGAAATGGGATGAAACAATATGAATTTGTGGTATAGAGTAGTAGTTTTTTTTTTTTTTTACCTTTGTGTTTCCAAAGGAATGTGTGGCTTTTCGGTTTCTGTTATGGTTTCTGCAGGGAGTATCTCCTTGCTCAAATCTTCTTCAGATTCCAAACATGGACATTTGCAACATGTGGCATTCATGACCTTCTTCTTGATAGTATCGACTGCTGTAGTCTTAGCCTGGCCACCGGTTTCACGAGTGCCCCACGTGACATTGTTCATGTTGACTATAGAGTAAATGGCCAAGAGTAAATACCCGCTGGGAATGCAGAGGAAGTATAACAACCCATAGATGACCAGTGAGAACTCCTGAGGGTGTAAACCTGCCGTAATGATGTACAACACCACCATGCCGAGGAGGAACAGACCACTGGGGGTCAGAAAAGTTTGTTGCCTCACTAAATCCCCTATGAGAGTAGAGATGAGGAAAGAAAGTATGTGGTCAAAAAATGTTGATGTTCTTAATAGTTTTTTACGCATGAAAAAACACATAGCAATTACCTATGATGCAGAGAACTGTTCCCGCCATGAGAAATGCGTAGAACACACTCATAATTGCTGCAATTTTAATCTGCATGTCAGACGTCAGTTTGAAGCATAAGATGAGATAGACAGTAGGGGGCGCTATGGCCAAAGCAAGAGCAATATTTTCACTCATTCCCGAAATGAACACAAAGCTTCCTGCAAGATAAAGAAAGCACTTTAATAGTCCTTTAAAGGCACTTTGTTTTGGGCCAAAAACAAATAAATTACTGTAAATTGTTCTATGCAAGCAAAACCTTACCTGATATCATGAGACAGATAGTGGCAGGGCCCAAGATGGAAGCTGCCATGCTGATAATCTGGTACAAGATGTAAAGTTTTGAGATAGAGCTGTTCCTCTGAGAGGTCAGTCCTCCTGAGCCCAAGAGGTCGATGGTGTTGGCCATGGTAGAAGGTCCCCAGCGTCTGCGCTGGTTGTAGAACTCTTTAAAATCCTGAGGCGCATTGGTGTAGGCATCAGATGCTGCATTATACTCAACCCTCCACCCCTGCTGCAGAAGCAGAGTGCATAACCAGCGGTCCTCGCCTGACGTTACACCGAAAAGAGGGGGAATTTGTTTAGTCTAGGCTGATTGATATTATTTGTCATGTGGTTACCTTCATGTAGACATTACCTTGATCATACTGGACGTAGTGGCTGGCTTCACTTGCTTTAGTTGTATACCTCTTCATGACGTTGTCGTCCATGAGTGCGGCTCCTCTGAAAAGACTGAAACATCCAGGGCTGCACAGTACACAGCCGAACACGTGCTCTGCAGTCTTTTGCAGCCAGTGGCCTACCGCATATTCAAACTTCTGATACCACACCATGGGCCCTTTAAGCATAATATCTTATTAGTCAGTTAATCACCTTTATAATCTATAGTAGACCTATACATAAGTAGTCGCAAGTGCAGATTTCTTTAGAATAGATGTGTGGATCTCAGATTTTACAATGGTCATCAAGTGGCGAAATAGTTAAACATCGTACCATATTTAATGTAGATGTTTCCATAGTTTTCAAAGATGAGTGCATGTCTATATTTGCGACTAGTTTCTACCCAATAACAGATGAATTTGGTGGAAAATGCCACCTATGATTATAGGTATCATAACTGGCTTTATCCCTACAGATGATACATGCAGCTCAGACATATTTGGTTGTTATCTTGATTTTATAAATTGTTTTAATTGTAATTGATTTATATTGATTCTCTTTGAATGCTTTTTCTAATTCCATTTATTACTAGTAGTTTTATCTGGTTAATTATTCTTCACACTTTCTCTGCCTCATACTTTAAAACCCATTCTAGAATGTGCACTGTCGTTTAAAAGTTTGGGTTCCTGGAAGATTTTTAAAATGTTTTTGAAAGAAGTCTCTTATGCTCACCAAGGTTGCATTTATTTGATAAAAAATACAGTAAAAACAGTCATATTAGAGTTTTAGGGCTTTTAGTCAATGCCTATTAGCTTCATATAGTTCATAGTAGTGTACTCCTTAAAGTTAACAGCTATTTATAATAAAATCTTACAGAACTTCTTCCAAATCTACCAACACCTTTGAATGGTAGAGTATTCTAGATATTTAGAACATTTTAAAGTAATGAATCAAAAACAATATAATGACCCGATAACAATGGTTTATACTTAATATATATGTATCCAACCTGTGCCTGTTGGATGAATCCTGCCACAGGCAGCCCCAACCTCCGGGTAGAGTTTCAGTCTGTCAATTAACAGCATGACTGCGGATGGCTGGAAATCAGTATCCCCATCCAGGGCCAAAATATAAGTGTTCTCCTTCTCTCTCTAATGAGCATTAAAAAACAAATCAGAGTCTAGCTGATATTGTATTATTCTGTAGAAATACTAGTGATGAATTTTAAAGTTAAGCATCCAACCGGTAACACTTTAGAATAATGGTCCGTAGTTAACAAGACAGCTATGCAGGAAGTAATAGGTAGTACTGCATTAACACCGAACTTAATACTATTAACTAATATGGAAGCAATATTAACTAAGCAGTAAGTAATATCTAATTTAGTACAAAGGTAGTTCCTTGGTAGGTATTTTATTATTATTAAAGAAATATTACCTCATTGAGAACTACTTGTGAACTAAGAAACAATAACCAATTAATGTCTAAAAAGTGAACAATTGTGTGTTTTTTTTTACTTTTAACATGGTCATAACATTTCAGAAGCTTGTGCCTCGAACACTAATATATAGAATGAGTAATTAGTGAGGAGTTAGTATGTTTTTCACTTTAAAATAATGGGCCACATCACTAGTAGATCCTGCGGGATGACATGGTAACGCTTGAGTAATTAGTGAGGAGTTAGCATGTTTTTCACAAGTAATACAAGTTATTTAATTTTATATTTGACACATACTGTACAGGCATACATTTCTGTGAGGCACTAGTAATATTCAAACAAACATTGTAATCTGGAAGATGTGCTTTTGCGATTATCGCAACATAAATGCAGCCAATTTCTTCATTAAGGATGCAAATTGTTTTTGACAAGAGAACATCAATGTTTATATCCTAAAGAGAAGTCCTCCTCAGGCGGCTACTGTAACATAAAGGTAGGTCGTTGGAGTCTGAGACATATTGAACTGACACTCAAAAGAGCTCATAATAGTGAACTAATCCAATCATGTCAGCATCACTTCCTAATTATTTACAATTTTAAACAAATTATCATTATTAGTATTATTTTATGTTTGAGTTTGAATTAAACAGAGAACATACGTCCATCCTTTGGTAAGAGTAGTAGTCACAATCTCAACCTGTAGCTAATGTATTTGGGGAATATAATATTCATAAACTGGTTTCCACAAAGAACCCATTTGAGGCACACGCTTCTGAAATGTTATGACCATGTTAGAGTTAAAAAAAAACACAATTGTTCACTTTTTAGACATGTTACTTTTGTGATTAGTAATTAATTGGTTATTCTTTCTTAGTTCACAAGTAGTTCTCAATGAGGTAATATTTCTTTAGTAATAATCAGATACCTACCAAGGAACTACCTTTGTACAAAATTAGATATTACTTACTGCTTAGTTAATATTGCTTCCATATTAGTTAATAGTATTAAGTTCGGTGTTAATGCAGGACTACCTATTACTTCCTGCATAGCTACTTGTTAACTACGGACCATTATTCTAAAGTGTTACCATCTAACCTTCAGTCTCTCCTTAAGATCATCCAGTCCTTCTCCTCCCTCAAACATTTTGAAGTACTGTCTGTTAAGTCTCCAACCAAAAATGTAATACAAGTACATTATCTGCAAACACAGAGGATTAGTGAAGTTAAAGGCGAAAAAAACATCTGAACCTGTGTTTAGCTGCATGTCCCTTACCTGAGACCATCTTTTTTTGTGACGAATAAGTTGCTTGTCTTTGATGTGAACCATCATCACATTGCCTTTAGGAAGGGTGTATTCCAGACGACCTCCATACGGGGTGTTTATGATCTTCTGCCATGGTAGGGCTGGCGTCTGCTTGAATATACATGGATCCTCCTCACTAAAAATGCTAATGCAGGTGAAGTATTATTAGATAAGTTTTTCCCATAAATTCTCAGTAACCTGAAACAGATCAAAATAAAGAAGATTCTTACGTGTAAACTTCTTTAATTACATCCACAAGAATTTCAGCGTATTCATTTGCATGTCGCTGCCTTCCATTATCAACATCCATGAAAGCGTCATCAAAATAAATATGGAACTCAAACTCGACATCACTGTGTTGGTCGGTCTTGGGCCTGTATTTATCGAGCCTGGTGGTAAAAGAAATAGTATTCAATTACAAGTACAAGTACAATTAAATTGAGACTGAATGAGTAAGTGTATGTTTACCTGAACATAGAGATGATTATCTTCATCATTTCATCGTAGGTCTCATGCCACATCGTTGCACACAGAAACACTCTGATGGTTTCTTCTGCGCTGAGGAACACATATTAAGAAATCCATATTAAGGAATCCAAAGGAAAATTGTAATTGCTCAGAGGTTGCTCTCAGATACATATAATTTAATTACTAACATTTGTATAATTAGAAGCTAGTGAATCGATTGTTCGTTGACATACAGTAAAAGGCGTAGCCGTGCTAATTTGACTTTAGCAAAACTCCATTTGCTCTCCTTTTAATCTCACTGTTCTCTGAAAATCTCATTTGTACATTTTAATGGGAACACATTTACTGTGTAAAATGCTTTGATTAAGATTAGCTTGTCCAATTTGTCTAAATATATTAAAAATAAAGCACTAAAAAGTAAAATAATGTTTTTTAATGACACAAGTGACTATGCATCGCAACCTTACAGTATGAAAATGGGTATTGCATTACTTTGCATTTAACGGTGTTATTAAATTATTAGTTTTTTTGTAGATGGACATGAAGTAAGAGTCAGATAATATAAATGTAAATGCACAATTACATATTCAACTTCGATACAGATAATTTAAAAATCTCTAATATTGGCTGATTTTAACAATATGCAACCATACTTAGAAAGTTGAAACACTTACCACCGTTTCTCCTTGATTCTCTTTCTGATTTCAAAACGGGTGTTCAGCAACATGGACTGTTCCAGAAACGCTCCTTCATACATGCGTCGCACGAACAGATCTTGGGTTCTTTCTATTCGATGGATCTTCAGGAACCAGATGTAAAACGTACTGAGCATGAGTCCCAACCACCAGCTCAGAGCAGAGCAGATCAAACATGCCAGTCCTCCTGTACTCATTTTTTCCACAATGTACCTGGCACTTAGAGTTTTTGTAGCATCAGTCAACATCAACCGCAACAATGTATCATTGGATTTCGACTTTATGTTCTCAGTAAAAGGAGGAGTTTGATTAGACTCTGGGAGTTTAAATGCAAGTGGAATCAAAAACACTGCCAAAACTGCAATCGAGGCCAGGTAAATGGGCAAGGCGAAGCTACGGTGCAGGGAGTGCATCTTGCAAGCCACAACTACAAACCAGCGGCACAGTGCAGAGGATAAAATCTGGAGCGCCACCAATGAAATAATAACTGGTTCGAAGACGGATTTGACCGATTTCCAGTTCTGACCAGACAGAGGAACATAAGCTCCAACCACAGCTGAAGTAATCAGGATTCTCATCAAACTGGAGATGATGCACACCACATTACGGGACTGAGCGATGTCTTTGGAAATGTCATCTAGAGATGAGATGGAGAAGAGCGTGCTGTAGTTTTCCCACCAGTTCATGGAAACACAGATGGACCCCACAATGGCAAGGCCAATTGATATTCTCATCTGAGGGGATCTTTCAATTGCCAGATAACTGACTGCAAAAAGCACATAACCCAGGACGATTAAGAAAATGGAGCATACGGGGAGCATTATAAGCCGCTTCCTCTCTTTGGCGAGGCACTCAGCGACTACCTGGAACACTGCTGACAGGATGCTCACACTGTTTAGGATCATCACGTTAGTGACAATGTCAAAGTGTGGCATGGCTACTATTGTTAGAATTGCAGCTCCCAATGCTACCAGAAACTCAACACACAGGACCTAGAGCAAAGATCAAATCAAGTCAGAAATGTTACTGCCATAACAATCAGTTTCTCTGCTACTATAAATCTGTTTAACAAAAACTCTTTGCTTACCCAAAAGACTGTTTTTTTAGAGGGCATGGCTGCACTCTTGAAAATGAACTTCCATGTGCTTTTTAGCAAAAGGAGAACACTCGGCCCAACCAGAACAAAGCCAATGCCAAGTAGGGCGGCCGGCTTCTTATCTGAACATATAATCTCAGTTTTATTGTTCCCAAAGGTTATTAAAAGCAAAAATGATGTCTGTAAAGAAAGAACAAACCAAGCCGTTTTGTGTAATATTCAATAGACAAGTTAATTGTTATCCTATCATCCAAAAATGATTAGCCAATGATTAATAAAGCAGCTCACTTTACTGAGCAGCGCAAGGGCAAAGACAAGTACGCCAACAATGGCACACGAGAACCATTTCAAACACTGCACTCGTTTCTTTGGTATCTGCTCATCTTGAATGATCGGCACTTCTCTGCATGCATCCCAAGATCGCCTGTTTGGGAAGAAAAAAAAAAGGGAATAGCTTAATGGAAAATTTAAAGTTCACTTGAATGAGAAATTTAAAAGATGTACAAAAAATGTTGGTATTTATCATGCTAGAGACATTGAAGGAAGGAATAGGTACATAATTGTTCTTTATAAAGAAATCAATTTGGGAGAAAGTGGATAATTAAAAATTTTCAACTCAAAAATAAGCTTTTAGCTGCATAATTAAATGTTTGTGGAGATCTACATTTTTATTATTTCATATAATTTTGATAAATGAAAAACAAAAAATGATTACCTGAATTCATGTCTCTGCTGTTTTTCCATAGTGATGTTTGCAAGGCAGCAAAAACCTTTGATTAACCATATGTAAAACAGACCAGAGCCTTATAACCAGATGGGAGGGAGCACTATGCTATTATTTAAACTGGTTCCTATGCTGTGACCTCTATATTAATCTTTACACAGAAATCATGTACCTGCCCATGTTCAGTTTAATTTCCCACTCCCTTTGATGATGAAAAGAGTTTCCCAAGTATTTTAAGCGATTTACCGGATATGCTATTACATAGTTAAACAACTGTTGTAAATCCCTACTAATAAACGGATTATACTAAGACACACAATTATAGGGAAGAAAGTTTGTAATGCCACACTATACAGCGACATTCTAGAGAATTCCGTTTCCAACTAATGGCATTAGTTTAGGGGGTTTAGTTTAATGCTCATGCACACAATACGCATAAGGAAAAGGTGTCCGTGCGAAAGAACTACAGTAGTTGACCTACAGCACACAAAGACCATAAATGTAACTGTCGATATGCAAGACATACACTGATCAGCCACATTAAAACCACAGAAAGGTTAAGTGAATAACATTGATTATATCGTTACAATGGCATCTGTCAAGGTGTGGGATATATTCGGCAACAAGTGAACAGTCATTTTTTAAATTTCATGTGTTGGAAACAGGAAAAATGGGCAAGCGAAAAGATCTGAGTGACTTTTACCAGGGACAAAGATGACTGGGTCAGATCATCTCCAAAATGGCAAGTCTTGTGGGGTATTCCCGGTGTGCTTTGTTTAGCAAAAGTGGTGCAAGGAAGGACAACTGGTGAACTTTAGATCTGGTCACTGTCTTCCACCGAAGCTGCCTCTGTTAGTGTTATGTAAGTGCGACCGAAGTCTCTTATATAAAGTCTTTGGGGCAACTTACATGCTTCGCTCTCACTCAGGTATTAAAGCTGTTGTTGGTTAATTTGACGAATGAACATTCGCCTCGACTTTTTCAAATGTGATAAGACCTTAAAATTGTATTTACTTCAGTCAATGTCACTATGGTTATAGTTAATAGATCCTGTTGTTCATTCATACAGAGAGGGGTTATCAAGGGATTTTCATCTAGAAAAACAAGGAAGAAATGTTTCTAAAGTTTTGCCATTTGAATTTATGCATGAGCACAATTTGAAATGTACTAACTAACTGCCTAGTGACATTTTTATTCGGGATTGGGGCCAACTGTAATGCTGTAGACCCTGAGCATCAGAACTGGACAATGGACCAATGGAAGAAGGTTGTTTGGTCTGATGAATCACGTTTTTTACGATCAGGTGGATGAGGTGCAGGTGAATAGTTTCTGGGGAACAGACATTTATACAAATCTGATCCATGGAGACCCATCCTCGCAACTTGCAGGACTTAGAGGATCTGCTGCTATTATGTTTGTGCCAGATATCACATAAAACATTCAGAGGATTTGTGGAGGACATGTGAAATCCATGCCTCAATGTATCAGAGCTGTTTTGGCAGCCTGGTGAGGACCTACATGATATAGGGCATGCGGCTTTGTGGATAATCATTGTACAAGGAAGAAGGAAATGAAAATTTAAGGAGAAACCCCTTCATGATCTAGGGTTTCCATTAATACGCTATGAGTAAAACATTCATGAGACAACAAGGAAATTTATATTTTGAAAAAAGAGTTGGCCTCTGATCAAATTATTTTCTGAAACTCTTAGATCAGCAAGACTATGATTCTGTAACTTCACTTCATAACTAGGACAGGGGTTCCAAAACACTTTCGACCCACCAAGAGAGGTGTAATCTATCAAAGAAAAACTAACATCGAACTGTCTCGTCCTTCATCATCTTCAGTCTCCTGTTCGTCATCGTCTGCCAGTCTCCGGTCACTTCTCTCTGGTCACTTCTCTCTGTCACCTACAAAAGATAAGACTTTCATTCACATGCAAGTATCACCAGAACTATCTGTAATCGAGAGACTCACCTGCTGATAACCAGTGTCATTCAATACACTCCATTCAGATTTTACCTTTGCCTGCATTCTTCTGTTCCATGACAATATCAATACAAACAAACAAGGAAAAACTACTACAATATAAATCAAATATATTGGAATCATTTTTTTAATTTAATTATGACAAAATCAAGGGATGAAATCTGTTCTCCAACTTGATACATCATGTATGACTTTTTTCTGTACACTAACAGTGATGTGTGAATGAATTGCTTTGTGGAGACAAATGAGTCAATTGATTCAGTTCACAAAACAATCAGCTTATCTATTGTTCAGCCCACTTAACAGCAGTTGACAGCCGGATATTGTTGCAGTAAATGACTTTGGTCTCTTCGTCACACAGTGTTAACATAATAGAAATGTCATGAATGTGAGTAGATGATGACTTAATGTTTACTTGTTTGTTGGTAAACTATGGCTTTAATTCAAGTGAATTCCAGTGACAAATCTTAAAGGGATAGTTCACCCAAAAATGAAAAATGTATCATAATTATTTATTCACCCTCATGTCGTTCAAAACCCGTAAGACTTACGTTCATCTTCGAAACATAAATATCATTGGTTCTTTCAGAAGCTCAAATGGCTTCGTAACACACAAGAATAAACCTAATGCCTTCTTGCATGTTTGAGCTTCAGTTTACCCCAACTGAGTGATGTGTAAGTTGATCAATGTTTATATGTAAATAAAAGCCTACATTTAATCTGTTCATCATTTAAAGAGATTGTCTCTTCAGAAAATTTGACTAAAACGCTCAATTCATTTAGATTAGATGTATCTCTTTATGAGCTTTTTGAAGCATCAAATGGAGTTGCGTGTAGCTCTCAGATTTAATCAAAATGATGAACAAACGTTTTACGGGTTTGGAATGACATGAGGGTGAGTAATTAATGACTTCATTTTTGGGTGACGAACCTATAAGTTGGCTTACGATGAAAAAAAAAACCCAAATCATTAACTTAAATGTAGGGCCTGCATAGTTAAAGACACGTTCACCCATAAAAAAAATGTAATTTACTCACCCTCAAAGGAAGATATTTAAAAGAATGTTTGTTACCAAGCAGATATCTGGCCCCATTGACTACAAGTATTATTTTTTTTCCTACTATGGTAGTAAGTGTCTCTTGGACATAGCGACAACACTTTCTTCTCCAATGCAGTTTAACCAGGCCTCGTCCCCTTTTTGCATATTCCACGGGTGGAGATTATTTAAATGAGTAACATTATGACTTCTCAAAGCCTGGAAAAACTGTGTTGTAGTCCTAACGAGTCTTTCGTTGTAGTTCTTGGAAAGTGGATTCTGTTATATCCCTTTGGAGTGGAGCTTTGTAACCTTGCAGATCTTTATTATCCTCGAACAGCAACATCACACACTAACTAAATTTGAAAAAGCATAATAGAACCCCTTTAACGCTTACAGTGGCATTATCTCTCGCTGTCGTGATATATAACACAGTTATAACTGGAATAAAGACTTTGTTGGGACAGCATTCTTGTAATTGTAGGATTACAAATTTATTTAAATGTTTTAATTTAGGTTCAACAGTATTTTAACTGAGAAAGTGCACACACTGTTTTCCATTTTTGAGGCAATCAAGGTTTTGGACATTAACCTCTTGTCACATCTCAAAGGTCAGCTGGGCCTTTTGTTGATCTAATCAGGCTGATTGGATTAGCAACTCAAGGCTCTGAGTTACACTGTTACCTGATGAAATCAGGTAACCAGCTGAATCATGTACTTTCCTTTACATGTTTTGTTCAAGAGTCCCCTCCTCTATGAAATTAATCACCCCCTTGAAATGTATATAAACTGCAATGTAAAGTTCCCTTAGATTAGACTTGATTGAGATGACTACAGCGACGAAAAATAAAGAACTTATACCTCAACAATCTCCTGGTCTGCAACTCTATCTTTTCTACACTTGAGAAGGAAAAAGTTCACAACATAATGTACGGAGAAAAGCAATTTTTAAAATGTGAAGGCACTCTTTGGTTTTCAACTGCGAAATGCTCACTTACAGAATCAGACACTGCTGCAGATCCCGTATTGAATTATTATATTGCTTGGTTTGTTGGGCCGTTGGGTCGGATTGCTTTCTCACCTCAACCGAACCACCCCAGAGTTTGTTTTCAATTGAGCGTGAATGGCGTGTTTATATATAGGCCCTAAACTAACACAACTAATAAGGCAAAAAACACACCAGGTTCTGAAACAAACGCTCAAAACAAGCCATGTGTGAAAACGTGCTTAGTGGGACCGAAAGCCTTCCCTTTCAAAGAATGAAATTGTAATGTTGGACTAATCCTATATTAATAAAGTTTTGAAATTACCGTTTAAAAAAGCACACATGGGTGCATTCAGGTGTCCATGTATTTTTGGCCATATAGTAGGCTATTTAACATCTGCTTTTTTAGGCTATGTAGGCCTATACCATCACATCAACACTTACCCTTCACTTTTTTCACATGCTCATGAATACAGTATATGATGAAAAAGTATTGGGGGGACTTCCGGTTTGGTGAGATGGCGTAGACACGCATTAAGTCTCGCTCCCACTTTTTTTTTGTCTATAATAGTTTTAAAACCCTACCCTACCCTATTTCTTCTACTTCACTACTAGGTGGGCGACATCTTTGTTGCATACATATTGGCATCAAATTATGGCAGCTAAACCCAGATAGCAACATTGTTTCGGCCCAGATCTGGCCCACATCTGGCACTTGTGGGATGCGGATCTGGCCCACATGCAGCGTGGAATGACGACCCTTGGGTGGCCCACTCCTGTTTGCCAGATCTGGGCCACAAGCAGGCCATAGCAATGCCACATGTCAGCCAAGAGCAAATAAATAAACCAGAACTGGACTTTATCTGAATCACAAAATCTGTGTATATTGAATATGGAGTCATCTCAACCTTAATAAGCCTGTTAACAAGCAGAATCACTGAAGGAAAGAAAATAATAGAAAAAGAGACGAGCAGAGACACAGTCAGACACAAAGTCTTAAATGAAATCACCTGAGGATAAAAGAAGACATTAAATCTGTCAAGATCTCAGCAGAGGAGGATTTAACAACTCCACAAACAGCATTACCAGCTTCACTTATTACTTACCAGACTGAAAAGTGAAATTTGAGCTTCTGAAAGAACCAATGAGATTTGTGTTTCGAAGATGAACGTAAGTCTTACGGGTTTTGAACGACATGAGGGTGAATAAATAATTATGATACATTTTTCATTTTTGGGTGAACTATCCCTTTAAGATTTGTCACTGGAATTCACTTGAATTAAACCCATAGTTTACCAACAAACAAGTAAACATTAAGTCATCATCTACTCACATTCATGACATTTCTATTATGTTAACACTGTGTGACGAAGAGACCAAAGTCATTTACTGCAACAATATCCGGCTGTCAACTGCTGTTAAGTGGGCTGAACAATAGATAAGCTGATAAAGTGAAATGAGAGCATGTTATAATGGTTACCTGTTGATGGTTTTATAATCATCATGAAAAAACTTGATTCACTGATGTCTTTGGACTCTAACAATTGTGTTGATCCATTAATACACAGCATAATCCCCGGTGTTAAATTAACACTGCTCAGTGTTTATATGAGTCAACACTCAGAGAATGTTAAATGAACACTGAAGCAGGGCTAAAGTTAATGAGATAATTAAGTGATTAATTGAGTAATAATTGAGCATTATTGAAGACACCTGATGTTAACAAGCAGAATCACTGAAGGAGAAAATCGTAATTGGAATGTTACCATTATGGAGATCAGTGTTTGCTTTACTTGGGCTGTTGACCCTTAAGTCATTAACTCTAGATTTTGTTTGACTGCTGTACCTGAGTTATAACAGCCAGATGAAGAAAGAGAAAAGGTGATATGATGGTGTTGGTTGTGTTTTAATATTGTAATTATTTTACAATCATTTGATAAACCTCAACTTCCAGATAAACATATCTGCACAAAAGAAGTCTGGAAATTTACATGATTCTCAAAATGTGAAAAGAGTGACTACAGGTCAGGAAGCACAGATTTTGAGAACCTTAAAATATTAAGATGAATTACACAATACACAAAAAAGACAAAGAGTAAAACGCCATGTAATCCTCAGATTATAGGGGTGGTGATGGCGCAATGGATAAGACACATACCTTTGGTGTGAGAGACCTGGGTTAGAATCCACTGTGAATGTGTCCCTGAGCAAGACACTTAACCCCTAGTTTCTCCAGAGGCGTGCGACATATCTAGTAGTTGTAAGTCGCTTTGGATAAAAGCGTCAGCTAAATGTAAATGTAGGAATTTAAATTAGGCAGATTTTCAATTAAGTAGCAAAGGCCAGGTAAACATTTACAAAGGTATTACAATATCAAAATGTGTCCGTCAATCTTTTCTTGAAGAGCTAATAATGTCTTAAAATAATTTGTACTTCTTGCTTGACATTTTGGCAATGAATAACGTTTACATTTTATACTTTAACAGTCAAATTCTCTCAAAAGTGTGTAAACTCCTTTCTTTGGCAGCTGAGTAAAAGTCTTTGGTATTCCTCCTTCATCCACCCATTGTTATTCGGCAGCAGCACACCAGCTCCAGGCAAACAATGACACTAAAAACTGTCCTGTAACTATAGATAACATTACAAAAACAGAATCTTGGTTCAAAATCAACATATCTGAAGGATTTCTGAAGGATAATGTGACACTGAAGACATGATGCTGAAAATTCAGCTTTGCCATCATAGGAATAAATTATATTTTTAAAATGTATTAAAATAGAAAACTGTTATTTGAAATTGTATTAATATTCAGAATTTTTTTTGAAATTGGAGCTCAAGCCGAGCCTCGGGTTCGAGCCTCCTCTGAGGAAAGCAAGCCAAGTTAGTTTACTATTAACCTTTAAGTTTGAACGGGCAGGTGAACTAGTGAACCATATAAAACCATCATTTACAGACAAAGCATTACGGTTTGTGATGCAGCTGCTGTCAGATCCAAGTGCAGCTTTGGGGAAAAAAATTTGCGAACTCTCCATTACACTCTGCCTTGTTTACTTTATTTTGAGTGTAATTAGAGTTCGCAAATAAATGCTCCGAACAAACATACAATCATTAAACACGGTCCACAACGCCATTAAAATAAACCATCCACTTGTTTCCGACTCTGGGATCCTTCTGAAGACACAAACAAGCTGTTTAAACTAGAAGTGTCAGAGCGAATGTTCTTTCACTCTTCCATTTGTCCTGTTGTCGGCAGACTCGAGCACGAGGAGTACGTCAGAAACTGAAGGAGCTTCTGTATATTGTATCCAGTGTAGAGAGTGTCAGTGATTATAATGGGTTCTGTTTACTTTTGAAGCGTCGCTCACATCCGGTGTAGGAAACTGTTCAGCCATTAAGTGACAGAACGCCAGTGGGTTTTGTTGTGATGATGTACCGACTCGTTGATGTATTGCTCTAGTCTAGAGGCAGTCATATGCAAATTTAAGCTCTGAAAATTGCATGATGTTTTAAAGCAACCCTATATAGTTTTTGCGGTTTTTGCTCTCGGTGTCCCCCTACAGTTGGGAAACAGTATTTTCTTCTACTACTGTCGTAAAATCTGTCATGGTTACACCAGGCGATACACGTGTGCATTTGTTGACAAGCCGATACTGTCTTGAGTTCTCACATCTTGGACAGACTGCCAGCGTTGCGTGTGAAATGTCTTCATCCCAGGTACATTGGCATATTTTTCAGCATGTCAAATGAATATAATTTCATGGGTTTTATTTTTTTCAAACGTCAAAAGATCGCGTAGCTCACGTTTACAAGACAGCGTCATTATAGTAGCCTATTGTCTACTGTTTTACATAACGGATAATTCAATTAAATGTTTGTGTGGTAGGTAATAGCCATATATCGTCAATATTATAATATCAAGCTACCATAGATGAATCTGCAAGTTTGAAAATCGATTTGCATTATAGCCAGAGGCAAGACACTTTCACCAGAAAAATAAATACACAAACATATCAGCCTGCAGACATTATGATAGTTATCCTGAAAGATTATTTATTATAACCATCGTAAACTAGCATGTTAGTGTAGCTACCAGATTGATAATTCACTACTCTACTAGCATTACTTGATTCGTGAAGATAAATGGAGGACCAGATAGATTCGTAACATGGGCAGGCCATGTTATTCAGCCTTTTACATTTCGCGCGATAGTCAGCTCCCTGACTGATTTATTTATAAATGTATAAACACTTTACAGATGACTGACTGCTGCGCTTGTGACAGAGTGCATGTTACTGAAAGAACCAGTGATCCTCCAATAGTGATCCTCGTCCGGTCTTTTAATTTGTCACTCTCCCTTTTTCTTCTTTTAGTCTCCTCTGACAAAACCTTTGCCTTCTTCCTTTTAGTTGTTGCTTCCGTCATGACAACAACATACAGACGGGTATCAAACGCTAGTTGGGCTCTCACGTCAGAATCTGAGGAAGTGGGGAAAGTGACGTATGCCGTAAAGCAGTCGAATTTTGTAGTTTTTTTTTGTCCTCGGGTTCCTACCCGACACCCGAAGTTACATAGTGCCAGTAAAAGCGATACAGACACTGTCAGGCTATGGCAGACATGTCATTCAACCTATTGTAAGTCGATGTACCATCACAAGGGTCTTGGAAATATATAATGAAGGTTGAAAAACTACATAGTGTTACTTTAATGTTACAAAGACTTCTTAAATGTCAAAAGATCAAGGCAAATTTGATTTCTAATGTCATGACCCCTTTAAGACATTTTAATGCAAAATTGTATTAAGATAGCCATTTTTATTTCCAAGATGATAATAACATAATAATAAATATGTTCGTACAGCTCAAACACTTTAAATCGGCCTGTGCGCCTGTGCCTCAGGGTGTCCCTCAGGGGTCAGTGTTGGGTCCGCTCCTCTTCATTATATATTTGCTTCCCCTGGGCATGATCATGAGACACCACAAAATTAATTTCCACTGCTATGCTGACGACACCCAGCTTTATATTTCAACTAAACCTTCTTCTCCCCTTCCACCCACCTCACTCAGCAACAGTCTTCAAAACATTCAAATTTGGATGAACAAAAACTTCTTAAAACTTAATGCCAATAAGACAGAAGTCATGCTTATCGGCTCCAAATCTACTCTCTCAAAACAGCAAAATCTCAATTTAACCATAGATGAGACCACGGTCCCTCTGTCAACTCAAGTCAACAGCCTTGGTGTCATCCTGGACAGTTCACTCTCATTTAAATCTCAGATTAAATCACTTACCCGGTCCTCGTTCTTTCATCTCCGAAATATCTCCAGGCTTAGACCCTCATTGACACAAGCCAGCACTGAAACCTTAATCCATTCCCTTGTCACGTCTCGTCTGGATTATTGCAACTCCCTTCTCATCGGTCTCCCTTCTAAGCTGTTAAATAGACTTCAACTTATTCAGAATTCTGTCGCTCGAATCCTCACTGGTTCCAGACCATCTGATCATATCACACCTATCCTTATCACTCTACACTGGCTCCCTGTGCACTACCGTATTGATTTCAAGACCCTCGTCATCACTTACAAAGCACTCCATAATCTTGCACCCAGCTAAATTTATGACCTCATATCAGGATATGTTCCAACACGCTCCCTTCGCTCTTCCTCATCTGGCCTTCTCGTCACCCCCAAATTCCGTCTCTCCACCACGGGGGCCAGGGCCTTCAGTTGCGCTGCTCCAAGACTTTGGAATGCCCTCCCCTCCTACATTCGACAGGCAGGCACAGTCAATTCATTAAAAAAATTGTTAAAGACCTATCTCTTTAAGAAAGCTTTTAATATTTCAAACATTTTAGTTCTACATTGCCATAGTTACCCTCCTGTCACTCTTTTATTGTGCTTTCTTGTGGCGTTCTTAGCATTTTGCTGATTTGTCTTATTTGTAACATTAGCCTACTATGAATTTAAATGCATTTTTGTATTTCCTTTTATTTATTTTTTATTTTTTATCTCCGAAACATGTAAGATGGCCTTGGGTATTTAGAAAGGCGTCGACCAAATAAAATGTATTATTATTATTATTCTTATTATATGCAAACTCTTTTGGAAAAAAGCACAATTTAGCATGTTGTACTTTTAAGAAGAGTTATCATTAAGGAAATAATAAATCTTCTTTTGACAAGCATAGCAGACTAAAATATACTTTTAATGTAATTTCCATGAATCATGTATGTCATGTATTTAAATACATGACATTACTCATTAGCTAAAAATTACTAATTTGTGAGTTGTAAATTAATACATTTAAAATTAAAACATAATTTAGGCTACTTGACACTACAGTTAAAGTAGGCTATTTTACATGTGCCTTATGCAAGTCAACACTTTAAAATAAGTGTACTTCTTTTAAGCACGACAATTTTTTAAACATAACGATTCAACATATGTTTTTTTATTATTTGTATAGCTACTTTTTATATAGTCTATTTAAGTGTGTTAAGAAACATGGTCATGAAATACTATTATATATATTTATTTTTTTTTCCCTGAAAATGGTCCCTGAAGCACAGGTTTTATCAGCTGTCAATTAAAAGACTTAAACATTATAAGCACAAATAAAAATTTACTTTTTAAAAACTTGTGTGATATTCCTTTAAAATTATGTTTTAATAGATTTGATTATTATTATTTTAAAAAGTAGGCTACATCTTACTGTGCAATTTCTTTCATTATTCCCTCGAGTTACTTTATTTATCTCTACAAACTTTTATTTTGGTGGGTTGTAAATTAAAGACATTTGAGTTTCTGTGTGTTTAAATAAACTATTATTATTATTATTAGGCCTACTTGAAGTATACTCTACTGTGCAATAGTAATATATTTCTGTTATATTTTCTTCAAGTTATACAAAACTTTGATTTTGACAGGTTGTCATGAAGACTTTAAAGTTTGTAAGTGTGTATATGATACGAATGAATGACGATAGTTTTATCAAATGAAATGGTAAAATTCTTGTGAAGTGACTCATAAAAGCTCTGCAATGAAGTTCAAATGTGTGCATGTCCTTCTCATAGACGCTGAAAACACCACGAGTGTCACTCGCGCGTCAGTGTGTAGTAGAGCACACATTGAGCGCTCATTCACAGAAACATGCAGAAATTCAGAGTTTATTTCAATAGCAGTCTTTTTGAGCTTTAATATTCATAGACACTTAGTACATATCGATATTTGATTCATTGTATCATTACTTTTGATTTATTCATTCAAAAATGGCCAAATTGCGTGACGTTCCGCTTTACAGAAGTTACATTTGTTGCTGGATTCCGCGATTCGATCCGTGTCGCTGCACAAACACAGACGTCACGGCGGGGTAAATTTATGAATGAAAGTTCTTTCACAAAATGATGTTGTTACGTTTACGAATCCTCACGCTTTTTAAAGTGGGTATACGGAGATCTTTGACATTTCCTGGTGGCCATACGGAAATCCTTGACATTTTCTAGTGGGTACACGGCGTATACCTGCGTATCACGTACACTACACTACTGGTTAAAGTACCATATAAAAATTGATACACATAACACTTCTTTTTCTTCTTTTCCCACAATGCTGCTCTGGCTTAAACATGACCTGGAATCGGGACTGCCTAATCATAGACTGATAACAGGCTTGTGCTTACTGTAGACCACTGGGTTAGACCACAGACTGATAACGGGATTGTGCTGACTGCAGACTGCTGGGCCGGAACATAGACTGGTAACTGGATTATGCTGACTGCAGGCTGCTGGACTGGTCTACAGGCTGGTGACGGGCTTGTGTTAGTTGCAGACTGATAAGCCGGGACACAGACTAGTAACAAGTTTGTGCTGACTGCAGATCACTGGGCTGGTCCACAGACTGGTAACGGGAATGTGCTGACTACAAACTGCTGGCCTGGGACACAGACTGGGAGCTGGTTTATGCTGACTGCAGGCCACTAGACTTGTCCACAGACTAGTAACAGGTTTGTGCTAAACGCAGACCACTGAGATCTGGTCCACAAACTGTGAGCTGGCTTAAGCTGGTTGTTGAATGCCAGACTGGTCCACAGCTTGTAAGCTGGCTTGGGCTAGTTGTTGGATGCCAGACTGGACCACAGATTATGAGCTGACTTGGGGTGGTTGTTGGATACTAGACTGGTCTGCCGATTATGAGCTGGCATAAGCTGGTTGTTAAATGCCAGACTGGTCCACAGACCGTGAGCTGACTTGGGCTGGTTTTTGGATGCCAGACTAGTCCACAGATTGTGAACGGACTTAGGCTGGTTGTTGAATGCTAGACTGGTCCGCAGACCGTACGCTGACTTGGGCTGGTTGTTAGATGCCAGACTGGTCCACAGATTGTGAGCTCGCTTGGACTGGTTGTTAAATGCCGGATTGGTTCACAGATTGTGAGCTGACTTGGGCTAGTTGTTGGATGCCGAACTAGTCCACAGATTGTGAGCTGGCTTAGGCTGGTTGTTGGATGCCAGACTGATCCACATACTGTGAGCTGGCTTCAGCTGGTTGTTGAATGCCAGACTGGTCCACAGGTTGTGAGCTGGCTTGGGCTGGTTGTTGGATGCCAGACTGGTCCGCAAGCTATGAGCTGACTTTTGCTGGCTGTTGGATGCCAGGCTGGTCCACAAATTGTGAGCTGATTTAGGCTGGTTGTTGGATGCCAGACTGGTCCACAGACTGTGAGCTGACTTGAGCTGGTTATTGGATACCAGACTGGTCTACAGGTTATGAGCTGACTTGGGCTGGTTGTTGGATGCCAGACTAGTCCACAGACTGTGAGCTGGCTTGAGATGGTTATTGGATGCCAAACTGGTCCACAGGCTGTGAGCTAACTTGGGCTGGTTATTAGATGCCAGACTGGTGTACCAATTGTGAACTGTCATGGGCTGGTTGTTGAATGCAGGACTGGTCCACAGACCGTGAGCTAACTTAGGTTGGTTGTTGGATGCCAGACTGGTCCACAGATTGTGAGCCGGCTTGGACTGGTTGCTGGATGTCGGATTAGTCCACAGATTATGAGCTAACTTGGGCTAGTTGTTAGATGCCAGACCAGTCCACAGATTGTGAACTGGCTTAGCCTGGTTGTTGAATGCCCGACTGGTCCACAGACTGTGAGCTGGTTTGGGCTGGTTGTTGAATGCCAGACAGGTCCACAAGTTGTGTGCTGACTTGGGCTGGTTGTTGGATGCCAAGCCGGTCCACAGATTGTAGGCTGATTGTTGGAGACTGGTCCACAGAATGGCCCTCATTTATCATTCTTGCGTAGAAACGGGCGTATATGTTGGCGTAAGATTATGCTTACACTCCTCTCACCGCCTGATTTATGAAGCTGTGTGTACCTTTGAAATCCAGGTGTACGCAATACCTGCCCTTGATAAATGCCGCGGCTGAAAACGATCGTCATTAGAATAACACGCCCCTATATATTCAAGTATCCGCTTCCCCCACACCCTCATTTTACGCCATGGACACACGGAAGACGGCAAAGAGGAGACACTTCTCTGGAGATCGAGACCATCACCATCATGAAAAATTATTATTAAATCAAACAACAGTATTGTTGATGATAAATTCAAAGTTAATTGTATTTTTTTTTCAAAACGCTATAAATCCATCAATTTTTTGTCTAAAAAAACAACAACAAAAACAAGAAGAGAACATGCAACATATAATCAGGGACTCATACTATAAATTAATATAAATTAAATAAGTGCAACTGCATGAAATAAATAAAAGCCAAACAAAATACATAGTAAAATAAATTAAATAGTAAAAATAAAATAAATATTTCCAATGTCACGTTCCAATATTGTCCACCACATAAAACAAATAATTTAAAAATAACACACAAATACATTCCTTAAATACAACAATGTTAAAAATACATTCAAATCATTTAGTAACACATTTAGGCTAATAGTAATTCGTGGCGAACTTGAAAAAAGTAATGATAACAATATTCAGGCCCACTATTAGGCAACGTGTTGTAGCCATTAACTAAGTGCATTTAGTTTCATATTTGTTAAAAAATAATAATGTTATTTTTTCCCCATCTATGTTGATTATGAAAAGTGAACATAGGCTAAGATAGGATGCGCAATATATCGGGAGACATGCTCAGACATGATTTTGGCCACTTAATTAAGTTTTGTTTTGTAGAAAGCCTTTCTTTAAAGTGAATTTCGTTTTGTATAAATTGTATCTTAATTTTAATATTTTTTTCATCAACCAATTGCCTGGATTTAATAAATAAGAAGCAAATAGCAGACAATATAATCATGAGTCATGACATGGAGGCGCGAGCGCGGTCCCTTGCATTGCACGTGAACTGGAGCGCATCTCATCACAAATTAACCGAAACTCAGTATATGCCTCACAGACATGAGAAATATATCTATAAAGAAAGCTTGAAATGTCTTTAAACGAAACAATTATAAACGAAAAGAAATAGGCTACTGTCTCTATAGACGCGTTCACTACGGAGATGGTGATCATCAATTTCATCTTTGCAGACACAACACTAGTTTATTAATAGAAATAAAATACAAATTTATTTTTAAAAATGGCGTTTATCGCGTTTTGGAAAAGAGCTCCTCATATCTTTTAGTTTGTCAGTGCGTTTTGTGGTGTTAGGAATTGTTTTTCTGCGCATTTCCGCACTAACTCAAAACGTGCGTACATGTACACCACCTCCTGACCTGGCGTAGGATTTGAGCGTGCCGTACGCCAACGTCCATATTGATAAATATCAAAGTCACCGTGGTTTTGGGTGTACGCCAGGTGTACGCTGGAAATTTGGTGTACGCACTTTTGATAAATGAGGGCCAATGTGAGCTGACTTGGGCTAGTTGTTGGATAACAGGCTGGTCTACAGATTATGAATTGACTTAGGCTGGTTGTTGGATGCCAGACTGGTCCACAGACTGTGATCTGGCATGGGCTGACAACAGGCCATCTGACAATTCAACAAACTGTGGGCTGACTTGGGCTGGTTTTTGGATGCCAGACTGGCCCACAGATTGTGAGCTGGCTTAGGCTGGATGTTGGATGTCGGACTAGTCCACAGACTGTGAGCTAGCTTAGGCTAGTTGTTGAATGCCAGATTGGTCCATAGACTGCGAGCTGGCTTGGGCTGGTTGTTGAATACCAGACTGGTCCGCAGATTGTGATCTGGCTTAGGCTGGTTGTTGAATGCCAGACTGGTCCACAGACTATGAACCGGCTTGGGTCACAGACTGGTAACGGGATTATGGTTACTGTAGGCCGCTGAGCTGAGACCCAGACTGAGAGCTACCTTGTCTTGAATGTAGGCCACTGGACTGGTCCACAGCCTGGTAACGGACTTGTGCCAACTGCAGACTGCTGGGCAGGGGCACAGACTGGTCAGGGGCGTATGCTAACTGCAGACTGCTGGGTAGGAGCACAGACTGGTTACGGGCTTGCGCTGATCGTACCGCAGATCCCCATATCCCCCAGTAAAGCAGAACACATATCCCTTCCCTCCCATTAAGTGACATAATTAATCAGCGGGGCCCAGAGAGAATCGAAGTCTGCCGATCAAAGTTTGTTAAAAGCAAGCATGGACTCCAGACTGATATGATCCGACAGGAGATTTCTATACTGGTTAATACTAAGATTATTTTTAGTTTTCCAATTCAAAAGGATAGTTTTCTTTGCAACAGATAGTGTGGTGAGGACCATGTGTGCTTTGTCGATCTCCATATTGATATAATTTAAATCCCCTAATATACATAGTTTTGGGCAAGTAGGTATATTACACTTAAGCTAGTAATCTAAACCACGTATAGGGAGGTTTCGTAGGAACCATAGAAAACAAGTAATTGATTTTAGGCAAGATTATCATTTTTATGGTGGCAACTCTACCCATGAGTGAGATGGGTAAAGATTTCCACCGAGCAAGATCGTCTTCTATGGTCTTCAGTAGTTGAGTGTGATTTAACTTTAATAAATCTGACAATCTGGAAGAGATGTTTATGCCAAGATATCTTATATTACCTGATTGTAATGCTATACTGGATGGCCCTTGAAACCTACAGTTGATCGGTAGGACTGTGCTCTTTGACCAGTTAATAGAATAATCGGACAAAGATGAAAACTTATTGATTAATGAGACTGGTTCAGAGAAAGATGTACGTGAGTTCTGAAGGAATAATAGAACGTCGCCCGCATAAAGGCTTATCTTATGTTCATTCTTTAAGGACCAAACACCTTTAATATACTGATTTTGCCTGATCGCCATTGCTAAAGGTTCTATAAAGATGGCAAAAAGCGATGGAGAAAGAGGGCATCCCTGCCTAGTGCCTCTCTGCAAATTGAAGCTAGGAGAGGTTTGATCATTTGTCCTAACTCTTGCATTAGGGGATTTATATAAGATCTTAATCCAGTTAGCAAAGGTTGGTCCAAAGCCGAATTTACTTACAGTAGCTAATAGAAATTTCCAATTAACTCTGTTAAAGGCTTTTTCCGCATCCAGAGATACTATTATTGTTTCTAAATTATTAATGTTTGAATAATCTATTAAATTAATAAATCTACGCATATTTGTAGAGGAATGTCTACCTTTTATAAAACTCGTTTGATCAGGGTGAATTATAAAGGGAGTTATTTTCTCTAACCTCCCTGCTAAGGTTTTACAGATTATTTTAAGGTCAACATTTATCAATGATATGGGGCGATAGCTAGATGGTAATGTGGGATCTTTGCCTGTTTTTAACAGTACGATAATGTTTGCAGAGTTCATGGTTGATGTTAAGTAGTTTTCTTCTTTAATTTGTGTGACCATTTTGAAAAAAGTTGGTGCCAGAATTGTCCAAAATTCTTTATAAAATTCTATTGGGAAGCCATCTGGTCCGGGAGCTTTATTGCAAAACATATGTTTAAGGGCTTCATGTAGCTCTGCCATTGTAAGGGGAGAATCTAAGGCCATGACTTGTTCTTCATTTAATTTTTTGAAGGTTTATGTTGTCCAAGAATTTCTGGATGTCGCTATCTGATGGATCTAGTTGGGATGAATATAGAGTTCTATAGAAGTTTCTAAAAGTGTCATTTATTGCATTGGGCTCATGTATGATATTACCTGCTGAGTCTTTAACTGAATTAATTGTTGATTTTTCTTTGTTAGTTTTTAATTGGTTGGCTAAAAATTTTCCAGATTTGTTGCTATGTTCGAACTGCTCCAAGCGTAACCGTTGTACCATAAACTGTGTTTTCTTATTGATTATTTCATTTAATTCAAGTTTAGCTTTCCTTATTTGCTTAAGCGTCTGTTCTTCCGGTGATGTATTGTAGATGTCCTCTAGTGATTTAATTCTTAGTTCTAATTCTGACATATTTGCATTTTCCTTCTTTTTTTTTATATGCTGCAAAAGAAATTATTTCTAAATAGTTGGACCATTCTCTTTTGAGATAACTGATAAAATCAGGGTCTTTAAGCAATGCCAAATTGAATCTTCAGTTCCTAGAGGGTAAGGTAATTGATTTATTCCTCAGGTTGAGAGAAACTGGGGCATGGTCACTCACGGTAATGAATTTACTGTGAATTTGAATTCACGGTAAATTCGGTTGAATTCACGGTCTAACGGTTGAATTTGAATATCAGATAACTCACTCACAAAAGAGTTGCTAACTAGGAAGTAATCTAATCTAGAGTATGAATGATGAACTGAAGAAAAAAAAGTATATTCTTTAAGATTGGGGTGGTAAGAACGCCAGACGTCACATAGTCCCAGGTCCTCCATGTATTGTTTAACTGTATTAACAGATTGCCAGTTTCGACAGTTACCTGCATTACTAAGCCTGTCAACTGTGGGGTCCATTACCATGTTGAAGTCCCCTCCAATAATCAATACGCTATCTGTATACTCAGACAGTGAGGTGAAGAAGGAATGAAAAAGGGAAGGGTCATCAACATTTGGACCATATAACTTGGCTAAACACAGTTTCATATTCTGAACTGATAAATTAAGTACTATAAATCTCCCTTCAGGATCTGTAATGTTGAATACTGTGAATTTGACCTTTCTATTAATCAAAATAGCAACACCTCTCTGTTTAGAATTATAACTGGAAGAAAAAATGTGCGGAAACTGTACTGTAGAGAGGATATCAACTGACGTATTTAACATATGAGTCTCCTGTAAGAACACAACTGTGTGTGTGTGTGTGTGTGTGTGTGTGTGTGTGTGTGTGTGTGTGTGTGTGTGTGTGTGTGTGTGTGTGTGTGTGTGTGTGTGTGTGTGTGTGTGTGTGTCTGTGTGTGTAAACGAGTACATGGTGTGTGTAATTGTGTGTGTATCTTTACATTTATGTGACTCTATCTGTGTAATATGTCTATATGTATGGGACTTATACAAATACCAATATGTTTCTATGTGTATATTCTTTGTATTAATGAAGTGTCCAGGGGAGTGAGAGCGAGGAATAGTGTGCAGAAATAAAAAGAAAATAGTGCAAGAAAAGAAAATAGAAAAAGAAAAAAAACAGAAAAAAAATTACTATTAAATTAACTGCAAGTACCTGGAGTTAAAATTAATGATTTGAAGTACACTAAATGTAGGCTACATTTAGTACAACAAAACGCTGCTCTTTCACAGGGGTTTGGAGAGCAATTCTGCTACAGCTCACCAGAGGGCGCGATGAATCCTCAAAAATAATCAAACAGGAAATAATGGAGACTTTTATTTTGTAAATAGCATCGTTGCCGTGGCGACACAGGAAATCTCTCCATGTAATGCTTGTATGTAGAACAGAAATCTTTAAAACGTCGCTTTCATTCTGATACAGTAACGTTAACTGTTAGCAGGCTGAGTGGTAGAGGCGATGTGTTTATTGCTCGGTGCAACTGGAGTTGGCAAAACGCTTTTGCTGAAACGACTACAAAATATCCTTTACCAGCTGTTTACATAAGACAGACTGCCTTACTAGATATATAAGTTAATAGTTTCTTATTATAATTTCTCACCCACTGTCAATGAATATGACTCCTTTATCTGGACTAACAGTTGTGTCAGGTGGACGCGCATCCGGATTTGGGTGAAGCGCCCGTCACTCTTCCCACGGTGAGCTGCTCTCCTCTTCACACTGATGCTGTTCAGCTAGTAACATAAATCTGTAATATTTTAAAAGCCGTTTACGGCAAACAGTGTGTTTTAATCAAGTGATTTATGCTATCTAAGACTAAAGTAAGTTAGCCCAATACACAAGTTGGGAAACCATTGGAAATGAAGATTATGTCTGACTTTTTCTTCTTCTTTTTCTGTTTCTTTGTTTAATAGTTTCTTTAAATTACAATAAAGTCTGTCTAATAATGCATTAGAGTATATATATATATATATATATATATATATATATATATATATATATAAAGAATAAATCCAAAATACTAGCTTTTATTTATATATAATATATATATATATTATTTCATTATTTCAGTTGGGGTGGGAACCAGTCAAAACGGTGATTAGGGAAAAAAAATGCTTTTTCTGTGTATGAAATATCTTCTTTTTTTTTTAGGTCGGTACCAACCTCACAGACCTCATATTTCAGAGGAAGAAAATAACAGTACGAGAGTTGGGAGGCTGTATGGGGCCCATTTGGCCAAAATACTACTTAGATTGCACATCCGTTATAGTGAGTATCAACAAGTCAAGAAATAAGAGAATGAGAAAGAAATACATTTAAATATATAATAGTAGGCTACAGAAGACAAAAGATTCACTCAACATTTTTCGTCACTACTTAATTCTCATATGTGTTGTGAGTTATTGTGAATTTACCAGTATATGAACATGTGAAAAACAGATTGTCATATTGAAGAATGAAGTGTTTTCAAATATTTGACGGGTAGTGAATATCTCAGTAACTCTGATGGCAGAAGGAAATGGCTTTGCTCGTAGAATCCCTCGATTATCAGTGAAGATTATTGGCAGGTTTTCTCTTCATTGTTTTGAGAGTCCTGGAGAGAGACTGTAGGAACATTTACAGTATGATCATGTTGTCCATCACTATTGATATGCATTTGTTCTTTATGCCTTGTAGTTTGTGGTGGACTGTGGCAACATTGGCCAGATTTCATCGTCCTGCGTCCAGCTGCTGTCTGTTCTCTCTGCGGAGCCGCTTCACGCTTCTGCTGTGCTCATACTCTTCAACAAGAGGTCAGGAGAGGTCACACACTTCGTTTACATCCAAAGATTAATCTTAACGTGTGCGCAAAATTGGCAGCATTTCTTCCATCCCATGTGTTCAAGAGAGCAAAATCATTATTTCCTGGGAATTTGGCACAAAATATCGATTATAAATGGAAGTTGCTGAAATCGGCGAAGCCACTGTGACTCTTTATTCTGAAGCGCACAGACGAGACTCAATAAACGCGGTCGTGTTATCTTGCGTTCAGATGCCTGATGTTTAGGAACACAATCGTGTGAAAGACTTCTGCGAGGGAATTAAAGCAAATCATTCATGACAGACTTCGGCTCGGGCATTTCAGAACAATCAAACCAACATTTGAGATGCTGTGATGCGATTGGTCTGCTGGTTAGTCCAGTTATCCAATCATATCTTCTGTTGGAGCAAAGTCACATTTATTCGGTAAATGTTTTTCCATCGTAGTTTATGCGCATGTCTTCTCAATCCATCAAATAAAAAAATGTAAGTGCCTCAATTGAGCGCATACGTCTTTTTAATGCACATTTTTAGAATTTAATTTTATAGTTTCCTTCCAGTGTTTTTATTTTATTTTTATGAGATATCCCAAAATAGGTGGTTGGAAACAGCTACTGTCTCCCTTGTTGATTTAATTCAATAAATCCAGTAAGTCATGCTAAGCCCATCGCTCCTCACTCCATTACTATATTTCTTTCCTCAGGGATCTTCCGTGCACCATGTCTCTTGTGGAGCTGAAGTCATTGTTCAGGATGGATGACATCATTAGAACTGCGCCTCAGTCAATCACAACACTAGAGATCAGCGGGCGCTCGGGACAGGGCCTTCAGGATGTGCTCGCCTGGCTGTTTTCAAACCGCTTTGATACATGAGAGATGTGGATGCAGAGAACTGGGGGCTAATATTATATCACAGGTGACAGTTAACATCTGATAAATGTGACGTGAAGATGTGTTTGTGGTTTCCAGTCATCGCAGTAACTCTTTCCCACGCCACATGTTTGTGCAAACATTCATTTAAGGAACAGCTGTGGCAAAATGTAGAACTGGTGGTCTTTTGACGACTTCCGTGTGACGTCCTGTGATGTGTGGAATAGTCAGTTTGAAGAATCTCCGAGTGGTTCTTTTTCCACACAATGAAAGCATATTTTCACCATGATTTAAAGTGGATTATTAAGACAAAAGTGGATTAAGTGAAAACACAGCCATTAAACACTTGGATTTTTCCCTCCACTGTAAGCTCTCAAATCCCATGTGGTCCCATGTTCCGCTGAAGAAAGAAATTGTATTTAAAGTCCCCCTGAAGTCAATCATTTTATCTCTTAAAACTTATCTTCTATCACCACAATTACATATTTTAAAGTTGTTTTCCTTGAACAAAAATCTGTCATGCCTTAAAACAGCATAAATGTAACTCTACACCCTTGCCTCATTTAGTATATGTGGTTCTATAAATATGCAAATGAGGCCCGCCTCCACTCACTCACACCAGCTCAGAGATCCACACGCTGACGATCACACGTTGATCTGATTGGTTACAATCTAGTTTGTGACGTCAGAAACACCAGGGATTTCAAACCTGATACTGTGTTTTTGACAGTGTCTTTGGTTCACTGCGGTTTTAAAGAGAAAATACTCTGCAATGGTGTTGACTTATGAACTTGTACATGGTTTGACTTAAAGCATATTATAAACACCACATAGACATATAAACAACATTAAAAACTTGATTTTCACCACAGGGGGACTTTAAGTAAATGTGATTAGTTACTGTACTTAAGTATCTTTTTGGCTACTTTGTAGTTTTACTGAGTATCAAAGATATTTAGCAACTTTTACTCTATACTGGACTAAATTTTGCATAAGCATAGTCGTTACTCTAATACATCTGTGATGAGTAATGCAATTACTTGTTTACATTTTGCATGGGCACTTCTGCATCAGTTTATTTCTGCTACAAAAGAAGCAATATCGCCATTTGTAGGCTTTGACTATTTAATTTTACTCAATAATATTTATCTAACCGTTATTTTTGAAGGATATTGGTTTACTTATGCCCTTTTTTTAGAGTTTTTAAAACTTAGACATTTAAGAGGCTATTGTGTCGACCTTGATTTATTGCGATATTGAGGTGTTCAGTTTTATTGAGTTTAGAAAATGAACATGTGATTGTCCTCCTCACAAATCAAGTTTCTTGTTTTTCACTGGCATGTATCTTGTGTGTTACAATCAGCCAAAGAAAAATACTTGAGTACCTTTCAAAATCAAATCAGATTAGCCAGTTTCACAGACCAGGCTTAAGTCTAGTCCCAGACTAAAATGAATGTTTGAGCCGTTTTAACTGAAAGCAACTCGCGCTGGAATGTCCTAAACATTTCAGTGCCATTGTTTTGTCTCAAGATGGACACCAGTAATGTTTTTTTCAAAGGCATGTTTATAAAAGCTACTTAATTGCCTTAATTGACGGCCTAATCCTGGCTTAATCTAAGTCCTGTCTGTGAAACTGGGCCTTTGACTTTTTCTCAAGTCGTATTGGACTTGGTGACTTGTAACTGAGTCAATTTCGCTGTAAGGTATCTGTACTTTTACTCAAGTATGATTTTCAGGTACTGATTTACACACATCAAGTTAAAGAATCTAACATATAAAGAGCTGTTCACACACTGAATGCGTTTTGTGAGACATGGGCAGTGGACTGTGTAAAAACTAAAAAGTCTAGAGACACGTAAATTAAAAACGCACCACATCTTTCGAAAGCTCTGTCTTGTGCGAGACGGCTGCAAAAGATGTGAGATGTGAGTGCAACGGTCCTTCTACTGCATGTTTACATAGAACACAATGGAAATGCAGTGCAATGCAAAAACGCAATGCGCAGGGAAGTGGAATGGGAACAGTTGAGTGGGGAAGAGTTTTTTCCAAAAAATGTGAGACGTGATCAGTGGAATGTAAGAAAATGCAAGTGGTCGAGACATTTTTAAAAGTAATTTGAACTTAAACGCTGTGTTAAAGATCATTGGTCAAAGATGCCCGGCGTCTACTGCATGTTTACATTGAAAAAAGATGAAAAAGTAGTGCAGTGGAATTCAAAAATGCGTTCTGTGTGATATATGTGCATATACAGTAGTCAACATTTGAAGTGGAACAAAAAAGTCAATCAAAGTTGTCCTAAACAAGAACGGGTATTGTTCAAAATTCATGTATAACTTTGATGGAAGGTTTTGATCCACTTCAAATGTTGACTACTGTATATGAAAGGCTATATGAGACAGTTTGCTCACTCATTGAATTCAATCTTTTAATTTGTTATTTTAGAGTTTTCTAAAAAGTGAAAAATAGAATGACTTATGAGTAGGTGTGTCCAAACATTTGACTAGTACTGTATACAGTTTGTGCAAGCAATGACAAGCCAGAGGTGGAGAACATGATGTATTAACCATAAACAAACATAAACCAGACATGCCATTCAGTTTCATCTCCATCCTTGTATTCGATGAGCAACATGTCATGTGCAAGTCTCACATTCTTACATTCTGTTAGTAAGTGGCATCAATTCATTCTGAACACCACAGTAAGTACATTCTCTTGCTGGAGGTCTATTCATTCAACAGTCAATGCCTAATATTACAAAATCATTATACTTTACATTTTGCGACTTAAATTATTGGCCCCAAAATCGTAGTCCCGTTTTTTCCCCCGTCATACTGGTGAGAGTGAGCCATCAGGATGTGTTCAGTTCAGATACCAGTAAATTAAAGGACATCATTGAAAGTCAACAGATACTCCAGACTAATAAGGAGACACTAAAGCAGAGCTGGAAATTGGTGCGAGAAATCAGAATATGATAGATAAAACTGTATAAGAGTCTTTGGACTTGTGCTTAGTTATGTACTTGGTTTTATGGAACATGTAACAAATGCGTTATCCTTTCCAAATCTATTATAATACTTACAATATGAGGTGTTTAAAGGAGGTATTGATGCTGCAGGAGTTGGATTAAATATTCTCAACTTTTAAATTGTTTCATTTATTTGTCATTTCCTATAAAGCCAGCATCAATCTGTATTGCCATGTAATGCATAGTTGACATTCATTCATATGATTATAAATTAAAGGCGTTCACACATACATGGGTTTTATGACTGGAGGTCGACGAGTGGCTGTATTGCTGGTTGTGATTGATATTCTAGTTGCTGGATGCCCTAATGTTATTGGTCAAAATCTTTTGAAAATATGATGACAACTGGGACGTAGTGCCTGTAAACGATTTTCTACACAATTTTTCATTTTAACCTTGTACTGTATGTCTGCAAAGACCGATGCAGAAAGGTAAAACTGCTCACAGTAAAGGCCGTGACACACCAAGCCAGCAGTCGGCTAGTTTGCAGTGTGTTCTGCACCGTTGAATCAACATTGCATTAAATTGAGCTGAAAATTAAATTGAGTCGTCTGTAAAGCTACAATTGAATGTGTTTCATAATTGATTAATTTTACATTAACTCTGTTATTTGCCTGTTTATTATAGTGAAGTTGCTTTGAAACAACCTGTAATGAATGTAACTTGATTTGCTGGCGGAGCCCGTCGGTGATCAAGTAAGTGACCAAGATAGATCCGATTGGCTGTTCAGCTTATTGAACCAGTGCACAAGAAGAAAAACAAAAGTGACGAAATCAAACAAATGGCAAAGTAAAAAGGGCAGACATAGAAGGCTGCGTCCCAAATGGGTTTAATTTGCGTTTTAAACGCCTCAGAATGGCACTTCGGAGTGAGAACAATCATGCCCGCCACATTAGGGTCTTTCGCACCTTTCAAACCTTTTTATAGTTCCAAGAACTAATGGCAGAAGTAACCACTTTTTGGTGTGTTCACACCGCAGGAACTGGGGACTATTTTTGGTTCTATGAACGCCTTTTGTGGGGACTAAATTAGCTCCCACTTCAGAGTACGGTCTAACCCAGCACAATAGGAACTACCAGTGATGTAACTGTACACTGATTGGCCAAACGCATGCGAAACACCGGCACCTGCCATTTTTAGATGTGCAAACAGAGTTTATAGTCTGTATATTTACTACACGAACATGGAAAACAGCGATAGATGGACCAGGCACTTCTCAACCTTTACGCTAAGGAGCAAATCCAACGCAACTTTGAGGGAACCAAGCGAAACACGATTATATATTTCTGCTCAGCAGGCGACATCAGGCATCAATAACATGGCAAACGCTATAATACTTTTTCTTATACCGTTTACTGTCAATGTGTAACAGTTCGCTCTAACAATGTATAAGATAGGACTTTTAAACAGATCGTAAACTAATGAAGATGGAGAATGTACTGTGTGATCACTGAGCCATTTGGCTGGGCCATTCAAAATAAAAGTCCCGCAAAACAACCAGAGCGGCAGGATGTTAGTGATGGCTTACGTGACATTCCTACCGGCAGTGCGAATGCAACCAGGAAAATGGCCCGTCGGTAACATTTAGTTCTCATGGACCCACCTGGTGGCTCGTTCCTATAACAGAGTTCCTAGAAGGGTCGTTCCAAACCGAAGTGCTCAAAACTTGCAACTTAAAACCATTCAGGACCCTTCAGAATTAAAGATTTCGAGGGGTACAACCGATAAACATTTTGCTCCCAAGATTATTTGCACAGGTGAGCAGCGTACATAATTGTGTGATGATGCCACCTTCTTAATTGGCTCAGTGTTCAAAGGAATATTTTTTTTGTTCCACTACACCCTTCATCCCTTCGAGGCTCTCACTCTAGAACAGGGGTGCCCAACCCTGCTCCTGCCGATCGACAGTCCTGCACAGTTTATCTCCAACCCTAATTAAACACACCTGCCTTTAATTTTCAAGTGATCCTGAAGACCTTAATTGGTTGCTGCAGGTGTGTTTGATTAGGGCTGGAGATGAACTGTGCAGGACTGTCGATCGGCAGGAGCAGGGTTGGGCACCCCTGCTCTAGAGGATAAACCCTTCGAAGGAATTAGGGCATAGGGATGAGGTCTTCAGATTTAAAAAAAAAAAATTTTAAGATTTTTTTTTTTTATCTGCAGTCCTAGCTCTTCCAGTTTCCCTATTTGAATTCAATTACATACTACTGCCACCTGCTGGTATGGAGACTTATTTCCTCGCACACAGAAGCAGAATAAATGTGCCAGTTGGTTGTAGTCTTTGCGTTGTGATCAAACACAACGTTTTGGCCCAGATGTGACGCCACAGTTGGTTTTTGTTGCCACTAGTTCTTTGGTAAGGCCTAGACACACCAAACCGACATCAATCTTCTCCATCTTATTGACACTTAACTACAGTATCTCACAGGAGATGGATATATTATCCGCTCTCCGCATTGCATGACGACTCGTGCATAATATTGAACATTTCTCAACTTTGCCGCATTGAATTACCAACGGTTGCTGTTGTTGAACGTGAATGGTTTTTGTTACTGAAAACCACTGTATGTGTGAACGCCTATTAAGAGTGACTGCATAGAGCAAAACCAGGAAGCTGTGAAAGAAGCAAAGACATTACAAAAAGTGTGTTCCAGTTTTAAGTCAAGTCGGTGGTTAAATTGTCATTTCAAAAGCTTGTTTGGATCTGCTCACACTGTCTTTCATAGGAACGGATTCTGATTGTGTTGGTCTGGATCTCCAAGCGTGGATGTGGTAGACAGGGGTAGCAGCGGTTGAGGCAGGTGTCCAGGGATCAGTGGCGGGACCTGCGCAGACTGTGTGAAGGTACTAGGAAGGGAGCTGGGCTGGTTGCTGGCAGCCATGGGCAGAGAGGCATTAAATGGGAGGGATGTGGGTACAGGGGATGTGGAGCTGGGACGCAACTGATTAAGTGTGAGGCGGGGTTGTGGTTCGTGTTGGAATGGATTAGACGCAGATGGAACGCTCAGTCCTAAATGGGATAAAGTAAGAAATCAATTCAAATAATGTGGATTTTGACACACGTGACAAGTAGTAGTTTGGTCTAGTGGTTCATTCTAACCTGATAAAAATGGGTTGAAGTTCTTGGAAGGAGGGTTGGAGGTTATCAGTGAATCCAAGTTGACGAGTGAAGCTCCGGTGGGACCCAGAAAGGCCTCTGGAGTACTGCCGGTTTGAGCCGGTTTTGGTAGACCTTCGCCAAAGGAAGACATATCGAAAGTCTCAGGACTACCGTGGCCATTTAAATTTGCCTGACCTCCATCCATAGCCTCATCAAAAAGATCGTCATCTATACAAGTATAAATCATAAAAAAAATATTGAGATTTATATATATGTGTGTGTGTGTGTGTGTGTGTGTGTGTGTGTGTGTGTGTGTGTGTGTGTGTGTGTGTGTGTGTGTGTACACTACCATTCACAAATTTGGGGGTTGGTACGATTTCTTTCATGTTTTTTAAAGAAGCCTCTCATGTTCACCAAGGCTGCATTTATTTGATCAAAAATACAGTAATATTTTGAAAAATTATTACAATTTAAAATAAGTGTTTTCTATGTGAATACATGCAATTGTATGTAATATATTCTTGTGATCAAAGCTGAACTTTCAAGATCATTACTCCAGTTTTCAGTGTCACATGATACTACAGAAATTATTCTAATATGATTTGATGCTCAATAAACATTTCTGATTACCAAGGTTAAAAACAGTTGTGTTGCTTTATATTTTTGTGAAAAGAATTTTTTTCAAAATTCTTTGATGAATAGAAAGTTCAAAAGAACAGCATTTATTTGAATAAAACATATTTTGTAGCATTATAAATGTTGTTTTGTCAGTTTTCATCAATTTAATGAATCCTTGCTGAATTAAAGCATTAATTTCTTTAATTTCCCAAAATTTTGAAAGGTAGTGTAAATATGATAAATTAACGTAAAATTAAACTGTTCACAGACACAAAAAAAGAAGGAAAAACAAATAAAAAAATGGAATGAGTAAATGAAATATATTACAATACAAAGTAGTAATTGTTAATATTAATAATATATTAATATGAATATGAACTAAAAAATAAGAATTCAGTTCAAGAAGGACAGATTGCCTGAGGGACTTCCTGCACGAGGCGATGGAGTTTTGAGAGGCCCAATAGATCCGTGTTTGTCAGAAACTGTGGGAGAAAAGGGATCCACTCCAGTTCCTAGAGAATTTAAAGACCCATGAAACACTGAGTGGAGTTTTGTGACCTTTAGTTCACGTCTAACTCGAGGTCATCTCTATGCTACACATCCATGTTGATGATAAACATTTAGCAAATACACACATTTAAAATTAACAGTCTTCCACTTCAGGGAAAACGAACCCAGATTATTGAGCACAGTAAGAACAGGAAGAATTATTAGAAAAGTAAAACATTTTAATAGCATCTTCAATTAGTATATTTAGCAAGTATGTGTTACAGCCATAGCTTGTATTCGTTATGTTATTTACTCAATGTATCGCCATGTATTATTTGACGTGGTTAAGCTTGTACCATGTGCAGGGGAGATCCAGGTCTGATTGATGGACACAGGGCTTGAGGAGTTCTGGGGGGCGTCCCATGGGTCAGGATGTGTCTGTGACCAAGGCTGGGAACGAACACTTAATGCAGGCGGTGCCATCCATGAGCTTCCATGGCCACGGGGTACTAGGCCACTGGGCTCTGATTGAACACAATCCAAAAGGTGTGTGGAGTTCACATTATTAAGGCAGTATTGCTGGACGTTTACGTTCATTTCGCTTAAAGGTGCACCATGTAAAAACATTTCATTGGCCGAACCAACAGTGGTCTTGGGCTTTTATACTGACAGATATAAGGGGAAATAAATGGTTCTCAACCAGGGGGCGTCACTTCCAAAAGGGGCCGCATGATGGCTTAAAATTAGCCAAAACAAGCTTTACGATAAGAATCATGATGTAAGCTGAAATCATGTTTCGTATTTTAATTAGTTCCTTTAACAACTGCTGTTTTTTATTTAAGAACAAGGGTTCTCATCATCCTAAACAACTTGGATATAGTATGAGGGAATTTTAAAAACGTGATTTCAGGACCTAGATAAATCTTGAAAATGAATAAAATATTATGTTCATTATTATTGAGTAAGTCCTATTCTAATCACTATTCACAGAGTATTTGTCACCCATGACTCAATTTAAATAAATTTTTGTCAAGCTCTAAAATGTTACTGGATAGAAATTGCTATTTGGAAGTAATAAATATTTAAAAAAAATTACAAACTAGTGAAAGACATGTAAATTAATTGTTAATAAAAAGTATAAACAATGAGGAACATTCAGGTAATAGAATTATGCGGGTTTTTAATTATTTATAATATTACTTATTATTTTAATATACTACCTCCAGTTTTAATTTAGTATCATAAAGATCCTAGAATAGTTTTTATTAATATGTTGAATTAGTTTTTATTTGTATATTTTCTTTCATTTTAGTTTTAGCAATTTTGTTTTTGTTAATTTTTATTTCAGTTTTAGTTAATTTAGTACTTCAAGTTAAGTAAAGTTAATTCAGTAAAAATAAGAAATGTTGCCCTGGCAACTAGTAAAAGAAAAATATATTTTTAATTATATATATATATACATATATAACCCTGACTGCCACTTCTAGTTTCTTAACACAAAGTCTGAAAATGAGCAGTTTTGTCATTCTAGAATAAGTATCAGAAATATCTTCAGATATTGTCTTTGACAACCAGAGTCCTTGGAGTCAAAAAGATGCAGCAAAAATTTTTGCTTACCATTGTCACAGAGTAACGCCTATTCTAATCGCTATTCACAGGCATATTTGTCAGCCATGACTCATTTATTTCGCAACCTAAAAGAGTCCATCTGCACCAAATGCAAGTAAAAACAGGTTATGGTGAGTAAATAAATTCTCACTCCAGTTGGGCAGCACATTTTTACATTATCTCGCTTGCGTTTGCGTGTGTGTGGGCAACCTAGGGCAACTTAGGTCAAATCAATCTCCCAATAATTTTCCTATTTCCAGTCACATATCCCCTGCTCTGTCAAAAAAAACAAAAAAACAATTCCACTGAAAATATAATAAATGCAAAAAACAATTTCATACTGTTAGGAAACATTTATGGCCAAAACATTTTCTTGAACTAACAGCCGTTCGCTCATGTGGCTAAACATAATTTTGACAATGTGATCTCAACATGGACAGTCACACCTTCCTAATAAACACACCTTATTATTTTAAATATATCAGTCCAAAAATACTTGGTGTGCCTTTACTGTGTAAGAGTTTAAATAGCTGAGATACAGTTATATTCAATCACAATCTTACCCAGACTATCCCAGGGGTCGGACCTCAGAGCACCGGCCTGGGCTAAACCGCTATGGCCTCCAGATGAATCCCAAAGTTTGGCAGCAGAGGGCACACCAGGAGCTGGAGCAAAAATATCTGCAAGATCCAACATGGCAGACTGCCAAAGGAAAGGACAGAAAAGCACTTTCAGCACATTCAGAATGAGTTTTTAGGTCAATACAGTATGCATCTATACACAAGCGTTCACAAGAGCCTGCAATGGGGACATCTAACTGCAGCACAGTACCTCGAAGTTTCTAAAAGCCCGAAGAACAATAAGGCCGACCCCAAAATTTCCATCTCTCCAGTAAGTGTGCCAAAATTGCTTGACCACTAATACATAATCCTTCCTACCATTACAACAATACCCACACCTGACTGTACCTGTTTGTGTCAATGTATATTTGTAACTTTGACTTCTTGTTTACAGTAGGAATGATTTGTCATAGTAACTGTAGATTTGAATCCGTTTATCTCTTCCAAATAAATGCATCACAGGAGTCATTTAGAAGATCTCCTAAACAGCCAACAGGTTAAAAGTGTTGTCTCGTACTCCTCCTTTGGCCTCCATTTCTCGTTTGCTCTCCTCGAGTGCTTTCTGGAGCAACGACTCGTCTCCCTGGCGACTTCGCTGCTCCTAGCAAACATCAGACACAGAAGACAGCCTTAAGAACACAACTTTAGAGAGAAACTCTACAAAAGACATGTATGCACAGTCATCCTATCATACTTTTCCTAGAGATGCACCGGCAATAAATCGTTTTTATGTTTTATTTTGGCCGATCTCTATTCCGGACTTGCGCACAAACTGTATTGCATCATTTCCCAAAATGTAATTTGTGTTGAAATATTAAGAAGTCTGTAAACAGGACGTCAACGCTGAAGACGGATGCAAAGAGGAGAACAGATACGTGGCAGCAGAAAAAAATCCTGAATGAGGCACAACAAGCTCACGGTTCGCGTCAATGCTCAAAATATATACGATGAAAAATATAAATATTGATTTTGGGGGGGGGGGGGGGGGTTATATTAATGTGTCTCTGAAGGGAACCGGATGTCTTCAGAAAAGTTTCAAAGGCATTTTCTTTTCCTCTTACCTCTGTATAAAGTAGTGTTTATAAGCACAGCGCCTGCTTCGTATACAGCGGGAACCAAAAAAACAAAACCGCTACTGTTAAGCGCCACCTACTGTCAGAGAGTGAATTTGGATTTTCATTCAGTCCGCCTGTCTGTTTTGTGCAGTTGTTTCTTATGTAGCATAATTTCACTAATTTAAAATCAGATCGTTCTGTTTTTGCGAAGAAAAACCGAAATATTGATACATACACGATGTGCTGCTGTGAGCATGTAAGACATGCTGCTGCTGTACAATATAGCAAACATGAATTACCCGTATAGCAGATCTATACAGGTGGAGCTGGGGAAGGTGAAGGGTTTCTGAACAGCGATCTCATTGGCTACTGATACAGCAGGAACCAATCAACTTTGCCCAATAGAGAATGATGTGATTGCAAGCTAATTGAGTTAAGGACCAATCGGCCTGCACCATTTAGAGTTTCATTTAAGTATATAATTTCCATACTCTTGAAGTATGCTTTTTTTTTATGTGTATATGATTTTTACTGGGGTTTAACAATTTAAAAAGCTCAGTAAATAACTAAACTCAATAAATAACTATTGGTCCTTTTCCAAGATGGTGTTCACATACTTAGAATTAGCGGTAGAAGTTTAAAAATATTTTCAATGTCACATCTCCCCCATGTCGGTCTTCCAATGGCTGAAATAGTTTCAGATGTGGGAAACTATTTCTTGTAAAGTTCCTGCAACTCATGCTCCAGATGCCTACCTGCTGATGTTCCTCTTTACTGAGACTCAGAGCCAGCTGAAGTTGAGCCTCTTCATCCATGTCCATGGCAGCAGCAGCAACAGGAGCAGGAGCAGGAGCAGGAGCAGGAGGAACTGGCTAGAGATTTACAATCAGACAATATACAAGTGTCACTTACAACTCACGGTACATGTGTGTTACTGAAACTACAGTCTAACTAATGAATGAAGGGCAGGTGTAGCTGTGACTCCTGGTAATGCTGTACCTTGTGCGCCTCCTTACTGAGACTCATTGCGATCTGAAGCTGTGTCTGTTCATCAATATCCACAACAGGAGCGGGCTGGAGGAGAAGAGGATTGGGGTTATTGAAGAGCAAATCATAGTGCAATCGAGTTTCTTGGGGGAACGCAAACATTTTTGAGTATGTAGGATCAAAGAGCAAATCAGACCGCAATGACTCCTTCAAACTGATCAAGAAGCAGAGTTACATAAAAAATGTTTTTCACATAAAATGCAATAATGCAAATGAAACAAATCCACATAAAATATAAACATCAAACACTGTTAAAGTTAAGTAAACAATCTGTCAAATAAGAACAAATAATTAAACTACAAGCAATAGCAGAAATAAACACAACAGAACAAACACGCAAATAAAATAAGGTGCTTTTTCAGCTTTGACAAGTGTACTTATAACAAATAAAATACACTTTAAAATATCTAATCAAACATGTAGTTAGTGCCAAACAAGCATACTTAAAGTGTACTAAGTATACACGTAATTAAATTGTAGTAAAGCTTAATTTTAAAACTAAAATGTACAAAATAACACACTTCAAGTTAACTAATTAACACACTTGAAGTGTACTGATAATTAGTCTGGCTGCAAATACACTTAGCATGTTTTCTTTCTTTTTCCACCAGGATTGTGTTATGCGTTTATTCCCAATAAATTAGTAAATAATTGCCTTTGAGCTAAATTGACCTGTTTCCCTTACACGAGCGATGTCCCTTTAGGGGCTCCGTACTTACTTGGACGCTTACAATTTTAAAAACACAATAAGTTAATCTTTTAATTTGATTTGTATTTGTACAGTACTTTTCATAAATCAGTAAGCTTGTTTTAAAGAAATTAATACTTTTATTCAGCAAGGATGAATTAAATAGATCAAAAGTGACAGTAAAGACATTATAATGTTACAAAAGATTTATATTTCAAATAAATGCTGTTCTTTTAAACTTTCTATTAACAAAGAATCCTGAAGAAAAACAATGTGTCAGTTTCCACAAAGATATGAAGCAGCACAGCTGTTTTCAACATTGATAATAATCAGAAATGTTATTAAAGATAAAATCATCATACTGTATTAGAATGAATTCTGAAGGATCATGAGACATTGAAGATGATCTTCCAATTCAGCTTTACATCACTGGAATCAACTACATATATATATATATTACGATAGAAAACAGTTAATTCAAATTGTAATAATATTTCACAGTATCACTGTTTTTAATGTATTTTTAATCTAATAAATGCAGTTTTGGTGAGCATAAGATACTCTTTCAAAAATCTTATAGACCCCAAACTTCTGATTGGTAGTGATTTAAAAACACTAAGCTGATGGGTCTTTGACTGAAGTATTCCCTATTAGCAGCTCCTCTCAGCCTGATTTATGTGCACTGGATCAATGCTACAGTCTAGTAACACACTGAGAGTCATAGTAGCTTCACTAAGACCTGCATTATCAGTGAGTGTGGATGCTAATATCCTCTCCTCACACACTGACACAACACTGTCAGATCACGACTGAGCTCGTTCTGGACAATGCTGATGGGAGACAGCCACAGCAATCTCACCTTCAGTGCACTCCAAAAACTAACCATTAGCCCACATGCTAACTGGAAATGAGATGCTGTACTTAAGCCTCCAGGCAAATAATGACTTGTAACAAACTTATAATTGAAGACAAATGATCTCCATGAAGGCCATTTTAATACACTAAAACACATGTCTCAGATTAGATGATAGTTTTAAACAGCCTCTCCTCCATGAAAGTGCAGCACTTCTTTTCTGTGATGGCATGTTTCCTATAGTGTTCAACCTTGTTACATAGTCAATAGACCTAAATAGAAAATCTAAATTAAATTGGCTATGTAGGTGATACAAGAGGAAGAGGACGAAAAAAACTGATGTTATACGAACTAACCATGCAAAATACAGTTTTTATTAATAATGAACAACAATTTGAATATGCTTGTAAGTGCAAGATCATCAATATCTTTTGTTCGTTACAATGTTACGATTTACTAATGTTAAAAGACACTCTAATTTTTTGGCCCAGGCTGCTGATTGGTCAGATAGCTCAGTCTGTTTTGATTGGTCTACTCTGCTCTGATTGGTCAGGTGTGTGTGTGTGTGTGTGTGTGTGTGTGAACCTCACCTTCTCGCTCTCCTCTCGGCTCATGGCCAAGGCCAGCTGCAGCTGAAGTTCCTCCTCCCCGCTCGTTTGCGGCCGGGCCCGCTCCAGATCTGGGGCCAGATGTGGCGAGGAAGAGGAGGCTGGGAGGAAGAAAAGAGAATATGCCTCATTCAACCTTTTGGTTTGGAAGAGAAAGGACTGGCACCACCGCTGAATGTTAAACAAGCACCCAAATCACTGTTGTTCCATGCCCGGGCTCTAATCGCTTTCCTCTGCCTGTTTAACTATGCTGTCAAAACAATGGGGTGTCTGTGTGGGGCAGGAGAAGAGGGACGAGGCGATGGGTCTTACATTATAATAACCCTCCATACAGGTTTTATCTGGCGTTTCACACATCTATGGCATGTCATTCTAAATGCATCACTAATTATTTTTATTAGTATTAGTAGTGGTATATGTATAATGATTCATATTGTTTCACTGTTGTACATGACAACATATGCTGGTGCTACTTTAATGTCTCTACATTAATTAACTCTTACATAATTGTTGTTTTATTTTCTGCACTGTGAATTATTTCCTCATCTGAATTGTTTAAAAGAGGCAGTGTTCCCGCAGAGAAAACATCCCAGGACCAGAAGAGGCGAAAGAACCAGAAACAGGCATTGCGGTTTTCCAGTTGCGATCGCTTCCACTACAGTGCGTCTGAATGGCGGCGTCTGGCCTGGAATGCACTGGTGAAGAGATACGGATGCCTCAACATTGCCATGGACACCTCTGTGGCCCAAATCACAACCTTTTACATCATCCACTCAGGATCATGACCATCTGACCCTGTAAACACCAAACCGTGTCCATGGAAACACAGGGAAATTTCTGTACTTTCCCAAAATACCTGGCATCATTACAAACATGTCGGTCTATTGTCAGTAAAAGTGAAACCGCATTGCACCTTATGTCATGCCCAAAGGCTTGATTTCAGTGGATTAAGCATTATCAAATAGTTCCTGAATATGTGGTCTATTGTACCATAAGAGAGAGGTACTGTAGTCTAGAAAAATGTGACTATACAATTATATTACATTTAGAATTGTCAGCCAATTACAAATTTTAATCAAATCAACTACATGATAAGCTGATTAACTCAAAGAAAGTAATCTTTAAATAGTTTAAACAGATTTTTCTGCCTAAATTGTCATGCTTATACATCAGCAAATGAAAGAATCTGACAGTTTCAGCTGATCTAGTAGTGCTGTAGAGACACATTCCCCAGATGCATATTTTGGAATTACTTCTCCATAAATATGTGAGGAATTCGATCAGTCAGAAAATATAACAGAATATGTTTTCTGATTCTTTGTAAACATGCAGGGGAAGGACATCTTTGATCACCGCAATGCTTTTTCAAGAATTTTGACATGCAGCGCAACTCATCAATGTCAGTTTCAAAACAGTGGGTGGACCAAACAAAAAAAGAAACCAGGTGCCATTTTATGTTCAACGGGTGAAAGGTACAGTTTGAAAAGACATTTTTGGGGCGAACTATCACTACCATTGCTGTTTACGACAAAAATCAACATACTGCAGGCTTCAAACTAGTGAGTAAATGAATGAATATGGGAAGAATGTAGATGCGTATCAGGTCCACTGTTACACATGCATCATGTGATGAAGTCTATATGGAGTCAGTCATCCACACGCTCACAAAAATGAGGAAGTATAAACTTCCAAAAGAATGAAGCATGTCTACTCTCGGTTAAAAGCACAAGGCCATGTGTGATACGCCTCTCTATAAACAGTATCTGTACACATTTTTCAATATTGACATAGATTAATCATTGGTTTAGTTAACTTCAGCAGTTCTGATTGATTTTCAAATCCCTAGTCAAAGAAGGAACTATCCATCCCAGTGAAATCAATTGAAAAACAAATGTGTCCTCACTCCTGACATACATTAAAGAGTTAGATTTATGGCATCACCCTCATGTCACTCTAAGACTTCTGTACATTTTCAGAACTAAAATGAAGATATTTTTAATGAAACTTGAGAGATTTCTGCCCCTCCATTGAAAGTCCATTACACCAAAACTTTGACGCTTAAAGAGAATTGAGTGTCCAAAAAACATTGGATTACCTTTGACGTCATCTAACCTTCACTTAAAGTTGATCTTTTAAAACACTAGTAATAGTTTAATACTTTTAGTACACAAGTAATTACAACACTGTTAAGATGAATATTCATTGGACCCTATGAAATCTGTTTTTTACGTCTTTTCATTTTTTTGGACTTAATTTGAATGGTTAAGTTTGTCCCGTTGTTGGCAACATTGCCCAGCAACATTGCTCAAAAAGTTGTCCCATGTATCATCACCTTTCCAGTCTCAACTACAGTGTTTGAGTGTCAATCGTAGACGTTGTTCGTAGGCAGCCAATGACTGCAATTATGCAAATGTTTTACAAACCTACGTAGGTTTGTGCAGGATTTAAGACTGTAAATCACTGACGTCTCGTTTCAGGCACATCAGAATCAGCTCTTTCTTTTGGGAGACAATCTCTCCATTTATTTGCACTTTGATCTTCGAAAAACTGCAGACCTTCATATTCAGAAACAGCTGTATTACAGACTACATGAAAGAAAAACATAACCTAATATTCAACTGTCTCCAGGACTTTTTAAAAACAAAGTTACGCCCCATGAGTGTGTGACTCTGCATTCTTGAACAGTATGAACAGTCATACTCACAGTTGAAGGAGGAAGGTGAGCCCCTCGGCCTGCTATGCTCCTCAACATACACTGCTTCCATGCTGGGATGACTGGTGGGGCGTCCTGGGTAGGGAGGCGGTAAAGATCCATAACCAATGGCACCGCTGTTTCCCGTCACACGCTCACGGGTCTTGAGTGACTGTGTTCGCTCCTGCTTTAGCTTCTCGTCGTCCTTGAGCAGAGTCACCAACTGCTTGGACTTTTCCCGGACGCTCATGCCCTGGTCCTGGCCATCCCGGTCAATGTACTGGAAATCCCGCAAAGTCTGGATGGCGTAGATGTTCTCCTTGCACTGCTGGGCCACTCGATCTGATCCGGACTTGATCAGATAGTCCAACAGAGTGAGGGCCTTGTACACGTGCCGCCAGTTCTTGCCATGGTCATTAAGTCTCTTCCAGATAATGCCCATGACCTCGGTGAGCGCCACCACGTTGAACGTCAGGTCTGCGATTTCCATCAAGAGCGAGGTTGGAGGACCCCACGGATCATTGGACGTCGCCTCCCTGACCTTAATCTCTGCGTCCGTGTAGTTGTTCACAATGTTCTTCATCTGGCGCCGTAAAGAAGAGGTCGTCATGATGACTTTGGGTGTGGGGTGTTGACGATGGATGCACTTTTGTTTATAATGAGTGTGATGTTTCGCCACAAAGACGAAATGTTCAGCAATCTCCTGCTACAGCTTTGTTAACCTGAAGAAAAGAGAGGTGCAAATAAAAATGTTACATTTCATACAAAAAACATGCCTCATCTCAATGAAACATACTTTAGATGAGATTCCCTGGACTTCTTTGGAAAAATACCTTACTAATATTTCAATGGATTCAGTAGCTTTTTGGCGAAACCTACCCTTGTGTTGTGAAAAAGTAGACTTAAGCAAACTTATTACAGAAAAAAATACACTTTAAAAAAGTTCAGGGGGTGCATGTTCAGATAATCTACCCAATCATGTACTTCTGTACTAAGTGTGAAGTGAACTGAATGCAATGTCTTCAGACATTTAATTGCATGTTTTTGTTTTACAATTAAATTAAAATGTCTTATAGTTTAAATTTATATTAAATGCAAATCTGAACCTTAGAGTGCTTTTGGACCCACTTCAGTATAGGACTTTATTAGATATCTAGATTTGAAGTACATTACAAGTCCACATTCAGTACAATTAATCACACTTTTTTCACAAGGGTACCGTTTGACAGCTGACGAGTTCTTTTGATATGAAATCAAAAGAACAGAAATCATCTGCATCCAACATGTCTTCAAAGAAATGAGCACCAGCTGAGGAAAGAGGACTTGAAAGAAACATCCTGAAAAATCTCTTTGGGTCTTTTACACAAAAATTCTACTGGCTATTTGTGCCAATAATCTTGGGTATCAAAAATGTGCAATTCAGTGAAAACGTGTGTAGTGTCTCTACCACTATCTGTTTATTTCAGTGCCAGTGGATGCCAGTGTTGGTTGAGTCTTACCAAAGACTACAGAATAACACAAACTTGTATTGTTTTGAATGGGGAACAGTGCAACGCTTAATATGACAGAATAAGTCCCGCCTTCTAAATAAGAGCCAATCGCAGTCACCGCATCACTTCAGTTGCCGTTAGAAGCTCCGGTTCCTATGGAAACAGTCTGACACACGCTTTCACTGCGTATGCGCATTAGCTTTATCCAGCCTCAAAAATTTAGTTTTCTGTCATGCTTCGAGTGTTTAGAAACAAAATTTATGAGACGGTTGTTGTCAGATTTCATTGGTGATTTCAAATATCGTAATTTTGGCGAACAGTTTTGGAGAATTTGATGTTTCCGCATTCAAAGAGATAGGAGCTGCACTTGCATGCCCAAGAGGCGTTTCAAAGATGGCCGACAAATGAAATGACTTGTCTTAAAGGGACTTTGGTCTTACTACCTGTCTGTCCCGAAGAAGACAGAGGAGTCTGTTTGAAAAACTGCTTGATTGATGCCAAACGGTTTTTCACAGTGACCCAATATAGAAGAGCTATTTTGGTTCCCCCATAGAAGCCTTCAATGAACAGTTTTTCTTAGTGTGAAGAACATTTTAATAAACTAAAGAACCCTATTCCACTATAAAGAATATTTTTGTTGAATGGAAAGATTCCATGGATGTTAAAGATTCTTCATGGAACCATTGATTCTAATAAAGAACCTTTATTTTTTAAGAGTGTAAAGTTGCTGGGGGAAAAATGGCAGGAAAACTTGACACCCAACTTCACAGGTGAAACTAGCTTAGAACCAGCAAAACTTGAAATTCACATTAGCTTACATCAGTGTTAAAGCCACGTGGACTTACATCACAACAAATGACCCGAGATAATGTAGGCTGTCAGTTCTGTTACTTCAAAGGAGAAAGGGAAAATGTGAACATATGTGTAACCAAACAAACTAAAATCAAAGTGCTATGGGAACATCCTCCTGGTCACTGACACATTTAATCAAACACAAACCTAACACAACAAAAAGACATCTCAAGTCAATCAAACGACGTGCTGCAGGAGTTACTACGTTTAGCAAAAGGAAAATGACATGCTTTCATTTGAAAAACAAAGACTTGCAAACCATTCCTATTGTACAAGAATCAATGGGTTCATGAAAAAAAGAATTAAAATGTGTGAAAGGGTTTCGGTCAGACAATGGTTGAACAATTTACACACTAATTCTGCTGGTGTTTCATGAGTGAGGGCCATAAAAAAAATGTAATGGATTTTTGAACAGATACTGTTGGTGTAATGGCCAGTCTACCATTTGTGTTTACCACGTTTGTAGTCTTAAGCAATGCAAATAGGCCTAATGGTATTTTCTTGAAGATACACAATATCCACTGTCTTGCTAAACTATAAGAAAAAAATATCATGAGTTTATATAATTTTATGTTAGGGATTGAACTCTCAGTGTGTTTCATCTCAAAGTGGGAGCATGAGAAATTGTATATAAAGTCATTATCTGGCAATAGGAAATACATTACTCATTGATGGAAAAAACAACACAGCTTCAGCTACACTCTAATGAAAGTCTGTCGAGACAAACTCAAATGTTGGATTGAAAAGGCCTTGCTAGAAAGCTTAAAGGGATAGTTTATCCACAAATTATAATTCTCTCATCATTTGCTCACACTCATGTTGTTACAAACCTGTGACAAAAGAAGATATTGTGAAAAATGTCACTTATTTTGTGATCAAGAAAGTCATACTTTGGAATGACATGAGGGTGAATAAATGATGACAGTCACAGAGCTATTAAGTCAATATAATTACTCGTTTTTATTAGACTGGAAATATTACTGCTAGTTTTATGTTATTGATTACACGTTATTGCAGTAGTCTACACTGTAGTTTGAATGGCAAAGCCATAGAGTCATTGTTAGTTTCCTCTGAAAAATTATGAATAACTTTATATAAACAAGTCCACACCCCGAATAAAAAAGACACACACACATCAAAGCCATATGCATCATACAGCAATGAGAACCTAATCTCATATATTTAGTGCACAGGCCATGACCTTGACGTGGTGGTGACACATTCAGCTCTCGCTGAACTGGCTTTAGACGACAATCAATAACAGCAGTTTGCTTAACATCACATTTCTGCTGAGAGTCTGTTGGATCACACAGTGCTGCGCTAAGAGGGTGGAATTTCAAAAACAAGCCCTGCTGCCACATGGGCACAATACACAATGATTTACCACATGAATCTGTATCGGCAAGCCTTTCTCTTAGAAAAACCAGGTCTGCATATCCAACCCATCAGGGTTAATGTAGGCTAGTACAAAAAAGAGGTGTCATACAAAATGCTGTCATTTTTACCACTTTTACGTGATATTATATAGGCATTTTTATAAAAGAAATAGGCCTACATTTTCATACATTTCTTTACACATACAGATATGTATATAGGCCTATATGAAGTTATGAATTATGTAACTATGAGGAACTATGAACTACATAATTTAGAAAAGGTTTGTGATTTGACCACGCTTTCATGAATACCTTTTTTATAGGGTATCTCTTAATAGGGTGATATGTAGGTTTTACCCATGCAGTTACCAAGGTTTTTTATTGTATTCGTTGTTGTTGTTGTTGTTGTTGTTGTTGTTGTTGTTTAATTTGTAGATATATCAGCATTGATTTTGATCAGAATTTTATCGCATACTATATTAAAGTGCAGACTGAAAGGGCACAAACAAAGAAATAATCTTTAGTAATATTTGTAAATAATCCTAAAACGAAAAGGTAAACATAAAAAGTTGTGCTATACTTTTCTCTAAATGTAAAATAGCGTAGCGTATATTCATGTTATATTTCAGATAAATCATATGGCAACTGGACTTATTAACCATGTACCCTCATAAATTTGTAGTCCACTTCACAAGATACAGATCAACTTTCAATCAGTGGGGAGAACCAGCTCTGCCACATTTCATTTCCCTCTCATAGTTTTAATATTGAGAAAGTAAATCAGACCCTTAAAACCATTCAAATGCTTTCAATGTTGTGGGACAAGAATAAAGTGCCCATTTCGCAGCGTTCGCATCTTCATTATGCGGTATTGCGGCAGGAGGGAGAGAGAGAGAGAGGGAGATGAATATTGAAAGGCGGCATAATGCATTTGGTTGCGTGACTCACCTGGAATAATAACGTTAGAGTAAGATTTTAAATACTATTTTGACTCGCGAATGACAAAATCGTAGTCATCTGAACATCCTTTGTGTCCTAACTGTCCTTACCTCTCATTGCTTGACATAAAAGTCCCAACTGTGGGATCCTATCGGTAACGTTGGTTGTCCTCCCCTCGACATCTCCGCATATTTCCAGTGTTGCTAGTTTCTGGAATCTGGTTCAAAAACACTAGACGTTCAACTCAGTCAAGCGCCTCAAAGTTTTGCCTCTGTGTTTGTGTTGTTTCGCTTTGTGGAGGAGGCCTTATCCGGTTAGGAGTTGTTGGTACATATCCCGAAAAAAGTCCCGGGCGCCAACCTCCTGGCAACAGAGCCCCCCCTTGTCAAAGGCTAGTAAAGTGAACCGAGGGAAGAGGCTGGTGGAGGGAGAGAGGGAGGGAGGACTGCACAGTCAGAGTCGGTCTTTAACCCGTTCTGCTCTGAAACGAGACACACACGAGCCTGACAGACCAGATATGCAGCTCTGCCTGGCCTGGGAATGTGCTCTCAAAATGGAAAATGGCACTTTCACTAATGGACCCTTTTCACAGACTGTGATGACGCGTTTTAACGGTCATCAGCGTCGTAAATCCTGAAAATGTTGTTTACATTTATTTTTTTATGTGTAGGCTACTACTGTCCTATAGCTACTTATTATTGTACTAGTATTATATTCTTACTAGTATTATTGGCTACTTTGCATCAAATTAGAAGAAAAAAACGAGTTAAGGCTGCTGTGAGGGTGTTACAGCGGCTGTGAGAGTGAATTATATAATTATACTATATATATATATATATATATATATATATATATATATATATATATATATATATATTATGTATTGTCTTGTTCATCACTATAGGCCCCTTTTCAGTTGGTAAACATGATGACGTTTTTATGTGGGCGGAGCTTAGGTGGAGGCAGAACGATCCCTCTGGCCGCTTCACTAACTCTAGTTTGCAAGTTTTGTTAGCTTGTTTTTTTAACAATGACGGGAGAAAATCAGATTTATCTTAATGTGCAAGGTCACTCACTGTCCAGGACCACGATTGTTATTTGCAAAAGTTAATTTCCGGACGGAACCAGATTGGCTGACCCATACACGCTTGACGATATGACAGGATTAACGTTACCTCGGTTGAGTGGCCTGCCTTTTCTACACCTACCTGATAGAGACACCGAGCCTAAAGACAAACTGAGGGCATATACATCTTTGAATGCCTATAACTATGTGATGAATGGTCTTGACTTGTGGCAACGTTACATTGCGCGGTCCTGCCCAGCGCCAAGGCCAGAAGACGACAATGTAAAGAGTGACATTACAGTGCAATTTTAATGATGTGAATATTTTCTAGAAATAAAAATATTTTGTATGTAGGCTATTAAAATTATATTAATTAACTATGTATTTGATGATTCTTTCTTACCAGGTTCTTCAAAAAGCCTATCAATCACAACAATGTAGGCTATAGCCTACAATCATAGATGATTCACAAATAATCACAATAATTTAGAATTATGCGATCAAATTTCAAATTGGATCCTGTAGGTGAGATCCTGTAGGTGGTTCTTACACCCAGAAATAAAAATAATAATAATTTAGGATCCTTATTATGTAGCCGAATCTGTGCGGGTTTGTATTGGCCGCCTCCAGTTTTCACTTTAGTTTTGCCTCCAGCTAATGCCGTGACGTAATTGTGACGTCGGCACAAAAATTATAGTTTTTCAAAATGGCGGAACGACATGGAAGCCTCCTTGGACTTACCCGTCCAATGTAAATAAAGATAAAAAATTCTTCGCTTACGAGGATAAGTAAGATCATTGGCAGAAGTAATTTTACACCAATTAGGACATATTTATGAATAAAGACCTTGATTTTAGCTAATAAAATACTTAAAAAACTACACAGTGTACCTTTAAATAAATGTAAAAAATATTAAATAGGCACAGCACATTAAAGAAACAATAAAATAAAAATAAAAACAGTTAACCACTTAATGCCTTTTTTTCCTGTCACGTTTTTAGTAGGCTAAACATCATAAGGTAGCCTATTGCTTGAAAGCTTAAAAACTCAAATCAGATATTGCATTACCATGGAAAGGGAAAATCCTTTTAGCCTTTCATATATGCTCAAAAAAAGGAGGAGGGGGCAGTTAAGGGGTTAATGTGTATAAAGTAGCTACTTTTCACTCTAGCTTCATTTTATATTAGATAAAGCTATATCAAAACAAGCATGTGATTTGTGGCTGTATTACGTTAGCAAAAAAAACACCATTTCATGAAATTGTCTAATGTGCTCTACTGGAAATGATGGGGGGGGGGGGGGGGGGGTGTTAAATTACTTATGACTCTTCCCATCAACCTTCCTACCATTTATGTTCATGATTTATTCATTATTTTCTAGAGAGGGGTAAAGTGTGATTGCTCTGACAAGAAATCTGTTTCCTAAAATCTTTTGTCTTCTGTACCCCTGCAGCCCCATCAAAAACTTTCATCGACATCAAACTGCAATTTGCAATCTATAGGCTATTACAGTTATAATTATAATTATAATTACACAATTATACTGTGGGTACAAAACATTTTAAGACTGCATATGCTGTTATAGACTATGCTATTTTATTCCATTATATAAAGAACAGGGTTTAATTTAATGGGTTTAAAGGGGTGGTATAATGCCCTTTTCACAAGATATAAAATAAATGTCTGATATCCAAGTGTGTATGTGACAGTTTATAGAAACACTTGCTGTAATGTAATGGGCAAAAAGGGTTTTAGTCAATTAATAGGATGTGAGGATCTTAAAGTATCTAAGATTAAAAAGACAATGCATCCAGTAGCCTACTAGTAATAGGGATTGAAACAATTCATATAATTTCAATTCATGTAATTGTGTTAAAAAGTTCAGATCTGACGTGTACAAAGGGTAAAAATTAATAGAGGAATATGTAAACGTTAGATTGATTAATTAATTTTGCAGTGCCTAATTTATGGGTAAAAAGTGTTAATCTGTGATCACCAAAGTGATCTTAATCTATGCGGCGTGATCAATTGCTTTTGTCTTCCACCCAAGTTTCCGGGGAAATCGCGGTCTTTTCCTCATAACACTAAAGTTTTCAGTGAGGAAACCTGACTCTATCACTCTCGTGATTATTTCTCCCCTTTTTCAGGTGCGTTGTTGATTATAAAACTGAGTTGAGTAAATGTAATGATGATTTAACATGTTAAGAGTGTTGAAGGTGTGTTTTAGTAACAATTTGAGTAAGTGAGAGAGTTAAGTTTGCCGAGTTTAAAATGTGCGTGTGTGAGCGGAGCCCTCGCTCGGTTACAGATAAAAATAGCTTCGTAATGAGAGCAGCCGCCATTTTATGTCAATTGTGAATTAACAGATACCTATATAATATCTATTTTGCTGTGTATAATGTGTTTCAAGCACTTTATCGATATTTTTGGTAAATGTAGTAATGTTTATTGAGCTAAAACTACTTTGTGCTTGATTGACAGCTGTTATATTGGAAAAATGAGTTTATGTTCCAGTGAATTACAGAGTATGCTGTTGTGACTTGAATAAGCCCTATAAAGCTACTATTTTCTGTAGATCTGTAATATGTATTATTGTTGAAATGATAACCCTAAAGTTTTCAGTGAGGAAACCTGACTCTATCACTCTCGTGATTATTTCTCCCCTTTTTCAGGGGTGTAACATTTTGGAGGCCCCGCTGGGATTGCTGTTCAGATGTCCGGTGGCCACATACTGGTCGCTGAATTCAGAGCCAGCTAAATCCCCCCATAACAACCCAGGCAGGGAGGAAAGTGTTGCTGTTCGAAGGGTCCTGGATCCTGGTGGTGAAGTACATGTCAACTGAGGCCATTAAGAGATCATCAGAGACAGTAAAGACCATCTGGTTCAGTTCCAAGTCCTGCACGGTAAAAGTTCCTCCTGTCCTGTCACCATGACAACCACCTTGGAAGAGGTACAGGGAGAGTTAGTAGGGAAATTGCACACCCTGACCAAGGACAACTTACTAGAGATATGTGATTTTCTTGGCATATCAGGCGAACAGAGAAGAAATGTCCAAGACAAATCCCGCATATCATTGATGACTCTTATTATGATGTTCATTGAAAGAGAGGAATTGGCAGAGTTAGAAGATGACGGCATGTCGGAATTGTTGCTACTCCAAGACAAAATGGCGGAGATGAACAGTGGGATGGATAACAAAACAGAGCAAACGGAACATGATATAGAAACAACAGGAACACATCACAGAACAGAGGAACCGAGAGCTGTAACCTTACAACAAGGAGTGAAAACCGAGCAGATTACTGCAGTCAATGCAATGATCAGTGATTCTCTGCACCAGCCCCAAACCCCTGTCCATCGTCAGGTGAGCATGCAGCACACGCCCAGTCAATACTGGCGCAAAGAGTTTAAAATTTCTGGGCAGATAGGTGAACCGGGCCAGAAAGAGAAACTGATTTTTTCCAGCCTTGCCCATCAGATTGAGAATGGACTTAACAGAGGTTATCCTGAGGTAGAGATTGTAGATGCAGTAATCAGGGCTATTTCTCCAGGCTCACAGCTCCGCAGCTACTTGGAAGGTAAACCCCAGCTAACTCTTCCCACACTTCGATGCATCCTGCGTTCCCACTTTCAAGAGAAAAGCGCAACAGAGCTTTACAAACAGCTAACTTCTGAATCACAGCATTGCAAGGAGACCCCTCAAAGCTTCCTGATGCGCGTCTTCGATCTGAGGCAGAAAGTACTGTTTGCGTCCCAGGAGTCAGAATCAGGACTTAAGTATGACCCGGCGCTGGTCCAGCGCATGTGTTTACACACCGTCCTTACAGGTCTCCAGAGTGACAGTATCAGGATAGACATGCAGCCCCTCCTGCTAGATAGTGAAACGTCAGATGAGGTCTTGTTAGAGAAGCTTAACATTGCTGTTGCTAATGAAATAGAAAGACGAAACAAAAAGCGGTTTAATGTCACACAGCCTTCAACAACTGTCAGTGTAGTCCAGTCAGAAGATACGCCATCTGCAAAGTGTTATGTGAAGGAAGTCAAAGCGAAGATACCTGCAGAACTATTAACAGAGTTAGCTGAACTTAAGACGGGTGTAGCTTCTCTAAAAGGTCTCAGTGCAGAGATAGCTCAGATTAAGGAGACATTACAGCAGCCTATGTTTCAGTCACAGCCTTATGTTTATGCCCCACCTCCAGTTAGGAGGCCCGATAGGGAACCCCAGCCACCCCTGCCCCAGCAGCAGTATTACAGCAACTACCATCAGCCCCAAGCACCATCTGACCCTGCACAGCATCAATATGCACCTAACTGGTATACAAACCGTTCTGCTCAAGCTACAAGGAGGTGTTTTGTCTGCCAGCAGGCCAGAACAGGTGAACGCTGCACACACTGCTTCCGATGTGGGAGTGGAGAACATTTTCAAGCTGGATGTAAAATCCGGGGAGTCAGACCATCAAGAGAGGCCCCTTTAAACGGGAAAGGGTTACCGCTGAGGGACGAGTGTTAACCACAGCTATCGAAAAGTCCCAGAAATGTGCAAATTGTGCCAGAGAAGATTCAATGGAGAACCTGAAACAATATTCATCATGTAAAGAGACACTGTATTGTTCCAAAACATGTCAAAACCAACATTGGACCAAACATAAGAAAACATGCACTCACCTAGAAATTGACTCTACTGCTGAAAAGCTTTCCTGCACAGAGGAAAATGCCCACTCTTTATCATCTCTAGCACAGGTTTGCCACCCCCATAAGGTCACCTCCCTAGTCGGTAGACAGTGCCTTGTTGAGTGTCACCTGAATCACCAACACCTCCAAGCTCTATGGGACACAGGCTCTCAGGTTTCAGTCATTGATGAACGATGGAAAGAGGAATCCCTCCCAAACGCAAGGCTGAGGGATGTTTCAGAAATCCTGGACTCACCTGATGAGCTAAGATTGACTGCAGCAAATGGGACTGAAATGCCGTACCTGGGATGGATTGAGACAACTTTTCGGCTAGCCTCTGAAACTGACCAAACAAATGAACTGATCATCCCAGTGCTGGTGATGAAAGGCTGTCACCTATCTCATCCCATCATAGGTTTCAATGTTATCGAGCACATCCTGGCAATGACCGAAAAGACAAAACGGTACAGTACAGTGAGAAAAGCTTTTCCAAGCCTCAAAAGAAACAAAGTGAGCGCTTTCATACAGGCTGTTAGTGCAGAACAGACAGATGAATATGGGGTGAAAATAAAGGAAAAGAAGGCTGCTGTACCAAAACACAGTAGTATTCAGATTGAGTGCCGTGTAGCTTCCCAGCCTTTCAAAGAGGACACGACAATGCTTTTTCAGCCAGACCTGAACCCTCAGTGGCCAGATGGACTTGAGTTTTTTGACACATTAGTCAGAGTCAGGAAAAGTGCTTGTCCAGTCATTATGCTTGATGTCTCTAACGCCACTGACCACGACATTGTCCTGCTTGGACGCACAATAATTGGTACAGTACAAACCATAATGACTGTGTTACCTGCCCAAGTCTTTGAAAAAGCTGTCACCTCAGCCACAGTGAATCATACCAGCGTTCAAGCCCCATGTAATTTTAGTGGACAGTGGGATCCACCAGTAGAGTTAAGTCACTTAGCCGAAGAGCAGAGAGAGGTAGTTAGGCAAATGCTTAGAGAAGAGTGTCACTCCTTCTCCAGATCAGACAATGACATTGGCTGCATTGAACGATTGGAAATGACTATTTCTGTAAAGGACTCGGAACCAGTCAATCGCACATACATGTCAGTGCCCAGGCCACTGTATCAGGAGATGAAAGGTTACCTTCATGACCTCATAGCTCAAGGCTGGGTTAGGAAGTCAAACTCTTCATACTCTTCGCCGGTTGTGTGCGTCAGGAAAAAGGACGGGACCCTCCGGTTGTGTATAGATTACAGAGAGCTGAACCGAAAGACGCATCCCGACCGCCAGCCAATCCCTCGGGTCCAAGACATCCTAGACAGCTTAGGTGGTAATTCCTGGTTCTCCCTCTTAGATCAGGGAAAAGCATATCACCAGGGGTTTATCTCTGAGGAAAGCAGACCACTGACAGCATTTGTGACCCCGTGGGGACTCTATGAGTGGATACGCATGCCATTCGGTCTCATGAACGCTCCTGCAGCTTTTCAGCGTTGTATGGAGGAATGTCTGGAAGGGCTCCGGGATAATATCTGCATTCCTTATCTTGACGACACACTAGTTTTCAGTAAAACTTTCGACAGCCATGTGAATGATGTACGTAAAGTTTTACAGCGCCTCAGAGAGTATGGCATCAAACTCAAGCCAAGTAAGTGTGACCTCTGTAAACCCCAGGTCCGTTATTTGGGAAGGATAGTGTCTGCGGAGGGCAGTAAAGTTGACCCAGCTGATTTTGAAGCAGTAAGAACATTGAAAGAAATCAGACCAGAGACGGTGGGCCAGCTCAGAAAAATGCTTGGTTTACTCACTTACTACAGACAGTACATCAAAGACTTTTCTAGGAAGGCCAGCTGTCTGTATGACCTCCTGAAAGCAGATTCAGAGAAAGTTTCTGACCACCCACGGAAAACAAAACCAAAGAAAGTAAGTCATGTGGTGCCCTCAAACAAGCCAATCCTGTGGACTGACCAGCACCAACAGGCACTTGAACAGCTGATTGACTGTTTGCTCCACCCACCAGTCTTAGGTTTCCCTGACTTCACTCAGCCATTTGTTGTACATACTGATGCATCACACCAAGGCTTGGGAGCAGTTCTTTATCAAAAGCAAGATGGGAAGCTTAGGGTCATTGCTTATGGCTCTCGAACCTTAACAGCAGCTGAAAAGAACTATCACTACCACTCTGGCAAGCTAGAATTCCTAGCTCTAAAATGGGCAATCACTGATAAGTTCCGTGATTATTTATACTATGCTCCGACATTCACTGTGTACAGTGATAATAACCCGCTCAGCTACATTCTGTCTACTGCAAAACTGAACGCAACTACTTCCAGGTGGGTCGCAGAATTGGCTGACTTCCACTTCACAATAAAGTACAGGCCAGGTAGAGAGAACAGTGATGCAGATGCTTTGTCAAGGATGCCACTGGATGTAGAGTCACTGATGAGAGAATGTTCTGAAGAGCTTCCACCAGACACTATTGCCGCCACGATACAAGCAGTAGAGGTACAGAAAGAGTCTGTTGCAACTTGGTCACTTCTGGCTGCATCTATGTCAGTATCAGTTGAAGGTGAGACAAACGCTGCATCAATCAGCTCGATTCCAAAAGATGAGATAAGAGGAGCACAAGAATCTGATCCGGTCATCCGTCCTGTGCTCGATTTCAAACGGTCTGGTTCCAAACCGCCAGTTAAGGAGCAAAAAGAATCCAGTTCAAAGACAAAATGCCTATTCCGAGAATGGGACAAATTGACAGTAGACAGTGATGGCATTCTGTACAGAATCACTACAGCCCGCAAGCAGTTAGTTCTACCAGAGCAGTACAAAGGTAAAGTGATGAAAGAGTTACATAACAACATGGGACACCAAGGTACTGACCGCACTGTATCACTAGTACGTGACCGCTTCTTCTGGCCATATATGCAATCTGACATTGAGCACTATGTGACTCAAACTTGTAGCTGTGTCAAACAGAAAAAGCCAAGCCATGAAATAAGAGCTCCTCTGACAAACATTGTGACAACACAGCCATTTGAACTGGTATGCATAGACTTCCTCCATCTTGACAGATGCAAAGGCGGATACGAGTACATCCTCGTTATTGTTGATCATTTTACACGTTTCACGCAAGCCTACTCCACCACGTCAAAGTCAGGAAAAACTGCTGCAAATCTCATCTTCAATGACTTTGCCCTGAAGTTTGGGTTCCCCGTCCGCATCCATCATGACCAAGGGGGAGAGTTCGAAAATCAGTTGTTCCATCACTTAAAGAAACTCAGTGGCATGGCAGGGTCCAGAACAACACCCTATCACCCGATGGGTAATGGTCAAGTGGAACGTATGAACAGAACTTTGTTGCAAATGTTAAAGACACTGACTGAGACACAAAAGTCAAATTGGAAAGAGTCTCTGCACAAACTAGTTTATGCATATAACTGCACCCGTTGTGAAGTGACCGGCTATTCACCATTTTTTCTTCTGTTTGGGAGATCACCCAGGCTTCCAGTTGATATGCTCTTTGGATTGTGCACAGAGGCAGGTCCCAGTAACCAGCGAGACTACGTGGAGAAATGGAAACAAGGGATGGAGGAAGCATACGCCATTGCAAATGAAAATGCTCAGAAAAATGCTGAAAGGAGTAAGAAGTATTATGACACCAAAGTTAGGAGTGCAGTGCTACAGCCTGGCGAGCGAGTTCTTATTAAAAACCTGACACCAAGAGGAGGACCAGGTAAACTCCGTAACTATTGGGAAGATACAATTCACACAGTAGTGAGACAAATGGGTTCAGACCTGCCGATTTATGAAGTGAGACCAGAAAAGGGTAGGGGCCGCTCCAGAGTCCTGCACAGAAATCTGCTCATGTCCTGTGACCACTTACCTTTTGAGACACAACCAGAGATGACTAACGAGGACAAAAGTAAGAAAAAAAGGAGACATCAGCCTGCATCACAGTCTCTTGACTCTGATGAAGACAGCGGGGATGAATATGACCTTCATCATGAGCCGCTACAGGTCCCCACATACACTGAACCAGCGAGAGAGTCGGAACACAGGCCTCCACCACTGAAAGAGACAGTTGTAGTGCCAGTTCCTGATATGCTACCAGCACAGCTCGTTGTTGAGAAGCAGTTGGAGGGGACAACAACCGTTAAAGACCTACCTGCTGAAGAGATGAACTTGCCTGATGATCGTCCACCAAGGGCCTTTCCTTCATTAACTACTGTTGCTGAACCTGAGGACACTGCTGTTTCTGAACCTGAGGATCCAGCCTATCAGCGGCCACAAAGAGAAAGACACCCTCCAAGACGTATCACCTATGATCAGCTTGGTAGGCCTTCCTTGTACAGTATCCAGCCACAACCGCAATTGTTCTCTGTCTACCCTGCACCAGGACTGGTTCCGTGGTTGCCATCACCACACCAATATTACCTTCAGCCACCCTGCATGTATGGACTTCAGCAATCATAATGATGACAGGTTTGATTTAATTCACAGACTGTTGCAAGAGACAATTTTCAGACTATGCATACAGATCATTGAGCCTGATGGACTGTTGAATTAACAGTATGAGAAAAGACTGCTTATGGACTGTTTATACAGCTGGTCGACAGATATGGACTGTGGATAATGCGTTAACTTTATTTGAGCTGTGACCTTTGACCTCTGCTCAAGTACGGACTCACAGAAGATGATTTTCTAGGTCCAGTGCATAAGAGACTGTTTAAGATGAATGTTGGTAATGTCGGGACGACATTTATTTTGTCGGGGAGAATGTGACAGTTTATAGAAACACTTGCTGTAATGTAATGGGCAAAAAGGGTTTTAGTCAATTAATAGGATGTGAGGATCTTAAAGTATCTAAGATTAAAAAGACAATGCATCCAGTAGCCTACTAGTAATAGGGATTGAAACAATTCATATAATTTCAATTCATGTAATTGTGTTAAAAAGTTCAGATCTGACGTGTACAAAGGGTAAAAATTAATAGAGGAATATGTAAACGTTAGATTGATTAATTAATTTTGCAGTGCCTAATTTATGGGTAAAAAGTGTTAATCTGTGATCACCAAAGTGATCTTAATCTATGCGGCGTGATCAATTGCTTTTGTCTTCCACCCAAGTTTCCGGGGAAATCGCGGTCTTTTCCTCATAACACTAAAGTTTTCAGTGAGGAAACCTGACTCTATCACTCTCGTGATTATTTCTCCCCTTTTTCAGGTGCGTTGTTGATTATAAAACTGAGTTGAGTAAATGTAATGATGATTTAACATGTTAAGAGTGTTGAAGGTGTGTTTTAGTAACAATTTGAGTAAGTGAGAGAGTTAAGTTTGCCGAGTTTAAAATGTGCGTGTGTGAGCGGAGCCCTCGCTCGGTTACAGATAAAAATAGCTTCGTAATGAGAGCAGCCGCCATTTTATGTCAATTGTGAATTAACAGATACCTATATAATATCTATTTTGCTGTGTATAATGTGTTTCAAGCACTTTATCGATATTTTTGGTAAATGTAGTAATGTTTATTGAGCTAAAACTACTTTGTGCTTGATTGACAGCTGTTATATTGGAAAAATGAGTTTATGTTCCAGTGAATTACAGAGTATGCTGTTGTGACTTGAATAAGCCCTATAAAGCTACTATTTTCTGTAGATCTGTAATATGTATTATTGTTGAAATGATAACACTAAAGTTTTCAGTGAGGAAACCTGACTCTATCACTCTCGTGATTATTTCTCCCCTTTTTCAGGGGTGTAACATGTATGTGAGGTTTTAGCTCAAAATACCCCACATATATTGTTGTATAGCATGTTAAAGTTGTCACTTTTTGAGGGCGAGAAAAAACTGCACCGTTTTTGTGTCTGTCCCTTTAAATGCAAATGAGCTGCTGCTCCCGGCACAGAGGGCGGAGCAACAACAGCTTGCACTCGCACAGACATGCGCTGAAAATTTAAAAAACATTTAGCCTTTTATGTTAAAACCGGAGTCAGAAGATGATGGAGAGACTCAAGAACAAGTGACAACATGTAGACAACATTTCTAAATGGTTAGTTGATGAATTCATGTAGCTTTGTGTAGTTACATTCTAGTCATTGATTAGCATATTCTGTCATGATAATCTATAAATCGTGTTCCGGGGACGGGGTTTAAGTACATTTTAGGGTTTTCGATGTCACTAACCCAGGAGGAATGTAGTGTAGTCCCTACCAGCAATGTGTTGTAGTAGTCCTTAAAAAGCAATTTCTTTAAAATAAAATATCTCCCTTTGTTTTGAACTTTGAGCATTGTAACTTTGCAGATGTTGTTAATGCTCAAACAGCAACATTACACAAATTACACAATCCGACTCTTTATCATAAACGCACAAACAGCGAGGAGGAACGAAAGCAGGAGAAAGACTATTGAAGAGAATTCCTATTCAAAGCTTCCTTGTGACAAGTGTTTTTGGCCAAGCAAGTGTTTCTGGAAATACCAGCTCTGATCTTGCCAAACTGATACTCTCTTTCTAGTGGATCAACATAGATAGACAGTCTGAACGACTGCCAAAGTAGAATTCCTATCATTTCTTCTCCTCAAAAATTGACAGAAGACAAACGGAGATTAATCTTAAATGGATAGTTCACCCAAAAATGAAAATTCGGTCATCATTTACTCACACTCATGTTGTTTCAAACCTGTATGAGTTTTTTTCTTCTGCCGAACACAACATATATTTTGAGGAATGTTGGTAATGAAACAGCTGACGGTAGCCATTGACTTCCATAGTAGGAAAAAAATGATTTATGATTTCTTATGATTTCACTTATGATTTCTCTCAACATGGGGACAGAAGAGCTGTCAGTCAATACATGGGGAAACAATGTAGCTTGCGTCACTTATTTGAAGAGGAACTATTTTGTTGTACATTTTTAAAGTAAATTTTACTTTAAAAAGTAATTTGATTACAAATTCACATTTATAATTTTACACGAATTCTATTTGAAATAAATGTTTTTCTTTTTAGCATTCATCACAGGAATAAATTACATTTAACAATATATTACACTAGAAAACAGTTAGCCTATATTAAATTATAACTTTTCACAATACTGCTATTTTTACTGTATTTTTGATCATATAAATGCAGCCTTGGTGCGCAGAAGAGTGTAAATGTCCAATAAAACAGCACAATATTTTGACCTCATGGTTGACAACATTTTCCAAAGTATGAAAACATCCTTACACTAACCATTGCTGAAAAAGAAGTTAAACTAAATAATGAGTTTCAAGCCATACTTTTAAGACAATATGGATGCGTAATGAGAGCAGGAATGTTTTTAGTGCCAATCTAGGTGTGTCATTAAAACATTTCCTATTGAGAAAACTATAGCAGAATACACGTTCCATGTTGTGAACTTCTTTTCATGTTTTATTTTTATATTGTTGCTTGACGTATTTTTGCATTTAACATAGCATAACCCTTCCTCCTGTCAATCATTACACACAGTCCTGGCCAAACTCTTTGTTTCCTTTCATCTGACAGGCACAAACTCATGACAGTCAACATATTTTTATGATTCACTGATTGAAATATCTTGAAATATACAAACAGACAATGTACATCTACGTTTTTGCCCGTGACAAAAACAAGAGAGGAAATATGGAAAAAAAGTTGGCCATAATCCCATCACGCTTTTGCTGCCCTCACATGGCAACACTTGGTTTGTACCAGATTTTTTGCATGTTTATTATTATATTATATGATCAAATACTGTATTAGTTCCAAAATAGTAGACATTCTTACAATAGTAGTGGACATAATATGCTGTTAAAAATAATTCTTATAGTGAATATGAATTCTTAAATGATCAAGCAAGAAATGCATTTTATTTTCATTAACAAAAGTAAAGTATCTCCATATTTTTTGTTAAGTTATACTATTTTTAAGTCAAAGCAACAAAAATGCAGGTGATTTGGATTAAGGCCTTCTTTTTTTCTTTTTTCTTTTACTTCTATCAGGCCTACAATGATTTTTTTATTTATTTTATTTTCTTTATGGTATATAGTTCCATTTGTTCTTTCCCCTCGGGACATTAATTATTAATATGGTTGCATTGTGACCATTTGTCAGTTTACACTTTTGTTTTTAATCTTGTTTAATCTTGTAAATCACAATTTAATTTGTAAAATGATTGGTGTCAAGATGTGTTTGTATATAAATATGCAAACTTTTGGCCCTCTAGCGGTGCAAAAACAAAACTGCGCGCATGTTGCGAAGAACCTTGTTTTGGTTGTGCTTCGGCTCTGTGTGACTGTGCATGAATATGATTATCATACTGCTCATAAAACATTCAGTAAGCTACTAGGTTTAAAGGTGCAGTGTGTGATTTTAGCGATATCTAGTGGTGAGGTTACGAATTGCAACCAACAAAAGTTACGGTGGCCGACAGGAAAATATGTCGTCGTCTGAGACAGCAGAGAGTAGCCAGTTCAGCAATGAGGTTTCTTTACAAGGATCAATTAAGAAATTATGTTTCCTTAATTATTCAGTAAAACTATGTTATTGCGAATATTATTGTTACTTGTTCATCATTGTGTCGGTGTTTTATTCGCTGAACTAAGCTTGCGTCCGTTCACGAAGGGCAACATAGTAATGAAACGCGTTTGTCCGTTTAGGGCTACTGTAGAAACATGTCAGCGCATTTCAATGTAAGGGGATCCGTGGTGTGTGTAGACAGAAACTGCTCATTCTAAGGTAATACAAATATAACGTTTCATTAAGTAAGGTCTTTATACACCACTGAAAACTTCTTTTTTAATGTAGTGAGGAAACGCGCTCTGTAGCGCTGTGTGTAGCGCTACGGTAGAAACATGACGACACAATATGTCGGCCGCCATAGAAGGGGGTGTCCGCGGTTATTGAGATATAAATGTCTCATTCTAAGATAATAATAACATATCGGTTCATTATGCAATGTCTTTATACACCACTGAAAACATAGTTATGGATCTTATATTGCATTTCTGTCAATAGATCCTCAGAAATATTACACATTGCACCTTTAAGAGATATAACCAGTTTAGATGGAAAGGATCTCAAGCTGACTATCTGAAGACGTTACTGTAGCTTTATCCTTTATTAGATGGCACTTCCTTGAAAATAAACTCCAGCACAGCTCTGCAACAACCATAATGAAATAAACCTTCACAATATATAATGCTTTACAATGAACTCTTGTTTTATTACGAGCTCAGTAGCATTCTCTGTTATCACGTTCTCCACACCATACAAACATCAAAGTAGCTGGAGCAACTTTTCTTTATTTGCAGATATGACGACACACGAGTGATGTAGCCTACGCAATTTTCATCCGAAAACCATCCCGACATGTCTAAAATATAAACACTTATAATAGGCATAACATAGTGAATCAGGGTAAGACAGAAGATTGATGAGGTATTGACCCGTTATTTAAATTTTGTGAATAAAAAGTTACATATTGCACCTAAAATTGTCGACTGTTAAACATGTTAAATCGATGTTAGTTGATTGTTACCGTCACATTTCTTTTTCCATGTCTGTGAGGTTTCAATGTATTTTGTGCATTTTTTGTCTCAAGAGTGTTTTGCAGTGTCTTTAATTTCTACATTTTGTATAGAAAAAAATAGATATGCAATACAACCACGTGAAGGAAAGGAAACAATTTTGCATCTAACTTTTTTCAAGCTGACACAATTTAAGTTATTTTAAGACTTCATTTAAATAGGTAATTGTAACAATGATGGAACATTTTAGGCTATAGCAACTTGACATTTTACGTTCTGTGAATGAATACATTTACTGCTTTCCTTTATATAGGTGAATTGACATACGTGCCTTCAGCTTTTGTAAGTTCCATAAGAACGTCTCACAACAATGTAAAGCACAGGACATACAGTTTCAACAAAAGGCATTATATAGGAGTGAGTGATATTTTGATGGCTCACAATAGAGATAGCCTCAGGTTTTTAGAGTAAGACTGGAAACCAGTGTTATAAAGTGCTCAGTTGCCATGGTGATGCATATTTCATTCTCAGCGGAGAACATTTAGTCTCAAGCAGTCCAAGGTAAGCATTGTAAAACAAGGGCAAAGCACATTCACCAATTCAGTCCATTCAGAGTGGCCTTGACGGAATGAAGTTGAGCAGAGACTGCAGATATTTTCATGTGCGTTCATGCTGAATAAGGTGGGGATTTGTCCTCTGTTGAGATGCTTTGCCCAATAAATAAATGTGCAGACATGCTCTCATATAGCCAGAATGTTCTTGATATTTCTTGAAAATTGTGATATTACTCCTCAAAATAGTGCTATTTTTGGACCAGATGTTTTACATTATTACTCTATTTTTGTGAAGATAACTGACGCTTGTGTAAAATAATGTACTTTTAATGTACTTCAAATCTTAAAAGTGTTTTTTTTTAACTGCACATAGATAAATTAGTATCGATAAAATGAAAGGCCACTTTCATGACTATGTTTCTTAACACACTTAAGTAAGCTTTTAAAAAGAGCACTTTTGATGATAACCTAAAAGATTTACTTTAAAGTGCACTTATTTTGATGTACTTATTTGATGTGGCTACACTGTAAAAAAAAAAAATTCCGTTAAATTTACGGGAAAAAACTGGCAGCTGTGGTTACCAGAGTTTTCCTGTTAAAAATACGGTAGCAACATTTTAGGTTTTACAGACTTTTAACCGTATATAATTTACAGCAATAAACCGTATTTCATTATCTGATATAATGTTAATTTACTGATCTTTTGAAATATTAATATCTGTTTTGTTCCATTGTAATACACTGACAGCCAACATTCACAGCAGTAATGAGAGTCAAATCAATCAAAGCTCATCATAAGCAGCTCTTCCACATGAAAGTTAACACTATTATAAAGAAGCTGCACAGTGTCATTCACACAAACATTAAACACCATCATGGTAACATGTTGAAATTTAAAAAATGCAATAATCATTAATTTAACAACATTAAATGTAACATAAAACCCTAATGTACATAACTGATTAGAAAAAAACTACGAAAAATATGAAGAAATAGTTATTTAAAAACAAAAATTAAATGTGAAGTGTCACGCAGGGAATTGTGGGAATTTTCATTACATTTGTTCAGTGTATATTATACAATGACTTGCTCTTTTTCACTTCCAAAAACTGTAAATTTAACGGTATTTTACAGTAAAATTACATTAAATGTACCATTATCACAGTTATTTACCGTACATAGTAAGGAAACTTTCTGTTAACCAATTAACAGTTTTTCACTGTAGCATTTTTACAATCTTTTACCGTTAAAATCACGATCATTTTTATGTACAAGTACATTATTACCATAATAACTGTATGTGTGTTATTTAATATTCAATTTAAAGTTAATATATTTAAAATGCTTAATTATTACAAACGTGCAAGTAAAAAATAAAAAAGTAAAAAATATAAGCCTATTTAAATAAATGACATACAAGTTTCAGTAGAAATGACATTAAAGTATATTTTATTTTTTACCATAAATGTTTGTCCGCACATTCAGCAGTGCACTTTAACCACATATTCCAAAGACATTTATGAAGCAATTATGAAATTACATAAAGAAATTAATTAAGTTGGTCAAAAAAGCACTCTAAAGTTCAACTAATTACCTTTAATATAAATCTTCATTTAACTGTGAATAACAATTAAGTCCATAAACATTACATTCGGTTCACACTGAAGTATATTCCTTTAAAGTATATTATTTCCATTATAAGTATACAGAAGTTTGCTCAGGTTTCAGCTGCAAGAGAGAATTGTGGTCGTGATCATATCTATATAGATTATTGTTATTATTGTCGTGATGCTTCGATTAGTTTCATCGCACTAATAATGTCAGCTGTTATTCAATTTGTATTTAAAGAGAGCCATCAACATCATTACGCAGACGGGGTTTAATGGAATATGTGAAATCATTCATAGATGCAATTCCCGAGGTACCCGTCTCATCTAGACACACAAAAAACAAACGCGGATAAACCTGCACCTCTTTGACCAAATGTTTCCGTGCGCCCACACACAAATAACACAAGCTTTCCATCTGAAAATTATCCGGTAATTGAAAAATAAAGCTTGTGTTCAATAATTATGCAAGGGTTTTTTATAAGTCAGTCATTAGCAACCCCACAATTATCCAGACGACTGAGGGAAATAAACTAAAATGTTTCCACCCACACGCTACTCACGCAGCTATACATCACATCAAACTGGACATGAACATTTGGTTCAGGTCTGTGTCTTTGATTGGTTGAGCGGTGTTATTAGAGTGATGATATTTAGCACAACCGTACTGGGACTTTTAACTGTCTGCTTATCTGTTCATGATATTCCAGATCAGAGTATGTGAGCTTTTAGACTGTGTTTCTCTCCGACATGCAAAGCTTGGTTTCTCTGGAACTATCGATACTTCATTCATTAGCAGAGAGGAACTAACTGGCCATTTTTTCAATGAAATATAAACGACCAGTCAAAAGTTTGGGAGCTACTTTTATTCAGGGAGAAAGCAAGGACATATTAAATTGAACAAATGTGACAACAAAGATATTTATAATCAGTGTTGGGGAAAGTTACTTTTTTAAAATAGAATGTATTACAATATTGCGTAACTCCCTAAAAAAGAAACTACTTGTGTTAGTTACTTTTTATTGAAAGTAATGTGTTACATTACTTTTGCATTACTTTTTCCTCACCTGGGCTGGGCTGGCATGTTTGTTTTTAATAACAAATTTTTTTTTATTATATTTATTGCATTTCCTTATTTGAAGAAGTAACTCAGATATTTTGTTGTAAATTTAAAAGTAATATGTTACTTTACTATAGTTACTTGAAAAAAGTAATCTGATAACATGTTACTTGTAATTGGTTACCCCAACACTTATAAAGTTACAAAAGATTTCTATTCCAAACAAATGCTGAACGTTCTATTCATCAGATAGTCCTGAATCATATATTAAATTAAATATATATATATATATATAAAGAAGCACATCTGCTTTTCAGTATTGATAATAATAATAATAATAATAATATGTGACGCTGAAGACTCCAGTAATGATGCTGAAAATTCAGCTTTGATCATAGGAATAAATTACATTTATTTTCAATTTTCAAATAGTTATTAATTTATTGTTTTTAGTTTTTATTTTCTTTTTGATCAAATAAATGCAGTATTGGGCATAAGAAACGTCTTTCAAAAATATTTTTAAAAATCTACCCAAATTGTTTAATGATGATAAGTTTTTGAACTATAAAGACAATATCTGCTATCTTATGCTAACTTTTTACAAATGCATATTTATGGCATTCCTTAAGCTTTTCAGGCATTTTTCAATCCAACTTAAGCTGGAAACCTTTTGACTTCTTCAGTGCGCATTTTTTAAGAAGGCATTAGTTGACAATACTGAAAATCTGAAGCTCTGCATGGCTCAGATCCAAGTAACACTGCGGTGGGCAATACCTTAAATAGGCTGCAGCATTGTTCAGATTCACCAGAAGAAACCAAATCTATAAGCGTTGAATGACGCACCACACGACACCCCCCATCCACCCTCAGCATATAAAAAGCACTGCGGGAAGCGCGTACTGTACAACTCACTGCACCGAGAGCACAGAACCAGCCGTTCTGGATGATACCAGCAAGGAGCATGGTGAACACAACTGACAAAGCTCTTCTTTCAGTTGATGGCACCGCGACGCTCTCCTGTTGCAGCTATCATTCCGAAAGCGCCGCAACAGTTGAAAAGCATTTGCAGTGCGCATCGCACTGGAGACATCCAGGAGTGGTGCGCTCCTCCAGCACTGGAAAGCGAACCTCGTCCTCTGAACGCAAACCACGGAGATCTCTGGACCCCTTCTCCGCTTCTCAGCTCCATAAAACAAAGCATATGAGATATGAGAGTAAAAACGACGATCTGGTCAGCGTGAAACCCAGTCATTACAGGCGCATAGTTGTGCTCGGCGCGCCCCGAGTGGGAAAAACGGCGGTTATACGCCGTTTCCTCGGCGATGATGGATTCGAGGAACATTATGAGCCTACGACTGAAGACTTTCACAGCAAACTGTTCCACATCCGAGGAGAGAAATACCAGCTAGATATCCTGGACGCGTCCAAAGAGAGAGACTTCCCTGCCAAGCGAAGACTGACTATTCTGACCGGTCAGTATATATAGCCCATGTACCGTTTTTTATTCGGTATTCGGTATATTTTATTCTATATCTATGATTTACTAAGTTCTAATTTCTTGTTATGTCCTCAACAGGTGACATATTCCTGCTGGTGTTCAGCGTGACTGACCGAGAGTCTTTCACTGAGGTCTGCTCTTTACGCGAGGAGATTGTCACGGCCAAATCCAAGCTGACCAAGTCCAAAGAAAACAGACAGATTCCGATCATAATCTGTGGCAATAAAACTGACTTAAACTCCTCGAGAGCTGTGCAACACTCAGACATCTGCCGGTTTCTCGGGGAGGACAGTGTCTCTTTCGAGGTGTCTGCTAAAGACTCCGCCAACCTGGAGGAGATGTTCGAAGCCCTGGCGGTGCTGGGTGGACTCCCCACAGAAACCAGACCCTCTCTCCATCGAGACATCTCCATGCACACGTATCAAGCGCTGAGCAGCAGAAAGAGAAACAAAAGAGCCGTGAATGAGCCGTGTGGGGCGGTGCAACCGCTCGCGCGTAGACCGAGTTTCAGTAGCGATCTGCGGCGCGTGATGGGGCCGAGTAACCCTAAAAGAAGTACACCTATTGAGAGGTGCCAAATACAGTAAAAGAGTAACGCTATAGGGACTCTGTTTCAAACCTATGAATAATAATTATTCAGCTACGTAAGAATTATTATATTCTATAAGTCCCTGGCTGGACCAGAGGACAGATTTCAAAGTATTTGTGCATCTCTTTAAAACCCTGCAGGAAAAGCAGGCTTAAGATGGTATTATTGGTCTAAACTGGTCATTAGCTGGTGTAAACTGGTAGACCAACTGGAAGACCAGCAACAAACAAGCTAAACTGTTAAAAATGAAGGTTCTTTATTGGAATCTGTGGTTCTATGTTCTTTTAAGAACTGTTCTTTGGGGAACCAAAAAATGGTTATTTTGTGGCATTACTGCAAAAATGATCTTATAAACTTTTTAAGAGTGAAAATATCCAACCACGCAGTAAAGTGTGGTAACCAATTGTAGGTTTTACCGCATGAGTTAATGTAGGCTATTTACGTTGATTCAGTGCTGTTAAATACTATTTTGACTTATATGAATGACTTATATGAATAAAACCATGTTACCATTTTTTAAATGCAGTTCATGACAAGTTTGGACCAGTTTCAAAACGCAGATACTGACGCATGTATTTCCAACTGGGAAATGTTGTATAATTGAGTAGTATGAATATTTTCTTTATATTGAGTGTATTATAGGCTACCTCACATTTGTTTGCACGTTTCTTAGGCTATAGGCTACTTCAGACAACAAAAAAGACGCATTCACGCGCTGTTGTTGTTGTTTTTTTTTCTTGAAAATGAATAAACCTTCATTAGTACCTCAAAATTGTTTCCACTTTTTCATGTATAACAGACAACAATAAAATTGTCCTTAAGAAATAATGCGTCGTGTTTTCCCTCCTTATGCGCGAGTTTGTTCATTGCAAACAATGTTTCCGCTTAAAAGTTTATTTTCAGCAAATCGGGTATGACAACGAGATAACGTGACACCACTTCAGTAATATTCACGAGTCATAATACTGTACATATTTATAACGTGTATGCCCCACCTCACCTCACTTTTACAGCAGCATCTACGCGTCTACTTTTAGAACAAACCTCACACATGTCCATTTATGGATGAACAACGGGAAGAAAGTTGTGGGCGTTGAAGCCTTACTTCTCATCGTCTGCAGTGGCTTGAGTCATTATCGTTGTGCTGGCGTAAAATTCTCTCGCATTAGTAAGAACATACGCCCACGCATTAATATGTGTGAATCCCTGACAATACAATCACGCTTTGCATAATAGACATTACACCACACGATACAGAAAGAAACTTTGAATATTCATGAATGCAGTGATTAATATGACTGCAAAGAAATGACAACCTGCATCAATAGTAAGACAAAGAAGCATATAGACGTTTTAACGCATCCACAGATATTTGCATAATGATTTGCACATGCACAAGGCGCAGATCAGCACCATGGACAGCGGACTGTTAGTTCTAATTGGTTTCTGTCATTGTTTGTGTTGCAATAAATACTTTATTTGGATCACGCTAGTCGTTGTCCATCTTTTATGTTATGTGTCCCTTGAATCCTAGACATTTATATTAGGGACCGTAACAACAGCCTTTTGATACAATAATGTCTCAACTATATTGATGCAATATATTTTAAGTGGGTTTCTACATGAAATAAAAAGGGAGAAACAAGAATAACTCATGATTCTTCAGTGAACTTCTCTGACTGAGCATGTGGGTGGTTTGAAGAGGAGTAACTTGGCAGATGCAATATGAAATCATATGCATGTCGCATCAAATACCACTAAAGACGATAAAGCCCCCATGATACAATCACTTCAGATTTCATAGATCAGACCAGCAATCAAGATCAAGAAGTGTTCATCGTTTCACAGATTCCTAAATTATAGCATATTTTAAGTGTAAAAATTGCATAAACCGCATATACGTGTGACATGTAGAGTGTTTTTAATATTTTCTCTAGCTCTTGGTTCATTAGAATGATTTTTTCCCTTCATCTTAATGGTTGTGTACCTCTAAATTAGGAAGAAACGCCATGGCGCAGCGCTGCGTCCTGACATTGAGCACACCTGTGCGGCGCAATTACTGAGACGCGTTACGTTCTAGACTAGGCTTTATAAAAAGCATGTTTAAGTGTGGTCGTGTCATTCTCCCTCTACGTGTGTTCATGTTCTGTGGGCCGTAAAGGTCTATTGGCGTTTTATTTTCGGACGCTTTTCCCTGGTGAGTCGCCAGGTTTATTGCCCTCGCGATTCATGGTTTAAGAGTCGTGATGCACTGATTTAATTTGTATTATTTATTCCCCCCCTCTTCTGTTAATGTTGGATCTATTATGGTGTCTGATTAACTGTTGGTATTTAACAGGTAAACTGTCAAGGGTATTTGTCATTTTCTAAAAGCTTTGTGACTTTTCATGACTCTAAAAATGTCAACGATAAAGATTATAGCGCTAAAAAAATTCTACGTCTACGCTAATAATAGCGAAAACGGCACAGAGAAACAATATAGTTGGAATCACTTTCAGAACGATTTTTTTCCAGCTGATGAACTATAAAAAAAGACGACAAAACTGCAGCACACACTTATAATAAACCGAAGGATGTCGTCAGTTAGTGAGGACGCAAGTTTATTGTTCTTGGTGTGAACTGACCTTAACCGTCATGTAAAAATAACACATTTTCCTTAACCTTCATTTTGTCTTCGTTTCCTGTTTACAAATCTTGGCTTTGGGGTCCATATGACCCCAACAATTGATAGAGTAATTGTACAAAAAATATACATTTTTAATAATACAAATAACATATCATTTTTTTTTGTTTACTTCTCATCTATTCATTAATGCTGTGTTTTGGGGGATATGAAGTACTTTTTTACCTATTTACTGCAGAATTCCTCCACTACACCATTAGCATATGTATGAAATATTAATTTTTTATAAAAAAAACGCATTAATGATGATCAAATTTAAATAGGAATTGTTTCTGGATATTGATATAGGTGTTAGATGCATAATTCTGCCATCTGCTGGTTAGCTGTTTTTTGTAGATTATATATTTTTAGCCTGGAATTGTAATTACCATATGCATCCAGCAGAGGCCCCATTGAGATCCATTCATTTTTCTGGATGTGACTTCCTGTTCTTATAACAGCTTTTGTTATGCATATATATATTTAAACGTTTAAAATACATTAAATCAGTATTTTGTCAAAGTTTAGAATTATTTTTGTTGTTGTTTGAGGTCTTTTGAAGTATCTTGTTATTGCAATAGTGCTATATAAATGTGCAGTAATGCCAAATAAATTTGCAATAATGCCACATAAGTTACCACTAAAAGAAAATACTTGATTGCAATTACATATTTCAATAATCAAAATGTACAAAATTATTAACTTTAGAATAAAAAATTAATTTTTAAAAAGTAAATAAAAACAAAAAACAAACAGCTAATAGGCAGATATGAACAGGAGTGAAGAGTAAATACACCTGTGTGTCTGTGTGTGTTTGTGTGTACGCATGTGCATGTGTGTGTGTGTGTGTGCAATCATGCTCATTCCACATTGTTTTTTTCTCTAATGCCTGGCCTTTATTTATGTGTGAAAGTTTTAGATTCATGCAGAAATTATTGATTTTATTTCCCAATTTCTATAAAAATGCTCTCTATTGCAGTCACACCTCTCTCTATCTGTGTGTGTATTAGTGTCTGTGTGTGTGATAATGTTCATTCCACATTGTATTAGTGATCTAGTACCAGGCCTTCATTTATGTGTGAGAATTTTCAGATTTATGCAGGAATTATTGATTTTATTTGCCAATTTCAATAAAAATGCTTTCTATTGGAGTCACACCTGTGTGTTTGTGTGCGCGTGCACGTGTGTGTGCAAGTGATCATGTTCGTTCCACATTGCATTTGTGCTCTAGTACCAGGACTTCATTGCGGTATGGAAAGTTTCAGATTTATTCTGGATTTATTAATTTTTTTTGACAAATGAAAAAAAAAAACTTTTTTTTTTCGATTTTCCCATTAATTTCAATGTGGGGTCATATTGACCCCGAAGACAAGAAGTGTAAAAAATTTTTTTACATGCCTATAGAACGACCGAATCAAGCCCAGTTTTTTTGTGTGTGTATAGATAGATAATGTAGGAAAATTGACAAAATCTTATTCCACTGAGATGAAGGGAACCATTTTTTTTTACTAAGGAAAAGTCGATTGGGGTCATATAGACCCCAGTACCAAATTCCCTTGAATACACGAACACATCTTAATCATTATTTTTTTAAGTAAAACGTAATTTACTTAAAGTCCCCCTGCAGTCAATAATTGTATCCCTTACAACTTATCTTCGATAATCAAAATTGCATATTTAAATGTAAATCCACACCCTTTTTTCATTTAGTGTTCTAAGAATATGCAAATTAGCCCCGCCTCCACTCACTCACACCAGCTCAGGGATCCACTTAAATGCTGCACAATGGCAAGTGGAATTACTAGTTTAATTCAGACATGTTTGAACCAGAAACTGATTCAGAAGAGTTAATTATACAGGCTCGTCTACAAGTCAATGTATCAAAAAGGTAATGCGTTGTACGTATCGCTCTACAACGTCAGACACAATGGCAATTGAATATGTTGCTAATTTTACACAAACCATATTCACATTCTCCATCTCAAAGTCAGACAGCTTTCTAAAAATTAGCATCCTTAAATAATGATAGGATAAGGCCCATCCCGCACATTGATGGGATTGGTTACGAGTTTGTAAAGTAGAAATTAGGGGCGGTTTCAAACCTCGCTTTTGAGACTGTCTTTGGTTCACTGCAGTTTTAAGGAGAAAATAGTGTTGATTGATGAATTTGCACAAGGTTTGTCTTAAAGCATATTAAAAAAAAACATATAGACAGACACAAAGGCAACATTAAAAAAAGATTTTATTTAAATTTGTGATGAAACAAGCAGAAACGGACATTTTCTTCCGTATTGTGACGTAGCCTACACACGGATTATCGACAAAGAAAAAAAAGTAGGACGGGAACTTGGTTCAATGCATTGGTGGTTGAATGGATTTTGAGAAGTGGGTGGGGTTTAAGGAGACTAAATGATTGGAGAAGTCTTGCATATGTCACCACCAGAAAGAAGTCTGTCATTTTCAATGGAAGATACCATTATGACATCTTGATTAAACATCACAAGGTCAAAAAAATGAAACGTAAGCAAGGATGAACTGTTTACAATGAGATATGTATTTAGAAAATATAGAATTGAATTCTTCTTAAATAAATAGATCATATCATGCTGATATTTTACTTCATGCACCCAAACCCCTTAAATTTAAAGAAATTAAAAGCATGTTCATATTTAAGAGGTGCATTCAAGTCATGTGTGCAATACTTTTCTTAATGTTCTGTATTTGTGAATAAATTAATATATAGAGGGAAATAAAACGTGTCACATTATTGACCCACGTTCCTTCTTCAAGAGCAAACTTCTTCAATCATCGATGCATTTGTTTCATGTTTACCCATTATCTGTCTCATGTTTCTCCGATGTAAACGGTCATCCGTCTCTGTGAAAGTCAGTGCTCTTGCTGATGTACAGAAACTCTGCTTTGGAAAAACGTCTCTAATTCTAGCAGCATTGTGGGTAAGATGCTGTCCAGTAACGCTAATCCTTCCCAGGAACACCGCAAACCCCTAAAACATAAAGGTGAGTATAAGGGGGGAATTGATGTGTAAGTGAAAATGTACTTTCACACTTGGGTTACTTTGAAAGTAAAACAGTTTTGAAGCCGTAAGCATTACCTGTCATTAAGTATTAGAAGTCCGCCTGCTTGCAATTCCTGAACGTTTTCTGACATCCCAAAAATGTGTTGGAGGTCAGCTTCTGGGCTGAACAACTCCCAGTGCTACACCATTTCATAAGAAAAAAAGATCAAATGCATTGTCAGTTCACCGACTTCATATAAAAAAAAGCATTAGCATTTCGACCTACCGTTACGTATATTAACATGTTGTATAAATCATGTATTTAAAAAAAAAAAAAGCAAAACATAATTGGTTCAAAATGTGACCTGAACTATGTTGTGTTAAGAAGCGGTCCATTTTACCTGCAGGGTGATCCCTTCATTCATACGCAGACCCATGACCAAAACCTCCTCCAGCCTGCACATACAATTATGATCTGATTCAATAACTTACACAGCGAGTTGTGTGTGGACTACATGTCAGATACACTTACAGGCCACGGTGGTCAAGCTGTATCCGACGGCGAGTCCCGTGACCGTGACGCTGAACCTCTCGTATCCAAACATCTGGCTCTAAAGTCTGGGTTCGTGCTTCCCTCTGAGCTCCTCCCACTGCACGCAGCACAAAGCGCCCATGAGCCCCTAACAGATCATGAGAAATCTTACTGTGTGTTTTTGTAAGATCAGTCTATCACAGTTTGAGGTTGGTGTAATATATATATATACACATACACATACAGGTGCTGGTCATATAATTAGAATATCATCAAAAAGTTGATTTATTTAAGCAATTCATTCAAAAATTGAAATTTAGATATTATATTAATTCATTACACACAGACTGATATATTTCAAATGTTTATTTCATTTAATTGTGATGATTAAAACTGACAACTAATGAAAATCCCACATTCAGTATCTCCGAAAATTAGAATATTACTTAAGACCAATACAAAAAAAGGATTTTTAGAAATGTTGGCCAACTGAAAAGTATGAACACGAAAAGTATGAGCAGGTACAGCACTCAATACTTAGTTGGGGCTCCTTTTGCCTGAATTACTGCAGCAATGCGGCGTGGCATGGAGTCGATCAGTCTGTGGCACTGACAAAACTGACAAAAGGTCATTGCTAAAGAGGCTGGCTGTTCACAGAGCTCTGTGTCCAAGCACATTAATAGAGAGGCGAAGGGAAGGAAAAGATGTGGTAGAAAAAAGTGTACAAGCAATAGGGATAACCGCACCCTGGAGAGGATTGTGAAACAAAACCCATTCAAAAATGTGGGGGAGATTCACAAATAGTGGACTGCAGCTGGAGTCAGTGCTTCAAGAACCACCACGCACAGACGTATGCAAGACATGGGTTTCAGTCTGTGTGTAATGAATGAATATAATATCCAAATTTCACTTTTTGAATGGAATTACTGAAATAAATCAACTTTTTGATAATATTCTAATTATATGACCAGCACCTGTATATAAATTCAGTTGTTTTTTCTTCTTATATTTTTATACAGTATATAAAAATTTTTGTTTTTTCTTCTTATATTTATATATATACTAAGGTTGCATTTATTTGATCGATATATTTTAAAATGTAATTTATGATCAAAGCTGAATTTTTAGCATCATTACTCCAGTCTTCAGTGTCACATGATCTTTCAGAAATCATTCTAATATGATGTTTGGTGCTCAAGAAACAATTTAGTATTATCAATGTTGAAAACAGGTGTGCTGCTTAACATTTATGTGGAAATGGTGATACTTTTTTCAGGATTATTTTATAAATAGAAAGTTCAATAAACCGCATTTATTTATTACAATTATTAAAGCATATATTAATAGAAATCTAAACTTATTTACTGTCACTTTTGATCAATCTATTGCATTCTTGCTGAATAAAAGTATTCATTTCTCTCTTTTTTTTATCTTACCACAAATGTTTGAATGGTATCATTGATTCCACGAAAATGTTAAGGAGCAAAAATAATTAGTGTTTCCTGAGCATCAAATCATCATATCAAAATGATTGGGGATTTCCTGTCGTCTCCTGTTGCGTTCATGTGTAAATTGCGTGAGCTTATTTTGTCCATTATATCGAAAGATCTGAAAAAGCCCATAGATTTACCCACCCATAGACCCTCCCGTCGAAGAAATCAGGACAGAAGTGTTTGAAAGTGGACAGAAGAGACGGATTAAAACACCAGGTGTAAACGGGAATGTGTTTCTCTCGTCAACTTGTGATCCGATAAACCAAAACGCATCTTAATACCAGCTTTAAACAGGGCCTTATAGTTCCATGACTGAACTAGATATTAGAAATATAATTTTATTTTTCATTAGAAATGTCTTGACTGTCACTTTTGATCAATTTTGTGCATTCCTGCTAAATAAAAGTTAATTTCTTTCAAAAAAAATCTTGCTGACCCCAAATGTTTGAAGAGTAGTAAATGTGCATGAATGTACCTGGGCCTACACCGATGTACTGATGTCCCCTCCAGTACCCGACATTGTGTTTACTGACAGCGTTCTACAATGAGTACATAATCAATAAACCAAGGGTACACTTGAACATTTCAAATAATTCTAATAATATAGCATTTATTCATTGAGTAGGCACTTTTATTTAAAGCAAATTACAGTGCATGCCTGAGAATCAAACACATGACCTTGGTGTTGCTAGTGCTACTTCTTATTTTGATACTATAGGTATAGGTTTAAGAACATAAGGAATTATAAATTATAACTTACATTTTTGGCAAAGTTAGACACCTCATACTGGCAAAACCCAGCCTTCTCTAAGACTCTGCGTGCTGATTTGTACATGTCAGCAGTGACATCATCACCAGGCACGTTTAGTTCCCTGGTTTCAACCTGTTTAAAAAGCTGGGTACCCCTTTCCAAAGTCAGCTGATACAGTGAAACATGATCATCACAAACCGGCAGCAATTTCTCCAGTTCACTCTCCCATGACTTTACGCTTTGACCTGGAAGAGCAAACATGACATCTACAGACACACGTCCCGGGCAGAGCGTCCTGGCCTCTGACACTGTCCGGAGAGCATGCTGGGAGTTGTGGTCCCTCCCTAGTATCCTCAGTTGATCATCATTCAGTGACTGTGGAAACAGCATTAGATCTATGAAGACTCTAAGTAAGCTACATAACATCTGACAGATTGTGCCATGTGTGGAAGCAGCGTACCTGAATTCCAACAGAAAACCGGTTAACTCCTGCTAACATGAAGTCCTTCAGACTAGCTTTTCCAGCAGGTGTAGGATTCACTTCCAGAGTGACCTCTGCATCATCTGAGAGATGGGCGTTTTTGGAAACAGTCTCCAAGACAGCAGCGATCGTGGAGGGCTGAGCCAAGCTAGGCGTTCCTCCTCCAAAAAACACTGAGCTGATCCTTGGGAACAGTACAGCACAAATTAAAGGGATAGTTCACCCAAAATTAAAGGGGACCTATTATGCCCCTTGTTTACAAGATGAAAATTTAAGTCTCAGGTCTCCCCAGAATGTGTCTGTGAAGTTTCAGCTCAAAATACCCAACATATCCTTTATTATACTATGTATCTAAACTTCTGATATATGGTTTTCTGAGCGCACACATCTGAAGAACACATACAGAGAGCTGGATGTTAGACAGAGCACTGAAGTAGTGAGTAATAAACTAAGTTCTCTTTCACATGTTAGTGTGCCATCTGCCAGAAACTAGTTATTTTAGTGTATGAAGTTTTAAATATGGATATTTTTCTTACACAAATGCATCGCTTTACTTCCTTTATTAACTCCCGCAGAGCCGTGTCAAGCACTTTTATCATGGATGGATGCGCTTTGATGAACTTGATGAAATATACCTATTCACTTCCATTACAGAGCTTGGAAGATCCAGGATATTTTTTAATATAACTCCGATTATATTAATCTGAAAGAAGAATGTCATATACACCTAGGATGATTAAAGGGTGAGTAAAACATGGGCTAATTTTCATTTTTGGGTGAACTATCCCTTTAAAGCTAAAGCAGTGTAATATACGGTACCTACTGCTATATATATGCTGTTAATATGAATCAAACAACAAAATAAAAACAGAAAATCACTCACTGCTCCTATTGAATAACTTTAGTAGCTTTACTAAGAATACAATTCTAACTTGAATGCTGCTGTTAAATGCTCCGGTGAGGAGATAAACATGGCCCACATTCTTCAAAATATCTTATTCTGTGTCCAACAGAAGAAAGAAACTCATACAGGTTTAGAATTTGATGGCATAATTTTTATTTTTGAATGAACTGTCCCTTTAAATGGGTCACAAAAGCACTCTAAAGTTCAGCTTCTTGCATTTTTATATAAACTTAAACTAGAATACATCTTCATTTAATTGCAAATAACAAGCAATTATGTATATTCTTTAAAAAGTACATTATTTTCCGTAATAGGTTCTCTTTTTACAAGTGTGCTAATGTGTATTTTTCTAGAGGTATCTACTGACCGGGAGACTTGACTGAGTTGCAGTAAGGTTTGTGTTTCTTTCTGCATACATTCTGTCATGACCGCATGGTTTTGACTCCGGGGAATATACTTGTTGAAGTTGCAGTAGGAGCATTTTTTCAGGCAATATGGCCACTGTAAAAAAAAAAAGATTAATACAGACAGATACACTTCTTTACATTTGTTGACAGTGACTGGCTTTGACAATCGGATTTAGACACTCACATGGACATAAAGTGACGCTTCATCTGCATGAGGAGGAAGCCTGTGAGTAGCGATAGATCTCAAACACTGCAGAGCCTGATGTTGTCTGAGGAAAGCTCGTCTCGACATACTGTACTGGTCAAGTTATGCTTCCATGTGTGCTGCTTACTTCTGCCATGTTAATTTCTACACGGCGCTATTTGCCTGCAACACACACTGCGTCACAAACCCTGCGTCCGAATGTGCATACTATCCACCCTATCCGCCCTAAATAGTATTTACAATTACTAATGTCACATACTATTTAGGATGGATAGTAATGACATTGGGACGCAGGGAAAGCTCAACTTCAGGCTTTTGTTTGTTTTGTGTTACGTGTTGATTAAAGATACATGTAATAATACATTTTTCAGGTGCTTGATTCATATTGCCCTGCAACACCTCGAAATAAATACTTTTGGAATGACCATTTTGGAAATAGGCTATTGATTGGAGATTGATTTGGACTTATAATAACAAAAAGTGTATCATAATAAAGTTTATGAAATATACTTTAAAATGATCCATAAAATGTATCCAACAAACCAGTTCCTATCAAAATATGTAAAAATGACCTTTCTGAATCCTGTTAATTTTTGTAAAAAGGATACTGAAATGCATCGTTTCTTTGAATGTATATATGTTAAATTCTTTTGGATTGATGTGGAATATTTATTTAATATGTTAAGTGGAATTAAAATTCACATAGAGAAAAGAGATGTTATTTTTTTTTATTATGACGAAAAAGAGATGCAATCTTATTATATTACTTATACACAAATTTTAATGGTCTGAAAGGATACAACATCTACCATTTTAAGGCTGGCACGAATATTTACATTGAAACATTGCAAAGGACTTTCCAACCGCAAAGCAACCAGAACTGTGGACATCTACAAATAATTTAATTCATCTTCTTTATTTTGATTACACGTAGGCCTATACCTCTTTCCGTATGTCTTATTTTTTCTTCTTCTTTTTCCTTGTGAATCGATTTTTTTTAAATATCTTTGATATGAATGTTACCTTTAATGTCATTCATGTCTTGATGCTATTGAATAATTTAGAGCATTATACGGTTTTTCGGTTTATTTAAAAAAAGAACATTTTACTTTACTTTTATGGTTTTAGTTTAGCAGCCGTTAGCTGCCAGTCATTTGACCATTTTTTTACGATTTTTATTTTTATTTTATTTTTTTTACATTGAAGGTATATGATCGTGTTAATTCAGGAATTACTGTAAAATAAAAGTGTTTTTCAGTTTATTTAATTTAGGATGTTATACTTTAATGTTAGTGTACAGGTTTTTTTTGGGTGGGGGGGCTGCAGTCATTTGACCATTTTATCATTTAACTTTTTTGTTACTGTTTAATTACAGATAATTGAAAGATACAGTAAATGTTCTGTAAAAAATTTGAATAACTTGAATTAGTCATTAATGTCACAATACCTAAAATAACAGCTGAATTTTTAATTCACAGATATTATTTGTAATTTTACAGAGTTTGAGTACAATTTAAAATGAAAGAAAATGATAATCAAAAACAGTTATTTTCTGTGAAATTGGGATTTTTTTTACAGTGTATTTAGATTGTACATTTAAGAATTATGTAATAAGCTGTACATTCATCTCTTAGCCATGGTCAGTTATGTTCAGAGGATATTTTGATCAATACACATTCATAGTATTAATAGGTCGTATAAAATATAAAGGAACATGAACCCTTAGTGTCAGGCATCACCCAATATCATAATCTTTAAAAGGACAGGCAATCAAAAACCACAGAGAGGACTACAAACACAGATTTCATTTACAGCAGCAAGCATAAAACCAACCAAACAAACAAAAATTATTTGACCTAGTTTTGTATAATTACTCCGTCATAGTGTTGGTGCACATAATTTATACCAACTATTAAACCAAACACGTGACCAATCAACTTGTCTTGTGCTGATTGCTTGTGTTTGTTAACCTAATTTATACATATTTTGGTATACTGTTGTTAGTTGAAAACATTTTTGTTGTTCAAAAAGGACAGAACAGTTAGTGTTTAAGATTATAAGATACTTGCATTTCATACAATACAAAAATCTTAGATACACACAAAAAACTATAACAAGCATAAATCATATATAAACAAAATGTATTTTCTGTCAGTCAAAACTGTGATTCCTATGCCATATGACGCAACTCATGCAGTCAAAATCGAAGTCATGTGTTTGTGTGGGGTGGTGTGGGGTGGGGTGGGGTGTTTTGGGCAAGTGCATGAGTGAATTCAATTCCCCATGTCTCCAGGCCTTATTCCATCCAGTAGAGCTTGTCCATTAACAACAGAGATGAGAAAACGAATGTAATATGCCATCTGACTAATATTATTTTTTAAAAACTAAGAAAGAAGCTCTTTGCATCAAGAACAATAAAAACGTACCATCAAAAACAGTAAAACAAAGCAGCCTCTGGAAACATGCCTAAAAGAGCAGGTAAGTTTGAAATTACTTCACAACATAGAGCGGCTAATCTTTGTAAAAAAGAAGTGTGCTTAAATGTATATATAACAGTACTTGCAGATTATGTAATATTATTTAAAGAGTGTGTACATTCATGTGTTTCTTTATGCAATTAAGAACACTTTTAAAAACTGAACTGTGTAAATATGTCAAATTTAAAATCACTTTTTAACATTTTGTCATGCTTTAGAAAAGTGCACTTATTTTGATGTGTTGATTAACATACTAAAGCACATGAAAAGTAGTTGATTATAATTTTAACTGTAGCGTGTTGTTTGATATTACATGTGTAGGTAATATATTTTAAATGTACTAATTTGCAACTTAATATTTATGTATAATACATAAACATAAAAATTTTCAATGTAAATGACATGAATGTATATTTTAGTTTACCATTCATGCTTGTCAGTACATTTAGTATAACTTTAACCATATTTCAACGACAATAGAAGTAATTATGAAATGATAGAAGTAATTATGGAATTACATATAAAGATGTTAGATGTAAAAGTCAGTGGGTTCAACTAACGGCATTTCATATACATTTATAATACTTTTAATTTAATTGTAAATAACATGCAATTAATTATTAATCTGAAAACATTGAATAATCAATCATTTTATTTAAAGTATATTATTTCTGTAATAAGTTCTGCTTTAAAAAGTATGTTAATCTTTACTTTTTTTCACAAGGGTATTTCTGACTAATGCATCTCTAGATACGTATGAATTTTGAACACATGCAATGCATATTTTTATTTTTTATTTTTTATTTTTTAATCAAGAAGTCTAATTTACAACTAGTGTTATATTATTACAAAATATACATGTATAACAAAACAGAAAAATATAATTAAAAAATGAGTATTATAAAATACTCAACTTGTTGGTAACATCACTGTAAAATAATATAAGCTACATCTTAATCTTAAAGGAATAGTTTAAAAAATATATAAATTCTGTCATTAATTATTCGCCCTCATATATTGTTCCAAATCAGAATTATTTTCTTTCTTCTATGGAACACAAAGGAAGATGTTTCATGCTGCTCCACACCTTGAAAAAGTTTCAAATAGGACAAATAAAATACCCATAAGAGTCTACAGAAAAGTCTACAGATAATTTGGTTTATTGACAAAATAATCACAGAAATGTACAGAATAGATTCCCCTCAACTGCAGCTCTCAAATGTCATTCTGCATATTTGAACTGGAGTGTTGTTTACTGTTATTGCCAAATAGTTGGAGTCAAACCCTTTTTTAAATATTGCTCTGGGGGTGTCAGGCATTGCAGAAGTAAATCCAAAAGAAGAAATGCACGACGCAGAATGAACAATAAACACAGAATAGAATAATCCAGGAAGGGCGATACAAAAACACAACGAACATAACTTGAACGCGAGACAAGAACAGAGGAGAACACAGGACTTAAATACACAGAGGATTATGATTAACAGACTGGAGAACAGGTAAGGATTAATAAATAAATAAAAACGGCGGAGCCTTCGTGACAAGCGTCCGAGGTGGAGCCAGGGTGAAGGCGAAGCCTGACAAAGCCGAAGAAGTGGAGGGACGAAGCGTATTTGAAGACCTGCAAGTCAGTGGCGCAGACAGTGCGATGTCTTACCAAGACAGAGCTGGAGGGATGCAGGAGCCCAGTGGTGCAGCAAGGACGATGGTCTCTGGTGGAGCCGATTGGAGGGAGGAGCCAAGGCGGGCCGACAGGTCGACGGGCCAGGTGAAGTTACTGAATCGACGGCTGGAGATCCTTTTGACTAGGAAGAGCTGGAGACTGGAAGACCTGAGGCAAATCCTCACAGTTCAGTGGTGTCAGGGAAGGAGCCGAAGGATTGAAGGCAAACAGCCAAGGCGGGTCAGAAGAACTGGCTGACTTTGGAAGAGGAGGTGGGAGAGGGAGGCTGGTTGGGATCTCTGGAGACATAGGAGTCTTGGAGCTGGGCGGGACCAGTGGTGACAGGAGACTTCGGAGATGATCCTCTTCCAAATCCTCATACTAATTTACAGAGGCAAGCTGCAATCACGTTCAGCAGCGGGAGTGTGGACGGGGCTTTCCTCCATCCCCTCCTACTCCGCTAGCTCTCCCACTAGGACGGACTGTGTTGCCAGCTCACACACCTTGTTAGACTTCTCATTGGGCTCGGGCCCTGTGGCGATGGTCGCTCAGTCCATTCTTCTGGCTCATTCATATTGGCAGGCTCTGACTCCACGTCTGCGATGGGCTCAGGCGTTCGCTCCGTGCGGAGTGAGTTAAGTGGATGGCTGGGCTTTGGATCTGGAGTGGAGCTGATGTCGTCCTCAGTGGGGCAGATGAATTCTAATCAGTTATTCACCAACACCCTCTCCACAAACTCTTAAAAATTCTCTCGAGGACCAACACCAGGCAGGCATACCTTAAACTGCTAATTTAGGCTGGTAAAAAACAAAACACACACGGGTCAGTCGGGGAAGGTGGTAAGACACACTAGGTCTAGAAAGTCACTGGTATGGTCCTCGAGATTCTTGTTTCCTTACTCTAGACAGAGCAGCTTGAAGGCCAGCAAGTCCATATTTTAAATCCTTATTTCCCTCTCGTGTTCTGTCAGGCATTGTAGTAGTAAATCCAAAAGGAGAAATGCACAACACAGAATGAACAATAAACAGTATTTAATAATCCAGGAAGCGATAATCCAAACATAACTTTAACACGAGACAAAGAACAGAGAACACAGGGTTAAAATACACAGAGGATGATGATTAACAGAATGGAGAACAGGTGAGGATTAATCAAACACCATAGTAACAAACGAGAACTCAAGACAGTGACAAAGCAAAGAAACTAAACAAGCCAATGAAAATAAACATGAACGTGATAGGGGAAAGATTTTCAGTGAATAATAACTTAAATTACAGCCTGACTTCAGAAGAAAACTTGGAATATAGCGCACAAGACTTATGTACAAACTTTTATGGTGTTTGCATCGATCTTGACATGGTGTTTTTGAGTTCCACTGGGGGACAAAATACAGCAAATGGTTTTGTGACAATATGAGGGTGAGTTAATAATGACATCATTTTTATTTTCAGCTATTCCTTGTGCTCAAATCACTGTTTTATTTTCTCCTAGGGTTTGGTGATGTGGAACTAAGGATATTGGTTATCGGGAGCAGTGGTACATCCCAGTTCCTTCTCACCAACTTCATTTTGGGAAGGGAGGAGTTCTCCGGGGATGTTTATGGCATTACCAGCAGCCAGAAAAATGTGGGAGAGTTTATAGGAAGACGGGTTGCAGTAGTCAACGGACCGAACATGTACAACAAAGACCTGTCCAAGTCCAAAATGAGGAAAGAGCTGAGAAGATCAATGTGTTTGTCGTCTCCCGGACCTCATGCCGTACTCATCGTATTCGACCTGGAGAAGATCTCCCCTAATGACATGAAGACTCCCAAGCTGGTTACGAATAAATTTGGGGAGAATGTTCTAAATTACACAATGGTCCTCTTGGTTTACGATGGGCATCTGAGAGGCAGAGAGCTTAACGACAAGGTCATGCGAACCGACTGGCACCTGCAGGAACTTGTGGAGCAGTGCAACGGCCGCTATCATGTCTTCAGTAAGAACTGGAGGAACCACGCCGGGAAAAGGGAGCTCCTACATAAGATCGAGCGGATGCTGCAGGCAATGGGTGGACACCATTACATTAACCGATCTTACAAGAGGGCAGAGGACAGCATCAGAACCGAGGAGAGAAAGCTACGCAAGAAGAGACACGCTGAGATCAAGAGGACATGCCGGGAACTGGAGGAGCATTTTCGGGGGGATGAGCTGCGCTGGCAGATGGACAACTACAATGCAAGTGTCGAAGCAGAAATCAGGGACAAGGCCGAACTGCAGAATAGCCGCCTCAGGACTACCCTGGCTGTGGGACTAGGACTGGGGTTTGTAGCTGGAGCAGCCATGGGAATGATCGTGGGCTCTGTGGAAGGGCCGGCTGGAATGGTAGTGGGAGGGGCAGTGGGAGGGGTTGTGGGCGGGTCATCGGGTGCAGCTGCACAGCTGGCCATTCAACACTTAGATGACAGAGTGGGATCACAAACAGCCAACTTTAATGCAGCTTTTATTAACCGCTTCTTTCGGGCACCTCCGGTCTGAATACAGAAAGATTAAGTTGTGTTTTTTTCTTTGAAGTGTGTCTGGAACTGCAAAAATAATCCCTGCATCTAAATATTCCTACTTCCTAACTATATAGTATGCAGATAACATTATGTGAGATGCGTAGCATGTCCGAATTCAATAATGTGAACAGAATTCAGCCATCTGTTCACATTATTTCAGCTTATTTTTAGAATAATTGTTATTAACAGGAGAATTCATGGTGAGAGAAATTTCCACCAATCAGAGAGTCCCGTCAAGCAAAACGCACAAAAAGTTTGCTGGGAACACCCACTTCACGAAGCACCACAAAAGACAGTAGAAGTCTCCCTGCGCTCTCAAAATACATTTTTATTTCAAATTAATGTTTGGAATGTTGTGATTTACCTCATAGCTGGTTGGTCTGGTTTATGGCTTATAACATTTTAATAAAGACTTTTTTTTAAAATCCCAATGCGAAAAAATTAATGGAAAAATACTTCTGGAACCAACGTCACTGAAAATGTGGACGGATACTAACCTACTCTACAGTATGTCAATGTAACAAGACAGCAAGGTCGGAAGTAGCGACAGATCTTTCTTCCGTATTGTGATGTACATCTAAGTGTAACAGATTATAGAAAACAATTGGGATGTGAGCATTGCACTCAAAACTGGAGGCAAATCAACTCAGGCTTGCAGGGATGAGTTTAAGAGGACTAAATGATTGGAAAAGTCCTGCATACGTTTAACTGCAAAAATGGATGAATTTAGAAAATAGAATAGGGTGAATTTTCACTTATTGCCTATACACTGAAAAAGGAGAGACATAAATTATGTTATTACTATTTTAACATAAAAAATATAAGAAAATTAAGAAAATAGACCTTGTAATCATTTAGAGAAAAAATATAGCCTATATTTTAGGTTCAATTATTGCTCTTTAGGATCTGCATCAGTTTTTTTTTATGGTTCTGTATTAATCTCTAGGTGGTTTTTAAAGTACAAATATTACAAATATGACTCTCCAGATAATTCCATTAAAAAAGGGACTTCTCTTGGACAAAAATGTCACCACAACTAAGTCTAGATATACGCAGTAACAGTGCATAGATACTTTAGAGGTCATGTGACTGTATTATGTTGCATTAGGTGTGGTATACTGTATATGTGGAGTCCAATATGACACCACAAGATGTCATTTTGCATTTTTTCTAATTTAATAGAATATTTTTTATTTACATGTTATAACAATTTACTGAAAAGTTGAAATGCACATGTGTTTTGAAGTGTACATGTTCTAGGTTGTCTTTTATGGGTTGTCATGCTTTTGCTTTGCTTTTTGCTGATGATTATGTTACCCAACATTTCTGTTTTTATTAAAGCTATGCCTTGCATCTATAGCTGTATGTTTCAAGAAGTGTGGCAGATATAGGCCTAGCCTGTAAGGCAGTATTTTGAAATACTATTTTGAATCGTAGCCTACAGTTTTTGGTCATTTTTAAAGTTTAATTACCTAAACAAATTAATTAAGCTATTTCACTCAAAGTATTTTTAATGGGTTTGAAAGTAGTTTTATTATTAATATTTTGAAGAAAAATTACAATAGTTCAAACACGGATCTTTTAGAAATCTAGGACATTTCCAACCAAAGTAGCCTACCCCTTAACTATTCTTGCATAGTAGTATTAATTCACTCAAAGTATGGGCTACTAGCTGCGACGATTACGCAATTTGAAAGGTAGCACCCGGAAGTAGACTACTATTGCGAAGTAGGACTTAGGGCTGAGAATCAAGAGTCGATTCCATCAAGTGGAATCGACTCTTCTTTAAGAGCCTAGCTTTTCAGTTAAACAGAGTAAATCATTAGTTTGGCTCTTGTTCGCTAATAGTGATTGGAAGACTATTTAATTTCCGCAAAAGTTCGTTTCAATGAACCAGTTAAAAAAAAATCCAGCGGTTCATATGCAGCATCGCGTAACGTCACTAGAATTGTATGGTAGCCTACTTTCAACATCCTAATATCCTGTGATCAGACACGGGACTTCGATCCTTCGATCTTCGATCTTTTGATCCTTCGGTCTTCGGAAAAGAATCGAAAACAACAGTGAGGAATCGATTCCGATTCCTGGTTTAAACATTTCGGGATCGAACAGATACTACTGCCTATAGGACGTCTTTTCTCCAAACTACTTTGTCGCACTTTTATCAAGCTGTAGCTACTAGGCTACTTTGGTGAAAACCACATGAAATGGGTATGTACAAATTTATAATGTAACTATTTTAGGCCTACAAAAGAAATTATTTGAGAGAATGTCCATGCAAAACCGAAAGTACACTGCATGGGACTGTTCTAACACGAGAAAACACATTTTGAAAACTCCCCACCCCAAATCCTAACCAAGGGGTTTTCAGTGCGTATGTATCCACGCAAAAAAACATTTTGGCGTATAAATGGCACGAGAAATAACAGATTATGTTGGAACTGAGATGAGTTGCAGTGGCGTAACATTGCTTTAAAAAGTGGTCGGGACAGGTGTGTGTTTGGGTGGGTTGCTAATAATGCTAAATCATAAATCAGATGTAGCCTACCTATGAACAATAACATTACGATGTCCAGCCATCGATTTAAATAGTACATTGGTTTAATTTGTCGTTTAATGAGATCTAATATATGTTGTTAGTACTGAATAAAGATCTCAAACCTATGCATATATATAAATGGTCCAGTGATAGAACTTTTGCCAAGCGTGTCAGAGGTTCTGGGTTCTAAACCGCACTCGTATTTTTTTTTTCCTCATTAAAACCGATTATGTTTATCAGTGGTTGTATATCAAGCAGGGACACATTTGAGTGCATTTTATTTTGTGATTTCATCGGAACGAATAGAGAGTCTCCGAAACGGATTAAAGCGCGCGTCCGTGTGAAGACTGTACGCGAGTCACGAGAGAACAGTGTATCTGTACCACTGATCGCAGCGGCAACGAGCACTTTGATCACTTCATTTCAAAAACAAATTACGCCCCTGATGAGTTGTGACGGCTGTTTTCATGAAAAACGTTCGCGCGCTGCCAGCTAGAGTGACGTCTTAATATAATATTTTGAACCCATTATGGCCGCCGGAATAGTAACAATAGCAATTTTCAATTAGTAGCAATTTTTAAAATAAACCTTTAAAAAGCCCTTTTGACTCAATATATTAAAAACGAAAGCAGTGAAGAAAGACAGACAGGCGGTCTAACCAATCAAAAGCTCCATGTCAGGACTACCCCTTTTCCACCAAGGCAGAGCTGGTGCTGGTTCGGAGCCAGAGCCTAGTTTCAATTCGGTTCTTTGGTTTTCCACACGCAAAGCACCAGCTCCGAACCAGGAAAAGTGGTTCTTAAGTAGCACCAAATCATTGCTGGTCTAGAACAGAGCCAAGTAAGAACCACTTGCGTCAGGGGCTGGGGGCGGGGTTACCGTGACCAACAAGACGAATAGAAACTTGTGACCGCCATTTTTAAATAGCAGCTAGTCGAGCTAATAGCAGCTCGATTATAAATATCCGTCTATGTAAGTTACGGCGAGCTGCACAAACGCGTTGGACTCCGATTTTTTTGTAAACCCATGAGCATCCATAGTATTGCAACGTCCGTTATTGTTGATGGCTTGTTCGAGATGCATCGGAGCGGCGCGGACCGATCGGAGCTGCGGGAGTGTTTGGAGAACATACGACTCCTTGTGCTTTTAGATCGCTATCGCAGTGCTTTGATGTCATGCGGAGATCGATCTGCGAGAAGCCGATGCCTCTCGAACAAACCTGGCGTACTGTTTGGCGCTACCGCACTAGCGTTGCTGGGCAACATGAGACGTATACAGTGACGTAAGATCTGGCTCTGTTGTGGCTCTCTAGCCAGTGGAAAGGCAAATCGGTTCTTATTAAGCTCGTCGGTCGAACCCACTCTGAACCAGCTTTGGCTCTGGCTCTGAACCAGCACCCGGTTCTTGTTGGTGGAAAAGGGGTATTTGAGGGTAGTGTTCTGTGACATTTAAATTTCCGACCAGGATTTTTTACCGACCAGGAGACGTCAGCGTTTGGCGTTTCGAAACAGTGAATCATTTTGCGAAGCAATTGGTTAAACTGATTCGAAGCTTTGAAAAGTTTCTCCCATCACAAAACTATATAACAACCCAGCAACAAACAAAACACAGCAAGCAATTTCGAAATCAGTTTAACCAATTGCTTCGCAAAATGATTCACTGTTTCGAAACGCCAAACGCTGACGTCTCCTGGTCGGTACAGTGAGAATGTAACAAAAGCTCAGGCCAAACATGCATAAAAATACCTTTTACAAATACATTGAAAATGTTTCTATCAATTGCTATTAGCTAATCATCTAATAAGATTAAATATCAAGTGTTCAAGTGTTATCAATTTTCAGCACTTGTTTTGTGTGTTCCATTGATGACTCGGCTAAGCAGTCCAATAAGAGATTAACTACCGTTAATCATTTTATTTATACTAATGTCTAATTAAAACTTATACACATTTATAAAACTGATTAGAGATCAGGTAAAACCCATAGACACTTGTACAATGGTGGTTCAAAACCACTGAATTGTTTTATTTTTATTCAAGAAACATGCAAATACAAACGCCTTCTGGAGAACATAACCGTTCAAAAACATTTGTTTGTAAAGTCAGATATCTAAAGGAAGTATTAAGAATCATGTACATGCATGAAGAGGACAAATAAAAGACAAGGACTAAAGAGAATTTTTTTTTATAGGAAAACAATACAAACAAGAGATATTAGATAATCAGAAAAAGAAGAGAGAGAGAAAAACAATCAATAGCCTATATGAGAGAAAGCTGGTTAAACATGACCATCAGAGCCATTACAAAGCAACTGTTCATTTTGTTTCAGGAATCTATCACATTTTTTATTGCTAGTTAAACTAAAAGTCTACCTCAATAAAAAAAAAAAAAAAGCAGGAGTAGCAAGTGTTACATTTCTCTTTATGGATGAACAATTTGCCAAACAAAATAAAAAAAGTTGAAAATTCATTCTTTAGATTTGTTGGAGTCAGTGTAATAAATATGTGACAACAGTCCGTGTGTAACAAATAATATCTTTCAAATTAAAAGATTTTGCATATAGGGGTTTTATGTATATAAGTTATAATATATGTTATATTAGTTAAGTTAAATATAAGTTCTAAAACTTCTGAACCAATTTACTAGAATAGAATGTATTAATGTTTCAATGTGACCACAAAACACACAAGTACTAATGTCAACAACATCTTTGGTCTTGTTGGGGATAACATATTTATGGGGCAACAAACATGCTCTCCTCCAGTTTTTTAAGACAAGGCAGCCCAATGGGATCTGCCTCTTCACTTCAGAATTACAATTTCCTAATAATTTACTCACTCCCATGTCATTCAAGATGTTTATGTCTTTCTTTCTTTCGAAAAGAAATTAAGGTTTTTGAGGAAAACATTCCAGGATTTTTCTCCATGGACTTCAACAGGGTGCAATGGGTTGAAGGTTTGCATTTGCACAAATGCATTTGTGGTTAAAAAGACATGTTTATTTATTTTTTTAGAAAATGACAGATCATTTCTCTAGATAAGACTCTTATTCCTCGGATGGGGTCGTGTAGAGCCCTTTGAAGCTGCATTGAAACTACAATTTGGACCCTCAACCCCCTGGACCCCATTAAAGTCCACTATTATGGAGAAAAATCCTGGAATGTTTTTCTCAAAAAACAATTTCTTTTCGACTGAAGAAAGAAAGACATGAACATCTTGGATGACATGGGGGTGAGTAAATTATCAGGAAATTTTAATTCTGAAGTGAACTGCTCCTTTAAATTAATTAAATAGTAGAAATATGGTTTTTAATTGTTTAGAAAAAAAAGTCTCAAAATAATACACATTAAATTCAGAAGTGTAAAGTTTGTTATAAAAGCTTGTGATACAATTAGAAGTTACGTTAGGAACAGTGCACCTGACACCATTAATATTTAGAGCTGTCAATTAACTTTTCCTGCAATTCCTCTTCTCCACTCAAAGTAACTGGAGTTAGTCTCTCCTTACTCTAGCCATTTGGCTTTTGATCTAATAAAATCCAATAATTTTGATCTTGCCAAATCCAAATAAGCTTTGTTAATTTGTCAATTTAATTTCCTCAAAAGCAATTCTTCAGAGTCATTGTATCTGTAACGTGGCAGGTTGGAACATAGAAGGAAGCAGGATCCAAATGCAGCAGTAGTACTTTTATTAAATAAACTAAAGACTAGACAAACTCAAAAACTCAGACATAGAGAACGCCACAACCAACCTCTAACAACATCATGAACCCACAAACACTGTAACAAGACACAGGGTTTAAATACAGAGACTAACAAGCTAAACAAGATAACAAGAGGGCGTGGTTAATCAGAAACACCTGGGGATGCTAAAAAACTAGAAAAACTACAAGGACTACAAAACATGACACAGAACAGGAAATAACTAAAGTTCACACAAGACAAGGGAAACACAGACAGGAATCATTACAGTATCAATGGCAGAAACTTTATGAAACATCTCTTCATATTTGCCCGAAAGCTCACAAATAGCTTTACAGTCATTACTTTTTATACATTCTCATTTTGATTTCTTTGATAGATGTTTTAAGGGAGTTTCAGGCACAGGGGTAGTAAGGAGATCTGGGTGTGAATCGAACCAGTTATGTTCCTCAACATTATCTGATAAATTCAATTCCACTGCTATCGTTCCCATCAGTGTTTTAAACAGGCTCCGTAGTTGACATAGGCGCATATGCTGTCTCACTGGAAGTTTGTATATTTTTCCTTCTACCCATAGATAAATTGGCGCAAGGAAGGTAATGTGAAGAGAGCATTCATTTACACGTTCATAAATAGCAAATGTCTAAACTACAATGGTTATATAATCATCCTATTTAAACATTTCCTGATGAGACGTTCAAAAACGTGTCCACCGCCATCTTTGCCTCGTAATACATTGAAATTTCGAAACAGTTATGACGTAACGAAGGCTGAAATCACGTGACTTTGGCAGTTTGATATATGCCCCTCCGAACCACTGATTCGAAACAAAACATTCATAAAGGTTTGAAGCTTAATGAAGCAGTGTTTCGAAAGCACCCATCACTAGTAAGCCCATTTATTTTATGGAAGCTGTGTTGGTTTACACACACACACACACACACACACACACACACACACACACACACACACACACACACACACACACACACACACACACACACACACACACACACACACACACACACACACACACACACACACACACACATATAATTTTGTTTTACATATTTTACAAATATCAAGTAGAACATTAGTTTTCCATTCAGAACATACCACCTGAATCCTAATCTATGCTTCTACTGTATCCTAAATACACAGCGCTGGCGTATATAAATAGGTGATGGTGGGAAGTGGGAAATAAACACACCTAAACCTAATACAATTGCATCTGTATGCTTAATATTTGTTGCTTGTTTCAGTGGGATGCTGCTGGGTTTGTGTGCCATGGAAATGACCTTCAGAGGTAAGTTTCAGTGTCAAACTTCTTTCTTTTTTAAAAATAAAAGTTATTATATTAATATTCTACATGCTTTGGAATGGTTGTTACTTTTATATCTTGTGTTGTTGTAAAGCAGCGGTAAGCATAAACTTAAAAACTTAAATTCTGTCATCATTTACTCACACTCATGTTGTTTCCATATATGACTTTCTTTCTTCTGCATAACACAAAAGAAGATATTCTGAAGAATGTTGGTTACAAGATAGTGTTATTTTAGTGCAATTCAGATAGTATTGTAGTTTGTATTAATATTTTGACTTAGAAGATCTTGACCAAAAATTGATGCACCTCTTGATGGAAATAAATGTTGTGATGTTATTTCCATCAAGAGGTGCATACATTTTTGGTAAAGATCTTGTATGACAATGCAAGAGTCCAGTACTCTGTAAAGTCTCCTCCAGCACATCCCAAACACTTTCAATTAATTTAAGCTCTGGACTCAGACGAGCCGATTCATGTGTGAAAATGATTTGCTTTTCAAGAGCAATTGTGCTCTTTCACAATTTGAGCCTGATGAATCTGGAGCCTGATGAACCTTGACATTCTTACATGGTTGTTTAAGAAATGAAAAGCTACACACTCCATCAATTAGGGCTAGAAGAACTGTTCCCAAACATATAACATGCTAGAAACATAATAATCACTACAATAATGATCCAATCATAGACTCTTAAGCATGTGCCTAAATTTTAATTTAAATCCAAACAGATTTTTTTTTAATTACTGATATATAGTTTATATTTCAGCAACTAGCTGATAATTTCTTCTTTTGTGGTTAGTTATTTTAGTTAATTTATCTATATATAAATATTATTTGTCTTTAAAAATGTCTGTTTCTTTAATAGAATAGATTATCCTGAATTCTTCAACCCCTGTCAGTGCTACTCTTAAAATGGCAGCAGTCCAAAGGAAACCACGGAGAAGAGCGAGCATAGACGGTGATAGACCTAAAAGTGAGTTGACAAACAAATTAGAACTACGGTTTATATGATAAATAATGAAAAATATTTTTAACTTCATCTCACAGTGAACAGTGAAACACCATTGAGGATGCTGGTCTTTGGCATCTCAAGTCGTGATCAGATCTCACTGACACACTCTGTGTTGGGGCCAGATGTCTTTACGGCAGATGAAGTCAATATTTCAGCTACCAAGAAAAGCTCAGGGGTTGTGCAGGAGAGAAAAATAACCCTGGTCAACACACCAAATCTTCAGGACAACGACTTGCCGGACAGTGTGCTTCACAAGGAGCTCAGGAAGGCGATTTGTTTCTCTTCTCCAGGTCCTCATGCTGTAGTGATTGTTCTAGACCCTTTTAATTTGACCTCTGACACTATGAACATACTGAAGCCTGTGGTGCACTACTTTGGAGATCGTGTCTTGAAGCACACATTGATTGTTTTATACCATGAGAGAGGTCTGACAACTCTGTCCATAGAGGATGAGGTTAAGAAGAACAAGAGCTTTAGAGAGCTTGCTGAGAAATGTGCCCAGAACTACCTCTTCTTCAATGAAGAAATAAACCGGACTGAGGGCAGCCAGACGCATGCATTGTTTGCCAAGGTCGATGAAATGGTCTCAGAGCATGGCATGTTTTCAAACCTGGAATTTAAGGATGCAGAAAAAAGAATTCAGAAAGAGGAGCATTTCCTCAGGAAAACAAAGGAGAAAGAGATCAGGGAGACATTGAAGGTGCTGGAGAACGAACATTCAGGGGAGGCACTTCTCAATCAGGTTATGAAATATGAAGAAAAGGTACAGTTGGAGTCCAGAGAGAAAGCAGAACTGGCTGTTGCAGACAAGCTTGGCTTCACGGTCAGAGTTGTTGATTACGCAGTTGCAGTTGGAAAAGGAGCATTTGTAGGTGCACTTCTTGGATTTGCGATAGGATATGATGGTATGGCAGTAGGCGCTGCTATCGGTGCTGCTCTAGGTGGTGTACTTGGAGGGGCAGCTAATGCAGCATGGAGCTACATTTACAATTCCTTCGCAGATGCACACAAAGGGACTGCATAGTGCACAGAGTCAGTCTCTGACACCGCTGGATCTTCTACAGACTGTATAGGGCTTTTCACACTGGGCTTAACCCTGGGTTATCGTCATTCTAAACCCCGCTTTTAACTCTGGTACAGGAGCGCTTCACTTGTGATTTAGAAGCAGGGTTGGCACCAAATTATACCTGGAGTTATAAAACCCTACTTCGGAGCAGGATTAAAGGGGAAAGTCTTACAATGGTTCACGTCATACCTTAAAAACAGGCCATTTTCTGTATCGTTGGGTAGGTTTTACTCCTCTTCAGCTCCTATTATTAGTGGTATACCTCAGGGCTCCATTCTGGGCCCACTTCTCTTTAACATATGAATGCGTCCGCTGGGGAATATTATTAGAAGCCACAATGTCTTGTTTCATTTATATGCTGATGATACCCAGTTGTATATACCGTTGAAAGCTGGAGATTACATTCAACCGTTGTTGGACTGTCTTGATGATGTTAAGAAATAAACAAATAACTTGCTCCAGCGTAATGAGGACAAAACAGAAATAATTGTTATGGGTCCCCCGAGATTGAGAGACGGTCTCATTAATGAACTTGGCAATCATTCCCCCTCAATTTCTTCCCATGTCTGGAACCTTGGTATCATCCTGGACTCAGAGTTATGCTTAAGCAAATTAATTCGGTTGTTAAGAATTTTTTTTTATTAATTAAAGATTTTTCAAAAATTGAAATCATTTTTGTCTTTCCAAGATTTGGAGAAGGTTATTCATGCTTTTATCACAAGATTATTGTAATTCATTGTACTTGGGTCTTTCTCTGTCATCTCTTGCTTGCTTCCAGATGGTTAAAAATGCAGCTGCAAGGCTGTTGACCAGGGCAAAGAAATAGGACCGTCACCCCTGATTTGGCATCGCTCCAATGGCGCCTGGCCAATTTTAGGATCCAGTTTAAAATGATGTTGTTTGTTTTTAAAGTTTTTCAAGCTCCTTATCTCAAAGATCTTCTTATTCCACATTCAGATCTTCAAATAAGTTTCTTTTGTATGTCCTTCCATCCCGTCTAAAAACGAAATGTGTTAAAGCTTTCTCCGTATAGCTGCCCCTCGCTTATGGAATCAACTGCCATTGGATATCCGCCTTGCACCTTCTATTATCATTTTTAAAATCTCATCTCTTCTTATGACCAACGCTTAGGAGTCACAACCACAGAAATCACCACGACTGGTCATCTTTCGTCTGGGACATCAGAAAATCGTACAATGTGTAGTGAGCATTAGAAAGTCACAGAAACACAGCGCATTGTATAAACAGTAGTAATTACATTATTTGAGGATAAAAATGTCAATTGTGACAGAAAGCATGTCAATTGGAGTGAAGGAGAGACCCTTTCATTCTTATCTTTATAGTCTGAACAGATCATTCGGTATAAACTTGACAGTATACAGTCGTCAATATGAAAAATGAGGATATGCAACAATGCTAGAGGCTTTATGACCAGTCAGTGACACTGACACCGCAAGTATGCAAATAAAAACTTTAACCCAGGGTTTAGAAATGTATAAAGTTTGAAATGTCAGCTTATGAAACCCAGGATTAATTGTTAATGCTGGTTAAATTATGAGCTGTGTGAAATGTAAAAAATATCAAGATAACCCAGGGCTCCATTTACACAGAGTAGCCAATGATGCAGGGTTAACTATTTTAAGTGTGAAAAACTTTAAACGTCATCTTGACGTAAGGCAAGTATGTTTTTAATCTGATACAGTGAGTGATTTTGAGTCAGTGATCCTGAGTTCTAGTGGTGCACAAATGCTTTAAACTGCAGCACAAAACCGGCCCATACCCAAGATAGTTTGACTGTGTTATGACGATAGGGGAGTAGAACGTAACATTCAGATATTAAATTACACTATAGATGTGAGTGGGTGAACAGAAGCAACCATGACGTATAAGTGCCAAAAGACATTAGGTTTTATTTATGAAAAGCTGAAGCCACTAGACTGAGACGCAGTGTTGAGCTATTTACAGTATTTATCAAAGTAAAAAATCAAAGAACAATTCAAAACCAAACAAATATTTCCTTAGGGTGCAATTCCCAATCCTTCTAACCTGCCTACCAAAAGAAAAATGTAGAACACAAATAAACTCTTCGGTGTACACGACGCCCTAAATAATCTACTCTATCTAGCTAAGGAAAACACAAGGGGGGGCACACACTCCTTACCTAATGTGCATAACAGACACTACTGTACTGTGCATGCACAGTGTATGTCGTTCAACCAGTTGTAACTTTCTATTTCAGGTTGGATTTCTAGTTCACAGCATACTGTTATGTTTGACACTAAAAATAGTTGATGTTGAAGTTTTTGTGGTTACCATTGTGCTGAAGAGTAGTGCTTTGATTAGGTTGTGTTTGACTCTCTGAAGATATGCACTGCATTGACATATGAGCAATAACTGTGCTAATAGTTCATAAGTCATAGCTTACTTGTTCCGTAAAATTACATGCTAAATACATTATGTTCTCCATGTTCTATCCTAGCTGTTGAATTTAATTAAGTGCCTGGTCCATAACTCAATTACTTGGATAAATTAAGTTAATCTAACTCAACATTATTTCACTAATAAAACAAACATTTTTTTAAAGTGTAGGAAAACATTTGAAATTAAACTGAGTTCAGAACACAGAAAAATATTAGAGCTATTTATAAATCGACAGTGTTCAATCACGTGTGTTCTGATTGGTCTGATATTGGCAGTCAATCAGTAAACCAATAAAAGTGTTATGACCTTATAGCAATAATCTTTACTGCTGCAAAATGGCCATATCTAATTGTGACGTGTATATATAGCCATTATTTTGTAATCAAACCGAAAATCATGGTTGCTGGTCTTTAACGATAATAATGCATTTACATCAAAATATAAAAATAAAGGATGTATGCTGATATTGTCCTTTGGACAACTTTTGGAGGCCACTGTGTAAATACATATTTTTAATACATAAACTATAAGTACAGACTGAATATGATGTTGTTTATTCCTTTTTTTTCTCTTCTTTTTACTGAAATATTTTTTAAAAAGTTGTACATTTTATATTTTGTTTAAATAATACTAATAATAAAATCTAGTACAACACTTCAAAGCTGTTTGATTGTATAATGTGGTAGTGTGCATGACTCAGTGTAAAGTCCAAGGCTCCTCCCCTTGCTGAAAACACACCTGTGTACTTTATGATCCAGCTCACTCTATGAAACTCACTGTAAGAGACGTGAACAACTCTCTTCGTGCACTGAAGTACAGGTAAGAACCAAAGAGATTACTGTAACCTTTGTATTGTACCTTTAAATGTTAGCTCACAATGTAAAGAGCAACAGCTACAATACAGATTTATAAATATCCAACTGTGGTAAATATTTTAGTAATGTAAATGTATAATAGAGTTCAAGTTTGAACTGTGACGTTTTTTTTTAAGTTCAACCAGTTATTAAATGTTTATAGCTACTGAGAAACATGTCTGAAAATCTGTCCTGAAACCTGCTAGATAAATATTTAGACTTGTCCTGATGACGACAGGGGTTTCTTGTTGAACTTGTTCTTCCCCATACCACACTGTGTTGACTCTGAATAGAGGCCTGTGAAGATCCCCATTACACTGAGTGGAATGCCACACAGACTCATTATACGTGCTTGCAAATATTTACATGGGCACAATAGCTGAAGCTTTGCTCTGTAAATGATATATACAGAAAGTCAAGTTAGGTAGAGGACAGCAGAATGTGGTTGTACCCTTGTATTTTGTGTTAAATGAGTCTGATGCTTATTGACAAGAATTTTCTGATCTCTTAGCTAAAGTTTTCGTTCATTAGATCATCACCAGTCCCTTATTCATAAGTACTGGGATAAAACAGGCTATACAGATGTCCTATTTGGTCACACTTTATATGAAGTGTCTTCAGTGCTACATATATGTAATAGTTAGCTACACTGTAAGCTACTTATTGGGTTGATGTTGTATTGAAAAACACTTGTGCTGTTATTGAGGTGGGATACGGGTCAGGGTATGCGCAGGTTTGGTGGTATGGGTTGGTTTAAGGCTGGGTTAAGGTGTAAGTGAAGGGTCAACAGTGTAATTGTTATTGCAGATTAATGACCTTTTTTTGTAAAAAAACATGTATGTACACAATAAGTGCATTGTATCAAATGATTAATTTACATGTTAGTACATAGTAGTTAAAGGCACTTGATTAACCCTTAAATGCATGAATGTTTCGCCAATCATTATTACATATTCTGGTCTTTAGCAACCTGGATCTATAATCAACATGGATGGATCTCTACCTGTCACGATAATACTCTCCAGATATTAGAGTAACAATTAGAGAAGAATAAACTAAAGCAAATTTTGTTAACTTTTGGAGCTTTGAAGGGTTCCGTTTGAGCAGATGTTTTATACCATTATCACTGTCCTCATCAGAGCTCATTTCCCAGTACATTCAGCATCTCATATTCGCCATCGCAAACATATTCTCAAAACTATTTTTTTTTTACATCTTCAAAATCAATATTTTGATCGCTGACAGCTTCTTCACCAGATCAAGTGACAGTGACACTAATATTTGATTGCGTTCAGTTCTTGCTCTGCAGTAAATCACTGAGTCATTTCAAGTTTTGCTGATCGTACTTCCTATTCTTTTGTTTTCTGCCTGCGGTGACTATGAGTGAAACATCACTACATCATTGTATATCAGACATGAATGTGAATTGCACTTATTCAGGCATCAAGGATTCAATTATTTTTGTGCCGAAAAAAATATACTCACACTACTACACAACTCGGGTCGTCAACGACCCTATACAATTTTTTACACAAAATAAATGGGAAAACAGGGATTCTTTTATATATTTTTTTCTTGTTATGTGGTTTATAATAAATTAATTGAGGAATACTAAGAATGTTGATATCTAACTTTAAAAAATGAATGAGATGGAGGGTATAGTTAATGACGTCCCTGGTCACTAAAGATATGGGTTTAAGCGTTAAAAGTGGAAAAAACTATTTTTTTTATAATTAAATGTGATTTGCACTATATAATAGTTGTGATCTTTCAGGGATGGAATCTAGCATGAGTCTCCTGTCCGAGAAGCACTTCCTGTGCTCTCTGTGCGAGGACATGTTCAGCAGCCCAGTGACAACACCCTGTGGCCACAGCTTCTGTAAAATGTGTCTGCGCACGTACTGGAGCCGCAGCGGGACAGAAGAGTGTCCGCTCTGTAGGAGGGCCTTTGGCTCCAGACCACGTATCAGTGTGAACCGCATACTGGCGGACGTCACCGAAAACTACAGGAAGACACGCATGGCTGCTAAATCAAAGTTTTTTAGTATGGATGAACTTCAAGATGAACCTGTGAGTGCATCATTTTAAAAAAAATCAATCATTTTAAATGATACAGCATTCCTGAAAACAACTTAATTCTGTGGTTTTGTTCTTTACTCATGTACTTCAAACAGAAGAATCCAGGAGAGGTGGATCAAATTATTCAGGAAAGAGTTCAAAAGATTGAGAAACTTCAGAATTCCTTAAAGTTCCTAAAGGTGAAACATGATAACAATAAATGATGAGCAACTGTTTTATATTTGGGTGAAATATTATTTTAAACTTACTTGCTAATAAAACATTTTTAACCAGACTTATTACAATTATTTCTAAAAGAAAAACTGTTCTTTCTCTAAACAGAGCTCATGTCTCCGAGAGGTTCAGGAAAGTCAGAGGGTGTTTTCTTCTCTGTTGAGCGCCTTAGAGAACGGCCATAAACTGGTAGTTGAAGCAGTGGACAAGAAACAAAGAGAGGCGGAGAAAAGAGTTGAAAGACTTGTAAAAGACCTGGAGAAAGAAATCCTTGAACTGGACAATGGACACACCAACCCAGAGCTCTTGAATGACAAGGAGCGTCTTAAAAAGGTAATCCCATTTCTTGTTGTATTTGTTAGCAGTATTCTTTCTTTTTGCTTTTGTGTTACTTTTTTCTATTCTTTGTTACGTTATGTCATTATGTTAATAGCAAAGGAATTATTCTCCCCCCAAAAAATTTATCATTTAATCACCCTCACGTTGTTCCAAAACCGTATACTCAAAGTTTTTCAGTAGAAGATGAAAATTTTTTAGAAGACTCTTTATGCTGCGTTCCACACAACTACAGTTTAATGATCACATCTGCTCCAAAAATAACACAAAAAAAGTTTTCTGAAGTCATGTAATAGATAAAAGCGAAAGAACAGACTGCAATTTACGCTGTTCTCATCATTAAATCTTCCCCTCTGCCATAACTCTCATGTCTCGTTCTCCATCCCATAAACTGTCACATCGCATTTGGTTGTGAAATTAGCACATTGATTTACAGTGAATCATGTTTTAAATATCATTCTGATCCTTTCACAAATCTCACGGCTTCAGGAGGCTTGGAATATAATGCATGAGTCTTGTACCATCATAATTAAGAAACCATCAAAGTAATTGCTCACACATAGTTATTGCTTTAATGTAAAGCAACATGCAGTAGTCTAATAGTCTCTTGGCCCTTCCTCGATAGGCTCTACTCTTCAGATAAGACGACAGCATAACAGAAACCCCTACAAAATCCCAACAAAACAGAACATTAAACACTAACAGATCTCCTCCAAAAACACACAAATAAGGGTTTTGTTTAGTTTCACTGAGTTTAAGTTTAGTTTTTTTGTTTGACTGTGTTCCCGATCATTATTAGTTTCCATGGTTTTTGATTTTCTGAATTATTTTTTAGAGTGTTGTTGATATATGAACCTTGAACTTTCATTTTATGGAAAAAAGCTGTGTGAAATTCATCAAAAGTTTTCCTTATTCTTACATGGAAAAATTATGGATTTGAAACAACATGAGGGCAATTTTCATTGGTGTACTATTCCTTTTAACATGTATTGCATAGTAAAAAATAATCTTTCTTTTTTCATCTATAGAGCTTCAGTCAAATACCGCGAGCAATGAGAGACTGGTCTAAAGTCACACTGGAGACTGATCCTTGTGTTGGCGTCACCAGCCAGGCTGTGGTTGACTTCATGGATACGGTCATGGTGGAAGCTAAAAGACTTTCTAAAGCTGGTATGATTGAAATAACACTATGCTTTTGCCTGTTAGTACTAAACATATTTCTCACAGTTTCTTCTATTTATCTTATATATATATATATATATATATATATTTTTTTTTTTTTTTTTTTTTTGCAGTTAGAAATTTTAAACTTCAATGTTTTGGGGTCAAAAGCTGTACAATTTCAACATTTGCTTCTTAAAATGGGCAATAAGTATAGAAGCCTGTTTCTGCGATGGAATAAAAAGAGTTTATATTTCACAATTCACATTTTTTCAGAATCGTGAGTAATAAACTTGGAATAGCGGTTAATAAAGTCACAATTGTGAGATATAAACTCGCAATTGCAAGAAAAAAATCTGAATTGTGAAATATAAAGTCGCAATTGCAAGTTTCTATAAAGTCCGAACTGTTTAAGATAACTTGCTAAACGGTGACCTTTGAGTGCCTCTTAAATGTAAGAATGTAATACTTTTAGCAAGCTGGCATAGATTTTTTATGCCATTTATGTTTCATGTGCAATTTGTTCCTTTTCAGAACTGAAGAGGCTGCAGAAGTACTCAGGTGTGTTTTCATTGATGTTTTTATAGAATAAGTTTTCTGTCATTACGAGTTCCTCTGGAAAGCCAATCGTCTCACTTCCTTTTTAGTTGATGTTAATCTGAATCCCCGGACAGCTCACGCGTACCTCTACGTCTCTGAGGACCGAAAGGAGGTTAGACACGCCAATAAGCGTCAAGAAGTCCCAGAGAACCCCAAGAGGTTTGACCGGGTGGCCAATGTAATGTCCAAGGAAGCCTTCAGCTATGGAAGACACCTTTGGGAAGTGGAGGTTGGAGACAAGACTGACTGGGATTTGGGTGTAGCCAGACAATCTGTCAACAGAAAGGGAAAATTCACAATATGTCCAGCCAATGGCTTCTGGACACTTAGCTTAAAGAATGGCACCCAGTATGTTGCCAACACAATCCCACCAACTTCCTTTAGCCTCAGTCACAAGCCCAAAAGAGTGTCTATTTACCTGGACTATGAGGGGGGACGTGTGTCTTTCTATTGTTTGGATACCGGGACTCATATCTACACTTTCAAAGATACTTTCACAGATAAGCTCCACCCCATCTTCAGCCCGGGACGACCCCATGGGGAAAAGAACACTGCTCCCCTTATCATCAGCAGCAGCTGTTGCAGCATCTGAAACAATATGCCAGCCATTACAGCTTTCACTTCCTTTACCACTGCCGTTATGAGGTGCAATTATTAGAATTATTACCACACATATTCCCTTTTATTTATTACTGGTGCTTCTTAAAGCCTTATTTAAATTACAGACATGAATGATAGGATACCTCAAACTCTGCGAGTTTTTCCTGACAGGTGGATATTTTTTTCTAGGGGATCAATTTCAATTTCTTGACCTGCTGGACAATATAACACGCAAAAAAATAAAAATAAATAAATATAAAAAAACAATCCCATTGACTTGAATTAAAGGAGGGACTGAAGCTGGAATTTGAAGACTGAAATATCACTAAGACCTGGGGTCCGACCCTTTTGACTTGGGCTAATAAGTGCCTACCTTGTATATCCTAGCAAAAAATAAGTGCTCTTAATATTACTGAACGTGCACTTGCATTGTACGTAAAATCTTCAAAGTATATTTTTAAAAACTACTTGCTGATAATATAATATTAACAAAATAAAAGGCCACAATAAGTATGAGCACACTTTCAAGACTGTTTCTTAACAGACTTTTAAAAATGTTTTATTTTGTAATAATGTCAAAAAGCATAGCAATGCCCTGCGACACCGTAGCACGTTTTGTGCGGGCAAGTACCACTGAGATGTTCTCTGTAAAATGTAAAAAAAGAGAAGTTATTATTACAATTTATATGAGTTACAATAATCAAATGAAGATGATGCATTTCTTTAAATGAACAAAATGGTCCGATCTAAACTTTTGAAAACATAAGAGTTTCTATAACCCAAATGTGCAATAGCTACAATTGTACTTTCTTATTTATTTATTCCTTAGATGTTATTTATAACTTTACACATATTCCCTTGTCACATAGACATGAAAGTAAGACGTTAACATACTTGTACTCGCTCTGTGAACTTTTATGAAAGCGAAATGAATGAAAGGTAGTAAGAAACGATGGAGTTCGCTTCAAGGAACAATAAGGCGAAGGATGAAAAAGAGGACTAGATGGACGGGTTGGGGATCGAGGAGCGCGAGGGCGAGAGAACAGCGAGTCATTGTGCTGGTACACCAGGCACTGGGAGACACACTCAAGACACATTAACGCATTCACACGCTGACACGAACGCGCACATAAGCGCATGCTCCTGCCCACCGCTACACAGACCCGAGCTGGCATCCCAGAGGGCAGCACTACACTCTCAAACATACACCCCAAGTCTCATTAACCCAGGCTGAGCCTCTCCAGAGATCTGAATCTGTAGGTTTCACCTCGATCGCAGGTTTATGGCATTTCAGGTCAAGCTCTGTTTCCAGATCGAAGGAACCCAAAACTAGAAGATAGAGGATTAGCAGATGAGTGGCTGTGGAAGGAGTTCAACTTCAGGGACTACATTGTCGTCAATCAGGTAACAACAATTTTAGTCATTTATCTTGGAAATCAGAAGTTAATGGTTCAGTAAATAACTTGAAATGTAACTAAAAGGTTATTTTCTTAAACAGCATTTGAGTGTTTTTTGAGGTTTATCATTGAGACTAAGTGCTTATGCAGCACGGCATTCAGATTGGACATAAACAGACCTAAGTCTGCTTGGCCCACTCTGAACGTTTCAAAGAAAGCTTCTTGTGTCCAGAGGCTCCTCATGTTTTTCTGAGATAATCCACTCACCCCACCAGGCGTAGCTCTACACCCACCACAATGTGAAAAGGACCCATTCTCTCCGATGTATAGTGAATCCAGTAATGCTCACTGTACATAACAGTTCCTAAATATTTATGTGTAAAGCCACATGAATATTTAAAGGAATGTTCTGGTTTACAAGTTAAGATGCATAAATAGCATTTGTGGCACATTAACAATTTCCTCTGAAAATGATAAAAAAAAAAAAAAAAAAAACTAGAAATTCATCGGACCAGGGAGTAAACAATGAAATAAACACCATTTTAAAGGCATTGCCACAAGTTACACTACACAGTTTTAGCTCTGATTTTCCACTCGCCGACAGTTTGCTGTCTGTATTTTCAAAAGCACACAATCTGAGAGATTCGCAGATGTCTGAGAGGTATTTAGCAGGTTAAATATCTAGATATGCCTGGTATTCAGCTCCTGCAGAGTGAAATGTGTTTTGACAGCAGAAGACATCAGTGATGACAGACAGTTGTGTTGTGTGAAAAGAACAGCAATCTTTGAAAGTCCTATAGTGTGTGGGTAGGAGTAGACATTACGCTTGTTAGCTTGTGACTCACTTCATAACGTCATAACCACATAACACCACTAAACCAGACGATCGACGCACACATCTAATACAAGAAATGCAGTGGTTTACCTGGAAATCTACTCACGGGAACAATGTCCAAAAAACTTCATTTACGTAGTAAAGTAGTCCCACTTCAAGGTCGATTTAGACATCTTGAATAATAAACATTTAATACATAAGTATATTAGCAAAAACCTGAGCACATTTCTGTTGGAATGCTGAATGTTTACTTATTTACATATCACTGTAACAGAAAGATTTGCTTGTTTTAAAACCAATTTGAGAGACAATTTGAAATGATCTTCTGTTGTAATTGACATTACTCTCTCAGAAAGTAAATTTTACCTTTAGTGGTGCAATAGCTTGACACTAGTACCCTCAAAGGGACATCTTTGTACCTCATTTACCCCTAACAGAACATACCACTTCTCTAGAGTACTTATATGCACCTTTTAGGGGTTGATAGTGTACGAAGTCCCATTGAGATACAGTGTCAAGCGATCACACCTGAACCAGATTATCAAGATCTTCTAGATCAAGTGTGTATATCTGCAGGTTGGAGTAAAGGGTGTGCCGAAAGATCTTTGCAATTGGTCTTGAAAGCTGCCTGTTAGAGAGTAGGGTAGGGTTAGGGGTTAGTTTTTTTGTTGTAGCATTGTGTACCTTTTTGGTACGCCTCTACCTTTTGGCAAGCCTATTTCTCCAATCTGCAGCTATCCCAGTCTTTTCCAGATTACTAGAAACTTTCAGGCTGTTGCGTTCTGGCAGGTTGTAACAAGACTTTGCAGGACATTGGCCCCCCATGAGCAGGATTGGACAGCCCCAGTTTAACTTGAGCCCACATCCTCTCTTCAAAAAAGGGGTTTCCAGTCCTGCTCTGTGAGGGCAACATTTTTTCTGGAGTTTAGCTCCAAAAAACCTGCCTGGAAGTTTCTAGTCTTCCCAAAGACCTTGATTGTCTGTTTCTGGTGTGCGTGGACAGAGCTAAACTCCTCTGTAAACACCCTCCAGGAGAAGGAATGGGCATGCCTGCTTTAAGAACATGAATGTTTAGAAATTTTGAATGGTTTAAAGAATCTTGAAGAATCCTTGTCAAGACTGCAAGTTCTATCAGCATGTGTTCTGAGATTTTGTATACTGTAAACAGTAACTTACTGTAACTTATACACTTTCCTCTCTTCCAATCTTTAGGTCCGCTAGGCAGTCTACTACGCTGTTTCTTTATTGGAACTCACTTTGTCTCACTTTGGAAAGGACTTTGTCTTCGCTCTTCTCGCTTCTCCACCTTGAAGTGTCTCGAAGGTTTCTGTCTGTGCCATCCATTAGACTTTTCCAAGTGATCATTCTTGGAAAAGATTCATCATGGCAACCACCGGCATGCAGCTGCTCGGCCTGGTCCTGTCCATCATCGGCTGGGTTGGCGGGTTCTTGGTGTGCACCCTTCCCATGTGGAGGGTCACTGCCTTTATCGGGAACAACATTGTAACGGCGCAGATCACATGGGAGGGCCTGTGGATGAATTGCATCTGGCAGAGCACTGGGGAGATTCAATGCAAGGTGTATGACAGCCTACTGGCTCTTCCGAGTGACATGAAGGCCGCCCGGGGTCTTACAGTTCTCGCTTTGCTCATCTGCACCCTGTCGCTCACGCTGGGTGTTCTGGGTATCAAGTGCACCCAGTGCGTGGGCCTCCCAAGCCTCAAGGCGCGTATGGCCCGCGTGTCTGGCGTGCTCTTTGTCATCGCAGGGTTCCTCATCCTTGTGCCCGTCAGCTGGACGGCCCATTCCATCATTAGGGATTTCTATGACCCCTATGTGGCGGCCCCTCACAAACGCGAGCTCGGCCCCGCGCTCTACCTGGGCTGGGGGGGTTCGGCTTTGCTGTTGATCGGTGGATCGCTCCTCTACGCAGGGTCCAATCCCCCTGGGATTCCCTCCTCTCCCACGTTTAGCAGCGGCGACAGCAGCCCACGCCGAGGAGGCGGAGCTGGCCAGGTCAAGGGTTATGTTTAATGACCAGCAGCGACACGCCGGCCGCCAAAAGCCTTCTCTGCTAGAGTTTCCCATTGTGATAGATTCAAGTTAATTCTCATCTATTTTTTATCATTCAGAATATTTCTGTAGTATGATGGAGGTAGTGAATAGAAATGTGAAATCAAGTTTCCTTGCCACATCTAATGTCCACTTATAAGTCTGTCTTTTTCTGTATGTGTCTGTTATGTTATTCAATAATAAAACTTTAAATCCTTTGTAATGTCTTCTCTGAATTCTTCGTATTCCGTCTGTTCAAGAAGATGCTGAGGATTCCACTTAGTATCTGACATTCTGTGTAGCGCAGACACGTTTAATCATGTTAGGTACAATAAGATGGATAGTTCACACAAAAATGAAAATTTTCCTCATCATTTACTCACTCTAATGTCATATCAAACCCATATGACTTTCTTTCAGCTTTAAAACTCAAATTAATTAAACATATCTGTCTCTCCATTGAAAGCTCAACCGTGCTTGCCTGACGCACGAGATCAAACCTTAGTGGATCTCACACACCAAGCAAGTATGTTTGAGATTGTATATATGCTTTGATCAATATTAATATGTAAATAAAAGCCTATTAAATCTGTTCATCGTATAGAGCGTTCTTGCCTCTTCAGGAGACTTGTATTAAACCGCTTGATTCATATGGATAACTTATGTGATGTCTTTAAGAGCTTTATAAGGAATGGAATTTCAATGGAGAGACAGAAATCTCTCTAGTTTCATTAAAATATCTTCATTTGTGTTTTGAAGATTAACAAAAACTTATGAGTTTGGAATAAGAATTGTTCTTAAAGGAAAATGCACATACATTTTTTTTAAACATTGTTCCAACCTTGTGTGATTTTCTTTCTTCACAAAATAGATATTCTGAAATAGATATTTTTGTCCAAACAATAGTCCAAACAACATTGGAGTGGACTATAAAAATTATATCAATATGTAGAATATTTCGGGTATTGATAGGATATGTTCATAATTTAATGTTAGTAAATCAGATGTACCAAAATAGTTCAATTTAATGAACACATATTTTACAAGGATTAACCCTTATTTTACAACAGTAGGCCTACAACTGTTAATCGGCCAAAGCAGATAATCTAATACTAGGCCTGACTGATATATTGGTCTTTTAGACATGTCTAGAAAACAGAAGCAAGAAGCTTTGATAACAACGGAAGGCAAAGTAACAGCTGGAATCATCCAATCAACTTTCGATTTTGCTAATTTAATGAATTCAAAACGGAAATACAGAATGTAGACTCTCATTTAATCTGATTAAAACAGTACATAAATCTTACATGGGTCTTTTTAAGGTCATAAAGTTAAAGATCATTCACAAAGTTTGGGAGAGAATATCAGATACACATTTATGCAATCTACAATTGCATATAAATCTCATGTAAACAGTCCAGCTGATGAAGACACTTTCGGCTCATGTTGTCTTGACCCTCTGAGCATCTCTGGCTATTGTTGTTATGGGGGCTGCTCTGCATCTATAGACCGCAGTACAATACCACTGTATGCTGCAGCACAGCATTTACAATAGCTGCATTGTTTACTGCGCCAGGTAGTGACTCATGTATGACCTAATGCTACGACTGAAAATCCTGGGTTGTATAATATAGAAAAGTGCTTATTGTTGTCTTGACTGCTAGAGAATAAAGGATGGAGAAGCCTAAGGAGTGGTTGGCACAGGGGCTTCTTTTTATATATGGGACAATATGTCTGCCAGGGTGACATAAGTTGTGCCCCAGCTGACCTACTATACACTATGTACTGATACTACGCATTCTCACTGTATTCTTCCATCAAGTGTATGAGAGTTATTGAAAATATGAAGGTCATTATGTCATCCAGCATCAGTCTGATCACTCCTGCACTGCTAAGAAAAGCTGTGACAGTTGAGTGCATGAAGTGTTTAACATTCTTGTTGGACTGTTCAGTATGAACACTCACACTATTACAAAATGGCTTAGAATAGTGCATAAGTACACAAATTGGGACACACCTGTAACATTCAGGGAAGGTCAGGGCATTGTTACATTCAGGTAGCTCTTTCACAGTACTTAGCCTACACATGTAGCTACAGAGGGTTGGAGTTTCAGTGTTGGTTTCATGCAGCAAATTCATTGCATTATATAACAAAAATGCAGGGCACAGAAATATTGTTATGCATATTTCTCAGTTACCAGTATGATCAATAAAACATTAATTTGTTGTATAGTGATAGCACTAGAATGGGCAACATAATACAAATCTCTCTCTCTCTCTCTCTCTCTCTCTCTCTCTCTCTCTCTCTCTCTCTCTCACACACACACACACACATGTGGAAAACGACAGACACGAAGGATATGTTTATTATTACATATTTTATTATAAATACGAATGTAATTTAATAACAAAGCATACTCTTTTTTTTATCACTCTGGCTATACAGGGAGTGACTAATGTTTCTGTAACTTGGACTTTTATTTGACATTCGCGTCTTTCTTGTGCGCATGCGTGTGTTACCCGGCAGTGAAACTCGCTTATTCACACAGGTGAACAACAGCAAAACAGACTCCGAGATCGTCCCGATATCAGAGATTAGACATGGGCAAAGGCGGCGGAACATTTGAGAGACTGTTGGGTATGTATTATATTTGATGTTTTCGGTGTTAATTCTGACTGACAGACCAATGAGTCTGTTAATGCTAACACTAGCCCAGCTTCAATAGTCACGGTAATGTTAGCCCTCAACATCTATTGTCTTTATTTTTCCCATCGAACATTCAAACACACCAGTGACACGAACTTAAACATGACATTGCGACTATCCTTTTCAGTTCAGTTCAAATTTATTGTGTTGTTAGTGTCCTACATAAATCAATTAATTTATCTTATGTAAGCTAGTTAGCAGCGCATCGGAGCTAAAGCTATTTTCAGGCCTCTATTTCACAAGCTACAAAAATCATAAAATAACAAATCATGTAAGGGTTTTTCCCTTTATGTAATCCGTCGTGTGTGTCTAATGTCATTGGCAGTGAATTTTGTTTGTCATTGACAAAATTTGCTGTTGGCAAGGCAATTCATCTATACAGCACATTTAATTTGGCATATTGTAATTGCATTTCAAATAAATATTTCAGTTTTCAGTTGCTCACACCTTTTGGAAAAGTGTCATTTGAGGATTTTGAAGGTGTATTTTAGTGTATTCCCGTTAGTCACGGTTGGTTCTTCCTGTTTGCTCATGTAATCGAGAGCTGCTATAAAGAGAGAGAGGATGTTTTGGTCCACTTACATACAGATTCACCACATAACAGTAACTTCCTGTTTCACACATCAGTTGCTTTTCCAAGACTTCACAAAGCTTTATCTGTACATCTATCTATCTATCTTGTAATTGTGCAATATTGATTAAATTGTGTACATTTCTGATTTTGAATTAGGTAACATGTACAATAATTTTAAAGTGAGATATCAAACAACAAAATAATCAATTAAAGTTTTCTTTCTTTTTTGTGAATATTGTGTAATTTGTATTTTGACTGCTTCACTAACGCTAGTTAGCAAGTTTTGTTAGCTTGATTTTTTTACAATGACTGAAGAAAATCTGATTTTATCTTAATGTGTAAGGTCACTCACTGTCCAGGACCACGATTGTTATTTGCAAAAGTTAATTTTAATGGACGGAACCAGATTTGCCGACCTGTACACAATGTACTCAATGGTTGGACGATCAACAGGATTGCCTCCGGTTGATTTGCTTTACTTCTACACCTACCTGATAGAGTAACCGAGCATAAAGAGAAACTGAGGGCATATAAATTGTTAGATGCCTATTTGCTGAATGGTCACATACACGACTTGTGTGGTACTTTCCGAAGTTCTGCCCAGCCAGCGCCAAGGCCAGAAGACAACCATGTAAAGAGTGACATTACAGTGCAATTTTAATGATGTGAATATTTTCTAGAAATAAAAAAATTCCAGATACAGCAAATACATTTTTTAACTTTGTATTTGATTATTCTTTCTTACAAGATTCTTCAAAAAGTCTAGTCACAAATCACAATCAATCACAACAATGTATACAATCAAAGATGATTCACAATTAATCACAATGGTTTAGAAGACATTATGCGATAAAATTTAAAAAGCCTGTACTCCGTAGATTCTTGCACCCAACAACACAACAAGATGACATTTTAAGCTCCTTATACAGCCGAATTTGTGCTGGTTTGTATTGGCCGCCTCCAGTTTTCCCTTTGTTTTGCCTCCAGCTAACGCCGTGACATAATTGTGACGTCAGCTCAAAAAGGGTCTTTACTGTCCAACCTGAACATGTTTTTTCCCCATGTTTCAGTAAACATATCTTGATAGAATTGATTCTGATCAGACATGTGATCCCTCCAATCTTTACAGATAAGGCTACCAGCCAGCTGCTGCTGGAGACCGACTGGGAGTCCATTCTGCAGATATGTGACCTCATTCGACAAGGCGATACGCAGTAAGAACATAAAACATTTGGTCATGTTTGCATGTCAGTCAAAGAGTAGGAGTCATAAATATTGCCTTGACTTCCTTATATACTGTTAATGACATTTCCCACCACCAGGGCAAAATATGCAATTGGTGCCATCAAGAAAAAACTCAATGACAAAAATCCACATGTAGCGCTGTATGCTCTTGAGGTAAGGGTCAATCCTCTTCATTATATGTTGAGCACTCTAGACCAGGGGCTTTCAAACTGGACGCAAAAAAGAAATTGAGGATAAAAAGTTTAAAGATAAATTGTAAAAAAAAAACTTGGAATAAATGACAAATACATTAAAGTGCCCCTATTATACTATTTAAAATTTTGTTTTGGAGGTCTCCTACAACAGGTTTCATGCATTTGCATTTTCCGCTTTAATCAACGTCTTGTGCAGAGTTGAGCTCGCAAGCTTTTCAAAGTATACTCCTTTGGTCGTGATCACGGAAAGACGAATTTGGTATGAGTGCACTATCTTGTGGACTTTGTTTTCAAGCGCTCAAGTCACTCGCATATGCACCGTTGAACGTGTGTGTGGACATCCGCGGCGCGGACCCTCTTGATGACAGAAATTACGTAACGCGGACGGCAGAAGTATACAGTACATTGGGCTTTAGAGCGCCTGTTGCAAACCATTCATAAACAGACGGAGCCATCTGACCAATCAGAGAAGAGGAGACCAAACACAACAGGGGCACGTTCAAGCTCAAACCGGTGCGCAACGTTTTGCTGCTGTTTCCGTGTTGAACAACATGTTTCATGGAAACTGTGTGCAACAGGGTTTGAGATACGTTTTCTCTTGTTTGGTGGGTGTCTAAAATGAGAGCCCAATCAGCAGCAACATGTATATAAACCACGCCATATTAAAGAGACAGCTCGCACAATGGATCCAAGTAAAGTCGTTTACAAATGTGTCTGCTGCAGCTCGGTATACGCAACAATTGAAGATATTAGGAGACATGTTTGTCGTAAGAGTTTTATGGTAAAGATATAGCATATCAACAGTGATCAGCAATAATGATAAGCCTAAATGTGATGATACACAGGGCAACTTTTTGAGCATTGTTGCTTGGGCACTTTCACATTGAAAATGGGCAATACATTTCTATCTGGATAATTTAGATCGGTCGTGGGCCCTGTCTCTCATCTGGTTGCCCGTTGACGACAACATTGCCCACCAACATTGCTCAAAAAGTTGCCCTGTGTATCATCACTTTAATACTCAAAATAAAAATAATAAGGCCATATAGATCATAACACAGTCTCGGAGACAAGAAGTGGAATATCCTTCACTTGAAATGTTTGTCTTTTCATCCTGAAATGCGAGGCAAATGTTGGATCACAATAATAAGGAACCACAGTTTCCACAATCAGAGCAGAGGAGGCTTGCTGAAAGAAGGGGATTAAAAATACTGAATCTGCGAACAAACTGTTTTCAGACACTGAGAAATGAGGTCATGCAGCAATGTACTGTATATTATGAGAAAATGAAAGTGTTTTTTGACCATGGATGCATGTAAACCTATTGTAGGAGACCCCAAAACAAAACTGAAAACCTTTAAAATAGCATAAGAGTAGCACTTTAATGTTGGGTACATACAAGAGATTCTAAAAAGAAAAGTTTTGTATTGTGCTCCCGATCAGTCAAGGTCATGTGTGTAAGTTAGCATTTGCTTGTCAACAGGTCCTGGAGTCAGTGGTGAAGAACTGTGGCCAGACGATTCATGATGAAGTGGCCTGTAAGCAGACAATGGAGGAGCTGAAGGAGCTGTTCAAGGTGATTGCTGCTAAATTCAACCTGTCTGTCCTGCAGACTGTTGCTTTAAGAGTCTTTGGCCCCGCCAAATGATCTTTCCAAGTGGGTCAGACCCAGTGAATCATGCTAAACTGTACTTCCTGATTGTGTCATCGTCGTCACATGTTTATTTTGCTGAGGGGAGTTCCAGAAGTAATCAGACAATAAACTTTGGATTTGGAGTTCTTTTGTTGATTTTCTGTGAGATTGACAACCCCAGAGAAGGATTTGAGGTGGCTTGATATATTGTTGTTCTCATGTGTGTGTTTTTATGAGCTGGTTAGTCAACTTCTGAGTTCAGAGCTCAGAGCTTGTTTTTTAAGCCATCACTGAGAGAATGTGACTCTTCTGTGTTTAGAAACAACCCGAACCGAATGTGAAGAACAAGATCCTTTATCTGATCCAGGCCTGGTCTCACGCCTTCCGCAACGAGCCCAAGTACAAAGTCATCCAGGATACCTATCAGATCATGAAGGTGGAAGGTAAGATTCATAAACTAAAGGGGAGTTCACACATACAGCAATTTGCAGTAACCAAAATGATATATTTATACACTACTGCAAGTTAAACAAAAATTTGCCAATGCAAAATAAATAGCAAAAACATTCGATTCGTTTTTAAATTAGAATGTCCGTAAAATAAGATGTGATTTTTGAATGGTGATTGACTTCACTCTCCGTCTCTCGCATAGTCGTGTCCGCACAGCTTTCATAGCACCGTGGATGGAAGTTCGACACACGTGCAGTGCAATTGATTTACAGTCACGCAGACAGTCACGTATGCAAGTTTGTGACATTAGATGCTTACTAGATATTCAAAGACTTGTTTTAACGATATAAAGGTGTATTTGCTGATTGTTGATGGTAGATAAGGAACTATTGTAGCATTTGCCATTATATTACTAATAATAGAAAAAGCAAATGCTATAATAGCTTTAAGTGGACCGTTTAAGTTCTTGGTTTAACAGCTCTGTCTAATAAAAGTATTAGATACTTTGATACTTACTGAAACACTTACAACTGAGACAATAAACTAACAAAGATGGAGAATGGGAGCTCGGATGCTCAGGCACTGGCGTTCTCAGCGCTTTCAAAATAAAAGTCTCACTTCCGACACATTGGCCATTAAAGAAAAACATATCTGCCAGCCAGTATCGATAATTAAAAACTGACAAATATCGTCTGATATATTGGCCTTGATGATATATCGGTCACTGGTTTTGCGCATTTATGCTGCCTACCAACAATGTAAGGGGATCCAACTGTACAAACATCTACTATGACAACAATACAGAATGCTAAAAATGCTGTATGTGTGGATGTGGCATCACAACAACAATAGTTGCTTATTGACCGCTATGACACTTTCTAAAGAAATACAATCACTTCTATTTGATCAGGTCACGTCTTCCCAGAGTTCAAGGAGAGTGATGCCATGTTTGCAGCAGAGAGGGTAAGAATAACTGTTGTGTAAAGCGAATACGTTCTACACACTCTCTGGGGTTTGGTTTGTCATGTTTTTTTTTTCTTTTTTTTTCAGGCCCCTGATTGGGTGGATGCAGAGGAGTGTCACAGATGTAGGGTTCAGTTTGGTGTTATGACCCGAAAGGTACAGACCGTTCCTTTGATAATCTACCATACTGAGCTATATAATGTTTATGAAGTAGCCTATATCAGTGTTTCTCAAAGATGTCCTGAGGACCCTCACCACATTTTGTATGTCTCCCTCATCTAACACCCTTAAATAGGACACTATTTGAGGGGTCAGCCATTTTTAGTGGTGTCCGAAACCATGCTGTATGTTATCGAGTGCACTCATTCAATCCCACAATGCACCGCAATAACGAGTATACAACCGATGTGCACTCAACGGCTAGAGAATACCCATAATGCACTCTGACTGTCACGTCGAATGAATTCCCGCGTCTCGCCCTTGGCTGAATCATCCATCCATTTTCTAAGCTGCTGGTCCAATGTGGGTACAGTGTAATATCATGCTGGTATAAATTCCTTTTTAGATGATTATTGTTTAATTATAGTTTATACATGCTAGTTTCCATGACAGAGTTCGAAGATGCATCTTTTCATTACTACTGGAGCTGCCAGTTTGCAAAGTTTCAAATGATTTTTAAACTCCAAGCCAAAACTATGCAAAAGCAGCTGCCCATTCGGCGCACTCAGTGGAGTAATGTAGAGAATTTAGGGGGCAATTTCAAATACCGCTTCGAATTGGGTGCCTGACGTGGGACACATCCAAAATGTGCAGTGATGGGGGGGCTCCAGGACAGGTTTGAGAAGCACTGGCCCATGTAAGCTGATCTCATGATGTATAATGGCTGGTGGCTCTTCATTCAGCACCACTGCAGGGCATGTGGGCAGATTTTCTGTGGGAAGTGCTCTTCGAAGTACTCTACCATTCCCAAGTTTGGCATTGAGAAGGAGGTGCGAGTGTGTGAGCCCTGCTTTGAGATTCTCAACAAGTGAGTATATGTGAAGACTGATATCTATAACTTGCTATGTTTTAATTCAATGTTGGGAATTTAATTTATGCGCGAAATTAGAATAACACATAAAACATTTGCGATCAAAGCAGCGTTTCCATATCTTGTGTTCAAGAAAACAAAATCGTCACTTACTGGGTATTTGGTGCTGAATATCTGTTATAAATATGGGAATTTTGCTGCAGTTGGGAAACCATTTAGGCTCTTTTTCCTACATCATAAATGACTTGCAGTTCAGAGCGCGCAGATGAAACGCAGACACGGTCATGTTATCTTGTATTCGGACGCCTTATGTTTGGGAACGCAATCGTGTGAAACGCTTCTGCGAAGGGAATTAACGCAAATCATTCATGACAGACTTTGACTCAGACTTTGACTGAACGATCAAACCAACATTTGAGATGCTGTGATGTGATTGGTCTGCTGGTTAGTCCAGTGATCCAATCACATCTTCTGAGGCAAAGTTATTTTGGTTTGTTTTAATGCATCGAGAGATTTATTCGGTAAATGTGTTTCCATCATAGTTTATGCACATGTCTTCTTAATGGATAAAACAAATTCCACATCAATTAAATTTTTTGAATTTACTCGCATCTTGGCATTTCCATCCAGCTTTTTTTTTTTATGTAAAATCCCCAAATTCTTATTAAAATTGGTGGATAGAACCACAGCTACTGTGTTGTTCATTTAGTTTTTTTACTGTCATGATGCCTATAATAATTCACACAAAAATGAAATCTCACAAAAGGAGATTTTTGTTGTTGTTGTAAGACTCTTCATACAGCTGCCAAATTTTGAAATCAATTGTGAGTCGAGTATCATGCTTGGGGTGGGGTGCGTTTGACACACTACCATTCGAAATAGGGCTGAACGATTAATTGCATTTGCGATAATATCGCAATATGACGTCACTGTCTAAATCGGTGTATAATAGTGATGGGAAGTCCGGATCATTTTACTGACTTGGATCTTTGAATCTCGTTCATCAAAATGAACAAATCTTTTTTCCAAGAAATTTTGTTCATTTCAGCAGAATATAATTACATGTTAACGTCCAAATTCTCCAATACATCTACTTGCGCAACGTTAATCACATTTTGAATAATAGAAAATGTATAATGCAACCAAGGCCCAATGATGAGAAACAGAAAATGATTTATTCATTGCTTAGCTGGGTCTTCAGGCTATGCGGTCTGTTAGTTTACCTCACCTCCCGATCTGAATATTTTGTCACGTCACATAAGCTGAGTTATGCAGTGTGTACCGGATACAGAAATTATTAGTTCACTTCTCGAGTCTTTAGGTTCGAGTCGTTCGTTCCTTTGGCCCCTAAAAGTATGTTGTTATAATATGTAGGTATTTGCTTTAGCAAAGTGATTTTCCCCATCATACGGATAAAGTTTAAAGCATTAACCAACTCTTTACCACATTTTCAGTTTTATGGAAAATAACCATCATGACAGAAATACGCACATTTATAATTTGTAATTGGAGAAAACCTACAATTTGAGACCAGAAACGTATCAAGTAACTGTAAGAGTTAAGAAAAATACTGACTGCGCGCTTGTTTATAAGAAAGTTTGGGAACTCATTTCTGTATTCAATACACCTGTCACGTCACGTGACAAAGGAACAAATGACTCGGACCTGAAGACTCAGGAGGTGAGCTAGTCATTTCTGTCTCCTGTACAGAACCTATTGGATGTTGTGCATGTGCGTTCAACACAAACTGAACGAATCTTTCTCTGAGAAAACTCGAGTCATAATAAAGATTTGTTCAAAATGAAGTAATCGTTCATGATCAGCCCATCACTAGTGTATAACGAATCGTTTACTCAGAACACCTCTGAAATGAGAACGCAAGTGTGCTTTACCCCATTTAGCAAGAGTGGCTAGTAAGAATTAGCCTTAACTATCCACAGTATTTTCAGGTTATTTATATGACAATTGTGTAGAAAATTACCTATTAAATCATTAAGTTTAGATTGGAGTGAGTTGAAACCAAGAACAAAGCAAAAAGCAAGTTGTTGTTAGCTAGCTGCTAATTGTATTTGATTGTATATGGTGGAAAATGAGACTATTATTTAAAATAAACTTTTTTTAATGCTATTTTTTTTAATGCTACTTTTTTATATTGATATTATTATACACCAAAATAATTATCAGGTCTAGCAAAAAAGGATCTTATCGGTGTCTGATAATTGCATAGCTTATATATAATTTGGAAGAGTTTGTAAACTGAATAATTCTCAGCCACAGTCCAGAAGAAAATGAGGGGCCAAAAAAAAAGAGTGAGCAACCAAGTGTAAACAGTGAGGAACAAAAGAAACAAACATCAAGGTAAGAGATCATACATAATATGAGATATCAAAATAAAATAAGCAAAAATCACAAACTGTTTCTTTGCTTTTATTTTAAATTTATTGTCAGTATTGGGCTCGCAGATCAACTGGGTAGGGCTACTTTTAACTGTGTGTTTGGAAGACCATGTTGACCCAGGAAAAACCCTGTAACATATAGGTCTGGCCTACAGGAAAGAACAGTTTATGTTTAATCTATCTAATATTGTGTTGGTCATACCATGCAATTATTTATTGCTTGTATTTGTTGAATAAAACAGAAGATAAAGAGCTTAAAAAAGAATAGCATATTAATTGCTTAAATATCGACTATTTTCCAAAATCGTTCAGCCCTAATTCAAAAGTTTGGGGACAGTACATTTTTGTTTGTTTGTTAATTAATACTTTTTTTCAGCAAGGGTGTATTAAATTAATCAAAAGTGACAGTTGCTCCCTATGCAGATAGTCCCGTATCAGTCACTTATGACTCATCACAGTTAGGTGTAGCTTATGTAGGCATTTGATTGAAAGGTAGCTCACTACGTTTTTGAATGTTGCAACTTTTAATCCCCCCCCCCCCCCACAATATATTGTAATATATTTTTGTATTGTAATCTTATCTTTGAGTTGTCCCTCATGTTCATAAGCCTGCTGACTTCCAGAGATTGACCAGGTTGATTGTGTCTCCTAAACCCTCCTCTTCACCAGCCACCCGTCCCTCTCTCCCCCTCCTAGAAAAGCTGAAGGGAAGGCCGCCAGCGCTGGGCAGTCCGAGCTTCCCCCTGAGTACCTGACCAGCCCTCTGTCCCAGCAGTCTCAGGTAGTGCCCACCGAAGCAGTAAGTAGTTACATTTCATAGAGTGTTCACACTCATGGGCGTCACAATTATGAAGCATGCCACCAAAATGTATAAAAACGGACAATAATACAAGAGTTTAATCATCATCACCAGTTTATTTGGATCTTAAATGCAAAGCAATTTTGAGGCTCATGGGTGAGAGCACATATTACTGTCGAGTTTGTGTGCTTACTGTCAATCCCACTCCAATCAGTAATGAACGCAACATTTAAAGGTGAAGTGTATCATTTCTGTGCCACTAGTTTAAACAAACAGACTGTTTTCAGATTAGTTTGTTTATTTGCTATTATAATTACAACATTGCTAAAAAGTTTGGGGTTGGTAAGATTTTATAAAATGTTTTTGAAAGAAGTCTCCTATGCTTGCGGCGAAGTTCTTTATCGTTCTTCGCCTAGAGCTTAAAAAGACGTTTGAAATACGTGAGCAGTGATATACTGTTAGTGAACATCCCAACGCCGTCCACGCTGCTGAGAGCGAAGGTTAGATGAATATGTGCTGTGCGCTTTCCTCTCGATAACAAGTAAACACAACAAAAATGACAGCGGTGAGAAAACGACACTTAAAGTGTCTCTGATTGGCTACAATGATCAACAAGGGGATATCAGGGGATAGACAGCACTTTCAAACGCTCCCGTGTGTATCTGTGTAAGCACTCGGTGAAGAGCGTAAAGATGTCATAGTTGATCATTGTAGCCAATCACAGACAATTGTGTTGAGCGCATAAACACAATGGCCAATCAGAGGAATTTAAGAATCTGTTCAACAGCGCTCAAAATGCAATAGAGGGAAAGGCTGATATCGTCACATGTTTTATATTTCAGTACCGAAGTTGGTACTTTTGACCACTCACTCTACTCCAGATCCAGATATTTTACATTATTACAGCTCCTTTCTTCCCAATCTGTCCCGAACGCGTCGTTTTCGCTAAAAGCCCCTCCTTCCGAAATATGAAATGTGCTGTGATTGGTTAGCTGGCCCAGTGTGTTGTGATTGGCAGCACGTAGCGCGTGTTCGCAAAATGCCACACTTCTTCATAACTTCTAGTTCTTCTCTAGTGTAAATTGTCAAATGGATTTCAAGCACGGACTTTGCAATACATTTTAACACTAAGTTTGTCAGCCTTGGAAAAAACAGAAACCGAACCGAAATTAACCAGAGAAGATTTCCACGGGAAAGAAGGTGGAGCCTCAGAGCCACACCCACCTATTACATCATCAACACAGACCAATGGTAGTTTGAAGGTGTTTACCAGCCGGGGCGAACAAATCAACTGTTTCCAACTCCCGAAACAAACACAAAATGGACTTCGTTTTCGCCTGATTTTGTTCAATGTTTGGTGTTTGACGTCACAACAGCTTGAAGTATATTGGGGCCTTAAATATCTTTACTGTCACTTTTGATCAATTTAATGCATCCTTGCTGAATGAAAGTATTCATTGCTTTAAAAAAATCTTACTGACTAAAGACTTTTAGTGGTGTATTTTCACACCAATTATGCAGTTTCACACCAAATATAGAGCCAATGTTTTGTCCGGCTAACAGATTGCGGTTTCATTTGGTACCGTTAATAGTGTAGAAATTACACTCTTCACCTTTAATGTAGATGTACAGCATATCAGTGATCATGTCAGTGTCGGTGTTGGTGTTTTTATTTTATTTATCATTTTTTAACTTGCCCGAATCGGTGGAAGGCAGTGATATGACCCCTTATTAATTAATAATTATTATTAATTTCAGTTTAAACTGTAAACTCTTTATGTAATGTTCTTATACCCCCTTTTTTGTAGACCCAATAGTATAACATTTTAATACTGGCCAATATTCTTATTTAAAAAAAAAAAAAATGTGTCAGCCAAAATGTCTATACGTGTGCCTTGCTAATATTTAAATGAAAACAAATTTGAATGAAAATGCGCCCAGCCCCCTCTCCTCACCTGCCTGTTGTTTCGTCCTGACTACCTCTTGCTGCTCTGCTCCTCAGATGCCCCCGAAAAGAGACGAGGCCGCGCTGCAGGAGGAAGAGGAGCTGCAGCTGGCCATCGCTCTGTCTCAGAGTGAAGCGGAGGAGAAGGAGAGAATGGTGAGATGGCTACAAGATAACGCTGCTGTCTGCAGAAATGAAGGGGCACGTGATGATCTTGTGTGTGTGTTTACAGAGACAGAAGAACCCTTACTCTGCGTACCCCAAAGCAGATCCCACCCCTGTGACTTCCTCTGCCCCTCCTGTCAGCACTCTCTACTCCTCAGCTGTGGTAAGAGTCCTTCATTTAAGTAATGAATTGGCGATAACATTTTTCTTTAGAGGCTAAATTGTTCCGCTTTTTACATTTCAGAACTCATCGGCTCCATCAGCCGAAGACGTGGATCCAGAGGTAAAAACAATCATTTAAAGGAATGGTTACACTTGCATTTATTCACTTTGGAGACACTTTTAGCCAAAGTGACTTACAATTGAGTAAAAGCGATTTTAGGCAATAAACACGAAAAATCCTCATTCATTTACCCTCATATCAAGACTATGAATGTATATTAGTAAAGTAAATATGCTGAAGTTAAAAAAAATTAAAAAAAGGTTATTGCAACATTTTATCTCATAATTGACTTTTTTTTCTTACAATTGCGAGTTATAAAGTCCAATTCTAATGGGGAAAAAATACTTATTTTTTTTATAATTGTGACTTTTTATCTTGAAATTTAGACATTTTTTTCTAGCAATGTATGACTTTATATCACAGAATTCTGACTTGATAACTAAAGAAAACTAGAGAAAAAAAAGTAAAAAAAAGTATTAGAAAAAAAGAAAATTAGTAGAAAAAAAGTATTCTTTCCTCAGAATTTGACATAACTCGCTATTGCAAGTTTATATTTCACAATTCTGAGAAAAGAAGTCAGAATTGTGCGAGGAAAAAAATCGCAATTATCTTTTAAATTGTTTTATTCTGTGGCGGAAACAAGCTTCCATACTCAAAAATAAAGTAATATTGTGAAATATTATTTTCAGCTGGCCCGTTACCTGAACAGAACTTACTGGGAGAAGAAACAGGAAGAGGTTCGCAAGAGTCCCACACCCTCTGCTCCCGCTCCTGTTTCACTGGCTGAGCCCGTGCCAATCAGCCAACCAGTGGAAAGCCACGCTCCAGTCCAACCCATCAACATAGTGGAGGTACTTGGAGCTCTAAAATGGATAGTCACTGTTTAACATTACTCATGTTCTCCGCTGAATGTCTTGCGTCTGTTTCTTCAGCAGCAGTATCAGAATGGAGAATCTGAGGAGAACCACGAGCAGTTCCTGAAGGCCTTGCAGAATGCCGTCACCACGTTCCTTAACCGAATGAAGAGCAACCACATGCGCGGCCGCAGCATCACCAATGACAGCTCCGTGCTCTCTCTCTTCCAATCCATTAACAACATGCACCCTCAGCTGCTGGAAATACTCAACCAGCTGGATGAAAAGAGAAGTGAGTCATGTGCGCATGTTTGTGTTTCAGGCCCGTTTCCACCTGGTATCAACATTATTGAACAGTGCTAAATATAGGTGCAAATTGGCCTCCAAAACATGTGATCTGGTCAATGGCTGCATGTACTATTTAATAAAACCGTTAATTATTGAGAACGAGAATAATCTTAATATGGTTTAATCGTCAGTTAGTGAGGTTTTTCCCTTGTGCACTGAAAACGTCAACAAGTGAATTTGATTTTTACTGTTAAATTCTTTTAAATTCAATTTACGTTTTGTAAAATGGGACAATCATTTGGATCAAAACAATATTTAGATAGGTCAGTAGGTAGGGAGTAGTGATGTCAAAAAGATCTATATTTTAATATGTATTGATACCGAAATATCGGAAACGCTCGAATACTCATCTGCAGTATCGATACACCGACTCCAACTGCACATTCACTTTCTTTTCTCTCTGATGGTGAATTGACACACATCTTGCCAAGATACTTGCCAAAAAGCCCATCTTGCCAAGTATTCATGTGAACAGTCAGTTTTGGAATCTAATTAGTTGAGAAAGATAACGCATGTTGTGTAACAGTGCATACGCTCTTAAAGTGACAGCAGCCTAATAAACCTGCTGCTGTCTGTCATGATAATCAAAGAACCAAAGGCGAAGAGAAAATCACTCTCTGCTCTTGACTGAATAACTTCTTCTAAATCTAATTTCTAAATTTATAAACTTCTAAATTGTAAGCATTAATCAGTATTTGATATTTGAAAGCTATCCAGTGTTATTTTACATCTGATTACTTTAATTTCTGTAGTATTGAATGTATATATTGGCATGCTCATTTCTCTCTTTATTCTATTATATTTATTTGTGCTATCGAATGTAATTTGTTTATTTGTTCTCATTTTATTACTGATTGTTTACTTGTCTTTTTTTAAATGTATATAGGGCAGTTTTCCCCATGGTATCAAAAATGGTATAGAATATTGATATTTTTTGCAAGGTATCGTATCGAAGTTGGAAATTCCAGTACTGCTACAACACTAATAGGTAGATAGTTTAGTAGGTATAAGGATTTGGTTGCTTGCTTGGTAGGTTAGGTTTATTGGACGTTATATTGTTTGGTTGGTAGGTGGGTTAGGCAGATTTTTATGAATGATATAGGAGAAGATAAATTCATTGATAAACATTACTAGGTTTTAAAAGATCTTTTTTAGATTACAATTAACTCATTGTTTTTTAGTTATCAGTAGCCATGATACTAATGCACTAACCAATGTTGGCTAATTAGATTATTTTAAAAAATATTTACTAAAATAATTTGAAATAAATTTGAAAATTAATCAATTTAAATAATGATCAAAACTATTTTTTACCTAATCTTTTTGTTTGAAACTTGCAGTGTAGAAAGCTTGATACAAAATGAGCTTTTACTAGTGTATTATTGTAGCTTGGTGGTTTCTCAGAGTGAATTCTAAGGTCTCGAGATGCTGAATGTCGTCTTCTCTCTCTCTATCAGTGTACTATGAGGGTCTTCAGGACAAGCTGGCGCAGGTGCGTGACGCGCGGGCGGCACTGAACGCTCTGAGAGAGGAGCACCGGGAGAAGCTGCGACGGACTGCAGAGGAGGCTGAGAGACAGAGACAAATCCAGCTTGCCCAGAAACTGGAGATCATGAGGCAGAAGAAACAGGCGAGTCGCTTTTCTGTTTACCGTTGAATCACGTGACGAGGGGGGGAAACTGACTGTGATTGGTTGATGCAGGAGTATCTGGAGATGCAAAGGCAGCTGGCGATTCAGCGTCTGCAGGAGCAGGAGAAGGAGAGACAGATGCGCCTGGAGCAGCAGAAACACACCATTCAGATGAGAGCACAGATGCCTGCCTTCTCTCTGCCTTACTCACAGGTGCGCACCTCTACATCCACACTTTTGACACAGGCAGCCTGCCATAGTGTGCAGACGAAGTAATCAGGCATGATGAATAATATTGTAATATAAGTTAACAAGTAAATGCAAGATTTGTATATCTTTGTAGATATATGAAAGTTTTTTTTTTTTTACTAAATTAATACAGGGAATAATATCAAATCATTTTCAAATGAATCAGACTTTCCATCTCTTTATTGCTATTAAAGTTTAAATGAGAGACATTTTAAACATCTCAGTCTTAACCATCTCAGTTTTATATTCATACTAAAGTTACATGACAAAGACGCATCATGAAACTAGTCAAACACTGCTTACAGGCCAAAGTTTTTTATATTTTCATATTTTTCATAAACTATAAATCTGTTGGCTAATCCTTTAATTGATCAGATGAAAAATCCAAAACTTAATCCATTATTTAAAAAAAAAAAAAAATTATTCCACAACCTTGCCAATGTTGTGCACCAGTCAGTGTGAAAATTGAGGGTAATGAAAACAAATATATTTCATGTATCTATATAGGCTGTGCTGTACATTATTTGCAAAAAAGTAATAGTATAAATATTATATTGTTAACAAAAAATCTGATTGCTTGTCATTTAAAGGCAACCCTTTTTTTTCATAAATAACAAAATGTAAATAATGGGTCAATACACGATCAATCCTTATCTTCAAAATGTGTTTTTGTCTTGCCCTGATTCACTTTGGTAAGCCTATTTTAAGTGTTTATAATATTTTTATAATTAGTGTTAAAATCACTAAGTTAAAAATGATGATTAATCAAAACAAAAGCACTAATGGTAACTTGCAGGAGGAATGCAAACGTTCACTCATCTGAACAAAGCAATTATTACATTTTATTCCCTATTACAAGAGTCCCTTTACAGTTACAGCTGTCATAAAAGTACGGTTGCATGTGTTACATGTAGAATTATAAACCTGCATTTAACCTCCAACAAGTATTTTAGCAAAATGTATATTTTAGTCAGAACTAGTGCTCTGTCGCCCCTGCTTCAGTCTGTAAAGTTTAATGGAGACCCAGACAATCATTTCTGTGAAATGGAAATAATCGCTTGAGTTAAAATGCACAGACCCAATGAATTGATAATCCAATTCTGATTGTTGTGATTCTCACTGATTTGATCGATTAGTTGTTGCAGCCTTGTTTGTAATTTTCTGTTTGCAGATGCAGTCGCTGCCTCCTAACGTGGCCGGAGGGGTGGTGTATCCCCCCGCTGGCCCTCCCAGTTATCCAGGCACGTTCAGTCCTGCTGGTTCAGTGGAGGGGTCGCCCATGCATGGAGTCTACATGAACCAGCCCGGACAGACGTCTGCTGGTGGCCCGTACCAGGCCATGCCTGCAGGTCGCCCAAACATCCTTTACCTTTTGTTAACGATTTAACTAGATAAGCTTTCTAATGTGCTACAATTTATTTTTTCACATTTATTAATAGAATCTCTACCCACTGTTTTTTAGATCCCAACATGGTGAACGCTTACATGTATCAGCCTGCAGGCACCAGCGGGCAGCCAGTCGCCCCTGGACAAGCCCCTCCCACAACCACCCCTGCCTACACTAACTACCAGCCCACACCCACGCAGGGCTACCAGGTCAGGACACCCCGTGCAGAATAAAAGCCTTACATTTACCTAAAACCATCATATTCTTTTACAGCATTACAAGTACTAGGGCTGGGTTGAAAAACTGATTTTATCCGATTCTCACTTCAGTGAACCGAAATGGATTCTTAAATGCCAATAATCAATATTTGATTCTGTTGTTTTCAGTTGATGTGTGAACAAAACTTTACGAACACTATTTGTAACGTACTCCCCATCCAATAAATCCAAATACGTTTTGTGGTTTGTTACTTTTGAAATTAAACGTAGGTGTGTCGTTGCTTGTCACCTGCTTTTAAAATCTAAGCCATGAAATACTCAAGTGCCTTTGATTTTTTTTTCTTATAAGTGAAACCATCCCTACACACAAAGAGCACCGAGACACTGAAGTTACACCCCGTGCAGCACTTCTTACATTCCTTGTATTTATGAAACGTAGTCACAGTTTTCAATTAATGTCAATTTTATTAAGAAATTCAAACAATAAGTGCTGTTTTGGCGCTCTTAATGTGATCGCTGTGGCATGTCAGTTTAAGAGCTATTGTGAGCTGATTGTTACGGTACAAAATAAACATGAATGAACATCAGAAGGTATATTGAAAGATACAGTACAACTTACTGAAATTGATCATGTCACGTGTAATCGTTCAGTGAGTGTTTTATCGCGGAAAGATAAAACCGCTTGTAAAGTCATGTAACGTTACGTTTTTCTCAGAAAAAAGCCATTCAATGCGTCCATAAACTCGATAATTGGCTAGAAAAATAACCTCTAAAGAAGAGCATTTTGATAAATGCATTTTGTCATATTCATTATATTTTTACTTAAGCTGTTTTTCAATATTTAATGTATGTTTGAATAAATCTGTGATGATAAACAAGTCTATATGACAGCCACCATTTAAATTTTTATATTTCAAAAACTAATTGGTGTAGAAACATTTATGTCATTAAAAGATTATCACAACTTTATTATAAAAACTGCCTTGTGTAATTTAAATGCATACAAGTCCGTTGTTATTTTAACTGACAGGGTTCCCCACATAGTTAACTGTTTTAGTTGAAAGATTTTTTCCTTCAGGATTAATTGACGTACTGTACCTGATATATACATCCAAATGAATTAATATCGAATTAAATTGAATCAAGATCAGAATTGAATCAAATTTCAAGCTCAATCGAAAACGAATCATGAAATGTATGTCTATTCCCAGCCTTAAAAAAATACTTTTATTTCCTTCAGGAAGTGCAAGTCTGCTTTGTGTAGCATAAAGGTTGAATATTGAGTATGAATGTTTACATGTTGTGTCTCTAGAACGTGGTGTCCCAAGCTCAGAGTTTGCCCCCTATGTCCCAGGCTGCCCCCACCAATGGCATTGCCTACATGGGCTACCAGCCATACAACATGCAGGTATGCTTTACTATATCTATTTACTATTTTCTACAAATTCGTGGCTTGCATTAAACCTGTATGTCTCAGATCTGATGTCATTCCCAAAAACCATACAGGATGTAAAGTTTGATTGCATTCTGTTGCAGAATATGATGAGCGCTCTTCCGGGACAAGACCCCAACATGCCCCCCCAACAGCCCTACATGCCTGGGCAGCAGCCTATGTACCAGCAGGTCAGAAGTGTTATGGTTAAACATTTCATTGTGTGGAATAGCATACTCGCATACTACTCTCTTACCATTTTGAGTGTATTTTTTACACATCTTAGACATATTTTACCTTATGGTAGTGTTGTCAAAAGTACCGACTTCGGTATCAAGTCAGTATTAAAATTTTCAAAATGTGACGATACCAGCATTTCCCTCTAGCATTTTGAGCGCTGTTGAACGGATTCTTAAACGCCTCTGGTTTGCAGGGATTAAAGTTCTCCGTCGCTATGACGGATTTCCGTCAATTGCAGGGTTCCCGTCTGTCCTTAATGTCTTAAATTCACTTTTCATAATGTTAAGGCCGTAAATAGGCTTTCATTTCTCAAATAGTGTGATAAATGTCTTAATTTTAGTTTGAATAGGTCTTAAATTAAGGAAAGACGAGGTGTATTCACCCTGCTGAGGGGGATGTGATAAAGCCTGGATCGGAGCGAAAGCACGTTCCTCTCTCCACTCTAACATTCTGTAATCACTTCGCTTATGGTCCAGTCCGGGTTTTCAATTCCCGCTCACGGAAAAACTGCTCCGTGTTCACTCAATTAATCTAAGTTTTGGAGAAGTGCATGTCAGGCTACAGCTGGTTTGCTGCGGTCCGAATCCGAGCGAGTTTGTTCCCTGCGCCCCCCGCAGCGTTGGTCTGGTTTCACGTTCAACTTAATTCTATCGAACCCTGGTGCGTTTGCGTGCATATTACGTCAACGCAAACGTGCACGGCCCATGATAGAAAACAGAACGCGGGTTAATATTGACCTGAATATAAATATAAACCTCGGACTTGCGTCCTTGATAGTTCGGACTTGGCAAGTTCGACTCGGGAGAACGAACTCCCGAGGACGCGAGTCCGGTTATTCTGCAAACGGATCCGCGGCGATCTTGGTTTCGTCACTCATCTCGCTCTGGCTACTCCGGTTATCTCTTTATGTATATTTTAGGCAACAATAAAATGTAATATGGTATAAAATACAACTCTGCCTCTTTTCATCAACAATAAAACGAAATATATACAAAACACCTCTTTTCATTTATAAATGAACATATTATCATAAACATATTAGGCCTATATGGCCACACAAATGTGGTTCAGACAACGCACATTGATTATCTTCACTCCATATATTTATAACAACACGCAATATAAAACACAACCCTGCTTCTTTTTGTTTTCATTTTAAAAATATGAAACATTATTGATCATTAAAACTGACAAACTTAACAAACAGAGACAGGGTTGTATCATTTTATTTTATTATGCATGTACACATACAAGAGAATGCATAGTAAAATATATAAAGAATATTTTATATATTTTAGAATATATAACATTACACAACCCTGTTGCTTTTTGTTAAATGTCAGTTTTAATTATCAATAATATCCATAAAAGTATAAGTAGCCTAATATGTAGGCTATAAGAAGCTATACAATGAGAAATAAAGCAAACAATTCAGTCAAACATTAGTCAGCTCTCTAATAGGCTACACAGTTAAAGTTAAATAGCCTAAATATATAAAGTTATGAAACTTCACTTTGCCCTCAGCCAAAACGATTTGCCATTAAACAAACTATATATTAATATAATTTAGCATTGTTTGGTCTTATAAGATAAATAAAAACATGCACTGAAAAGTTATGTAGATGGTTGATTATTTGTCAAGCTAAGTCATTTTTTTTCATAGATTAAAATAGCTTTTAAAATATGCAAACTTGCAATATTAAAGCGGTTTAAAACATCTCCCCTTAAAACGATATTGGTCTCGACTATTTAAATAAAGTTAAAGGAATATGACTTGGCCTGAAAAAAAATTTCAGTCAGAAGAATTTTTTTCACTTTAATCCCTGGGTTTGTCATTGCGTTGACGCACTCAACATATGTGTCTGATTGGCCATTGTGTTCAACATATATGTCTGTGATTGACTCGTCACATTTTAACAATTTCAGTTCCTTCTTGCGGACTTGTGGTCACATTTACAAAAATGTGCAGTACTGTCAGACTGTTTACACTGTCAACTGTTTGTGGATGTTTTTGAACAGATGGCTCCCCCTGGTGGTCCGCAGCAGCAATCCCAACAGCAGCACCCGCAGGCTCCTCCGGGCAGTGCAGAGGCTCAGCTCATTTCATTCGACTGATCGCTCATCATACGCCTTCACCCACCAGGTCCAGCACACTACATCCAACCCTCTCGCACCCTGCCGGTTCTGGGCTCATTATCCTCCACCTGCTCTCGCTTCACAACGCTCCACAAGTATTGATGGTGTACAAATACAGTAAAAGCATCTGGCTGTCTGACTCCCTCTCCCTTCCCTTTCTCTTTAAACGAAGGAGGAGAGGCTACAGATGGAGCTGGTGGGGAACCTTTGTCTCTCAGCTGGATGAATCTCACAAAACTCAATGTCTGGGTCACATTTTGTCCCCAAAACAAAATACCCCCCCATAAGGAAACCATGCCCTTTTTAGATATTTTTCTAAAGTATTGTATAAGGTATTGTGATGTTAGTTACAACAATGAAACTTGTCTTCTCACCCCATTCTTATTGTTGTAATGCACAAAATCAGTGTATTATTTCAACTGTAAAGTAGTTATACACAATGGTAATATTTGTTATTCTGCCTTTATCCTGATTTCAGTTTTTAAAAATTCACTATTGACAATTAGGGAATTACAAAAACTCATCTTGACACATTGATAAGAATTTGGGGGGAAATGTATTTAATTGTCATGAAAATAATGCATAAAATTCGTAATCTCCTAAATTAAAAAAAGGCTTCTTTGTTTATGGAAGCCCATTTCCACCACATAAGATGCTCATGCTTTGGAAAAATCATCATTATGACATAACAATTTGATACTAAGTCATAATTGTGAGATTAAAATTCACAAATGTAATGTCAGATGTTGAAATGTTGAAAGTCAAAGTTATGAGACTACGTATTGTAAATATGACTATACGTCATAATTTTTACTGTTTATCTCAATTTCGCAAGATCTCATCTCAAATTTCAATGAGTTATAATTGGGTTAAAAAGTTGAAATTAGGAAATTAAAAGTTAATTGACAAATCTAATTTGACTTTTTACATCAAAATTCTATCACTTAGTATCTCATGCTTTGGTAAATCATAATTATAACATTAAAAATTATGATTCTTTTTTTCTCATGTCGCAGAAATGAGCTTCCATAAAACGTGACCTGGGCATGTTTGTGAGATTCACCCTACTGCTAACTTGTCTCTCTCTAGAATTTTTCAAATCTAGTTTTTCCTAATAAAACCGAGCTTATGCAAAGTTAGTCATGTGTACTATAGAGAGAGAAACACGATATGATTTTTTTTTAAAAGACAACATAACCATCCTTTGTCTCATATTTTCTTAAAATGTGTTTGCATGAGTGAATATATAACAGCCATTTGTTATCTTCAATTACGAGACTTGCCGGCTTTAGCATAGGTCACTGAGGCGTCACACACCATTTTCCAGCACCGATCTGCTCTAAAACGACCATGTGACATTCCAGTGCTGGTTTCCGTGTGACAAAACCATCGTCTGCGATTCTAGAAATATTTCAGAAGCTCTGAGTTTAGGATCAGTGTTGTGGAATCCTTGCTAATGATTTATGCGGTAGATGGTGCACACATTGGCTTCTGTCATATAATTAAGAGCAAATGAGATGTCGACTTTACTGCCATTTGCATATCACCAACGGAATAGATCCAGATAAACGGGCTGATGTTTCCAAGTACTGCATGTAAGTTTGCCGGACATCTTTGCTCGATGTGAATCGGCCAGGGGTTCAGAATCAGTCGATATCATAAGCCGCAGTTTCATTACCAATTAATCGCAGTGTAGAATTGAGCATCAAATCAATGGCAGACCAAGTCTATTTTTAACCGTGGTTGTGGATGGTTTTGAGGAGAGATGGGCAGCTTTTGGATGATTTGAACGGTGCATGTTTGTAACAAACACACACAACCGGTGACTTCTGTAACCCCATTAATATCATCTTTGTTCCATACTGATCCACTTCATCTTAAAAAGTAATTTTAAAATCATATTTAATAAATATCTTGTTCTTTTATTGGTCATACATTAGTGGAAATGTTTCTTTTCTTGTCTCTGAAAGTATGTGCACAATAAAACAATGTAAATCTGTCCGGTTTGCGTGTTTTACAGTACTGACAGAATGTGAAAATAATGTGAAACGGAGTTTACTGATGGGAAGTGAAGCGCTGTGGCCATTTTATCCTGGAAACTGGATCCGTGTTCTCTGAATGAACGGATTTCCTACAGTCTTCTGAAGACAAGGCATTTGTTGCTCTCAGGCATCTCAATCTGTGGAGCAAATTACAGGTTATTAATATTCTGTCTTTAGACTTATCCAATCAACAGGAATCAGTGAATCGCATGAAACCTGTCCTTCTCATGTGTCTGATATCACCATGAGAAATTATATTTTGCTGAAAGTCCCCCTGTAGTCAATAATTTCATCCCTTAATACTCATCTTTGATCACCGAAATGACTAATTTAAACATTTTTTCCTTGGAAATTTTTTTTTCAGAATGTAACTCTACATTTAGTCGTGCGGTTCTATGAATATGGAAATATTCCCCGCCTCCACTCACTCGCTCCAGCTCAGAGATCCACCATATAGACATATAAACAACATTAAAAGCTTAATTTTCACCACAGGGGGACTTTAATGAAGTATGAATTAAAAAAATTTTTTTTTTTTTTTGAAAAATGAAGCATGCATTTAAGACTATTAAGATTTAGTGTGTTATGACATTATTTTCATCATTATTTAGCAAATAAAACCCTCCACCCCCTAAATCCCCTTTACTGTTTAACACAGACATGAAAAAAAGACTTGGATTACTGCAGTGTGAATTCAACCGTAGTCATTTTAAATGTGTATGTTATGTTAGTATTATATTGCAATGTGAACAATAAAAGAAAATCAACACTGAGAATGAGAATTACAGGAAAAAAAACAAAACATTGAGATGCAATATGATAATTAAAATTATCGGAGAAATGTGCTTAATTGTTGTAAGGTTCAAAATCAAAATGGTCTTGAACATTTTGCTTCTTTTTGACTTTAGGTTAAGTTCATTTTTTTGTTTCTTAGTTGTACTAGAGTAGGTTAACATGCTTTAATGTTCACATACTTTACATTTTTCCAACAACTTTATTCCCAGAAACTCTGGTTTCTACGAAGCCCCTCCTTCTGAAAAGCCCATAGTGCTCTGATTGGCCAGAGTACCCGGTGTGTTGTGATTGGCCAAAAACATCAAGCGTTTGTCAGAAAAGTATCGCCCCTCTCCATAATCGTTAACTTCAACTGCCAAGGCTTCAGAAGCAATTGCGGTTAATAAAGTCGTTGGTTTTTCAGATTCGTGAAAATGTCCCTTTCTTGGAGACTGAGCGTTGTCACTGTGCAGATCTTATACATGTATAAACATACACATTACACACTAAACAAAAAGAAAAACATTTAAAAAAGAATCATATGACCTCTTTAAGGCTTCAAAAAAGAGATTGAGCGTCCCTCACCATTCGCTCCATCCTCATCCCATTACTGAAGGCCAGCTGTCGGAGCACATCGATGTCTGGAAGACCCCACTCCGGATTCCTAATGGCATTGGGTGTAAAACAGGGCAAGGTTTGAAAGCAGTGCACCTGAAACATCTGTCTGCATATAATACCTCAATAAATAGGCTACCAGTACATTGAATCTTGAAATAAAGAGGAAAAACTCAGCGTGAAAACCCACATCTGGCGTAACGCCTGGTCCAGCTGTTCATTGCAGATGGGAGTGATGGTGCCGTTGATCGCGTACGGCTGAGAGACATTCATTCCACAAGGTTATGATTATACTGAGATTTGTCTTGTATTAAAAGTGATTATATAACTATAAGTTGTTTATGATAAACATATTGGACAGCATGTAGAAATGAGATTAACTCACTCCATAAGTCATTAGAAGTCCGTTCTGTTTCAGTATCTGCCCAGATCCTTTAAACACACCCTGTGGATTACATTAATGTCACCATGAAATCAAATTTGACAGTTCTTTATGGAATATTGCAGTATTTATGAATAATTTATCCATGCACATCTTTATTTTATTTTGTTATTAATGTGCCTCGTAATCTTTAAACAAAAGCAACAATTCTTCTCTGATGATGCGTTTACTGGTGTGAGGGCGGGACAACCTGTCACTCACATGAGATTAGCCAATAGCAAACCACAACCATCCAATCAATTCCCCATGGACAAAATCAAGTCTGTGGGGCGGGGGCGGGGGTCTCTCTGTAGGCAAGGGTGTGGTGAGCTGGTGCCTGCTTATGTCACGCAGCACCACAACATCCAATAGGAAAATTCAACTGCAGTAGCCACCGTTTAACCTGAAGAGGGCAGCACTCAGACGTTTCTACACCATACTGTATATTGTAGAATTAAAACACTTTATACCCAAATGTCAAAAAATGTACTCGAATCAATGAACCGCATTTATGAAGCTCCATTCTTACAGATCATTAACTTAAAAGAGTTGTTTTAGTGTTTAGTTACCCTTTTACTAATCATGATCAATTATTTCTGAAGGATCATGTGACACTGAGTAATGATGCTTTGCATCACAGAAATAACGTTTTAACCCTCAGGGGTCTGAGGGGTTTTCTGGGTCCTGGAGGTGTTTTGACATGCTCTGACATTTGTGCTTTTTTCTGTTATTTATAAACATGTTAATGGCAAAGGTGTAAATTCACTCTATATAGCACAAACGGGGCTACCGTAATATGTGAGCAACATGTATGTACATGTTTGTATTTTTGAGAGTATATTGTTTATGCATGGTTATTGAAAAAACTAAAACTTAAAGTGTCTGAAATAAGGCCACAAAACACATACTAAATATGTGTCCACAAGACTTTTGACTAATGAGTGTTGTTGCCTAGAGTTTTTGCTTCAAAATGATCTGAAAATCATCCTGCCTAATCATTTACACAAAACAATACATTGATTTAAATTTACTAAGACACCTTTTGTTTGGAAAGGCCATATGCGTGGAGGTGTGTTCACACCTGAGAAGACAAAGGCCGGATAATGTGCCACATACATAATGAGCTGCATATTAATGAGCCTTTCACACAGGAGTGTCAAAGAACGCAAGGACAAAAGAAATTATCTATATATACATATTTTATAATTAGAAATCGTAACCAATTACAAATAGGTAACAATTACAACAATTACAATTTTAACAATATTTCAAGTGTATTCTTTCTTTGTAAAGAGTATACATTTTATCATACATATTAAAAAAGGTAAGGATTCATTAGTTTGAATATTGGAACAAACACTATAATAACATCTTAGTTGATAATTCAATATACCTACTTTATTTTTGACAAAACATCATACTATAGTATATTTAACAAGCAGAAATTGGTGAACAAAAGCTTAACTATTTAATGTGACAGTAGTCTTCTTTTACAGTCAAAACGTTATAATCTATCCAAAACTAATCACAAAATCTTGTCTAAACATTCATATTTAGTCTGTAACATATTGTGTATGATATATTAGCATATACATGTTAATTTGCAGATACCGCCGACCCCAGAGGGTTAAAATAGAAAAGTTACTTGAAATTGTAATAATACTAAACAATATTACTGTTTTTACTGTATTTTTGATCAAATAAATGCAGCCTGGTGAATCATAAGAGACTTCTTTTAAAAATATTCTTAAAACATTATATCAACCCAAAACATCTGAACAGCAATGAACTTTAAATGTAAGTACATATTACTCATGTTTTGTAGGATATTTAAGTGCAATCATGATGAAGAAGGCTGCAGGACTGTCCAGAGTTTCAAGACCCTAGGGTAAATTCATCTGTGTTTTCACATGTAAAAGCAGATCAGTGTGTATATGTGTGTGTCATACCTCTGCAGTGCTGAAGGGGCTGTACTGGAACAGGTTGATCGCTATGATAATGTCACAGGAGCTTCGTGGCAGTCCTGCCCATTTCTCCCAGGGTTCACTGGCATCCAGATGCACCGGCTCCAGTGCTGTTTTTACCTTAGTGGCCCCAATGTAAGCTCTGATACTGCAGCAGAGTAACGTTACGCTCAAGCCCAGATCATCCCATAATACACACTTGGAAATAAAGGCTCCAAAACTGGGTTTTCACAGTGGTGTTATAGTTAGAAAAACATTTTTGGTTCCTCAAAAACCTTTCAGTGAACAGTGAACTATTTTTTTCTTAGTGTGAAGAACATTTTAAAGCCCCCCTGTGGTGAAAATCCAGCATTTAATGTTGTTTATATGTCTATTTGGTGTGTTTATGTCTCTGTCTATGTGGTTCACTTTAAGACAAACCATGTACAAATTTACATTGCTGAGTATTTTCTCCTTAAACTGCAGTGAACTAAAGACAGTCTCAAAAACGCAGTTTGAAATCGCTGGTGTTTCTGACATCATAAACTACCTTGTAACCAATCAGATCAACGTGTGATCGTCAACGAGTGGATCTCTGAGCTGGTGTGAGTGAGTGGGGGCGGGGCAAATTTGCATATTCACAGAACCACGTATACTAAATGAGGCAAGGGTGTAGAGTTCAGCTCTTTTAAGCCATGAAGAATTTTTTCCAAGGAAAAAGGTTTAAATATGTAATTTTGGTGATGAGTTTTAAGGGATGAAATTATTGAAATTATTAGGAACCTTTTTCCACTATAAATAACCTTTTGTGGAATGTAAATATTCATGGATGCTCTTCATGGAACCATAAATGCCAATAAAGAACCTTTATTTTTAAGAGTGTATATAGGAGTAATGACATTTATTAAGACAGCAGCCTGTGTACCTGTTTCTGGATTCCTCATTGATGTCTGACGGCTGCCATGTGACAAAGGGCATTTCTTGAGCGAAGTGCACAACATGCTGGCCCGTGCCGGATCCTACCTCGAGGCCAAACAGCTCACGATGAGACTGATCCTCCAGGATCTCCCACAGTACCGACAGCAAGCTGTCCTGACTTCGCTCGGCCGCCGGCGAGAGCAGCATGGTCTGCAACAGAAAGGAATATTAAACATACTTTTGCTGAATGTTGAACATTTATTTTTATAGAGTAGGTGGTTGAATGACGCCATTGCCACAAGGCTCTGGCGGTAAATACAGTCCAGTTTGCGAAATCACCACAAAGGCGCAAATAAGGGACGGTTGGCACCATTGATCAGGAAGGCTTTCATTTGTAAATTAAGGTTAAAGTCACCATGAAATCAAAATGGACGATTCTTATTTATTTTTATTATAAATGATTAACCCATGCAAACATTTTTTTTTTTAAATTCATGTGTCCTCTTAATCTTTAATCCAAATAACTTCCCCTTCTCTTCTCTGATGATGTGTTTACAGGTGTGAGGGCGGGGCAATGTCAGTCACATGAGATCAGCCAATAGCAAACCACAACCATCCAATCAATTCCCCATGGACAAAATCAAGCCCCGCCCTACTTTTTTTCTTGTTCGCACTCATAAGTCACAATAGGGAAGAAAACACTGTAGCAATTTCCGTTTCATGCTGACTTTAAAGTAATGGAAAAAAACAATACTACTAATTATAATAATATAGCATTATAACATTTAATCTCGATTGAATCACAGGTCGAGATTCCAGCAACTGCTACAGTGAAATATTACAGTGACGGCAGTGCTTGAATTTGCTAATTTTTTGAAGTCTGTATTTTAAATTACTACACATTATGCCATAAAATAAAAATGATAGAGTTGGATTACTGTAAGTAGGGACATTGTGTGACAATATTTTCACTTGCGTGAAATCGCATTATAAATGTCACAAATAAAACGTGTTATAATTATTTGATGCATTTTGACAAGTTACGCAATTTGATATTCGTTATCCTTTTTTGATACATCTATATAGCCTTACACATGACATGTCCAAAAATAAAGGCTAATTTCCATGAATTTAAAATTTTTTGGCCACTATTAATTAAATCGTTCCTTCGTTTTTCGGTAAAACTAAGAACATTGTTGCTTATATTTGTAGGAACAGAGTTCCGAGACACATGATAAATATGTTGTTGATACTCACGCTGTGCTGTAGTTCAGTCGGTGCAGAGGAAGAGCTCAGTGATGGACAGTGTGGATCAGGAGATTACACGGGTAAGAAGCTTCTGTCTGCTCCTCCCCTTAAGATCTGTATAACCAAACGCCTCAACATTTATACAATTAAGAAATAAACGGAGAATGCAAATAACATTTAAAGCCGACCTTTAAATAGCCTAACCTATTTGTTGAGCTATCTATCAGATTCCATCAAATTCCATCATCTGTTAATTCTATGGTTTAGGCCTATAGGTTAATCCATCTCAAATTGTTTTACGAATGTTTGCCTATGTATTGGTATTTTAAAACTATAGGTTTTTTTTTAAATATTCGTATATATTTTTTAATTCTACTTATTTAAGCATGCATGGTGGCCATTTTGGTCACATCAGGATGGCCTGAGATCCTTGAAACAAAAACTTACATATGGAGCACTTTAGATGTACACATATAAAACATTTTGCACATTCTTGTTCCTTAAACATAATGGGAAGGATTTGAGTCTGACATATTTTTTTAAGGAAAGCATCTATAGTGTGTATACATGCAGAACATTTCTGAATATGTATTTTAAAATTATATTTTTTTATTTACATTTTTTATGTCATTTAGCTATTTATTTTATAAGGGCAGGAAATGCATTTTTAACATTTATCCTCATTTTCAGGTTGATTATAGGCCTATATAGTGGATGAAATTGTCAGATAGTATATGGCCTCTATGCTAACTTTCAATCAATCAATAAATCAATCATTATATTTATTTATGGTTTATTATGTAATTTAGGATCTTAAATGTTTTAAAACATTTTCAATAAAAAAATAGGCTTTAGGCTAAAATTAGGCTGTCTAGATGTCTTTTATCGCGTATTTATTTATTTTATATTTCTTGCCCATTGTTTACAGATTCTATTTTAGTTTCAATAAAGTCATTTAATTAAAGGGATAGTTCAATCCAAAACGAAAATTTTGTCATCGTTAACTCACATTGTTCTAAACCTGTATGTGTTTCTTATTTTGAAAAATGTCAGTTACCAAACAGTTACCATCCATTGACTTCCGTAGTATGAAAAAAAAATACTATGGAAGTCAAAGGGGACAAAAAAACAAAGAAACTCATACAGGTTTAGAACAACTTGAGGGTGGGTAAATGAGGACAGAAGTTTCATTTTTGGCTTAACTATATACCTTTATAAAAGATTTTGTGAACGGAGGTTTTTAAATAAAGTTTTTTCCCTCTATCGCAATGCATTGTGGGTAGGTCAGGAAGCGCCGGTGGAGGACGCCATGTGCTTGTGTTAGAGGAGGACCGACAGCCAGACATTCAGCACTCACAATCACACACACACACACACACACACACTCTCTGCTCGGTCGCTCACGGAATCGGGTCATGATGTATTGCAGCAGACACTGCGTCCGGATCGCGCTGCGGGCCGCGGCAAACACACACCGGTAAGAGACAGAGACTAAACTACCCCCCTGCGCCTCTCAAGGGCAGAGGACTAACACTTACTACAAGTATCGCTGTCAATAAAACACACACACATGCACATATCTTATTAAGATCATACATTTGTGATGTGCTAATATGAGCTGCATCTTTATTATTCTGCGTCAGATCTGATGCATTTATCGCTGGCCGTCAGAAGTGAGGGAGTGTAACGTTAACGTTAGTTTAATTCATGCACCGCTTTGATGATATTGCATCTAATAACCGCACCGTATATGGTCACGTGACTTCTGTTAATAAATCACAAGTGTATAAGTTCCTCTTCTGCATGTCTAATAGTGGTCATTCAACCGATATGTATAGAGAGCAGAGCATGAAAGTCTAGGCTTTGTCTGTTCATTTACAGCTGGTAGCGATATTGAAAGTCAATGTAAAGTTGATAGGTTTTTAATATTTTCTGTTATACTGGGTCTCTAGTCAAATGTAAGTAAATGTATGTGACATTGACCGTGAGAACTGCTCTGTACTAAAGGTCAGCAGTGGGTACACCAGCACCCTTCAGCTAAGAAACCATTAATAATAGTAGTTACAAAACCTTACTGAGGTTTCGCTTGAGGACTTTCTTTCATCGATGCGCTTGATCTTCAAAAATCATGGCCGTGAACATGATCATCAGGTTTATGCAGCTGTTGACTCAAAGTGCTGTGCTCGCTGGGAATATATGGTGTAATGAAAAATGCAAAAAAAAGCCAGTATTTTCTCTAGTCCTAGACTTTTGGATCCCGTTGAATATTTATAATGCCATTCAATGAAAACAAATGTTGAGTTTCAATTATACAATATTTGCTGAAGCATAAAAGAAATTTTGAAAAGCAAAATTGTGCATCCATTATAGTACAGTAAATAATGTAGACCTATATTATATATAATATGCAATAGTCTCATTTTAAAGTTTCTGAAAGAGTCTCTTTTGCGCACTAAGGCTGCATTTGTTTGATCAGAAATGAAGTAAAAACAGGAATATTGTGAAATATTTTTACAAGTCAAAAGAATTGTTTTCTACTTTAATATGTTGTGAAATGTAATTTATTCCTGTGTTCAAATCTGAATTTTCAGCATCATTACTCCAGTCTTCAGTGTCACATGATCCTTCAGGAATCATTCTAATATGATGATTTGAAGCTCAAGAATAATTTCTGATTATCAATGTAGAAAATGATTATGTTATGCAATATTTTTGTGGAAACCATGATCCTTTTTTTACAGGATTCTTTGAATAGAAAGTTCAAAAGAACAGCTTAATATAAAGTAGGCTAGTTAAACGATGTCTTTCTTTAGAAAATAATACTGACCCAAACTTTTGAATGGTAAAATCATACTAATCACTAGTAAAGACATTATTTGGAGTATTAACTGTGTTACAGCCACGCATTGATTTTTTTTTTGTTGCTAATAGACACTCTATATGATTTTGCTGCCTATATGCTCATGATTGTTGTGTGAATGGACACATTTCACAGACACAAGCTACCGACGCCAGCACTGTGTGCCCTGCGAACGCTCAAGACCAGCCCTGTCAGTGCGTCTGGTGCCATTACAACACCTCCTCTTGATGGGGCACCCAAGCAATACTCACCCAAAATCCAACAGCTCGTCAGTGACATCGCCAACCTCACGCTCATAGAAGTGTCCGACCTCAACGAGTTATTAAAGGTACAGCGCAGAGTGTGTGTGTTAACACTGTTTAATGCAGGAAATTATGTTTCCCACTAAATGAACAGAAGGATAAGTGATTTTTAATTAATATACACAGCCGTATTTTTATATCATGACTTACACAATGTTTGCCTACATTTATTTTAACTGGGAATACTGTTAACATTTTTGAGTGATGAGACAAAAAGAAGTGCGCTTAATTGTACTGGATGTGCACTTGTAGTGTACTTCAAATCTTAAAAGTATATTTTTTACAAATCACCTTGTAGATATTATTATAATATAAATGAAAAAGGCCACTTGAGTGCACTTAAAAGGAGCACATTTTCATGACTGTTCATTAACATACTTGAACCTTTAAAAATGCACTTTGTAAATAATGTCTAATTAAAAATACATTTTAAATCATTATTTTTAATACTATTTTGCTGTGTTTCAAAGAAGTGCACTTATTTTGAAAAGTTGAAAAACATACTTAAGCAAACGTAATATACTATATTATAATTTTAACGATACAGTGTTATTCAGTATAACTGAATTGAAACGTTGTCATTACAAATATATTTAACTATTAAATATTATAAGTTTTAACTCTTTAATAATTGCGAGACAAGAAGGGATTGCAAAATTATTCTTATTAGAAACATCATCTTTTGTAAACTTAATGGTTAAATTAAATTCTTCACTATATTCATGATGTTGCTGAATTTAAATATGAAATATTGTGAATCTTAACACGATTGCCCAGCTTTAATCTTATTCTTAAACTGAAAACACTGATCATGTATATGTATTTTTGTCCCCATCAGAAAACGCTGAACATTCAGGATGTTGGGATGATGGCAATGGGCTCAATGGCAGCAATACCATCAGCTGAGGTAAAGATGTGTTTTTTTTGTGGAGTCAACTGTAACATACAGTATTTTTGATAAGCTATCATGTAACATTTAAAGGCACACTGTGGAGGAATTGTACCTTTATATAACAGCTTCAAAGTAATTTCGGTGGTAAACAAACTCATAGTAGGGCGAATCATCCTGGTAGTAAAGCTTGGGGAAAAACCAGTTATGTAAGTTTGAGAGGAGCGCCCCCGACAAATCTCGCGAGAATCACGACTTGCTTTACGGCACGACGTCACATACATCAACAAAGCACGCATTTCAGAATTGAATCTTGGCAGAGTCGACAAAGAAAACGCGGTCGGAAGAGTCAAGGAAAAGAAAACGAGAAACTGACCGCGTGAGGAACCGGACAAGAGTCTCACTCGGCCAGGCGTTCACTCGTCGGCGAGAGCTAAAAATCAGCAATGGATGCAAAAGCGATGCTGACCTGGTGTTCTTGTTGATGGACTAGTAGACATCTTCGGAGGCTATCTGTGCCTGTTCGATGTCCGACGCTTTGTAACGTGTTGTGTCAGGAGGACAAATAGGGATAGCTCACAGATGAAGTTATTACAGAGGCCAGACAGACTCACAGAGGCAATTTGCATCTCACAACTTGCACTTTATTCCCCAATCAAACTTGTGTAACAGTCTGTCACACGTTCTACCGTCCACAGCGTTACTTGATAAACACAAATAGGATAAGAATGAGAATCAAACAGAATTACCCGCATACATGGGGTGTTCGATGCGCGCATTCAATACAGACTGCTGACAGTTCAACAGAGCGCGCGCAGCTCTTAAAGGGGCCACGCCTTATTTCCACTGGTTACAGCTTCCATCCTACTGAACAGGTACCGGTATACAGGGGGAGGGGATCAGGCCGTGAGTGCAGAGACATCTCTGGTGAGTGGTATTTACGACAGTAACGTTAAATACAAGTACTCCACAGCGACTCAAGGGGTCGCTGTTTGACAAAAGCGGAATTCCTCCACAGTGTGCCTTTAATTAACCTAGCCTGGTCAGAAGATAGTTTTAAACACATTAAATGACAACATGGAGAATGGGTTTTGTCTTAAGAGGTCTTGACCATTTTCTGTTTTACGATTTTTAATGTCATTAAAAATAAGTGTAATACCCAGAAAAATATAATTAGCTGTGTCCCACATTTGTTGTGCACTTATTTTATTTTTTTAAAATTCCACTCTCTATTACTCATTCTGGTGAAGTTATTATTATTATTATTATTTTTTCTTATTTTTAAGTTTTGTTTCTTTTTTGTAAATTGTGTTTTTAGCCATTACTGCTTAAAGGTTGTATATTGGACAAATCAAGGTTGTATATTGCACAAATCAAGGTTTTGATCTGCATTTAGATGCGTCCCAATTTTTGGTAAAATGTTTGCAAAAATGTTCAACCCCCCTAGAAAATATATAAAAAAATAAAACGTCTCATATTTTTACTGACCATTTGTTGAAAAAGAACTCCATTTTAAGAGTTTAAAATCATATTTTGTCATTTTTGTGGAAAAAGTGACATTTAACAGTTTTGTGAATGAGTTTTTTTCCCCCCTCTAATGTTTTAACTGGATTTGCAGGCGGTAGAGGAGGACGTGGTGCCTGCAAAGAAAGAGAAAACACATTTTATAGTCAAACTGACAGAACTAAAGGCGGCTGATAAAGTCAAACTGATTAAAGAAGTGAAGAACTGCATGGAGGGAATAAATCTTGTACAGGTAAGGTGTTTTTACACGAACTCAGGGGTGAATGACATGACGGATGTTTTTTTTATAGGCCACGTTGGCCGGAAAATGAATCTTAAAGATCTTTAAGTCTCTTTTTGGCACACATCAGTTAGTTGCTGTCTAGTCAAAAGTATTCGCAGTGACACATTTTGTGTTTCCCAAAGTTTGCTGCTTCAGTTGTTGGAGAGTTGATGCACATTGTTTCTAGATTATTGTGCAAGTGTGTGATCAAATGCATTCGCAAAAGCTTCATTGGCCAAAATACATAAATTACCACAAAAACCCAAATTTCACTGTTTTTTGGCCCCGGTACAAAACGACCCGCTAACATCATTTCACTAATCATATCAGCACATGGGTAAGTGTGAACAAGTACTAGTCAGGTAATATCATTGTGATTTTGATTAGATTATAAGAGCAGGCCGATTGCTATAAATCGAGGGAAGTGCGTCCAATCATTGTGTTCTTGTGTTAGCAATGGTCACCTCCGAAAAAAGAAGTGCAGCCATCATCACTTTACATCAAAACGGATTCACGTGCAAGGAAATAGTTAAAAAGAATATTGTACCCTGAGAGAACCATTTACCAGATCAAGAACTTCAAAGAGAGAGGTTCAACGCAAGTGAAGAAGGCTTCAGGACGTCCCAGAGTGTCCAGGACTGTCGGCTCTGGAATCGTGTCACCGCCAGTGCAGAGCTGCTCAATATTGGGAGCAGAAAAAATGGCCTGGTTTCAAGAAGGGCACCAAAGAAGCCTGAAATTCGGCATGAAGTATAAGGATTGGACAGCAGAAGACTGGGGCAAAGTTATTCTCTCTGAAGAAACCCTGTTCCCAAAGTTTGGGACATCTGGAAAATCAATTGTCAGTAGAAGAAAAGGTGAACGCTACCATGAGTCCTGTGTCGTGCCACACTTCTGCCCAAAACACTGCCAGGAATAAAGAATGGTATCAAAATGTCCTGCAAGAACAACTGGGTCATTCCTTGTCAACTCAACCAGAAGTCCCCAGGAGCAATTTAATGATGATCAGTGCATTTTCCAGTTTGATGGAGCACCATGTCACAAGGTCAAGAGTGATAATGAAATGGCTTGGGGATTGAAAGTTTGGATCCGTGACCAGGCAACTGTCCGGATCTTAATCCCATAGAGAACCTGTGGTCAATCCTCAAAAGGCGAGTGCACTAGCAGAAGCCCAGATGTAGTGATAAACAATATTAAAATTTGCTCTTCCATATGTAAAAGCACTTTGAGTACCTAGAAAAGCGCTATATAAATGTTACGAATTATTATTATTATTATATACTCTGAGCACTAAGACAAGAATGGATTGCCATCAGTCAGGATTTGCCTTTAAAACTTATGAAATGTATCTGCATATACTGAAGCAGCATGCACAACTCATGCCGCTGTCAATATTTGTGTCCATGGCTCTGGTGTGTGTTTTTAATATGTGAAAAGGTTTCAGACAGCAATGCATTTCACTAGATTCTGCAACCCATTAATGAGATTTAGGGCTTGGATCATGATGTAATGTCCTTCACTACTGTTTTTTTTCTTCTCCCAATTACAGGCTAAGAAGCTTGTGGAGTCCCTACCTCAGGAGATCCGGGCTAATGTGTTTAAAGACGAGGCAGAAAAACTGAAAGCAGCACTGGAAGCAGCAGGAGGCACTGTGGTGCTGGAGTGAAATCTGCCCTGGATCTTTACTTCTTCAGTTGTTACCTGTCAGTCATTGTTTTGTTTGTTTTTTATATATATATATAAAAAGATGAAAGGAATTTGAAGAAAACAATAATGCCTTTAAAATGACCACTTGGTCCACAAGAGACAGACAGGATGGTGAACTCTGAATGAACTCTGACAGGCTCTGAGCCTGCAAACAGACCACCCCGTCACCGACTCGTCCATTTGTCGTTTAGCTACACGTGTGCTGTCCTGGGCTGGTCTGTCTCTCTGAAGCTGTGTGTCTCAGGAAACTGAGCTGCCCTGACAAAGGGATGTGATGGCTGTTTCTTGTGGTTAATAAACATGTTAATATACAGTATATTTCTCCTTTTCCATGTTTCTCCTAAGTAAATGTGCTTGACAAACGTTTTCGACCACCTCACGTATTTTGCCATGTTTCAGGCATGATGCCCTGTTCTAAAAATATAGCACTAAAATATGGCACTTTTTTTTTTAAGTGTACCAAGATCTTTTTTTTGTTAATTCCACTGCTCGCGTCTCACATTTATCAGGGCAAAACGCGATGTGTGTGAATGAGCCATAAACATTCTCCTGTGTTCAAAAATAAAATACAGGTTGAGCACCAGTTGAGAGTCAATAAATTAGGACAATTTTCATTTTAGTGTGGACTGTCCAGTTATGCATGTGATAGCCTAATGTGTCAAGCATTTTATTTTCAAATTTGGTAGTGTTGAGAGTGAGCTGAATTTCAATTCAGTATTGAGTGTGCTGGCCGAAGCAGTAAATGACCTACGGATATGACTAGTGCAAACATTCTCTACAGCAAGGATCGAATATCAAAGATTAAGGTCTTGCTAGTTAAGTGTACAATATCGGGGTTTACGGTAACTGAGGGGTGGTGGCATGCACAGACAATTAGACGAATGAATTTCCACTGAACAGTCTTTTATTGAATAAACAGAACACTCAGCATATCACAAGATATGTAAATTCAAATGAGAACTGACAAACTCAAATGGGAACTCGGGGCTATAAACTATATGGACAAAAGTTTTGGGACGCAGCTCTTTAATTATTGAATAAAGGTGTTTCAACCTGAACTATTGCCACAGGTGTATAACATCAAGCACGTACATTTACAAACATTTGTGAAACAAATGGGTCGTTCGGAAGAGCTCAGTGAATTCAGCCTTACTTACTGTGATTAGATGCCACCTTTGCAATAAGTCAGTTTGTGAAATTTCATCCATTAGATATTCCACGGTCAACTGTCAGTGGTAGTACTAGTAGGGATTTGCCGAGGCTTCTGAAGCATTGAGGCTTTTGATAGAGTTCTCTACTTTGCCATCTGGTGGTCAATAAAAATTCCTACACCAACTGTGTCATTCATAAGTTTTTATTGCGATGTCCTTGTATGGTTTATTTGTATATTTAATAAGCATGTACTTCATAAGCAAAATGTGCATGTGCAGAACGGTGCTTGAGCCCGCAAGGTGTTTTAATTTACACTCAGACAACAGACATTCACACATCATTGGTTTTAATAGTAGGCCTAGTACTTTAATGAACAACTATACACCACATAAAAAAAAGCTACATACATAGAGGCATGACCGATATGATTATAATATTGCACTAAATGGATAGCGGGTATGGGACAGCACAATCGATGCGCCCTGTATTTAAGCCGGTGTGACGTGTCAGTGAGGTAACGAAGCCTCATTTCACTTCATTTCACAGGTGGAAGGTGGGAGGGCTAACCCTAACCCATTTCCATTGCCGAGCATCTGCATGCAAGCCTCACATTAACTAGTACAATGCTAAGCATCAGATGAAGTGGTGTAAGGCATGCCGCCATTGGACTCAGGGGCAGTGGAGACATTATGTGGAGTGACAAATCACGCTTCTCTGTTTGGCAGTCTAATGGGCAAATCTGGATTTGATGGATGCCAGGAGAATGTTTCCTGCCTGACTGCATTGTGCTAACTGTAAAGTTTGGTGAAGGAGGTATAGTGTTTTTTTTTTTCTCCAAAATGGAGAGTAAATTACTTTTTCTTTATGGAGGAAAAACAGTTTAACCTTAAACTGTTAAGGCAACAGCAGGATGGGGATTTTATAATTTTAGGAGGAGATTGGAACTGCACTTGAGACTGGAATGGAGAAGAACCTCACGCACAGCCACAGATGTGTAGAGGGAACACAATCTATCAGCGCAACAATACACATGGGTCAAATTAAGTAATGGTAGGATTTCTGGGGCAAGTTTGGTCAGGTTCTACACATCACACAATATGAGAAATAGGGTTAAACATACTGCTATCACTCCTACATCTTTTTCTGATCACAAACTCATTAAAATAGAGTTTTTATTGGTGAATAGAGATCAGAACGTTTGGATAAGTACTTTTGAGAGAATTTTTTGGGAAACCAGTAAAACTGAAAAAAGGTTCATATATGAAAGTATAATTCAGTTGTGGGGAAATCAGCAAGGTTCGTATAAAAGGGTTCTGTCAGCAATATGCAACCCATTCCTCTTTGGTTTTAAAAAAGACATTAGAGTTGCTAGAAAATGAGATCATTGACATTGAGAAGACCATGACTGGAGCCAAATGGTGCGATGGGCCTGTGGATGAGGGAGGAACTTCTGCTCGGACATTTTTAGTTCAGTCTCCCTCAGAAGAACTTTATGGACTGCAAACAATACCAAAGTTGGACTTTTGATCTCTGAGGATGGGTGGATATACCTGCATAAGAGCTGGCTCTAAAGCTGGACATTAGATCAGTTGAAGTGGTTGGAGAGAATGCTGACTCAAATACGTGAGATTTTGCATCAGGACTATAGACTGGCTTTAGAGTCATCTGTTGAGGAGGAGGAAACCTCTACTTTCCCAGAACTGGCTTTTTCAGCAGACACTGGAATATGGCAGGGAGGCCTGCTTTCTTTTAAGACCCCCCAATTGGAACTTTTTAGCAACACTGGAAAAAGATCTTTTTGTGTGCGAAAGTGTCACATCTGCACTCGTTTGAGAGTGTGAGAGAGTCCAAGTGGCAGGAGGTTTTCTGGCCCGGCGCTTCCCCCAAGGCTACTGGAGGTCCCTGTACAAGACTCCTATTGAGAGAACGTCTGGAGACCTTCAGTGGAGAATTGTGCATGGGATAATAGCCACAAACCGAGCCACCGAGCACACCTTGACCCACAGGTAGGGGTGGGCTGTCCGTTCTGTGGGATGCAGGAAACATTTCTGCATTTGAACGTTTTTCATTTGTTTTTTAACTGTTTTAGGCTAAAGCCATTATTTAACAAATTAGAGGAGTGGTGTCAGACCCTGGGGGGAGTTTTTATCCCTATGTTTTTTTTTTATGTATGGGCTATATACAGCAGGGAAAAATAAAGAAGTTTGTGTTTTTAATTTTTTTTATTTGGACAAGCTGAAATGGCAATTCGGTTGTCATGAAAAGGAAAATTGAATGATGGTGGATCAACTGATGCGTTTGCAGTGTTAAAGGGGTTAATACAATCCCATATCAATATAGAGTTTAGATATTATAAGTTGGTTAATGAATTGGATGTTTTCAGATGTAAATGGGGCATAAACAAATGTATTTGCGATGTTGACCCTGATGGCTGTCTTCAAATTTATCCATGAGTGGAGGATTTATGATTGTAAAGGAAAGGAAAGGAAAGGATTTTTTTTTAGAAATGAGTGTTGCCGTTTCTAAGATGTTTTTTTACGTCTTGAGACTGTTTTTTAAATCCATTGCGCTCATTTTCTAGCTGTTTTTTTTTACTAAAAATGTTACATCTTTAATATTTTTGTAAATAAAGTGGTTTAAAGGGGTTTTTAAACAGGGGTCTGGGATACCACAGGGGGCCGCAAGGGAGTGATAGGAGGTTTGTGGAAAAGTCTAGAGGAAAACTGTAAAAAAAAGGTAATAAATGAGACTAAAATAAACATATTTCAATAACATAAATAATACATAAATAATTTCATTAAAATATTTGCAAATGTTAGTTATCAATCAAATAAAAAGAATAATATAAATGTAAAACATATAAATAAAAATTACATTACAATTAAATATCTAACGACATTAGTGAGTTGATTATTTTAAATTTTAGGGTGGGGGTCCCTCACATGAGAGTGATCATATTGGAGGTCCATGACATCTAAAATGAAAATCTAAAACATCATCATATGAATTTTAAATGTCTAAATAGCCTACTGTTTTACTTTTTTAAAATTAATTTATTTTTACACAACTGTACAGTCAGGGCTAGTTTGAGCTCTGATATTGTGCTGTTTCTGACCCTTTAAAGAGGATAAAAAAAATGAAGAGCTGCCAGATAACAGGACTTTGTCTTTTGAAGAAAAGAATAACAGACAAATCCTTCACAAGAGAGGGATTTTATCTCATAAGTCAGAAACATAATATGGTTGCATTTAATACAAAAATTAAACATACCACATTCATTTAATTGCAAATAACATGCCATCAAGTTTCTGAAAACATTACATCCAATCTGCACTTATATTTTTAAAGTATTATTTCTGTTATAATTACGGAGCTCTTTTTAAAAGTGTACTTTCTTTTGCACAAGGAGTGAAAGTGACAAATACTGTAGTTTGTAGCATTAAATAATGAATATGAGAAGAAAGTATCTGATTGTGTGAAAGTGCTGGATTGAAGCGAGTCACTGAAGAGAAGTCAAGTCTACAAGAGCCGCACAGATCTGATATAGTGCAGGTTATTGGCTGAAGTGTGGAGATGATGAGTTTTGATTTCTGTTTTCTGTAGAGTTTCCAGTCTCTCTCAGCACCTCCTGAATCTACAGACGAACCCGGCGTTCCCTTCGGTTCTCTCTCCTCTTTTGATGGCATGAGAGAATCTGTCCGTCAGCTGAGAGACAAACTGGAGGATTTCTGCAAAGAGGAGATCAAGAAGATCTCTGATAGAGGTAAAGTCCTGGCCCTGGTTTATACAGACCGAAATGTGAACGTACAACAGTTTCTAAAATGTTCCTATGATTTCTAAAACATCCATACGCACACATAATTTTCCTAAATGCATCCCACTTATAAATCACAGTTCATCTTTAATTCAAGTGCAACGTGAGCAAGTGCATCAACTCTACAGAACAGCCACAAACGGCCCTTGATGGTTTAGAAGTAATATATGTTTCATCGTAGGATGAAATCCATTAGAATTTAGGATCGAAATCGATACGTGTGTTTTATATATGAGGCATCTGAAGATTAATTTGTTCTCAGAAATGAGTCCTCCATCATCTAATATCATAACATCAGATTAAAATTGGATGCATTTTATCTGTCATTTCTCTTCACATTGTTCATGTCTGTTTATTTCCACAGTCACATTCACCAACATGAATCCCAAAATCAGGAACGACTTCCTACAATGTAAGTCCCTAAGAAAACAAGCAGAAAATCTCACTGGATGTGTTCATGTTCTACCTGTAGGAGGTGAAATAAATCATGATAAAAGAGTTTAATAATTAAATGATGATTTGCACATGGTATCTGATAAGCTGTAATGAAACACTGATGATACATTGAACATTGAGTCATGAAGAATTCAGATACATTAAAATATCAGAGAGATTCATAATTCCTGTTTCTGATGTGTTTTCTCTCCATCAGATTCCCATCAGCTGACTCTGGATCTGAACACAGTGAATGGATACCTCAGTGTCTCTGAGAGGAACAGAATGATGACTTACACTGACACACAGCAGCCGTATCCTGATCATCCAGACAGATTTGATCGGTGGTGTCAGGTGTTGTGTAGAGATAGTGTGTGTGGACGCTGTTACTGGGAGATTGAGTGGAGTGGGATTAGTGTGTATATATCAGTGTCATATAAGAGCATCAGCAGGAAGGGAGGGGGTATTGAGTGTGGATTTGGATATAATGATCAGTCTTGGAGTTTGATCTGCTATTCCTCCAGTTACTCATTCAGACACAATAACAAACAGACTGTTCTCCCTGTAAAGTCCACCAGCGGAAGAATAGGAGTGTATGTGGATCACAGTGCAGGAACTCTGTCCTTCTACAGCGTCTCTGACACAATGAGCCTCATCCACAAAGTCCAGACCACATTCACTCAGCCGCTCTATCCGGGGTTTAGTGTTTATTCTGGATCATCAGTGAAACTGTGTTGATGATCACAACAGATATAGAGAGATTTTACCCATAATACTTTGAGCTGCATGATAAATCAGTAACAGTGAGATGTTTTAGAGTCTCTTATTTTCTCTTACATTTTCACATGATTTTTGTAAACCTCAAGATGTGAGAAAACAAGATGCAACAATGTTAGAATTGCATCATCTACTATCTTATTGGACTAGTAAGTGAATTGAAAAGGATTGAATAAGTGTTGAGTAGCATTACATACCTTTATCAAGCCTTTCAAAGCATTTAGACATCAGAGAGGTTAATGAGATTGGTAGGTAGTCATCAAGCTCTTGTGGAACAAGTGTAATAGTTGAAGTTTTCTATAATATATGATATAAAATTGTGTTAGATCAGGAGTTTTCAAAACCACAGGGGGCCACAAGGAAGTGACAAGGGATCTGTGGAAAAGTCTTTAAAAAAAGGTAAAAAAAATAAATGAAAAAAATCACAATAAGACAAAAATAAATAAATACACTTCAATTACATAAATAATACATAAAAATGTATTTAAAATAATTACAAAAATAAATTATTAATCTATGTGTGATGATTTTTCTTTCCAGCATGTTTCATGAATGTTTTGAACACTGTTCCTCACAGTGGTCTCTTGCGCCCTCTGCTGGTCTGATGTCACTATGCTCTCATTTCCTGCACTCTGTGTTGCCCTGCTTATCAAACCTGGGCGGCATCCCAAATCGTCTGAATTCATAGTATCATGAAAAAGTAAAGTACAGGTTGTTTCTTCCAGCGAGATTCTGGCAGTGTTGGGGGTAACTTATTACAAGTAACTTGAGTTACGTAATCAGATTACTTTTTCAAGTAACTAGTAAAGTAACGCATTACTTTTTAAATTTACAAAAAAATATCTGAGTTACTTTTTCAAATAAGTAACGCTAGTTACTTTTTCACATTTATTGCCTGACAGCTCTCCTGTCCCCATGTTGAGAGAAATAAAGTGAGTCGTTGTGTGCATTTGCATTGAACATGCATTTACTCATCTCACTTGCACAAAAACATTCAGTATTCCTCAAAATGAATAAAAACAGTCAAATGCAATCTCAGAATTTTGTGCAAAAGTTTTGTAATTAACTATGTTAAATTACACAAATACACTTTATGTATTTAATCTCACTTTATTAACCAATGTCTTTGCTGCTGACCTACAATGATCTAATTCAACCAGACTAATAAGCAAAAATTACTTTAGATTAGGTTTAGAAATAAGAGTGTTGAACTTCCTTCTCCTGTATCCTATTGTTATTTAATCAAGAACAGCAGCAGCTGAAAGGTTTGTTTGAGCGGCGCCCTCTACTGTACAGTAGTAAATATGCATTTCCTTCAGCCTTAGGCTTATTCATTTAACTTTTGATGTGAAAGGGCCTTAACAATTGGCAAAAATAGATTGTTTTAGCTGTTATTAAAAAACAAACAAACAAGCCCATGCAGGTGAGAAAAAGTAACGCAAAAGTAATGTAACGCATTACGTTCCATAAAAAGTAACTAAGTAACGTACTTAGTTACTTTTTTGGGGAGTAACGCAATATTGTAATGCATTACTTTTAAAAGTAACTTTCCCCAACACTGGATTCTGGTGTCAAATGATGATCACTTTATATCCCATGAGGCCACGCTAGAGGATTTATGAATGACATAAAAGCTGTCATTAATCAAATCTGACTCTGGATCTTCCTTCCTGCTGGACATCAACCTGCTTGTGCTTTATATATTCAGTTTAATATGAATATTTGTTTGTAAACCACTAGGTGCCCTCACCACTGAGCAGCATTATATATTAGCCAATTAAGAATTAATACAATAGTTGACAAACCAGATATATATGTCAGTGTTCGACGTTGCTATATAATTATTAGTAACAAAACTCAGTTAATTTGTAGTAAATATGTGCAGTTTCTGCAGCTCATCAGGCCCCCTGCTGGTCTGGACAATGGCTGGTAGATCTGTTCCTTTATCCATCTATGATACAAACAAACCAAATGATTCAAATAACAATCATCATAGTGTTGTGAGTGTTTTTGTGGTGGAGCAACTGTAGGTACTTTTATGTAAATAAATAAAAAAAACTGCTGTGAGGTTGAATGATTTTTTTCTACCTTGTGTTTTATAACATAATGGAGAGTGATGTAAAGTTGCCACCTGAGCTTAGAAGAAAGTGAGGCTTAAAGATTATAAACCATACACCCAAACAGAATGATGATCTGTCTTGATAACATATGGTGTTATGCAGCTATGCACACGTTCTTGATGGATTATTACGTGTCTGGAATAAAGGTGAGAATAAGCAAATCCTTTCACAGACATATTTTAGATTTAGGACTAGAGGAAATCTGAGGAATGAACTGTCTGAATATATGTAGTCACAAAATATAGTACAAAATGAATTGCAGCAATGTTTTGGTGCCGAAGAAGTATGCATGCCAAAGCCTGCACTTTTAAAACTTCCCACAGCAATAAGGACAGAATTTGAGACTGTGCTACTTACTCATCCATCAGGAAAGAGAGAACAGACAACGGTTGGGGTCATTTGAATTATTCATCAAGCTCTGTCTGTAAGATCCCTGCCTCATGAACTGCTATCCTTTCTCACAGAGGGAATAAGGAAACTGTTCTCTGGAGCTTCAATGGCAGCAAGTAGAGGGGCCATGGTCACTGTGGGGCAGGTAATAAAAACTGTTTGCTGTTCTGTCATTTGGCCATAAAATGGCTAGGAGAGTCGGTTCTTCACTAAGCTTCTGTAGTTCCCTTTCGTTGTCACTCTGAGCTACGTCGGATGACGACGAATGGGGTTTCGCTTAGAAAGAATTTGCATAGCGTATCTCCGCCTTACCTCGTGGGTATAAAAGGAGGACGCCGGCAACATGCAGATATGTTTTCGCTTCGGAGCCGAGAGTATCTCTTCACTCCACAGCCATTCCTGACTTCACTCTACGAGACGAGCCATTCTCCGGTGTTGGTGTGATGGCGATCTGCAGCGAGTTCACATTGCCTGCTGATCTGTGCAGTGATCTGCCAGTGAGTGTGTTTCTCCCTGCTCGCTTCAACATCGTGGAGTTTTTTCCTCTCACAAAAGAGCTCGCACGCAAAAGAGCTCGTCTTTTTAAAGATGGCTCGTCCGTGCATTTCTGGTTGCAGTTGACTTATTTTCGATTTTGATGGGCACATTCTCAGTTCTGTGTGCTTGGGCTTGATCACGCTAGAGCAGCGTTTGTGGATGACTCACGTTCTGCCCGCGGGAATGTGACCATCGCGTCATTACGGTCGAGACTTAATGATCTCGTTAGAGAGAGAGTCCCCTCATCCACACCCCGATCTAGCACTCTCCACGTGAGGTGCTACTTCGGCTGGTGGCCAGGGTGACCTGAGGGTGATGGTGTGGAACAAAGGCGCCGACTATCCGTCCGTGCCCCACGCCCCCCTCTTTATTGACGCAACCCGCGAACGATCACGGTACGCTCGCGGGCCCGTCTTCGGACCCCCCGCGGGTTTCCTTTGACGTTCCAGAATCGGATCTGTTGTCCATCGCAGCATCACAGGGCGGGCTAGAATCTTCAGGAAGTGAAGATTTGACAGTGCTGCCACTTTCGGGTGTGCATATGGCATTTGTCGAGTCAGATCCTGAGATGACGGCCATACTTTCCCGGGCCGCCACGAGCGTCTGACTAGAGTGGAACCTTCCACCCTGTCCTGTGTGCTCGCTGCTGCACGATTGGTTTTTGGGTGTGGCCACTAACACTTGTCAGAAAGAACTGACTCTCCCGTCTCTGAGCATTAAGAGTTCTCGGACGACACGTTGCGCCACCCCCGAGCCGTGCACCCCTCGTCCTCCTCTGTCTCAGAGCCGGATGACAGTGCGTGCTCTCATCCCCCTCTGTCGCCAGACCCCTGGCAGAGCAGGCCCCCTTGCAGAACGCTGGTCCTTCCCTGGCCTCCTCTTTCAGGGTGCGGTTATGACCATGCCTCACACCGGGCCGCTATGCCGTCCACGTCCGGGCTGGTCATTCCGCTTCGCTGCACCACCGTGGGGACTGCTGTGGTTCGCGTGACGCCGCTGGAATAATTGTTGGGAGCCTGGCTAGAGCTTCCCAATCTGTTCCGCTGGGTCGCGCGGACCCTCGGCTATGGGATTCAGTTTGCACGGTCTCCTCCCCGCTTCTGTGGAGTCCGCTCCAATATGGTCGGTGGCTATGCCCCTATCATGCCCCTATCATGAGAGCGGAGGTTGCTAACCTACTGGCGAAGGGTACGATCGAGACTGTCCCTTCAGCCGAAATGAGGTCCGGGTTTTACAGCCCCTACCTCATTGTCCCGGAGAAATCCGGTGCGTTACGGCCAATCCTGGACCTGTGCATCTGAACCGCCCCTTCACAGGCTGCTGTTCAAGATGCTCCTGGCCAAACGCATTTCCGAATGTGTGCGGCCACAGGATATGTTTGCAGCAATCGACCTGAAGGACGTATACTTTTATGTCTCCGTTCTCCTTCGACTCAGACCGTACCTACGGTTTGCTGTCAGGGGGCACGCATATCAGTACGCTATTCTCCCATTCGGGCTGGCCCCGTCTCCTCGCGCCTTCACAAAGGTTGTTGAATCTTGGCTGAGTCAATCAAGTGCAAGAGTGCGGTTCCACTGAAGTTTTTTCAGAGGCTCCTGGGGCATATGGCGTCCGTAGTCACAACATCGCCGCTCGGATTGCTCTTATGAGACCGCTTCAGCTTTGGCTTCACGACCGAGTCCCAAGGTGGGCATGGCAACACGGCACCTTCCGAGTACCAGTTACTCCGACCTGCCGTCAGTCCTTCACCCTGTGGTCGAACCTCAGTTTTCTACGGGCCGGAGTGCCCCTGGAACAAGCTTCCCGGCATGTTGTTGTAACGACAGATGCCTCCACCACGGGCTAGGGCGCCATATACAATGGACGTGCTGCCGCGGGCTCCTGGACAGGACCCCAGCGTCTTTGGCATGTCATTTGCGTCGAGTTGCTGGCTGTACGCTTGATCTGCGCCGCTTCTGGGCCGTGCTCAAGGGTCAACACGTACTAGTCCGATCAGACAATACCGCCACTGTAGCGTACATCAACCGTCAAGGTGGTCTGCGCTCCCGGCGAATGTCGCAACTCGCCCACCACCTCCTCTTATTGAGTCAGAAGCATCTGAGGTCGCTTCGTGCCATCTATATCCTCGGAGCCCTGAACTGTGCAGCCGGCGAGCTCTCACGGCTTCAGCCCCTCCCGGGATATTGGCGACTCCATCCCCAGTCGGTTCAGCTAATTTGGGACCAGTTCGGAGACGCACAGATGGATCTGTTTGCCTCTCACGACTCGACCCGTTGCGCTCAGTATTATTCCCTGACCGAGGGCACGCTCAGCATGGATGCTCTGGTGCACAGCTGGCCGTGGGGCCGCAAATTTGCGTTTCCCCCAGTGGGCCTTCTTGCGCAGACCTTGCGCAAGGTCAGGGAGGACGAGGAGCAGGTCATTCTGGTTGCGCCACACTTGGCCGACTTCTCCGAACTAGTACTCCTCGCGACAGCACCGCCCTGGCCGATCCCTCTGAAGAAGGACCTCCTTTCTCAGGGATGGGGCACCTTATGGCACCCTTGTCCCGATCTTTGGAACCTCCACGTTTGGCTCCTGGACGGGTCGAGGCAGGTTTGAGTACCCTACCACCACCGGTGGTGGCTACCATCACTTCCACTAGAGCATTGTCCACGAGAAATGCCTATGCGTTGAAGTGGAACCTCTTCGTTAACTGGTACTCTTCTCACCGAGAAGATCCCCGGAGATGTTCGATCAGTGTCGTGCTTTCCTTCCTACAAAGTGGGTCGGAGCGAAGGCTGTCTCCCTCCACCCTCCACCATCCTCTATGTCGCCGCCATTGCCGCACAGCACAACTTTGTTGAAGGTAAGTCCTTGGCAGGGCACGACTTGATCGTCAGGTTCCTGAGAGGAGTGAGGAGACTGAATCCTCCTCGCCCTCCTTTCGTTTCCTCTTGGGACCTCTCAGTGGTGTTAACTGCCCTGCAAAGTGCTCCCTCTGAGCCTCTGCAATCAGTGGAGCTTAAGTTCCTGTCAATAAAGACAGCGCTCCTGGTTGCACTGGCCTCCATCAAGAGGGCAGGGGACCTGCACGCATTCTCCGTTTGACGAAGCGTCCCTGGAATTCAGGCCGGCTTACTCTCACGTGATCCTGAGACCGCAGCCTGGATATGTGCCCAAGGTTCCTACCACTCCCTTTCGGGACCAGGTGGTGAATCTGCAAGCGCTGCCCCTGGAGAAGGCAGACCCAGCCTTGGCACTGCTCTGTCCAGTACGTGCTCTCCGCACCTATATAGACAGAACGCAGTGTTTCAGGACCTCAGACCAGCTCTTTGTCTATTTTGGTGGGAAGCTGAAGGGAAAGGCTCTCTCCAAGCATAGGTTGTCTCACTGGATAGTGGACGCCATTGCTTTGGTATACCAACAGCAAGGTCGACCGTGCCCCCTTGGTGTGACTGCCCACTCCACCCGGAGTGTGGCGTCCTCTTGGGCTCTAGCGCATGGGGCCTCATTAACGGACATCTGCAGAGCTGCAGGCTGCGCGACACCGAACACATTCGCCAGATTCTACAATATCCGAGTGGAGCCAGTGTCCTCTCATGTACTCGCTTCAACCAGCTAGTACTGGAACCGCTCAGGTGTCTTCGCTTGCTCGCCATTCCACTCCACGGACTGGATACGTGCGATATTCTCCTCAGGTGAGCTTCCCCCTGAGTTCCTCCAGCACCACTGACGTTGGCGCCAGTGTCTATTGCTTGCACGTATTTCATTTATTCTCATTGGTACAATTATTAAAATAGCAGAATTTGTTAAAAGGGATAAAATGGTACGTTGAAAATATTGTTGTTGTTACACGGGCGCCGCCATGTTGTATTTCAACATTCGACTACATCACTGGCATGGTAGGCTACTCCGTTGCCAACCCTCACTATCAGAGCTAGCTTCTCTCTACCCCCTGCCTTGTCAACAAAATTATTCTACTCGTGATTTCTAGTTTTTAGTCCTAGGTACGAGAGACAGATGTGTTGAAAACATCAATGAGTACATGAAGTGGCTGACCTCAAATGTTTTATTTAGCTACAAGTCCAACGCATACTAGAATCCTTGATATTCAGCTGAGGGGAAAATATGTAATGTTAGTTCACTGCACAGGATGGGAACAGAATCTTATTCCTCCTTCCCAAATACCCCCTCGCCCAAAGAGTGAAATGCCGGTACGCTGTTAACCTTAACAGTTTGAGAAAAGGATATAAGTTAGCCTAGCCTAGCTCAGTTGCCATTCACTGTTACATACCAGCTACTTATGGGGCGCTCCAGTGTTTCAGCTCGGACATCCCTTAGAGATAGCATATCCACCTCCAACACGTCTCTCTCACCGCACAGCATCCGAAATGAACGATGTATGGGGATGCATTTTCGCCGATCAATAAATGTTCCAGGTTGACCTCTCTGCAGCAGATCGAGTCCGGTGCAGTGTCCATGCTCCCGCAGCGCCCGCGCCCACACCAGTCACTTCCCCCCAAACGATCCTGTACTGTATGTGGAGCCTGAAACTGGTCGTCCTCCATGTGGTGGTAGTCAGATACTACTGGCCTGTCCCTCACAGGCTCAAATGCGTAACTCATGCCATTAAAATTACTCATTTTCGTGTGTGTATATAGGACCTGCAGCTGTTGCCTATATACCTTCGCGGGACCTACCATGCCAGTGACGTCATCGAAATTGCCAGCGTAACAAACGCAATTTTTGTGCTACTTAAAAAAAGCTATATTGATATTTTTAGTTACAATTTTTAATGTAAATTACTTTTAATTGTCATAAACAACATGTTATCAACGTTGATTTTTTTCAGTTCAGTTAATCTTTAAGCTCTCTCTGACGCAAGCTCTCTGATGCGCGGTCTCTGCTATGTGCACACACACACAAACACGCTACTAAAAGGTAAACTTTTATTATAGGCCTCAAACATAACTACCACCACTGACAATCATAGCCACAAATATGAATACAGACTGTCCATTACAGAGAAGCATAAGCATGCAGTAGAGAATATTATAACCAAGCTATGTGATCCAGCAGCAAATAAGTAAATAAAGATTCACGGCCTACCTTTTTTTATGTTAAGTTTTTTTATGTTAACTTTACTGAAGAACAATGTTTCAAAGAACTCTTCGCCAACTGGCTAACTTTAAATAAATGATAAATAAAAAAAATCTTTGAACTATATGCTTCATGTACGTTGGTCATTATTCACTGTTTATTTGCGAGTGTTGTGAAGAAAAAGAATAGCATCCACTGTTGCAAATCTCGATCGTCATATTCTAACGTGTAACGAGTATCTAACGTCACCTCTCTAGCTGGCTCCTCCTTCTCATTCGCATTTACACCTGTTGCTCGATAGCTTGCGAGCCAACTCATGCAAGAGGGCATCTCTCTCAGTTTCACACAACATCCGCAACTTGTTGAATTTTGGCCACAGGAATATTGCCAGTTTATGGAGTGGCTGAATCTGGACCTTCTTACCAATCCATTCCAAGTGGCGCTGACGGATGGTGGCTTGATAAGGCATGTCAGTGTTCACTGGCTGGCAATGACGCTTCAGCCTCTCGTGCCACAACACAACAAGGTTCAAGGTTGGATATTGATCACCTTCCAATTCCTTCTGACTTCATAGAAGGGGTGGAGAAAAAGACCTAAAAATCCAGAACATCTGGGGACACATCAGCCATTCTTTGTGCTCTTCCACGACTCTCCAGCTTTTCGCAAAATTCAGCATACACATACTTGATAGAATTCAGCGTGAGAAATACAGTGCTGTAACGTGTTTATCCCACCTGCAGAATGGTCTTTTGTTTCACGAACCGGACTACTTTCTTGACAGCCAGTAACGTTCTACTAACCTGGGACTGTTACTGACAGCACGGTGATGTCCAAGGCATGTTGGAGGATCGTGTTGTAGATGTGGTCCTGACAGTCCAAGCACTGGTAAGGTCATACAATATTCGAACCTTGGTCTGTTACCCACACCACCTTACTCAGAGGGATCAAACTTTTGAACTCACACAAGCCTATTCTACAATTCCTTGCGCATATTTTCACCTGTTTTGTCATCATCGTGGGGGAACATGGTAGTGGTGAGTACATTACTCTTCAACTTGAAATTTGGCAATATGAAGTGACGTGATCGCCATGGAACTGACCTTGGGGTAATCATCAGTCCACATATCTGTGGTCATCCCAACATTAACTGAACACATCACCTCTTTTATCTCAGCAACAACAGCTTCTCTTTTTGTTGTTGCCTTTTCTTGGCATCTGCGAGAGATAGTCGTGGGGTCAGGCAGCAACTTCTCAGCACACAGGCGACCATTGTCTGGATTTATAACTTTATAAATCCTCCTCCAGCCACCGTTTGGAATGGCCATATGTCTTCGCAGCAGAAATCCACACACTTATCGGTGACTTGGGATCTGGCATTCAGTGGCACTGGCTTCGAGAAAAATTCAGACATTGATAACTGTCTGCTTGTGCTACCAGCAGAGTTAGCCATAGCGCAATCGCGCTTGACATGCCGTTGTAAATGAGATGTCCCTGGTTTTTTGCTGTCATGTGCAAGGATATGTTTGCAGATTCTGCACTGCACATGACCAGTTGGCTCATTGTTTATCTTGGAAATCAATTCAAAATTCCTCCAAAATGCAGCTTATCCACATGGCATTACCAAGTCCGGACAGTGAGCTGTGGTGAAGTGTGTGTTTATGTAGTGGCAGTGATGAGGGTGATGATGAGGTGCAAGTCTGATTGATTGGGAATGATGTGCAGGTGGGAACTGAGGAGAGTGCTTGGAAATGAAGTGCAGAGGATGGTGACTAGATAGATATGTGACAAGTAGTAGTTTGATTTCATTTACATGACCATTTTACACCATCTCTCTCAACAAGAGTGTTGTTTATTCCACTTAGTAGCTCTTAGTTCACGTAGAAGCATTTTAATGTTGTCTTCTTCACAGGGAGGCTGTGCTACTGTTTACTGTCAGCCCATGGATGTGGAGAAAGAAGGAAAATAGGATAAGGTTCTCTTCCAATTCCTCCATTTAAAAAATATAAAAAATAATTAGTAACACTATTTTAAATTATGTAGTTTTAAGTTACTGCATGTACTTACTACAGTATATAGTACTAACAGTACATTATGCATAATTACAAGTAACTAACCTTAAACCAAACCCTAATCATAACTACTGTATATAGTAAGTGCATGCAGTAAGTATATTGTATATCACCATAAAATAAAGTGTAACCAAAAATTCATCTTACACTACCATTGAAAAGTTTGGGGTCTGTGGGATAGACAGTATATATATATATATATATATATATATATATATATATATATATATATATATATATATATATATATATATATATATATATAGCAATTTTGATCAAATTTTTTTTAATCTAATTTCTGATTACATTTTGATCCATTTAATACATCCTTTGTAAATAATAGTATGTATATATATATATATATATATATATATATATATATATATATATATAAATAGCTATTAACCTAATCATCTGAATCAACTAATTAACTCTAAACACCTGCAAAAGATTCCTGAGGCTTTTAAAAATTCCCAGCCTGTTTCAATACTCAAAACCGCAATCATGGGTAAGACTGCCGACCTGACTGCTGTCCAGAAGGCCATCATTGACACCCTCAAGCAAGAGGGTAAGACACTGTAAAGACTCTGGGGCGGATCTAATCCGTGGGGAATTTGCATATCATAATTAATAATTGGTAATTAATAATTATTCATACATGTTTGGATTAGATCAGTCTTACATGTTAATAAAACTCCCGATAAGGGATGATATGTAATTTTACCTGCATGCATGCTTGTGTATCCTTGCACTTAACCACAAGTTGATTGCAATTACCTGCACGGACCACGTCTTACAAAACAGGCTAAATTAATTAGCTCAATTGTCAGACTAATATCTGTGGGAATCCACAATATCATCTTACTTTATAGGATTTCAGGAAAAGCAATTCTGTGGCCACAAGAATTGGGTTTCCTGCCCTATAAACACATACTCTTTAAAGTATCTTTAATTTGTAAGCTTGTTGCCATAAGATCTTTTGGCACTTAAGGGACTTAAATGAGCAAAAAGGCAGTACATCAATCAGATGTACTTTAATAAGGCAGAACTACTTATGTATTTACTACGGTTACATGGGATATATTTATTTACAAACATAATAAACAACAATACACGATAAGGCATCGATGGACGAGAAATGCATAGAGTGTGGACAATGGAAACACGTGTGAGAGGGGAAGGGAGAGAGAGAGAGAGAGAGCGAGAGAGAGAGAGAGAGCATTGGCAACATTCCCCTGACAGTCCCCTGCCTGTGACAACACGAAAACATCATCTTAATGCTTCTTAGAAGCTCTATAAAGAGATATACTTAAGTTTCTGGGTCTCTCTGTGTCGCGGCATTCCTGCGCGTGCGTGAGCGGAGTCCTTTAGGAAGCGTCACTGGGTGCTGCTTGGCGCGCGTTGAACGGAGTTTCCAAGTCTTTGGGGTAACATTACCAAAGGAAAATAGTTCGGCTAAGTTTGTTTCACTTTGTGGAAGTGAACAGAGTCGACTACGGAAAACAAAACTTTGACTAACAAAGAAAAGAAATAAAGATCTCTACGGGGAAATCACGCGGAGTTAACGTCACATCTTCGCATGGCTGGTGAAGAAGCGTGTGTGCGTCCCTCGCCACGTGGTCACGTGCGCGTGTTTCTCCTTCAAAACGAGCGCGCGCTCGTTTAAAGGTCCCTTGTAGATGGATTTGCTGAAGAGATATGTCACGCGGTGTTCTTTTCACTCGTCGATTGGATTTAAACACGGAGACTTATCTAAGACTGAAAAACACAAACTAAACTAGAAACAAATAAAAGAAAGGCGAAGAGCTCGCCCGGAGGCGAGACCTTACATTTTGACAGTCAAAAGTAACAGAGAGACGAGCGGAGGGGGGAAGCGTCATTTATCACCTTGGAGAAATCCGGCCTCTTCCTGTTGACTTGGCCAATTAGAGGGTTGGAATTTCACAGGCGGGACTTTGGTTTTTATTGCTCTTTGTCTAAGAGAGAGACATTTGAAACCGACGAAATTAGGGTGTTTAAGAGCAGAATCTTCACAATTCTTATAATACTAATGTGTCACAAGTTTAGCAAAATGTAATGTCAATTAACAAATGGGGAATGAAGATTGGAGTTTATCAAGACCAAACTTGCCACAAATGGATTTGGTTAAACATTAGTTGGCCAAGTTTAAAACATTATCGCATTAGAGTTGTCGAGAAACATAGACCAAACCACAAAAAGGCAACTCATGAAATAGGGAACTTAGATACATTGTTCATACAATTCTCAAGTGGATATATAATAGCATATACTGTATATATATGAATACAGGATTCATTTCTCCTCCTTGGTTAGAATTCAGAGAGGGTGGCAGTTCTGTGAACATTCCTTTGGGTCGTAAACGCCGTTATCTAAGAACACCAGTGATGTTAGTTTTGGTCTCTTTTCACTCCAAAGATGGAAAACATAGTAAACTATATTTTTCATTAACTTCTTACATATATTTGGCTCGAGCAAGTTGAGCGATTTCGTTTAATACCAATCACTCCGTGTTTGTTACGCATACAAGGATATATATAAACTCTTAGACCTTTATAGAAGTCCGCAAGGGTCAACTACATAACTAACAGTCCTAGATAGACAGGATACAGTATAAACTTCAAACATACAGGAATACATCATGTTTACATTTCATAATCACTCATTTCTGGGTTTTAATGTTATAGATGCATATATGTGTGTGTGTGTGTGTGTGAGTGTGTGTTGTCCACTTGCGCATCTGGCATTCCTTCCTCGCTGGGGGGGGGTTTGGAGATAACGGTCTTCTTGGATGTTGGCTCGCGAACAAATCAGGATCGCGCGAGGATCTCTGTGGGGACTCATTACGCTGTAAAGGTGTCACAAACTAATCTACCCTCCAGACTGGCTGGCGCTAACGGAAGATTTAGAATTGGAAGAGTCATAGGTTGGGGCTTTAGAAACCCCTGTTAACGTGTGTTTATTGTGTTAAGGAATGCTGACTCCATGATTCTGCGCTCATACCCTACAACACAGAAAGGAATTTCTGAACAAATAGGCTGTTCCCAGAGTGCTGTATCAAGGCACCTCAGTGGGAAGTCTGTGGGAAGGAAAAAGTGTGGCAATAAACGCTGCACAACGAGAAGAGGTGACCGGACCCTGAGGAAGATTGTGGAGAAGGACTGATTCCAGACCTTGGGGGACCTGCGGAAGCAGTGGACTGAGTCTGGAGTAGAAACATCCAGAGCCACCGTGCACAGGCGTGTGCAGGAAATGGGCTACAGGTGCCGCATTCCCCAGGTCAAGCCACTTTTGAACCAGAAACAGCGGCAGAAGCGCCTGCCCTGGGCTACAGAGAAGCAGCACTGGACTGTTGCTCAGTGGTCCAAAGTACTTTTTTCGGATGAAAGCAAATTTTGCATGTAATTCGGAAATCAAGGTGCCAGAGTCTGGAGGAAGACTGGGGAGAAGGAAATGCCAAAATGCCTGAAGTCCAGTGTCAAGTACCCACAGTCAGTGATGGTCTGGGGTGCCATGTCAGCTCCTGGTGTTGGTCCACTGTGTTTTATCAAGGGCAGGTTCAATGCAGCTAGCTATCAGGAGATTTTGGAGCACTTCATGCTTCCATCTGCTGAAAAGCTTTATGGAGATGAAGATTTCATTTTTCAGCACGACCTGGCACCTGCTCACAGTGCCAAAACCACTGGTAAATGGTTTACTGACCATGGTATTACTGTGCTCAATTGGCCTGCCAACTCTCCTGACCTGAACCCCATAGAGAATCTGTGGGATATTGTGAAGAGAAAGTTGAGAGATGCAAGACTCAACACTCTGGATGAGCTTAAGGCCGCTATCGAAGCATCCTGGGCCTCCATAACACCTCAGCAGTGCCACAGGCTGATTGCCTCCATGCCACGCCGCATTGAAGCAGTCATTTCTGCAAAAGGATTCCCGACCAAGTATTGAGTGCATAACTGAACATAATTATTTGAAGGTTGACTTTTTTGTATTAAAAACACTTCTTTTATTGGTCGGATGAAATATGCTAATTTTTTGAGAAAGGAATTTGGGGTTTTCATGAGCTGTATGCCAAAATCATCAGTATTAAAACAATAAAAGACCTGAAATATTTCAGTTGGTCTGCAATGAATCTAAAATATATGAAAGTTTAATTTTTATCATTACACAATGGAAAATAATGAACTTTATCACAATATGTTAATTTTTTGATAAGGACCTGTATATAAATACTGTATATGGTTATATGGTTTCCACAAATATATGATGCAGCAGAACTGTTTTCAACAATCATAATAATCAGAAATGTTTCTTGAGCATCAAATCAGCATATGATCACTGAAGGATCATGTGACACTGTAGTGATGCTGAACATTCATCTTTGATCACAGGAATAAATTACATTTTACAGAATATTAAAGTAAGAAACAGTTATCTTAAATTGTAATCATATTAACCAAATTCCCACAATATTTCACAAAAATGTAAAAAAATTAAAAAATAAATCTTACCGACTCTGAAATTTTTGATTGTCAGTGTTTATTCTTCAGTTGTGACACTATCGTTTCTATGGTAGGGGGTGATTCATTGTCTGACTGACACTGGAAAACTTGGACCTAAAGCTTTCTACAAGGTGAAAAACATTTTTCATGCCATTAAAAAGTGGGAAACGCTTCATTTTACAGTACAGTACAGTGTACTTACCTAGAAAGTACTGGGCAATATAAGGTAAGTACATGGGTTAAGAGTAGGGGTAGGTTCAGGGTTAGTACCTAGTTATTACCCAGTTATTGTAATTACTATAATAAGTACATAGTATGTACATGGGAAACAGGACTGTAAAATGAAGCATTACCAAAAAGTGTTATACATTCTGAGAGTGTGTTACTCTAGTAGGACCATGTGTCTTTGTCTCCTAAGGGTCTTGTCCCAGCTGGAATCCATCTGATTCCTCACACTCTAACGTTCATCTTTCTGGAACAGTTCCGACTGTACTTTGTCATTAGAGTTGTCCCCTCTACATGAACTCTGACTCACAGACTCCTGGCATTACCATCAGTTGCAGGTGATCCGTTCACATGTAGGCCGCACTAAAACCAGGTGTACAACACATTCTGTGATCAAATCACTGAAACCACACATGTTGGACAGAAATCCATGTGAAAACTTTGCTTTTGTAGTGTAAACCAATTTGGACATCCACGAAATACCACCTATTCACCTGTCAGTCACTAGTTGTTATAAAACAATGGTCTCAAACTACTTTTCATGTAATTTGTGGCTTTAAAGAAAATAGCTAAAACGAAATACTTGGAAAAGTCCATATACATGCATAAGCACTTTTCTTGTGGTTATCAGCATGGTGACCACTTGTAAATAAATCTATCAAGATGGATGTCACTACCTGGTGTAAACAAGGCAAAAATGCCTGTGACCATATAGCATCTCAAGAGACAACACACAGAGAGTGAGCGTGTGATAATGTATTGCTATATCATGTTCTATACTCAATTTATCATTTGTGTGATGTAGATTGTGTGATCTAGACTTTGACCATGATGGGATTTTGTTTTGTGATAATAAAAAAATACTACCTCTTTCAATTATCCTGAAATGATCTCAAACAGGAATTGACAGAAAGCATAATTTCACAATCACACTATCTTAAAGTCCCCCTGTGGTGAAAATCCAGCTTTTTATGTTGTTTATATGTCTATGTGGTGTCAACACCATTGCTGAGTATTTTCTCCTTAAAACTGCAGTGAACCAAAGACAGTCTCAAAAACACGGTTTGAAATCGCTGGTGTTTCTGACGTCACAAACTACCTTGTAACCAATCAGATCAACGTGTGATAGTCAGCGTGTGGATCTCTGAGCTGGTGTGAGTGAGTGGAGGCGGGGCTAATTTGCATATTCACAGAACCGCGTATACTAAATGAGGCTAGGGTGTAGTAGTTACATTCAAGCTATTTTAAGGCAGGAAGATTTTTTTTCCAAGAAAAAACGTTAAAATATGTCTTTTTGGTGATCAAAGATGAGTTTTAAGGGATATTGACTACAGGGGGACTTTTATGTTTGACCTTTTGTGTGTAATATTGAGGACCCGTCATAAACCATATAAACCGTCTGTACACTTTTGATACAATAAATAATGTAATACATATATTGTTCGACAGGTGGCAGTGCTGCTTTATCACTGCAACTCAATGTTGTGTGCATTAACTCACAAACTCATGGTGGGGGAAAGTTTAAAAAAAAATTTGAACACCAAGAACAAAACAAATTACACATCTACAATGGCATTGATAAATATATATAAACAAGTATTAATCAGGGCACGTATCAGTTAAATAAAATAATATTTAAAAAAGAAAATTACATATATTTGCAGAAAATAATAAAAAGAAAGAAAAAAGAAAGAAAGACTGGGTCTCTTCATTTCTCTTGTAAGAGACCAATGTCTCTTATTATTCCACCAAATTAAATTCCTTTTTAATTTGCATACATTCCAACGATGGAAAGTAATTACAAATAATACAGAAAAATAAGGATTTGTCTTCATACATTTGCATTTATGAATGAAAAATTTGCCCAGAATCAACATTGCATTAATAAATTGTTCTTTTTAAAAAAAAAAAAAAATCATGCAACAGCATTCCAAACATAATATGTTTTGGAAGGGGGAAGTGTCTGTGTATAATATTGAGATATGATGACATAATTACAGCGATCAGCATTCTTGTCTGTATTTATTCTATACTTATGGTACAAATTTGAGTATGTTTTTGCAAAGATGTTTATTGAAGTGAGTAATTTGATGGTTCATAGAGTACAGTACCATTGTCTTAAAGTCAGTGGGATTTTTAATGAGGTTTTGGTGGTTCAAATGTTGACATGTCTTACTAAGATGCGATTAGTTTATACTATTTATTATATACAGCCTCACTGTTTATAGTCACGCTCTTGCAAACTATTACAACTCGAACTTTCAGGAAAAATGTTTATATATGTGATGGCTACGGCCACACAGGGTAATACCACTTCAGTTCCAAACATTTGATGACCGTCTTATTATTTTATTTCTTTAGTTTGTTGCACTGATTATTATTTATAGTCAGCTAAACTAGGATATTTGAATAATGAACACAATACAGTTTTTTGATTTAGTTTATTTTGCTTTGCCTTTAATTTGATTTACAGGGAGTGGACTAATCACATGTTTCTTTGTGTTGAGTTACCTGGACCTGTTGGGGGCGGTCCCTTCCTGGTTGGGCGAAAGGAGTTGCTAAGGGCTGAGGAGACTTATATCCGGGAGTCAGCTCATTAGGCCATACCATGTCTCACCATGTGCCTGGGGGGATTTTGACCTTAGTCAGCTCTTGAGTTCTCAAGTGTTAGTTTGTTTACCCCTTCTATGTCATTTGGTTTTGTCAAGCTGTTATATAAGCACCCTTCTGTGTTTGTGTGGGGGGGGCAGTTTTGGTTCAGTTAACCTTGTGTTACGAGTCTATGTATTTAAGTTTATATTTAGTTACCTTTTTTTTTGTTGACCTCTTTTAAGGCCTAGTTATTAAATGTGGTCTTTATGTAACTTTCCAATATTTTGGGTAGTAAACCCCTTTTTTGGAGAACAGTCTCCTGTGTCCTCTTGCCTCACTGTCTTGGTCCCTTACAATATATATATATATATATATATATATATATATATATATATATATAAAAGACTGAAAGGATATAATGTAGAAAGCTAAATTGTGGCGGCATTGAAGTCATGTGACCATGGTGTAGTTCGTTAATAGTTTACACATAAAGTAGCCTAGAAATCTAGACGCAGCATAGCGGCAGCAAAATTTATTTTTTAAACTCTAGTAAAGGCCAATCACATTGTGTATAGAGTTGGTGGGCGGGCTTAACATAATGACGGCAGAGTTGTGACGGTTCTGCGTGAATTCTCTGCTACTTGAAAACAAAGAAGATGCCCGCTGCTGCTGACGAACAGCGGTCTTTCGAATCGGCTTTGGCCGTGACTCTGGAGGACTCGGAGTTAAGCTTTTCTTTGAGAAAAGAACAAAGAACGGCACTTACATCATTCTTAAAGGAAGATGTGTTCAGAGTTTTGCCGACCGGCTACAGCAAAAGTTTAATATATCAACTTGCTGGTGGGAAAATGCATGGGACTCAGCCACAACAGTTCGTTGCTCTGGTTGGTTGTAGCGCTATCCTATTGCGTGCAGAGGGAATTTGAAAGACAACCGTTTGTCCCGCCCCTCAGATTGAGGCATGCCAATGGTGAGTTACCACCTAACATCTTGATGTGGGTCTGGCTTGCCAGACTACACGTAAAGCTTTTTACTTCAGGTTATTGTATTTAGAATTCATATTAAATGTTGTGCTTATTTTCCTTTTAAGCCAATGTAAAACCCTATTGTTTTTTTTTGTCAAGGAAACCAAGGTGATGCGAACTTATAGGTTGGCCTGCAAAAAAAAACATGATCACTACAGCGTTCATTAGCCTAAAGTTTACCCTCTCACTCTAGAGGGATTTGATTGGTCAAAAACATATGAATCAAAATATTTTAGATGACCTCAAAGCTAATATACAAACTTTAAGCTACAAAATTTCCGTACAATTTCATGGGGTCTTGAAAGCATCGTAATCAAGGAATCTGGTGTGTATGTGTGTGTGTGTGTGTGTGTGTGTGTGTGTGTGTGTTTGTGTGTGGGTGTGTGTGTGTGTGTGTGCGTGTGCGCGCCGCGCAGGCCACCAGTGCTCCACACAGTATTATCTCACTGAAAAGAACAGAGATAAATGCTTAAAGATATAAGGGCCATAAGAACACATTAATGGACCTCAATGCAAACAACAGTCAAGATAAACCCTATACTTCCATCAATGTTAAACATGTACTAATACTATGTGGTGACTTGTTCCCCAGAGCCCTGTTTATGTGTTTTGTTAGCATTTTCTATTCCCAGATCTTTGCCAAAGTATGGGAATTCTATCGTTTCTCTTAGAGTGACATCTGTGGGATCTTGTTTTCATATTCAAGGCAATTGTGTGGAACACTGAGACATGTTCTGCTGTGAGAGATATATGAGACACTATGAAAGATGGACTAATCTCCATTCCAATCTGTCTGGCTTTTGTGCCATCCATTTTTTTTTCTGTTTAAAAATCTTACATAACTTGGCTGAAAAACAACATACATCTATGTTATCTCAGTATGAGTTATCCGATTCTTAGTAGGAGCCCAACGCTTTTAGATTGTTTACTCATACAATGTTGTTACATATGCTCATATGATTTTTTATATATATATATATATTTAGTGGAATGGATTTAGTGATGGATGAACTGCTTGTCACTTTCAGTGAATAGATGGTTAGCTACATTATATTGTATTAGTTTTCTTATTTGTTTTATCATTATTTTCAATATTGAAAGGTTTCATTCAAAAGTTTGAGACACTCTGCATTCTTCAGCCAATCAGAACACTTTTGAAGTGCTTTCTACCTGCCAATCATTTGGTGAAGAGGGAAGTCCATATATGGGAAGCTGACCTACATCACCAAACGTGCTAAAATAATAATAAAGAAAGGATAGAAGAGGCCGGTAAATCTTTTTTTAAGCTGGAGAGAGCTAAGGGCTTCTATGTACAACTTGCGTTACTTGACAGGTAAATATCCCTTTGTAAAAAGGGAGTGTGTCTAATTTGGTGCCTAATTCAGAGACCAAAATTTGCTCATTCCCTCAGGTTTACGAACAGCTGACATTGTTTACAGCACCTTTTAAGCCACAATGAAATCAAAATGGACAATTCTTATTTTTAATGGAATATTGCAGTATTTCATATAAATGACTTATCCGTGTGCACCATTTTTTTTTCATCTGCCTCATATTCTTTAATCAAAATAACTTCCCCTCCCTCTTGCAGCTCATCTCTTCTCTTCTTGATGATGTGTTTACTGGCATGAGGGCGGACCAACCAGTAACTCACGTCAGATCCACCAATAGCAAACCACAGAAATCCAACCAGAAAATCAAGTCCCGGCCTACATTTTGTTGTTGAAGAAGTCATTTCACTTAGATGTATGCGCAATATGAAAGAAAAGACTATCGCAACTTCCATCTCATGTCGACTTTAAGCTGGTGTCATTGTGACAAGTCTTGGGTGCTCCAGTCACTGTTGGGTATTTCAGGTTTTATCCTTTTGGGGAAATTCGGTCACAACAAAGATAGCACAATCTGGCCCACACATACAAGACAAACAAACATCCAGCTAGAACTGCTCATTTTCTTTATCATGCTATTTATAATTATGAAGAAACACTATTAACTCCCATATTTAGAAATCTCTGTTATTCTCAAGACTTCCTTCAGTAAACAGCATTTATCTTATCTGTCTCTTTCTCTCGTGTCTGGAGCTTTTAAACATAAATTCTTGCAAAACTAGAAAAACAAACCTTGTCCAAGTCATCCAATCATAGTACATCTTTAGAAGCTTGGTTGAATAGTCCCTTAAAAATGGACTCAAGGTTTTATAGTGAGAATCTAGTAATAAATAATTCCCTTAAATATGGAAGCGGATTAAATCCTTTTTGGATCTTCCACATTTGGACTGTCCAATTCATGCCTTCAACCCAGGCTTACAAGACAATGTTTTCTCCCAATGGAAGCAAAAAGATTTAATTTCCATAAGAGACTTTTTACGGTATTTACAAATTAAGGATTTTACTAGGAAATGTTTCACAGGTTTCGGACTATCTATACATCAAACTCTTGAAGCTCCAAGTAATCGCAGGCCCAAGGAACACGGCGCTGTCTCTTTCTTTAACGCTCTATATGATACAAGAATGGGAATATTAACTTGCTATAGAATTGTCTAGTGATTCATGGAAATGTTGTCTTGCTCTATTAACGCTAGGCACGTTGTGGTTAGGGCTGCAACGATTCGTCGACGTTGTCGTCAAAAATCGATAATAGAAATAGTCGACAATGAATTTCATTGTCGAAGTTGTCGCCAGACATGTTTTTTCTGACCGAGGCATCTCTCTTTATTACAATCTCTGCCGAGAGTCGCACATGCGCATTAGCTTCTCTGCTGAGCGATAACATAAAGAAATGGCGGCGTCCAACGCAGCAGTTGCGCGTACCAAAACATCTAAAGTTTGGGAGCATTTTGGCCTGGATACGGCGAATAAAAAGATTACCTGCATGGTTTGCAAAGCAGTCCTTGCGTATCACGGCAGCACCTTGGTGATGCACGAACATTTAAAGAGAAAGCACGTCGGACAGTTGAATGAAACAGAGTTTGACTCGCCTCGGTAAGATTTAAATAACATGGAAGCGAATACGTTTTGTTTTGGATGTACATTGTACATTTTATAAGCGTATTTTCGGTATATAAAAAAAAGGATTTAACGTTATGCCCGACTGTGCCTGACAAAAGTAGTTTAAATTAAATGCATGCAGTCTGAAGAAGAGAGCCACCAAGTACCCCTTTCTGCAAAAGAAGCAGACGTGCACCCCACAACAGGCGAATGCCCTCACTGAGTCAGTATTGCAGATGCTGATCTATGATATGAGGCCGCTCTCCATGGTCGATGGTGCTGGTCGATGGTGCTGGTGCTGAAATTCATAATAATATGCATTTTTCATTGAAGTACCCCCTTCTTTCTTGTGTTTCCTATCATTTTCCACAGAATTAAAGCAATCTCATGCTAAATTTTAGAAAAATTTAATAATTATTCGATTAGTCGACTAATCATTTCAATAGTCGGTGACTAGTCGACTATTAAAATAGTCGTTAGTTGCAGCCCTAGTTGTGATTCAATTCAAAGTTATCCACAGGCTCCATTATTCGAGGACCAAACTACATACACTTTTACACATTTTTGTATGAAATTACTGTATATTCCAGGGTAATAATTGCATGACTATCACAGAAATTCCACTGTAGGACTTCTCTTGTCTAACTGCACTCTTGGAAATTTCTTGAAAATCTACAAAACTCTATTTCTACTGTGCATAAATTCTTGAATAAAAACTATAAAGGCACCCAGTGTGGCGATAAGATCGGCTTCTGGGTTGCTAATAAATAATTTTGTGATAGTCGACTACGCCACCCTGACTCAATCAGGGAATATACCCAGTAGTTACACTAGGCCACACAGGTTTGTGTGTGCCAGGGAGGTCAGAGACGCAAGTACAATCATGTTACAAATAATCTTTTATTGCCATACAAAAATTGTAAAAACACGGTATTTCCTCTTTTTTTAAAACCCAGGGCACTCGGCACAGGTAGACATGATAGCACTTGGGAAAGAAAGATCTCATAGGGACACAGTCCCCTACCCACAAGGGTAGAAGGAACTTCAAGAAAACTCTGTTTTTCTTACCCACAAGGCAAACCAAATAAAAGAAAAAAAAGAAAAAAACACAACCCGCCCAGGCTGGGGATACAGGCGGAAGGACCACTTATAGGCTTTTCCAAAAGCACGACCCTACTCACACACACACGCTCACACGTCACCGTGCGCTTAAATCACACACCGGCACTTCAGAAGTGTCAACCCAAAGCAGCACCACCATGCAGAGAAGGTCCTTCCGCCAAGTACCTCAGTCCCTGGGGAGAAACAAACAAACAGCTGGGTTTAATACAACCCTAAAAATAACCAACATTATCAAAGCAAAACATACAAATATACATGATCAAGGTCACAAAAGACCAGCAGATCTTCAAAAAAGAAAACCACACGTAATTAAACAAAAAAAAAAGAAATAAACAAAACGAATACGACTCACACGCACGCACACACCCACACTTAAATGGAACTAAACTAATCAAACACATCCAGTGAGCCTAAGAAGAATAACAGAAGTTAAGGCGGTTGCAGCACACACACCTACACACCCACGCACACTAGTGCGCGTCCAACTATCACTCAGATTATAATTTTCTCGGTCACTCTAAAAAAGGAAAACAGAAAGTAGACAGTAGAATCCCGGCAACGGGCACCTCGACCCCCGCCGAGTCACAGCAATAGGAAAAGCAGCGCGAACACTGCAGTTTATTGAGAGGGGCTCAGATTCCAACGAAGCCAAATCACTGCCGATACGGAGAGAGAGAGATTGGGACGGAAACCCGTCCGGAGGACGAAAGAGGAGACCCCACACTCTACAAACGTCCACAGGAAGACAACACCTCATATACCATTCCCATAGGCTACTGTTTACCGCAACCGTTCATACTGGCAACCAGCTAACATTGAAGGAGGAGCAGACACCCAATCCGAGCTGGTGGTACACCGTCAGAAAAAAATACTAGTGGACACACTGAGGCGCTAGTGGATGACGAAACGAGGACGTACGAGTCGAGACGCTCTTTGGGTACAACCAACCCTCATTAAATAACCCGTTCTCTTCCTCTGATAGAACGCCACAACTGTCACTCACTTAACTAATTCCATCACAATGGTACGAGATTGACTAGGTTATGTTGTGGAGTTTCTTGATTCTTGGTTGTATCTGTGCTACTGAACTTATTTTTGATTCACAATTGATTTGTAAAATGTATTTGGCACCGGAGCCAAAAATTGGCATTTTTGGGGAAACTGCAAGTTATCACAAGCTGTATCATTATGCATGATCTCAGCAAAGAAGGCAATTTTACAGAAATGGAAATCTGAGTCGGTGCCCACATTTGAAACCTGGCTTAAATATTCATACACTTATTTATTTATTTATTTATGTATTCAGTTATGTATTCATTTGTTTTGTGTACAACACAACTTGTAATCAGCCTAAACCCGAGGCATCTCAGTTCTCAGAGTCTCTGGCTCTTGTGTCTGACTGTGTTCCAGGGAAGCTCTGGCAGCACTTCACAGCTCTGCTGAAAGATTACTCTACAGCAGACATGCAAAACTGTTCCAGTCCGAGGAGCCAATGTAGAGGCCTGGATGTGGCTGGATTTCTGCTTTGTCCCTGTCTGTTACTGATCCATTTTAGCTGGCTAAAATGACCCTTACACCCCATCTGGTAAAGCTGCCAGAGGAAACATGAAAAGGCTTTTAGCTTTTAGGTTACAGACAGTGATCTGCAATAGGCACTCCTATGAATTATTTTTGATTGGCCCGTTTAATCTGAGTGACAGTGTACAGTGAGGTCCAAAGGTCACTTCGAACATCTGGTATTTAATTGCCATTTAAAACTATAAATAAATATAAAGTTTTACTACAAGTTAAGTACTTTGACTAGTACTACCATCAGCCGAATTCAGTGACTTACATAAAGAAGGACTTTTTAGAAGATTAAATAGTTTGCATGAAGTCCAAGTGGCAGCCACCCAGAACACACTTGCATTATTCTGGTGAGTTCTGATGGGAAAGCAGAGCTTGTTTTGTCTTTCTTTAAGGCTATGTATTTTTAAAATAGTATAAACATTGACTGAGGTGGCTAAATCACTTTCACCATTACTTTGGCTGTGATGGAAAAAGATGAATTTTTTTTATAGGTCTAAGGGACCCTAAAGTGTCTTTAACTTTTATGTAATAACATTTAAATGAATAATTGGATATAATGCAGTTATTGTGTATATGCATGATTTTGTATTGTATTAATATTTAAAGGTGCAATGTGTCAAAATTTTGAGTATCTATTAACAGATATGCAATATGACATCCACAACTATGTTTTCAGTGGTGTATAAAGAACTTACTTAATTAACCGTAATGTTTTTATTACCTTAGAATGAGACATTTCTATCTACATAACCGCGGGAATCCCCTTCTATGAAGGTCGCCATATTGTGACGTCATGTTTCTACCATAGCCGAACGCGAACAAACAGCGTTACAGAGCGCGTTTCGTCACTACCTTGAAAGAGAAGCAGCAGAAAGCTAGAAGCTAGCCATAAACACCGTGAGTAGTGACTTTTCCCTTGTCAGTGGTGTAAAATATGTCGTTGGATTGTTTCATGTAACTTAGTTCTTCTCCCTCGCCGTGTTATGGCTTTGCTATGTGGGGATAAATGTGCTGGTTACGTTCGTGAGACAGCTGATTAGTACTCTTGTCATTGACCGTAAAACAGTAACGTTATAGGAATCACCAACCCGTCAATCGCGGTCGACAAGTCGATCTTGGAAGCATTTAAGTCGATTGCGAAGAGTTTTCAAAATCAGAGAAAAAAGCCTATTGTGTGTAGTAAATGGTGTCTAGGGGATGCGGACACGCGCGCGCCGTTACAATCATGCCATTTTTGCCGCGCGCACCTTTGGGCTCATGCGGACGCGTCGAGTTTAAACAAGGCTTTACGCTTTAACCAGCTCAGCCACAGTAACAGCTCATATTTAGCCAGCTAATCTTTTACTAACCTGTTAGAAAAAATATATAGTTGCATAGTTTCATGTGGTTCTTCTCCCTCGCTGTATTATGGGTTTGCTATGTGAGGGGAAATGTGCTGGTTATGTTTGTGAGACAATAAGCTGATTACTATTATTATATTATATATTAAGGCCCTTGATCCTCACCTGACTATGGCTTTGTAAAGTTTATCCATGGTGTGGTTTAAAATGGACTGTGGTACAGAAACAGTGACAATGTTACACACTCTTGGCTTACTCTGGCTATTCTCTGCTGTCTCAGACGACGATATGTTTGTCCCATGTCAGACACCATAGCTTCTTCGAAAGGGAGGGGTGAGCAGTGGGCTGAGCCCTCAGTGCAACTCGCAGCCGAACCGCTAAAAATCACACACTGCACCTTTAAGAAAAACCTGCTTGTAATTACAGCTAAAATTAATTTCTGTGATTACATCTATAATTACACTGTTGACTCTTCCATCACACCTTAACCCAGCCTTAAACCTATCCATACCACCAAATATGTGCCTAACCTAACCTGTATCCCACCTCAATAGCAGGAAAGTCTATTCCTGTTTAAGAAACTCATATGGTCACTGAAACAGTTTCTCCCAAAATGTCCGTGATCTCTTTAAAATATTTCAGATTGTCTGTATTGTTTGCAGTTCAACCGTGTCCTATTAATATAGTCTATGCCTGCGTATTTAGCAGGGAATCACAGTTGTCAGGTGTGCACATTGTTAGCTTGTGAAGTAACAAGTCAACGTTCATGTTTAAAAAAAAAAAAAAATTAAAAAAAATTGTAATCCTATATCCCAACAGCAGCTAATTTCACCCATAACCAGGTATCCTACCATATGCATATTTGTGAGCTTTGAAAAAGAGCAGGCCGAGGTACAAATCATCACTAGTACTACTGAACAAACTAATACTCAAAGTATTAAAGTTGGCTGCATAACCTTTCCCGAACTGTTTGTGTTGTGGACCTTAAATCATGGTATTTTAATCCATGGTTTGTAATCATGTACTATAGCTTTTCTTTATGATCAGAACTAATTTTACTGTTCAAACATATTAGTAACACTTTACAATAAGGTTAATTTATTAAACATTAGTTAATGCATTAACTAACATGAAATAACCATGAGCAATACATTGTTACTGTTTTTGTTAATCTTTGTTAACATTAGTTAATAAAAATACAGCTGTTCATTGTTTTTTCATGTTAGTGCATTATGTTAACAAGATTTTAATAAAGTATTAGTAAATGTTGAAATTAACATTAACAAATGCTGTATAAGTGCAGTTCATTACTAGTTAATGTTAACTAATGTAGTTAACTAATGAACCTTTTTGTAAAGTGTTACCCATTTATTTGATCAAAATACAGTAAAAGCAACAATAATGTAAATATTATTTCAATTTAAAATAACTTTTCTATTTTAATATATTTAAAAATGTAATTTATTCCTGTGATCGAAGCTGAATTTTTCAGGATCATTGCTCATTACTCATTCTACCTTCTAATATGATTATTTGATGCTCAAGAAACATTTCTTATTATTACCAATTTTTGAAACAGTTTTTATGTAATGGTCACATTTTTAAACAGTTTTGATTTTGTTTTCTCCCAGCATGTTTAGTCACCTGTTTTACCGTGTTCCTTTCTTTCCCATTTCCTGACACGAATCAGTTGTCATGGACACTCATTTACGATCACACCTGTTAGTCTTTGAGTTCTAGAAACCACATAGCAATGCACTTAAAACCACAGCACACCTTAGAAACTGCATAGCAACACCCTGGCAACAGGCAATTGCTCACACTTACTTCAGATAATGTGAAAAATAATTATTTAAACTGCAGTTCTGTTTAATAAAAAGAAAAATGAAAGCAAAATTTAAATGTGCCAGTTATTAAAATGATAAAAGTTCTGGATCTTTTCTCTTCATTTGGCTATTTGATCAAATGCTATAGCCAGAGCTATGCACTTATAATTTGATATTTTAAGATATTCAGAGCAATGAACTCTCGACCCAATCCAGCAAATTTTCTAATTTGTGTTAATCTGATTAATTCCACACTATTTTGATTCTGTTTGTGATAAAAGTGTGAGAAAGAGATAAAACAACTAGATTTCAATTAGAATAATAAGTGACCCACACAATGCCATACAGAAAACTTAAACCACTCAAGAGACTTCAAAAAGGACTTGGCAACCCATTAAAATCTCATAGAAAATCCAGCAAAGCAAGCCGATGAGTCAGTGGCACGTTCTCTGCACCTGCACATCATCATCAGCGCACACTATATTGACTCTCTTCTCCTTTACTCGACTCTACCCTGATACCTGTACTTACAGGCTTCAAGGATTCCTTAACCGAACCCCGTCTTCTGTCATCCATCTTCAGCCACCTGTCATCCGCTACAGCTGCTGCTCTCTCTCCGTTCATCTACAAGACACAGACCCGTATTATCATCCAGCTAAGTCCTTCATCCATTCGGTCTCTATGCTGCAAGCTCACCTGTCTGCATAACTCGGATCCGTGCCCCTGCTCAATAAAACTGTTTATGTATCACTTATTTGTCTGCTTCCCTCTGTATCGTGACACATGCCTTGTTTGACCGCCCGGAAAACCTAGAGCTATGAAAATTATAAATCTTTTCATGCTGCATGCAGTACACGCACGATTTTGGAGGGTAAAAGGCCAGAAATTGAGGATTATCCAGATTCTGCAATAACCTTTGGAGTCAAGTTGCATTGCTAATCTGAGTCACAAATATTTACATGACACCCCCCTAAGGGGAATGAAGGAAGACTGGGAAAATTATACTGGCCCAGTTCTTTAAAGGCGTACAAGAATTTGTCAAGAATTCTTGTTTGATATGCGTTTCACACAGACTTATCCAGTATCTACTGTATATGTAATTTAAAATCATTTCTCTTTTCAGTTGTCTTTGATGTATTAGTAGGCAATATCTATTAATTAATTTGGGCAAAATCATAAGGATTGTGCTGGAAAGTCATATTTTACAGACAGAATTCTCAGACACATAGCATTAAAAGATTAGTTCATCTAAACATTAAAAACTGTCATTATTTACTCATCCTCATGTCCAGATTCGTACACTGTTAGGCTTTTTACATTTACATTTATCTGACGCTTTTATCCAAAGTGACTTACAATTGCTATATATGTCAGAGGTCGCACCCCTCTGGAGCAACTAGGGGTTAAGTGTCTTGCTCAGGGACACATTGGTGTCTCACAGTGGATTCGAACCCGGGTCTCTCACACTAAAGGCATGTGTCTTATCCACTGCGCCATCACCACCCAGCATAATTTTTCATTTTGTATTCATTTTGATTCTTCTGTTTATACCAAACCAAATAAAATTTGGTCCCACTTGAACTACTATGTACTAACATTTTAATTAATCTTTTGATGCAGTGCACGTATTGTGTATATACATGTTTTTTTTAATATAGTTATTTATTTATTTTAAATGTAAAAATGTTACTTCAGCAATAATCTGCAAAGGGTCTTCTTTAAAATGAGACCAAACTTGTGCTCCAAAGCTTCACATTTTTATGACAGTTTTTTGACACAGACATTTTTGTCCTCTATGGACCTATGTGTAACTTTTTTTAATTGATGCACAAGGGTTAAATTTAAAAATTAGTTCAATCAAATGAACTCTTACGAGTATAAGAACGTTCTTTTTCTTCTGAGTTCACAAAACCGACACATTTTAAGTCATCTGAATTGTTTAATTGTTTTGAGTTTTATGGACTTGATTCTTTTTACATTTCTTTTTACAAACTTACATTTAATTAAGACTGGGCTGGGATTTCCCAGCATGCTTTGCCACGGCACTCGAAAGTGAGCGTAAATGCTAAAATTAAGTGTCATGTGGTGTTTTTTGTGTAAGATTAAAGTTAAGTGGCAGATTTAGTAGTATTTAATGTTTAGCTATGTTAATTTAGGAGAGTTTCTGTTATGTTGGTTTTTTTTGTAAACAACTGGAGCATGAGCTTGGTTTGAAAACAGATATATGTTAAATGTTCTATATTGTCGTACTCATTCAGCAATTGCTTTGCTATACTAATGCTTTCAAACCATTGCATTATTAATTAGCAAGTTAGCACTTCCTGAATTAGCTAGTTAATGCTTTAGTCAAGTTTCCACTTTTAAAAATATTTAAGTTAAGATTACATAACGATTTTAAGTGAACTTTAGGTTGTATGAGTACAAAATAAAATCTCCCAGTTCTGTTTACATTAGCATCATACGTTAGCATCAAGGTTATTTCCATAAACGAAAACTGAAACTAAGACAAAGGGCCCTATTTTAACGATCTAAGCGCATGGTCTAAAGTGTGTCCCAATCCACTCTTGCAAGTTTAACAACGGGGAAAATGGTCGGCACGCCCAGCATATGGTCTAAAAGGGTTGTTCCTTACTTGTACTCTTAATGAGTAATGGTATGTTTTGGGCGTAACGTGCAATAAACCAATCAAAGGCTCATTTCCCATTCCCTTTAAAAGCCAGTTGCGTTCGCTCCATGGCGGATTCACTATTTACAAGGCGGAATTTGTAATCGGAAAAACTGAGCGCTTCTCTAGTGAGGAAACGGATCTGTTTGTGGTTAAAGCGCGCAAGCGGATTATCTACGGAACAAAGTTGTAGGCCTACGCGTGTTGTGGACCCGCCTATAGGAGCACTTTACTAACGCGCTCTTTAAATAACAAAAAAATTATATTGCGCCAGCTCTCACCCTGTACCGGAAATTTTAGTTTTTCCATTCCATTCCACTGCTCTTCTTTATTTTTCAATGTAATCGTGCTAAAAGGACATGTATGACTGTTGCGCTCGCGTCTTTTGCAGCGTCTCGTGCATGACTCGACGTTCTAAATGCGGCACTCAAGTTAAAATATGTTTTTTTGTTTTAAAATTTTTAAAATTTAAGTTGCAATTTTTTTCAAAGAAAAACCGCTTTCTGTGTGAACCAACCCTAAGAATCGGAAATGTCTAGACCTTATGCAAATACAGCTGTACCTTAATCACAAGCAAGATAACCAACTCATGTGAAACTAAACAAGATACCACACATATTAGACAAGATACCGCACTGAGCAGAAAACGGAAAAAAAACAAATAGCATGCCACAATAGACATGCATTTGTCAGTGTAAGTAAACTAAATGTCTGGTCTGAATAGAACACATGAATATGAGTATAACTATGAGTATATGCTATTAAAAGATACAATTGGGGTGTAGATCAGATGGTTCATCACGATACAATATGATATCGATTCTCATAGCCAATGATACTGTCACATTATGTTCAGTTAGTTTCATTATCTTGGACTTTTAGTTTGTTTTCATGTTCATCATGTGTTCCTTTGTTCAGTTTTCCTGCTCCATAATTATTAGTTAATATGTGTCAGCTGTGTTCTATTAATCATCCTCATTAGTGTTTGCTATATAAGTTGGTCCCTCACATTCATTCTCTGTCGAATCACTGTTACTTTAAGTGTGTGTTACCCAGCCTGTTTGCCTGCCTTTTGGATATTTATCATTAAACATCGTGTTGGAACTTTATTCTTCTGTCTGCCTGAAACCACACGTGACAGATATGATATTTGCAGATACCTCAAAGAATTCAGTGATATGATTACGATCCAATTTGATTCGAGATATTTTTAACAGATAACAAAATGACAAGCAATAGCACAAATAAATACAATAAAACAAGAACACAAATTAAATAATCAGTGCTTTTAAGGTTTTTCAGGTAGGTCTAAGAAGTTTTCAGGCCCAGAAAAAAAAATGGAATCAAACAGCCTGAAGACTTTCTTTTGGCTCACCATTGCTTTAATATGATATAAGACACCAAATAAGACACACAGGGTTTATAGAACGCTTGCTGAAGACCAGAAGCTGACGATGTTATGAGCCGCCGTCCCTTTATAGCTTCCGCCACGCCGTCACATGTGACATCATGATGCAACACCAATCGAGATCGGACTAGTTCCATAGGCACTTCAGACGCTATCATGCTGGAGGCGTTCCCCAAAGTGTCATCTTTCGATGTAGCGCGAGTTTTCTCGAAAGGGAACTAAATAGAAATGTGTTCACAAAATAAAACTAACAAAACCATTAATAAAACTAACTAAAACTGAACAAAAATCTATAGGAAATTTGAAAATGAAATTAGTTTTTCTCAATTGTTTATACACAAATACTGGTACTTGAGACACAATGACCACAACATGTAACTCATGCACCAACCCCCTGAACCAATTCTGCTAAACTACAAGCACAATTCCTGCTTTACACCCAAATTGCAGTTCTAAAACACACTTTTTTCAAAACACCACACAGTTCTCTGCATTTGGCACAATTTTCATGCAGAAAATCTCTTATTTTCACAAGGAACACACTTCCATTCAAATATGCACACTGACTATTCACATGGGCAAACACCTGTCACACAGTTTTACAATTAGCAAACAGAGCTTTAGCATAAAAGGGCAACAGGTGAGCTCTTCTGTTTTGGAGCAATGGATGCCAACATTGGAAACAGAGGCAGAGGCAGAGCCAGAGGAGTGAGATTAAGAGGAGGAGGAGGAGGACGAGGAAGGACCGTAATCTCTGATGAGATCCGAGCCACGTTGCTTGACCATGTGATCAACCATGGTCTAACAATGAGGGAGGCTGGGCAAAGAGTACAGCCAAATTTGAGCAGGAACACTGCAGCATCCATCATCATCTTTCCGAAATGAGAATATGTTAGAAATATCAATATGCATATCAATACAGTACTCAATGAGCACAGTAGTACAGTATTCCCTGTGGACTGTTCTGTAGGACTGTAAAAATAAAGTATGTTTCAAGTATTTGGAAAATGTATTCCTACTTTGTATTCCTACAAAGTATTTACAGTATTTTACTATTTTTTTGGCAAAACTGAAAGATTACCAACACAAGGTGGTCGGGAACGTGTTCTGTCTCCTGAACAGGAAATCATGAACATGGTCCTAGAAAAGTACGCCATAACATTACGGCAAATACAAAGAAAAATAATAGAAAACAATGATATTTTTCAAAATATCGATAGGGTAAGCTTATCAACACTGGACCGTTTCTTGCGCAGAAATAATCTGAGGATGAAGCAGGTCTACAGGGTGCCATTTAAACGCAGTTCAGAAAGAGTCAAAGAATTGCGATATAACTATGTGCACTATGTAATATGTATTCTATGAGTCCTATACAATCTATTTCTGATATTGTCATGTGTGTTTCAGAGAGTCCTTGAGCTAGAGGTGGCTGCACTGGAGCACAAGTTCTTCTTCAATGATGAGGTTGGATTGAACCTCACAAAACATAATTGCAAAAAGACACATCTCAGGCGCGTTGTCTTTTGGGACAACGTAAGTTTCCACCGGGCTGCTCTGGTTTGTAACTGGTTTTCTGCCTGGGGATGGAAAGTGTATGACCAAAATCCACAAACGCGTATACCCCTTCTCCAAGCTATATGAAAGATGCATGTGTCCCTGCTTGGCCAGGGAAAACATTGCTTGTGATGTGGATGAGGTGCTGTGGAAACATACAATTCAGTTTTGCTTTATACATTCATAGGGATTTCACAGAGCTCTGCTGTCTTTTGTAACTTGTCCAGGCCCTACTATATACTACAATCTGTTGTACATTTTTAGGTTGTGCCTAATTTGGTAAATGCATGTTATTTTTTTTTCTCATTTTGCCGTCCATCCATTTTTCATCTCCCTGAAGATTAATTCTGATGCGCTTCCAGTTTTAGACTTAATGCTTTCATTTCTCTGCTCCTCCAGTTTTAGAGATAAAGCAATCAAACATTAATATTCGGTCACTTAGATGGATGAATTGTTATTTTTACACACACTCTTTTTTTATGTAGTTCATCTCTAGATTTTAAAGTGGATTTGTTATTGCTTACACCGTCGCATGGATATTGAATGCTAGACTACTAAAGGTTTGAATGCTATTTATGTAAGCCTTTTTTCAAGGCAGGGTCATTTTCTTGTAAGTCCTTTTAATCCTTGTATCATTTTTGTGATGACTGATTGAAGTGAGTGCTTAAGCAATGGCTATGCACTGTGAATGTTTATATTTGCAGGGTTTAATTGTAATTTCTGAAAATGTCTTAATGGTCTTTGCCTCTAATGCCACTCTCTAGAAATGCTTTCGTGTGTGTGTGTGTGTGTGTGTGTGTGTGTGTGTGTGTGTGTGTGTGTGTGTGTGTGTGTGTGTGTGTGTGTGTGTGTGTGTGTGTGTGTGTGTGTGTGTGTGTGTGTGTGTGTGTCTGTGAAAGAATGCTCTTCGTAAATTCTCTTCCCTGTCTTCTGGCTTAACATCCCAAGGGCAGAGTCAGGACAGTTTTTCTCAGAGCTATGAAAAATATCTAGTGTGTCTGGGGGAGTATATGCTCTGTCTTATTACATTATGTTTTAGTGCTTTATGAAGTGCTTTATACATAAATATGATATGAAATGAAAATATGGATTTTGAACTGATTCACTTTTTTCCCTCTGTTTTGTCCCAGCTCTTACGATCAATGCAATTGAAATATATAATAAATACACTACTTTTTTTTTTAAAGAAGTATCTCATGCTTACCAAAACACAGTAAAATACCAATATTGTGAAATATTATTACAATTTATAATAACTGTTTTCTGTTTCAATGCATTGTAAAATGTAATTTATTCCTGTGATGTAAGATGAATTTTTTTAGCTTGATTACTTCAGTTTTCAGCGTCACATGATCCTTCAGAAATCATTCTAATATGATGATTTGATGACCAAAAACCATTTATCAATGTTGAAAACAGTTTTCTGCTTCATAATTTTATGGAAACTATGATAAAGAATTCTTTGATGGATACAAAGTTTAAAAAAACAGCATTTCTAAAATTTGTAACATTATAAATGGCTTTACTGTCACTGATCAAATTAATGAATCATTGCTATATATATATATATATATATATATATATATATATATATATATATATATATATATATATAGATTAAAAGTCGCATAATAAAATATAATTTTGTAAAAAAATATATATATTAAAAAAAATTGTCCTATGTAAAATCACTTGTTGTCCAGTGTAAAATCATCAAGCAAAACAGTTAAGAACCACTTGTAGAGGCCTTAAATCGGTAAAGCTCTAAATGAGCAAAGTCAGCTAATAGCCTTTAATTTTTTCCAGTTTGCTACCTTCAACATGATGTCCTTACTGCTGTTACAGATGTGTCTCGCCCATCTGTCGCTCTGTTCTCTCTCCGCAGCCCAGAGCTCTGAGGTACGTGCTTGTGGACTGACCTCTGTCTATTACTACATTCAACGACTGTTGTGATGTTTGTATTCAGACACATTAGGAGGACGTGTCTTTCATATAGTTGGTTTCCTCCTTGTGTCATGGGGCCAATTGCTGGTGCCATTCGGGAGGAGGAAATTAATCTCCCATATGAGCAGGAGAACATTGCATTTATATGTATGAATACATATGTTGGTGGATCGTAATAACTGTGGGGTTTGAGCCATTTCCAATAAAGTCTGTAGTGGCAAAATAGTCCTACTGGTTGCATCTGATTAGGCGGGGACAGAACAGCTCTGACGTCTGAAATCCTGCCATTACTTTCACAATATGTTCTCTCGCGTTAGACGGGAGGCGGCTGTTACACGGAAATTGTTTTCCACGTACTCTGGCCTCTACAAATATGGGCAATCATTGGTGCAGTTAGCATTAGTCATTGCCGAATGGCAGCATGGGGACCGCTTACCTCCTCATTACTATAAGAACAGGTCAGAAGGTCATTTCCCTCTCTGAACCGAAACGGGGACATGCACATAATCACTTCCTATTTCAATTACGCATTTAATTCACCGGCTCCACTGGGGAAAAGCTACAAGAAGTCAATCAGCACTATCTAGCATGATGAGAGGTGTCCGGGCTAGGTTTTAAATGGTTCTGCAAAACAACATGTTAGAGAAAATTGTTCTAAACTAAGACTGTGTTTGAATATGTAGGTAAAAATGTTCCAATCAGAGCATTTTTTAATGGTTAGTACAGTTAAGAGGAATGGGACTTTGGACCAGTGAGTGGGCGGGGCTATCCAGCACCTCAGAAAAAGCAACATAATGTCAGGATTTGACTAGTTAACTTCGTCAGTTAGTTTTTGCTGGTAGATGTTGTAACTACACCATTATGGAGGTAAATGCATCCTTCTTCATTAACAGCCATTCAACATAGACCTGTAGTTTAACTAATATAATTGCAAATGTATCATTGCATTCTAGATGTTTTACCAGTGACATTTTTTGGGGGGAACTAATGTGAAATAAACTTTCAAAATGAAGCATGATGACACCCAGATTGTGCACTTCCTTTCATGAGTTAGCAGGCATTTTTGGTTGAACCTCCATACGGGTCAGTTTTGACCCAGAAGAAGTACCTAATAACAGTATTAGGATGTGGACCAAACATTGGAAGTTGGAACACTAAAAACGATCAAAATACACAATTTATTTTATATTCATATTTTTTAAGTGTTATTTAAGAGATATGACCATTTACAACAAAAAAATGCACATTATTACACCTTTTGTGTTCCGGGTCAAACACAACTGACGCTTTATCATTGCTCTTTTCTCAGGTCTTTCTCATATTGTTGGATGACTATAAGAACTTGGCCTGTGTGTCACTTCATATTTAGAGCCCAGTGAAACAGGAAGTCATGCCATATCACTGCTGATTACTACGGTGAACCTGAAAACATACCATATGAATGGGAATATACTTCACTGAGATTTTTACTCATTAGAATATGAAGAGGTGCCAATAATTGTGCAATACATATAAAATAAAGGTAAAGTTCACACACAAAGTTTCAGAGAGACGTAGCTTTCCTTTTGCCTCGCTTGATTTCATTGAGTCATTTAGATATGCATGATATGAATATTAGAGAGTAATGCCAAATTACTTGGAAACTGTTAAAGGACATGATATTACTGTCACGGAACACACACAGGAGGCGGAAAAATCCAAGTGCAGTAATTTATTAAATAAAGGGTAATCCAAACTCATAGTAATGCAGGCATGGGGTCAAAATCCAAATAGGCAATTCAAGGCACAAGACAAAACAAGAACGGGCAGATACAGATTGGAAGTGTGGACATAAAACAACGACTCCGTACACATACTAACACAGACAGGGAATGTATACACATATCTAACAAGACTAACAAAAAACAGCTGGGAACAATGATTACGGGGAACAGCTGAGTGCAATGAACTGATGAGTGACAGTGACAGACAGAATGCTGGGAATTGAAGTCAAATGTGAAGGACACCGTGAGAACGAGGACCTCTAGTGATAGACAAGGGAACACAACCAGACACTGTGACAATTACTGGATAAAAAGTCACATAGGAAGAGGACACTTGTAAGAGGGGACCGATATGACATTTCCAACGATTATTTAGATTCAACAAATATTTCAATAACATTAATGGCAAAACACTGCTTGAATTTCGAAGCATGCACCATGTACTTCCTATACAAGAGCTATAATTTAGTATATCCTCAAGTTTCCATGTCTATTAGACAGTAATAACTCTAATGGAGAAGCTTCGGGTCAGTGAAACACAATGTGGATCACGATACTTCTGGGCATTTTAAGTTGGATAGAATTTGACACTGCTGAAGAAAATCCATTGGATTATTTTTCCGGTCCCATTTGGCAATGCAGATACTCCAGTACACCATTTTCTTTGCAAAAAGCACATTTTCTTTATCACTTTAAGTAAGAAGAGTGGGTTTCCACTCAGCTGAACTACATCATTCACTTTATCATGGATGGGCAGAAAGCAGCGCACCCACATATATCACCACTGATTTTCAGGCTTTTATCCAGCAACAGGAAACTACTCATCCCATGTTTCTAGAGCTTGACGGATATGTCCTCAATATCTGCTTAGTTTCTTCAACATAGATTCTGACTTACTGTAACTTGAAATTGTGAGTGATGCAGCCTTCAAGTGTTGCCAGAATTATTGCGTGAGATAAACACACACCACAATCACTGTACACGATTATTGTATATTTTATATTCTATTAATGAAGTACAGTGAAAAAGTTTGCCAGAGCAAGAAAATAGGCTTGGGTGACAATCCTCAAACATTCTCTGTGGCTGACCAAGAATGATAAATGACATTTATTCGGTTTCACCTACTGTATAACAAGCATCGTGTGCTCTCAGTTTTATTGCAATAGTTCTAAAAAAGTTTCCTGTTTTGTCGTCTAGTGAAAAAGAGAAATATATATATATATAACATGGACCAAAATCACTTGGCGACTGCATAATTAGTCCAGGAGGATTAGCCATAAATCAGGAGAATCAGAATCCTGTGCTTTGAATTCACATTTTGTGTGTCCTTAAACATCTGTATTATGCTAACATTACACAGCAGTCATTAACATAGCTATCCTTATATTATAAGCTTGTTGCTGAAATAATATCTTGCAGATTGTAAATACCTCAGATGAATCCTCCCGGTGGCATTAACCTTCCTCTAGCACTGGGTAATTGCTTTCATTTTCATATAGTCTTTTATCTCATGGGCTGCATTTTAATTATGATGCAGGATGCATATGGGCACTATGAACATCATGACTATAGCATAATGATAAATAAGACCTGTAGCATAATGAAATTAAAAAAGCTATAGGTAAGAGAGAGAGAGAGAGAGAGAGAGAGAGAGAGAGAGAGAGAGAGAGAGAGAGAGAGAGAGAGAGAGAGAGAGAGAGAGAGAGAGAGAGAGAGAGAGAGAGAGAGAGAGAGAGAGAGAGAGAGAGAGAGAGAGAGAGAGAGAGAGAGAGAGAGAAACTTCAGGAAACAAATACTCTGGAAAAATACTCTGTGTTACTGATGTACTGTAACTATATGGTAAAATAATTAAATACTAGCTACATATATGTATATACTTATAAGAGTTGTAGTACTAAAGTATTTTCTTGTTCACAATGTCCTTAAGCAACCTTTGGAAGGGAAATAGTAGTAATTTATAACACCAGACACAATGGGTGAGACTAAAAAGTATGTGCTTTTGCCTGTGGCTAAATTGACTTCTGGGAAAGCAACATTTGTTTGTGAACTTAGATGGTGAAGCAGTTCAGTCAGCGAAAGATAAAAAAAACAAAAGAACATTGCAGTTTCATAATATTAACTATGAATGGAGCAGTTAATCCTGGAATTGATTGCCTGGTTTTCAATAATTACTCACAAATAATAACAGACATCATTTGTATTCATCCAAATATTATGGTTATGTAAAGATAATTTCAACCCCTGCACCACTTTACTGCATGTTTAAGCTCATTCATTTTTATTATTTGGTGTTCATTATTAAAATTATTGTTGGTTTCATCAAGATCCTGCTGAGTAACTGGAGGGAATTTAGGCTATTTAATCTAGTCTCTATCAATCTTTCTCTGTGTGGAGTGAAGGGGGTGTTATTGATTTTGTTGTTTGAAGCTAATTTTCTTTGTTAGATTGTATAAATGTACTGCATGCTGCACACACACACACACAGACACACACACACACACACACACGCACGCACGCACGCACACACACACACACGTAAGGGTTGAAGTCTTTTAAAAACTTCTCAAAGCGTCTTACTAAGACCCTTGTTTTCTTTCTCGTTGAACTGCACTCCATCTAACTGTGTTTGATGTAAAACCGAGTCCTGTGTTCTGCGCGGTTCGGTGAGGCACGATGCCTAGCTGAACTCTGGTGATTGCACACTTGAAGAAACATGAAGGTTGTACTTTAAGCTTGAAGAGCTCAGATGGACTATACTAGTTTAGAGGGAATGATGTAGTTGTTTTTTGGTAACACTTTATATTACGACCCGCAAACAACTGCGCAAGTAAACCGAAATTACGGTGTACGTTTCTGTAATTATAGTGTACTTCCGTGTAGGTTTAAGGGAACAATATGTTAAGTTTTGGGTAATAAAGGGGTACAACCAGATATACAAGCAAATTATATATAATGTAATTATTTTAAAACTAACAGGTATCTATTCTGTTAATATATTCCAGGCAAAAATTGTATGTCTGTTGTATATAAAAGTTTTTATCACATTTCTGGCAAAATATTCTTGTGCAATGTAGTTAGAGGGTAATTTTGACATCTGTGGGTTGAAAATTAAACGTATATATATATATATATACATATATATATATATATATATATATATATATATATATATATATATATATATATACATATATATGGCTGTATGTATGCACAGTATGATAAAATTTTTATTTATTGGCTTTTCTTACTAAACTAGGCCTACTTAACGTTAACCCAAAAAAATAAAAGTTTCTGCTATGATTTTAGTTTAGAACGTACCATGTAGTACTTAGTACTTACCTTATCACATTGTATTGCAATGACACTTAAATGTCAGGGCAAATTAACTGTGTAACTAAAATGTTTTTTTGTTTTGTTTTAGTAGAGTACCTTTCTCTGTAATTACTGTGCACATAGTGTTGTTTCGTATTGTTACATAGTAAGTATTGTTTGTTTCCCATTTCAACTGTATTCACAGCAAGTGTAACTCCTGCGGGCTGTAAATTAAAGTGGCACTTGTTTCCCCCTTGTTCTGTGTAGTTACAGGGTAAGTGCAGTAAATATACAATAAAGGATCCCATTTAATTTCTGACTTTTATTTTACAAAAAAAAATCAAAACAAAATTTCAAAGTATTTACCCTGTAACTACACAGAACAAGGGGGTAACAAGCACCACCTTAATTTACACCTAAAATATATATATTTAATTTACAAACCACAGATGTCAAAATTACCCTGTAACTACATTGCACAAGAACATATTTTGCCAGAAATGTGATAAAAATGTGATAAAAAAAAAAAAACAACAGATGTACAATTTTTGCCTGGAATATATTAACAGAATAGGTACCTGTTAGTTTTAAAATAATTACATTATAAATAATTTGCTTGTATATCTGGTTGTACCCCTTTATTACCCAAAACTTAACATATTGTTCCCTTATACCTACACGGAGGTACACTGTAATTACAGAAACGTACGCCGTAATTTCGGTTTACTTACGAAGTTATTTGGAGGTTGTTTATCTTCTTGTTACCCCTTTATTACCCAAAACTTAACATATTGTTTCCTTATACCTACACATAAGTACACTATAATTACAGAAACGTACACCGTAATTTCGGTTTACTTACGCAGTTGTTTGCGGGTCGTAATATAAAGTGTTACCTTTTTTTCATGTTATTTTTAAAAATACATAAGCGACTTACAGAACATGCATTGGTTTTTATAATGGATGAAGTGCATTACCGTCTAGCTGTAGAAACAAGTATAAGTAGTCTGATAATGGAAAAGGCAGGGAATGTGGGCAATTCGAGTACATGTGAGAGTGAGCTCTTGTCATTCTAGGGTTTTGTGACAGATGACAGGAGACGTGCACTGGAGCTGCGGGTTATTTTTACTTTCAGGCATGTGGGCCGGGGCCAAGACCTCAACCACTGGCCAAGATGGGATAGCATTGTCCCTCAGCTGTCTCTTAACATAAACACCTAACCAAACTCTCAAAATGATTATACACTGCACTGTTTGAGAGCTTCCTGTCAGAGAGAACACATATTCATTTCCTCTGTTACCACCGCCGTTTACAAAATGAAGCCGACTCTTTATCTGTACTGCAATCTGAAACATTAATTTCGCCATGTTGTTGGACAAACACTTCAGCTCATGGAGGCTTTTGTTTGTGCATATTTATTTTAACTGTAACATAACCATTGGCAAAATTCTTAAGGATAAGAACTGGAAACTTTTTAGCCTTCTCTCGCCTGAATGCATTTGGTGAACATTATAATGTTTGTTTCTCTTTGGGAAAATGGGTCTGATTCACTAGTAATTGCATGGATTATTCATTTTTATCGTATATTTTCTCACGTAAAATTCACAGCCTGTGCGTTAGCACATGAATTTGTTACTAACCTTGTTCTAGTGTCAATGAATGTAGAGGTTTGTAGAGGAGCAAAAGCGCCCAAACCGTCTCCATTTTAGAGCTTTTGTGAAGCTTTTCCTTTACAACCTTTCGCCACTCACACCAAACATATCACGCTCTATACCTAATTTGGGGAAAGTTACTTTTAAAAGTAATGTGTTACAATGTTGCATTATTCCATAAAAAAATAACCAATTGTGTTACTTAGTTACTTTTTGTGAAAAGTATTGCGTTACATTTCCTTTGTGTAACAAGGTTAGATGTTGTGGGAAGAAGAAGGTGGGAACCGGCACACATTCAACAGATTTTAATACAATAAATGAAACAAATACAAAACGAAATTAAAAGACAGCAGCCCCTCACGTACGATTGCGGTCACATATAACAAACTAAAACACAACATAAATCCCGGCCTGTTCCTCTCTCACTCTTCACTGTCATCGCTCCTCCTTTATGCTTCCGCTCCTCCGTGAGAGATACGAGATGGTGCGTCGCGCAGGTGTCACTCATTAATCACGCCACTGGCCTCACAAATGTTTTTGCATTACTTTTTCTGGTGACATTTGACAATAGGGTTTCATTACTAAACATTAGTGAACTACTTTAGTTAACATGAATTGAAAATAAACAATACTTCTACATCTATTAAATGATTACATTTACTAATTGATGATTCAAATCAGAAGTAGTATTTGTTAACATTAGTTAATGCACAGTGAATATATCTTCTAATTCTTTACAGTATTTTCCATGACAGTCCTTTATTGTCATATTGTCTGTTTCAGATAAACCCATCACTCAAGAAACACTGTAAGGACAAAACAGGTTGGCTGGTTGCTCTTCATATCAGTCAGACAGTGGCCGTTTCTTGACCAGAATAAGTATGTGTTAATGTATATTCAATTTATAAGTGATAATGAGAAGGAAGAAGAAGTGATGGGGGAAGAAACAGAAGAATGTAAAGTGGGTCAGCCATATTTCCTAACGCCATCTCACGACCAATTTGTACGAATTACGATTTGTCTAACCCCAGTGATGGGTTAGTTTAGGGGTGGCGTCAGGGGTAGGTAATTCGTACGAATTCATACGAATTGGGTAACTAAATTATGTACGATTTACCAAAAGTTGTATGAATTCGTACGAGTGAGGTCGTATGAATTTGTACGAATTAGCCACCTCGTAAAATTTGTAAGAATTGCTGTGAGTTCGGGTTGTATTTCCTCATCCCTAGGTGTCTTGCTAAGCGTGACTGAAGACTGAAATAAACGGGGGTGTGAGTGACATAGTGCCCTATTGCTTTTGATGGCATAGAGCATGTGATGGATTTGTCTAGTTTTGTAAAACAATGGTAGCTGTCTAGTCTGAGTTCAGGAGCACAGAAGTGAGAATAACATGAGGTTTGAACTCGGGTGGTTTCATGCCATTACACACGTTCTGAATGATGGGCATAAAACTCATCAGCGACTAACACTTTTCATTTATAGGGGGACAGAATAGGGCCTGAATCTCTTTAAGAACTTATTTTTTATATTTTTCAACAAAGGGTCAAGGAGGGTCACCTTTAGGGAAACTAAATATTATATGACATTTTATTGCTCTATGTATTTTAAATGAGGTTTGAATTAAATCGAGGCAAAAATATTATGCCAGGGTTAACAAGGTAAAAGTGTTGGAGATTTAGATTCAACTGTCATGCACTAGATCAAATTTGCATAAAAATCTATATTTCTCATTAATTGAAGTGATATTTGTTTATATTTCCATATTTTTTATTGTATGGGTAAAATGATTGAATAGCTTGACGAATGTACACCTGAAAAGTAGTTTTTACTCCAATGAATTGGATATGAATTTAAAAGATTTGTTAAAAATTATGAAAAGGTCATGAATTATAAGGTGGAACATACCAAAATCATGATTCTGAGGCGATAATCATGAAAATAATTGTTTACAGCGTACAAATGAATTTCTAAATATGAAATTGCTAAACAGTAAATTCAATTGACGTGACACAGACGGCTGAATTATGATGCATTCAAACATTTTGGTAGTCAAGAGGATTCAGTGAGGCAGATTATTGCACAATTGCACATGACATTGAATCAGTCGCATATTGATCTGCGTAAAGTATATGGCTGTTTGCACTGGCAGTGATTACAGTGACGAATCCACATAACATTGTGTATTTTCAATGAGAGTTGGGGATTTCTTCCAAATTTTTAATTAGCTTAAAAATACAATTTGCATAAAAAATAGACAGCACATATGGATAAAGGATCAATTAGTCCATTCACGTTGATTTTGCACACTCATCTAAAATGCTTTTTCTCATATCTCTGTGTCCCCTACCACCTCCTCCCAAAATAAATGAAACCATCCATCTAGAAACACAGCTTTATGCTTTCTTGTACTGACTAATGATACAGACCACAAGGGGGTTTACTTTATGAATATTAATGCAGTGAATCTCTTTGGTTTAACTAATTGTTCCCTTTAGTTTGCATGACAGGTTGCGTTGACGCTCACAAAGAACGCAGAAGCTGAGAGGCAGAGAAATCCCTCAGAATTGCAGTGCTGTGAAAACATGATAATTAGAGCAAAAAGCCCTGATGCCTTCTTTTAGCCAAGCCATCCAGAACACTCAATGTGTATCCCTCATTTTTAGAAACCATGTTGATACACGCTCATTTGCACCAGCCGTCCACATTCTTATTCTGACATGACCTTAGTTAGCTGGTTACAAAAAAAAAATCTTTATCATATGAGTGGTATATATTAATCAGAAAAGAAAAATACATACATTTGAAAAACAATAAAAAAACAAACACATATATATATATATATATATACACACAATTGAATTGCTTGGTTGGGTTGGTTGGTTAAAACTCTCAAATATTCATATATGTGCTCACTGTTCAAGGCTTTAAATCTTTAAAAAATGTGTAAGTGTGTTTTTTTCTTAATACAAATGTTAATTCCATAATCAAAATATGATTGTTTTCATGGGACTTCTGCACTTTAACAGGTTGCATCCTTTACATGCTTTAATTACTGCTTAATTGATAACATGAAAAGCATTGTTTAAAAAAAGGAGTACATACAGTAGTGTGTAAGTTGAGCTCAGTTGTTGGGTTGCTCATCCGCCAATATTTTAAATGAAAGACACATTCTTTGGCGAGGATATAGAGTGGAGAATAATTCTTTCCAAAAAACATGCCGTGAGACAAATTCATTTGCAAATGATCTGTTACAATCTGGTAAAGTTATTATTTGGCCTTTGATTCATATTCATCTTAATCATATATTCTGCCAGGACCCATTTTTTAAGAACTTTAAACTGGCATTGATAAAACTCTTCAGGGTTCCTTGAGGTATTAAAAATTGATGTCCATCCAACACTTCTCTTTATTGGCATTCTCAAGACAACAATACAAGAAAATGCTTGAATGCGTGCAACAATACTGTCTTCCAGTCATATTTCACTGCCTAAAATTCCCACTACCAGGAAGAAATCACTGAAATGTGTTTCCTAAGAACTCAAACTTTGGACAGAAACAGAAATTCTCTGTCTGTCAGGTTGGCAAGCGTCATTGAAGTGAAGGGTTTTGAAGAGAGAGTTTGTTAGCAAAACGTCTGAAAGCACATGCTAGACTTTTTATAACTTGTTGGCCCAGTAGCTCCCTCTGGCAGCACATTTCTGAATTGCACTTTGGACAAAGGACATTTTATCTTGTCTTTCTCCTCCTCACAGGAGGTGAAATTCTCCGGGGGACTCAGTATGCTCTAATTCTGCTTTATAAATACATCTCTACACTCACTGAGTTTCAACACTTAGTCACTTAAAATAATTCACGTCTTTTTCTTTCCTCCAAAGATCTCTTGTCTGTTTATTTTACCATCTGTTTTGACAATTTGAGCCGCTTACACGTTTTGCCGTGCCAAAACTAAAAAGATCATTGTGACCATTCAGCCTTTCCAATTGCAATTTCCAAACCATTTTGAGATTCTGTTGATTTGAGGTTTCCAATGAACTCCAGATGACACAAAAACTCAGGAATAATGGGATGTGCTAAACGGTCACAGGTCGTTTTTGATTTCTTTGCTGTGGAGCCATATGAGGACAATGTTAAGTAGAGTTTAGAAAATGTATCCTGCTACATACAGATGGGACTGCAAATGTCAGGAATCAACGAGTAAGTGTATGTACGACAAATTTAATTTACTTGTTGCTGTGATGATTCGAATTTGCCTTTAAACAGATTCAAATGAGCTTATTTTACACACCTCAGTACTCTAGTGCATTAAACCCAGACACTATTTATGCATTTGGCAGGATACAACTGTTTTTGACATGCAAATTGAGGAATATGAAAGCAAAACAGAAAAGTTTACTTGCATTGCAAACCGAAGCTTTTTTTATCAGGTGGTGCTTGTACTACAATTTGTAGTACCAAAGGACCAATGCCTCTGAAAATTACATTTATATAATTTACTTGGCTGCTATTGCAACACGCTTTCCATATGAGAGAGAGCCTTTTTCAAAGAACACTGTAGATTAATCAGTCTATTCCGGCGAATGACTCAAAAGCCCAAAGCAATTTGATACACTGATCTCTGGAAGACTTTGGAAGAACCACTTATCCAATTCAGAAAGCTCTTCTTTCAGAACTGAGCATAATATCCTTAATGGCTCAGGCCTGATGATGGATTTTCACAGAAAACTGGCACAGTTCTGGACCTTTAGCTCAGACTCTGGAACTACTCAGCACCATTTATAAGGAATCTCGTACTTTAACACCCACGTCAGTCTGAAGAAATCTGTAATCCCTTAAAAAACAGAAGACATTCATTTACTGACGCCTTGATCTGCAAGTGCAGTTAAAGTCGGTCAATGTCACGTTTCGTTTTATGGCTCCAGTAGCTTTTTATCAGGCCTGAGAGAAGTCACATTTTTTTCACAGTTCACTTCTGGCTTTGGTGTGCATGGGAGTCTGGACAGCTGGACCTGCCAGAAAATACACCTCAGGGAATAGTAAGTTCCCATTCAACTACTGTTCACGCTGGCTGAAGGTCAACGTTTATTCAAAATACTGGACCAGAGAGAAAAATTATTGGCTTTCCTGAGTAGAAATAGATTCATTTGCTAGTATTAGTTTTTTTTTTGCCTTCTTGGCCAATTAGCATACGTACCCTGTTAAAAATAACCTGTTAAATTTACAGTGAAAAATTGGCTGCATATATAATAATATAACTGTATATTTCATTTTGTTACTGTTAATATACCAAATTTGAACTACTGCAATCTGCTATCCACCTTAAAATCTACTTATAACCACCATAATAATACAGGGGATACAATAGAAAACTACATGATGAATAAGTGCATTGTCCATAAAACATGGTGAGTACTTTTATGTAGACGGTGCACAAGGTCATGCACACATAGAAAAAACATCATGGTATCACACATGACACTAAAAAAATAAAAGGTAACTAAACAACAGAAAATGCAACACAAAACCCTTTGCTGATAACAAAAATAATACGATTTTTTTTTTAAATGAGAATGGATCTTTACTATTTTTCACTGTAAATTATATGGTAATTTATAGATTTTACTTGCTAAACCCATAACTGTGACAGTATTTTACAGTGAAATCAGTTGATCCTAGACAACATTCCTGTCCGAAAATTTAAATTAAATTTAAGTTATCCCTAAAATCAGGGGGAATTGACCCTTCTTTAGGTTGTAAGCCTAAACTTGACATAAACTGTAAACTTGTCCCTCAAATCTGATTGGTTGATTGAAATGTTCCAGGATCATTAAAGTTGTTAATCCTGGAACATGTTGCACTTAGTGAAATCAGGTTCTGCCATGTTAGCCAATAAACAGATTTTTACTGTAGTATTTATTTTATTCTGTAACAATCCGACATTTTACTGTGTGCCGAGCGCCAGGTTTATGTATTTAATGACTAAATATTATGTTTTTATTATTAATATTTAAGTTTTTATTAAGAGACGAATTTCATCTAGTGAAAACTTTTGATACTGTGGCCAAACAAAATCTTCCTGAAAGCTAATTTTTTTAGATATCATGCTCAAATTTGGAACACAACTTGTTTTGAGTTATGGCTTTGATTTTCTTTGCAGTTTCAGAGTAAAACACGTTGTTGAAAATATATATTTCATATAAACATTTTTGTGCATTTTCATAACAATAAACGTAAAATTCTGTAACTTTTTTAAAGTCAATTTTTTAAAACTTTTTTCACTTCAGCAATATTTTCCATTATGTTGTCTTTGGAAAGAGATCAAACCTAAGTATGTGCTCCAAAGCATTCAAGATTTACCACAGTTTAAGTTTAGTTAAGTAAATTTATTTTCAGGTCTATGCTCAAAAAGCGAATAGATGGATTATAAATACAGCATAAATATAATTTAGTACCATAAAATCAAACAAAACATTATCAAACTAAAATATACTACAATCATTTCATAGAAATAAAACACAAAAAAACGACATTTTTGACCGCCACAGGAAGAGCACCAAAGGGTTAACCATTAAATGATATTATAAAGGGCAGATTGGGGCTAGTTCTCATGCTGTTTCTTAGAGTAGATACATTTTTGAAAACTTGACTATAATTGACTATATAAAACTACTGAACATCATTAAACACACTCTGGGCCCTATTTTAACGATCTAAACGTGTAAAGCGCAAAGCGCAAGTAACTTTGTGGGCAGATCTCTGTTGCTATTTAACTGGCGGGATAAATGACTCTTGCGCTCGATGCAAATCTAAAAGGGGTTGGTCTGAAGTAGCTTATTCATAGGTGTAGTTTGGGCGTAACGGGAAACAAACCAATAAGAGCTTTATATCACATTCCCTTTATGCCTAGTTCACACTACATGATTTTAAAACGTCGGGCTGAACTGTGGGGTTCACACTACATGACTTGCTCCCTGTGAAATCAGGAGTGTTCAAGTTGTTGAGCTGTTCACACCACACGACACAACGTGATTGATCCGCAACAGGAGGTAACACACTACACGAGTTGACAACAACTCTGTCACCCAACGATTCTATCTTGTCTACAAACCACGTTTTGTCACGAAAAATCACGCGAACCGGAAATGAGGCGAAACCGCACGCGCGCCGAAGAAGAACACAAACATGGCCGCGAATATGGACGTCACACAGAAACTAGTGCTGCAAACTGTTTGCGCGATGATTTGCTCTGAGAAAAAAACGCAAAAAAAGAAAAAATAAGAGAGTATGGCCTTGTGGATCCGCATACGCGAACAGCAGGGATTGTCTGTGCTACAGAGAGAGTTGGAGATGAGTACAGCATGTTTATATCGGAGATGTAGCTGCATGTTTATGTTTGGCTGACGGCAGAAATCTTGTATTTACCCGCGTATTTACCCGGTGACCTCAACCCATGCCTTGCTCTGATTGGCTGTTGTTCATGACATCAGTGAGGTTGAGTAGTGCGACAGCTCTGGATATCTAGCATGTTATATATTCTTCTAGGCTCGGCGACGCGTCCGCGAGGCGTCTGCGAGCGTCTTTGATGCGTTGTTGGCTCTTTCATACTAACAGATTGGCGAGCGTTCATCGCCCGCTAATCCCCCGCGATTTGCACGCGATAACACCCTGACCTGTCGGCGAGCTCAACGATTTGCAAATCGGGCTTAAATCGGGCTTAAAATCACGTAGTGTGAACTGGGCTTTAAGAGCATGATGAACGAGGTGCGCTTGTTCCATGGCGCAATACCAGAGGTGTCAAGTCCAGGTTCAGAAAGTAAAATTCCTCCTCAGTATTTTGTTCCAATCACCTGGATTTGCTAATTAGCACAGTTTTTCAGTCAGGAGATAGAACTAATAAGTGAAATCAGCTGGCTAAGTTAATGGGTGGAATAAACACCCTGGAATTGACACCTCTGTGCAATACTATTATAACGGCGCATTTACCAGGCGCGCTTCAGAATCGGTTCTCAGCCGAGGAGATCAATGTTCTCATCAGGGCCGTAAAAGAAAGAGAAGTGACATTGTGGATGGGACAAACCCACCCAAATTAGCTTTGGTTAAACATGCATATAATAATTTGGGTAAATGTGTAAGCTTTATGTCTATTTTTCCTATGGTCATGGACACAACAATGATTTCCCTCGTGTTTTAATATTTTTCCTTATAATAATGTATCATTTGCAAAAAGGAAAATGCATCTGTGTAGATGAGAGAATCTACAGTTTATGCGTGTTGTTCACACTCTGTATTGTGGCCAAGCATGCACGCTTAAAATAGCATCTGAATGTACGCGCAACGCGCCACTGATGTTAGACTACTTTTTATCTGGTCAGTGGCGCAATTGATTTCTGGAACTGCAAAATAGCACCAGGGATTGTTTGCGCCAGAACACGACTCATTTTTTGCGCTGAACCGCCCAGGGAGCGCAAGTTCATTCCCTAGTCTGCCGGCGTGCGTCTGTGGAGGGAAAAGTCCGCTTTGCGCGGGTGCAAAATACGAATGATACATGCTTTGGTGTACAAAGTCAATTCCGCTGGGTGCAAGATAGGGCCCTCTAAACTTTTAAGGTAGTATGCCCCAATGCTGGACATGAAACCAAATCCACTACTAGAGTTAAACAAACATTTGTGTTATCGGACTTTTGACTAAGAACTTTGTAGTTGATGAAATGTTGACAATGTAACTAGCCCCTCCCTAATATATTTATAAGGGCATATATTATAGACTTTTGGAAAATTAATTATATTTTGACAGTTAACATTTGGCTTGACTGTAAAAATCATTCTTGCTCTTTAAAGTTTGATCATAACTGTCTTTCTTCTTATAGGGAGAAACACTGAAAGAATGAACAGTGACCTGTGTTGTTTACTCAGAGGTTTAACTCACCAAAGCTTATCTTCAAAGTTGGGCAATGAACTTTGCATTGGGACAGAGTTCACAGTAAACAGGGGCATCTAGGAGCTGGGGAGGAAAACATGTCTTTTGAAGTTTTGCAATGTTGTTTTTTTATCCTTCAGTGCATGAGTGTCACTTTGTTTTAAGAGGAGGTGGGGTCATGCCACACAGTGTCACAGCAATGCAAAAGCTTAGCTCATGAATATTTAGTAGGTTAGGTTGTGTACCATCATGCAAACTTTCCATTGTGATGCAATGCAAAATCAGACGGGCCAACTTTATGCTCCTCAAATATGACATGATGTAACAAGTTTTGATAAATAGTCATGTGATGCTTTTGTTTTTTGTATTGGTCTGAAGGTCAGGCTTGAGTAGACAATTTAGTCAATTCCAAATGAAAACGGGAATGTCAAACAAACAAATAACTGTAACAGTAATTGCAATGACATCCATATGATATGTTGAAAGATTGAGTTTTGGATGCCAGCATTCTTTTTGATCATAAATTCAAGGACTCAAACATGTGTTTTATTTGATAGAATCATACTTACATCTGTCTCTGTATTTTGCGGGTCAGTGGATAAATGCGATGAGCAATAGATAAATGGATGTGCGTGTCTGGGGGAGAAAACATTGCCGCTTAATGAAATCCACTGCTTATGACAACCGCAGCGAACACACAGAAAAACAATAAAAGATTACAGTAGATCGCCCATTATAGTACATAGAAAGGAAAAAATGAAGACTCTGAATTATATACTGCAACTTTCCCATATAAACAGAAGGATTTTATAAAGTGCCACCATATGTTTCAGCGTCATCTCTGAGCATATGAAAAATTAATACTGAGTACTTAAAATTTAAATCTATAGACCTTATGTAGACCCGCCCCTTTTCAGCGCTGCGCTCGTTGTCTTTTGACTTCCGGTCTGTATTTTCACAGCGATCTTGCATAGGTATGTATGAACTGCTCGTAAAAAAATTCCCGGTGGACCTATGTACAATGCTCAAACAGTACAATGCTCATGATAACTTTTGTTAACTCTACAATAAGTAAATCCACTTCACCAGCTAATTACTCCTGTACAGCGATGCCATAGAAATATACAGAGCGACCGCAAAAACGGAAGTTCAAAGACAATATTCTAAAGATGACGGCGCCCACGTTTCTCTGGTGCATAATGTCTATAGTCTACCCCAAAACCCAGACCCTTGGATCATAATGAATCCAAGTGAAAATGCATTGTTTGAATTGAATCACTTGAACTGAGACACAGCCTGTCCTTTCAAATTAAAATGCTTGCTTGGTAATTATTAATACTTCCCTAGAAAAGTCACGCATCATGGGGTCAATAACCCTTGACAGGGGTATTTATTTATGCTTGGCATTTCAGTGGCCCTCACTAACAGATGCATCCGTGGGCCTGATGACTCCCACACAGCGACGATTACTGCGGTGTCACCTTAAGCAAGAGATCAGGATTCTACACGTGAATGGCTAGAAGCAGAAGGACAGCGTACGGGTTGAGTGGAGTGAGGGGAGCTTTATGAGGAGGCTGTTAGTCAGGGTTAAAGGAAGAACTTTTGGAGGGAAGTGTCCATTGAACGGTTTTCAGTCATACTTTAAGGGAATGATAACAATTCTGTCATTATTTACTCACTCATTTTTCCATAGAACACAAAAGGAGAATTGTTAAAGAATCTTCACAAAACTCTTTTCCACATAGGCCTACATTGTGTAATGGCTATTGCTGAATTCGGAACTGCGTACTAGTATACTACTAGTGCACTATTTTTAAATAGTTAGATTAGTATCCCAGACAGCGACATGGTGTCGGCCCAGGCCTGGCCCTCGTCTAGTACGCATAGAATCCACATGTACCAGATGTGGCCCGCATCTGAGCCGACACTGTGTTGCTGTCTGGTATATGCATTTGACGTAATGTCGAATTCAGATTCTGTCACTAGCGTCAACAAACTAAACTGTTTTCTAAACCCTCCTAATTCTGCCATTGGTCAAACAAACAGATATTCCCACCCACAAATCGTGCCATTGGTTGAGAAACTGGTGCTTAAAAAATTGCGCACACACAAACACTCATGTACATCTATCTTTATGAGGACATTCATTGACACAATGCAATCTCTAGCCGCTTACTCCTAACCTTACTCATCACTACTAAGTGCTTAACCCGAACCCTTACCCTAAACCTACCCTTAACCTAATTATAACCTTATCCCTAAAACCGAGTCTTGACCCTAAAACATGCCTTTAAAGGGGTCTCAGAAAGTGAGGACCGGCCAAAATGTCCTCACTTTACTCTCTTTGTCCTCACTCCAATGGTCTAAAACTCAAACTGGTCCTCACAAAGATAGTTGTACAAGTACACACACACACACCCACACGTATATATATATATATATATATATATATATATATATATATATATATATATATATATATATATATATATATATATATATACATATCCTCTGAAGGAACAATGTTGATGGTGTTTTAACATTTAATTATGTGACTAAGTGAACATTGCAGTTGCTCTGTGTGAGGCTTTCAGTGTAATGATGGACCTCCCAGTGATTCTTTACACACAACAATAAATCACACAGCAAATGGGAGCAGATTCACACAAACGAAACACAGATATGGGTCTCATTCACAGCATTTGTTGCATGATGACTTTGTGATGGTGCATGTTTCCATATCCTAATCTTTAGGTTGACAAACATGATGTTTGTCATGCATTCTCTGTGTGTTTGTGGACTCTTTGATATTTACTGTCTTGTGCCATGTTTTGTAGTTCTTTGTAGTTTTTCATGTTGATTAGTTTCATAATATGACGGTATATTTGGTGCAAATCAACTGAACGCCTGTGACAGTGAAATTTGCAGTTGTAGAGAATAGCCACACATGTGTATCAGTAAATTTAAAGTCACAGGGAGAGATGCAAACTTGTAGACTTTTTTTTCTCTTCCACAAACACAACACAACAGTTACACCTTCTCAAATTCTTCATTGCAGGTGCACAAATCCTATTCTACAAATCACAAATTAAGAAACTCTTATGCTCACATTTTTGCTACAGTTGCTGCAGTGAATATGGTGCAAAACGCATTTACACACCTGCATTAAAAAATGTGTAGTCACCGAGAAATTTGGCACACTTGTAGAATATTTTCTCACAAATATCTTGTATATTTTCTAGCTTTCAAGTGACACGTTTCGCGCACTCTCCCTTTTGCACCGTGAAATGTGGAGCAAAAGTAAGTTGTGCTGTGCACCTGTAGAGGCAGTGGGCGGAGCCTACATGAATATTCATGAGTTTCCCGGGCATGCGCGTGGAACTGCTCATTATAGTTCGCTTCACGTTTCTCAGCAGGTTTAATGGATTCAAAAAAGGTAAATATAGTTTCAGCGCAAACTTATACTACAATTGTGTGTCGTTTCGTAAAGTTAATAATGTTTTTATTAATTTGCACTTTTTGTGCATTCCTCAATGACTGAATGATTGCAGGCATTCACTTCGTGTAGGCCGAGCACAGCAAACTTCAACTCGTCGTATAAATTGCACCCTGCGAAGCTTTAAAACTGTGTCTTTTACTAATTGTTACCATTTGTTGCAATAAATTAAATAAGCCCTCATAAATGTATCTGTGGTCTAACACTTATTTTTACAAATATATCCTGGTGTGATTAATCTTAAAGGGGTGGTAAAACACGATTTCACTTTTCTAACTTTAGCTAGTGTGTAATGTTGCTGTTTGAGCATAAACAACATCTGCAAAGTTACAGTGCTCAAAGTTCAAAGCAAAGGGAGATATTTGCGTTTAAAGAAATCAATTTCTAAGGACTACAGCAAACGGCCGGTAGGGACTACACGACATTCCTCCAGGGTTGCTGACGTCAGTAAACCCCAATATTTACATGAACCCCTCCTCCGAGAATACTAAATAAGGGGGCGAGGCCATTTTTGCTTAGGAGAAGAGTTGTTGTGGTACAGGCTGTTGTTGCCGCAATGCCGTCGAAACGCTGTTATTTTTATCCTGATTGCAGGTCCACTTTGTTCAGCCTTCCTAGGGACGAGGGAGTTAGGGATCAATGGTTAAAATTTATTTTTAACTCGGTCCCCCATAATTATGACCCAAATCTCGCTCTCTGTGCTGCACATGTTACGGAGGAAAGCTTTCACAATCTGCACGAGTTCAATGCAGGATTCGCACATCGGCTTGTCCTGAAAGATGGAGCAGTTCCAACTTTAAAAAGAGAAGCTTTTGTTTACGGGCCGCAACCTGTAAGTATGATTTACTTTTCGTCGATGTGTTTTCCTGCAATATTTCATATTGTTAATTGTACGTTGTAGCAAGGAAGTAAACAAATGAAAACGCTGTTTGGCTCTGCAAACCAGCTTGTTAAATGCTCATTCAAACCTAATGTTACAAACTTTTTAAAATCTCAACAGCGAACTTGGAATTAGTGTAAATTATTCTTTGATTAGAGCTTTTATGTTTATCTACATGCTTGTTTATCTACAGGCAAGCTAAACATGGTTCTGTGTTTGATTTGGCTAACTTACTGTAGTAACGTTAAAGCCAATGTTTAGTGTTATTATTATTCCTAATATTAACACATTGTTTTGGGTTAATATTTCTTCCGACAGATATTTGGCTACAATCATTCTAAAAATACAAAAGTAACGGTGCCATACAGTCAGTAACAATCATTATAGATCCGTAGTCTTTACTAAAAAAAAAATCACTTTGAGGACTGTAACGTTAGTATAATTTGTTAGAAGGATTATATGATATTCTTGTTTATGAATATGAACCTTATTTTTTGTAATTCTATAATAATTAGTACAATTTAATAACAGCGTATCTAAAAAGAAATTAGACAGAAACAACAACAAAAAACAAACCTTTCTGAAACGTCGTTTAACAGCCGTTCTTGAACAGGTTCTGCTCGATCATCTTCACTAACATTCTGTGGGTCCAATTGACGCCATTGTTTATAATACACCAAAGCACAAAGTACCGGTAAAGGTACGGGGCGTGACGTTTCTGGAAAACGTGCACTAGACGGTTAGCGAATCACAACACACTGGGCCAGCTAACCAATCTGAGCCCATTGCGTAGTTTTGAGGGACTGGCTTCATAGAACCAGGAAACCATCAGACCGTTTTTACAAGGAGGGGCAGAGCAGTGTAGAATAAAGGTAAAATATATGAAAAATAATGACATTTTTTAAAAACTAAGGATGAACACATGTTACAGTGCACCCCACAAACACAATCAAGCCTTTGAAAAAATGCGTTTTACCACCCCTTTAAATTCTTGTTCATTTAAATAAGCCAAATAATTTAAGACCACATACACAAGCATGAATGTGTTGCTTTAATACTTAATTACAATTTGCATTAAACAAAATTGTATGGAAAAAAGTAGATAAATTACATTTGGTACAACTAGGTTATTGTAAATGAGGGGAAAAAACACTTAACATTCTTTTACGGAATATAATAAGCAACCAATTTGATGTTCTAAAGAAATTGTTTTTACAAATATACATACTGGCAAAATAATGTAACACTATTTTTTATGTTTTGGTTGCAAGGTGTGCTTGTGCTGGTTTTGATATAATAATATATACACTACTGTTCAAAAGTTTGGTGTTAGTAAGGTTCTAGGTAGGGTACCAAGACTACATTTATCTGAAAAACAGTAATATTGTGAAATATTTTTATCAACTGTTTTCTATTTTAAATTTTTTTTTAATGATTGTAATGGCAGAGCTCATTACTCTAGATTACACTGTCACACAACTCTTCATATATCATTCTAATACTGATTTGCTGCTCAAGAAACATTTCTGATTATGATCACAGTTCAAAATGGTGGTGCTGCATAACGAAGTGTGCAAATAATTATGGAGCATATGTTTTCAGGATTGTTTATGAATAGCAAGTACAAATGAATAGCAAGTACAAAAGAAAAAAAAAATATTTAAAATGATAATTTTTTTGTAACATTATAAATGTGATGAATTTAAGGCATCCTTGACCTTGCCTGCTATAAAAGTATATATATTTTTTAAATCATAGTGTTTCCAAACTTTTGTCATGCAAATCTTAAGTGATGAAAATGGCAGAATGTCATGTTTTAACATCGATCCAACAAAGTTTAAAGGTTTAATTTTTCAAGAGTTAAAGTCAGAAGTGCCTCTAATCTAAGCCCAATTAAGAAACAATTAAAATAGTAGTTATTTAGAAAATGTGAGCATACAACGTGATTCTGAACACAAAACACTTTATTTTTCACAATCCTTTTTATTTTGAATACATCTAAAAACTATTGACTCGAGGAGTAAAAGTCTTACACTTCTTCAGTGTGCGTCAAAAAAAAAAAACACAAACACAAAACCACACTTTCAGGCTGAGGCTTACCCGTAAGGAGCTAGCTGGACAGCGAGTACCCGCCGGCCACACCACTCACCACACTCCACTCCTCACAAACACTCACACTAGTTAAGCAAAAGACAAGCAGGTGCCAAAAAGACAAAACACTCAGTGAAGGAAACACCACCACCAGAAGGGGCACCTACAGCTAGTTCCCCTACACCGGGGGCCTTCAGCTTCTGAAAGAAACACAAAAATATCAGACACAATACAATTTCACAAGTTGCTGCAGACACCTGTATCAACAATTTATAGTAGAACAAATTCTAACTACAGAAGAAACCAACACTCGACAGATTTCTGGTCACAGAAGTTAAACCGGCTAGTACTTCCCAAGAGGTTAACATCAGACTGTCAGTTCAGCATAAACATTTAAGCAGCCAAATATTATATAAAACAAAAGAAAAAGTCACATACGAAATGAGATCAAAGAAGAAAATCACAGAAAACAAATCCAAAAAAAAAATGTAGCTCATTTCTTCGCAGTCTTTAGGAAAAACACTGGTCAAAGAGCAAAATAACCAAACTGCTGGTGGCAATATTACAAAAGGTAGGAGTTAAATGATACAACTGGTGGCACATCTCAGGTTGAATGACGGCTCTGAAACAAGCCACTCCCTTAGACCACCAGCATTGGCTTGAAGCAAACAACAAAAGAAAAATAAACTAGAGAAACAAACAAATCATACATCAAAATAATAAACGATCGCATAGTAAGATTAATGGCAGCAGAACAAAACAGTGCAGTCTTAACGACGTTGTTTATGGAGCATTTTGCCCCGCACTCAACCAAGATGAACCGCTCACAAACAGCTTGACGCACTAAAGAAAGCAAACAATTAATGAATACATTTAAAATAACCCACCCGTAAAATCAAGTGATTAAATTTACCTTTCCAATGGTAGATCGCTAGACCCCCAGAATACTCAGCTACTCACAGCCTTGTTCATAGGAGGCAAACCACAATTGTACCCGTGTTCCATTCTGACCCAACACATAAGCTGTACTGTGATGAAAACATAGGTTACTGGAGATCAAACCAAAACTAAAAGTAATCCCTTAGCAGTAACATACCTGTGATGAGGACAGCCTGCACCCAACAGCGACGTCGCACAAATCCGGACCCTAGTCTGGCTAACACATATACATTTCCACTTAAATAGTGCATGTGGACTAGCGACAACATTAGCCAAACAACTAGGTACATACCTCCAGCAGAGATGCGTGCGCACACAAACAAAGGTGACAATGACAATGACACATACCCAGGTTGCCTGAACTCAGCCTTAAATATACCAGGGATGGCCGCCGATAGGCTGACACACCCATTACTCAACAATTAATAGGGCGGGATCTAATCCGCCCTGCCACATATGGAAGAGAAAAAAAAAACGTCTACAGGTTTGCAACTCTTAAAACTTTTCTCTCTGACTTTAAATTTACTGATACACATGTGTGGCTATTCTCTACAACTACAAATTTCACTGTCACAGGTGTTCAGTTGATTTGCACCAAATATACCTTCATATTATCACCACATCCCCTTGTTATCTTGTTAAGCTAGTCTTGCCTCCATGTATAGAGAGCTTGTGTTACACTTGTGTTTTGTTAGTCGTTGTAGGTGTTGTGTGTGTTGTTTCCTAGTGTTTCGCAATGTGTTTTATTAAAGTATTCCTGTGTTTAGATCCGCTTCCCTGTCTGCTCATTTATACCTTCGTGACAATGTTCACATGCAGCTGACATTATGGTATTGTGCCTCTGCCATGACTCTGTAGAGTATATGATGAGTGCGTTACAGCACAGCCTTCATTTTCTTCAGGTTCCTAAATGGTGTAGTGGACATTTTTAATATTCATTGATCAATAATAGATATTGCAACAGATTGCAACATGTTTTTCTTCTCACTTGGAGTGATGTTTGAACAAGAGATATATTTGTATATGTGAACGTGCAGAGTGAAGCACCCTAGGAACAGCTGAACAAGGCCTTTTGGTCCTAGAGGTCAGGATGCAGTTAAATTCGATGTGTCAGTTAGTGACAAAGGGAAGCATATGCAACAGTGTACTCCTTATTTGGCAACCTGTCTCAAGAAAGACACAGACTGTAACCTTGGAAATGTTATAAAAGCTTTTCAGCCCTACCTGGTGTGTTCTCACTCACACTACAGCGTAACTTCTGTGTGGTGACTGGGCACTTCTTGCAAGAATAAATACTCTTTAAAAGACAATTCGAATCAGAGTGTCTCTTATGCAGTGATAATTGTTAAATAGAATTTTTGCCTCAACAATGTAGAGTTTCTTTGTGTGTATTCAGTCATACACAAGATAAAGATAAATGTATCATATTTAAAACAGAGACCACTCGGTTTCATTAAAGCTTTCGGTGTCTACGAATTGTTGTCATATGTTGTCATGTGATATAGCTGTTGGATAAACCCACACTGATTCAGATAACAGTCAGCTATATCAGATATAAACAAAGAGTTCTCGGCACAAGGGTGTTTTTCATAATGTCAGGTGGTCTCATATATTTTGTTTTCATTTTATGCAATGTAATATTTACAGGAATAGTTTATTTTGGCCAAACAATGGTTTGATATTTTTTTGTAACCTTTTGCATTCAAGCTATAAAAATATTATTTTATATATAAAAGCATAAAACGCTAGGTGACACTTTAGAATATGGTTCCTTTCGTTAATGAATAACTACACAGGAAAAAAAGAGTAACACAATATTAACAATATAGTAACTACTATTTTTTAATGCTTCCCAGAGAACTACTGAAAAAGTTTATTAACAATCTAGTAACTACTATTAACTAACAAGAAATTCTGATTAACAAATTTGTAAGTAATAGCACACAGATGAAAGTGGTAGTTCACTATTAAACTAATCAGTAACTACTATTTTTTGTAACACTTTATTTTGATGGTCCCTTTTGAACATACTGTTGACTATACGTATCTTTGCAACTACATGTCAACTTATTCTAACCCTAACCCTACCAGTCTACTAATACTCTATTTACACTCTAATGAGAGTTGGTAGACATGTAGGTGCAATGTTACTTATAGTCAACAGAATGTGTGAAAGGGACCATCAAAATAAAGTGAAACCCTATTTTTTTTAATGCTTCCCAGAGAACTACTGAAAAAGTTTCATAATTCATGCAAAACTAATCAATAACTAATGCAGGACAAATGACTAGCACTGTATTAACATTTTAACTGCTACTGTAAAAGAATACACAATGTTTATCAATATGTAATAGCATAGCAGACTTATGATATGGGAAATAATTAGCCTATGCTCTTTCCTAGAGAACTATTTATTAACTGAATAATTTTAAAGAAATGGCTTTTTAAATGCAGTTGTCAGGACCTCACTTGTCCTCTGGCCACTTTTCCGGGATTAAAGTGTTACTACATACTTCTATGGGAATTACTATTTAAAACTTCACCAAAAACCTCAAAAGCTAAAAAATAATTAGTAATTCCTTTAGTATGTAGTAACACTTGAGTCATTACCAGTTAGTTACCATGATCTTCACTTTAGAATACGGATCCAAATAATTAGTAATTCCTTTAGAAGTATGTAGTATCACTTGAGTCATCACTAGTTAGTTACCATGATTCGTACAGTAGTTCTCTGGGAAGCATTAAAAAATAGTAGTTATTGATTAGTTAATGGTGAACTACCACTTTCATCTGTGTGCTATTACTTACTAATTCGCTAATCAGAATTTCTTGTTAGTTAATAGTAGCCTAGTTACTAGATTGTTAATATTGTGTTACTCATTTGTTCCTGTGTAGTTATTCATTAACGAAGGAACCGTATTTTAAAGTGTTACCAAATGCTATTTCCATAAGCAGGCTCCATTGTTGATCCAGGTTCCAACTTACCCCATATACTGTGGCAACATGTCCTGCTATTTGGGTATGTCGTCACAAAAGTGCAATGTGTCCTGTATCTTTTTCTTTTTTCTTTTTTTTTTCTTGGACAATATTGGTGCTTTACATAAATTACCTTACAAATAAACCTGATAAATACTGACTAGAGTATTAAGTGTTACATCTGTTTAAAAATATTTTTCTACGTTTTTCTAAATGTTTCATGAAAAAAATATATACAATATTATTTCGTTTTTCTACTTCAAAATTTCACGTTTAAGTTGCATGCAATTTTTCTCAGTGAAAATTGGTTCTAAACAAAATATTTTTCAGTGTACAAGTAGCCTATGAATAAAATAAAAGTATATGTCACACTGAGTATGATATATTTGCATTTTTACATTAAATTGTCTTACATTCCTCTCATTGCATGCGATTGATGTTGTCCTTTAGTTAATTGTGTAATTCAGTTAGCAGTGGTCTCTGCATGGGCTGAGTGTTGACGTCAGGCTGATGATAATGATGCAGACACGCGCTTCGCAGCTTCACTTTGAGCGCTTCATTCTGCTCGTGCGCTGGAACCATGTGTGTGTGTGTGCGTGCGTATGTGTCACCATAGACCAGTCACACCAAACCTGAGAAGCAGACTGATATTCTTCGAAGGATTCATCTCGCATCAATCCATTCAGGATTGGATTACGTGTTTAATCCTGCACTGGGATTCAGTTTTGGTCATTTGAAGATGCCCGCTTGTGGATCGCAGATTGGGGACTTTCGCAGAATTAAACGAGCTAAAGGTAAAACATTGATTTATTTCTCATATGTGACCTTTGCGAGTAGTTTAAGTTTTGTCCTGGATAGTTAAACTAGACAAAGCTGCATCTTTTGCTTTGTGTTTAAGAGAAAGAGGGAAGTTGAAGTTCAGTAAAAGCGACATTTGTAGCACTTATATTTTATCGATATCATATGCGCATATTTTAACTGTTATTTGGTGGAGAAAAATGAGTAACGCCTAAAGTTAAAAATCTATCGGTTTAATGTAGGTTACTCTTGCGAAAGACAACTTAAATACAGGCTGTCTGATTGCTTAACTTATTCTTATCGTGCAGGAGACTGTGATAGGACAAAACAGCTAAGTTATGTAACCATATAGACTATACCCAGAGAAAACTATAGCCTAAAATAATATTTCCTGAATTATGTTTTTTTTTTCTTGTATGCGTCGTAGGCTATGCGAACATGAAGAGTAACTTTCACAAGTCTATTTTGCATGTTGGCTCACACCAAATGAAAGTTATTAAATTAAATTGTATAAGAAGTTTATAAGAAGACTTTAGATTAAACCCCATTGAATTGAATCCAGGCGGGCACATCGAACGAGATTATTGAGAGGACTCGCTAGGACAAGACAGTTGATGACATTTCCAAAATTGAGACAGCCATTTAATCTTATTTAACTAACAACTTTACTCATTGTAAAATTAGAATAATCGTGTTTCAGAGTAGTTTCCCCCGCCGTTTTGACATTGGTATTAAGCTTAATATCTAGACTTTAGCAAATAATCATGAACAACGCCAAGCGCAAGCTGGAATAATTGAGGGATCACTTGCAGTTTAAATGTGGCCATACTTAGCTTAAAATATATCTCTACATTTAATCTGCATGTGATCCCTCAGTTATTCCAGCTCGCCTTCATGTCTGTAAATGATTTCTGTAGTTTTCACACTTCACAGTATTATTGCTGTATATTATCAGTGAATGTTTACCGTAGAAACAGTTTACAGTAAGGTTCTGTCAATTTGATAGCTTTTACAGTATAGCTATTGTTGTATTTCCAGCTTTGTCTTACTGTAGAAACTATTTACAGGAAAGTTGCTGTCAATTTATGCTATTCTTTGAAAAAAAAGAGTGGGAAAATAATTACAGTAATCCTTATGTTACTGTTAAATTGATGACAGTAATATTCCAACAGACAAGCCCGACAGAGGACGTTTTTTGGTTTATTGAGGTAATTTCAGTTTATGAATTTTATAATACATTGATTCATAAGGTAACCCATATATTAAGGCATTTAGCATTAAAAAAAGTTAAATATTTGGGTGTTTTTTAATTGCGTGTCTTTATGGTTGCCAGATTTTGTCACAAACCCAACTAATCTCATGGTAGCCTTTAGCCTACAATTTTTTGGGTGGGAGATGTAGGCCCATCCAATGATAATTAAAATAGGCTAGGTAAAATAGATAAAATCAATTCCCATGATGTTTTTTTATTATTATTATTTTGCTTTCTATAAACACACTTAATTACATAAAGAGCGGAATCGCACGGGATATACACCTGGCAACCAATAATCTAAACCGTCAGCATCACTCGAATTTTCCATTTCAACCAAGCCTTTGAGGGCGGGGCACTACAAGCAAGAACCAGCCAGGTGAGATGTACATTTTTATTTTTATTCCATATTTTAAAGATGTATTTTTCTAAAATTTTCACCCCAAATGTGAAGGTATTCGTTTTACCATTAAATAATCGGTGGTGAGTTTTTGTAACGCAAACATTCAGATCCAGTTTGCCAAATACCATTTATCACAAGGTTTGCTGTTAATGTTAGTTAATAATTTCAAGTTTAGAACAAAGTAATCGAAATGTTCTTGTTTCTGAACATTTGTTGTAAATTAGCTACACCGTGTGCGTGTGGCCTGTCGCGATCGAGTCCTCATACGCGCCTAACGTTACCCCTACAAGGCTATGTTTGAAATCTACCCATGTTATGCACGACTTGAAGGGACAACCACAGTGTTTTAAGTCATATTATACATTTATAACGTGAGTACAACCAATACACACTTAAAGTGATTACACAGGCAGTGAAAGTCGCGCCGAATGAATTCCCTCATCTCAGCACCCACAGTCCTTCAGACCAGACTTTCACAGGGTTCGATTTTGCTCAATTGTTTTTGTTCACTTCTTCAAGTGCACTATATTAGTTTATTGATGTCTGGATACAGCCACTGCAAACGGACTGCGGTTAATTTAGTTGTACATTGGATATTCGTTTGATATTCATGAAAATGGCCATTATAATCCCAGTTTTTGTGACTTTTGGTGCTTCTTTTGTGCTTCTCATTTCTTATTTGTGACAAATCAGGTTCTCCCTCGAAATCGGGTCCCTGTTAGGACCCCAAGCGATCTCAAATTAATTTTAAACGGTAGGCCCTACTCTCTTTAGTGTCTGATTACAATTCCTACAAAATCATGTTATGATAAATCCTTTTTAAACCACTTTAAAATTACCATTAATATCTGTATTAGTCAGCATGTACATAACTAGCACATACCTATTGGCCTGATAGCATAACTTACACGCATGTACACCTACTATACATGTATTCACAGTCATCTTTAATGTGATTATGTGTTAAATTAAGTGTTAAATGCCCAAATAATTCAGTTTTAAAAGAACAATGTAATGATGTTCAATCGTTCTCTTAATAGGCTATTATTATTATTTGTTTTTTTGGATTCATTAACACTTTATCAAGTAAAACATATTGCATTCAGTTTGTTTCATTATGCACTATATAGTAAGCTATGCATATTAAAAATTAATATCATTTGTATGAACTATTAATCATAGCTGATAGACACCCAATTAGTAGGGAAGACCCAGCTTGTCATTATATTGGGGGTCAGGGGCTGAAGGACGGATGAGTGTGGAAATATGGATGAATCAATTTGTATTTGGAAATGCATGAATAGCTTTTCTTTGCACAGAACAAAGCGGCATTTATTTAAAGATCATATTTTTTATTAGCCTTGTAAATCAATTAAAAAGTTTAACCGTTTCTCATTTTTAGATCACATCAAATATGAAATGTTGCTAAAAAAATACCCCTTTCATGACAAAAATCTCAGTTTTTAAAACTTACATTATTTTATTTTAAGAAATATACTAGTGTAAATGTATGTAATATTCTAATTCTATTGAACTCAAAGATCATAGAAATGCTCATGCTAGCCACCTTTTTTACAAGTAATAAATGAAAAACACAGATCAAGGAGATCAGGGTCATTCCGAAAGAGGATGCACTGTGAAAGGAGTAGGTCTATGCAGTGTTGAATATGTTTTTCATTTCTTTCAGTGTTTATGTACAGTTGTTCGACATTGCAGCGTGCTGATGAGTATTGCTCTTTCGGTTAATATAGAGGGAAGTCCTTTTCAGCTATTGAAGAATGCATTAAAATTCATAAAATTAGAGCGGTTTCAGATTTTAACATGGAACGAGGAGATCAGGATGTTAGAATTTAGTTTAAAGGCTATTAAGTTTTGTCACATCTCCTGGTTGAATGCACAGTATTGTGGTTCCATATACTGTAAATTAAATGTAAGCTGTTTATCACATTGATGTTTGTCAAGCTGTAGTGCAACTCAATTTTGTGTTTTGTTCTCTATAGGCGGCAAAAATCTGGGATCTGCATTGGCCCTTCCAAGTCTGGAGAGTGTTTTTACAGTTTAATGAATTCAATTTTAATAAAAGTTTTTAAACTGACTTCTGAGTGTTGTCATAATTGACGTGACATCTAATAATCAGTAATGTAACTGTGTGAAATATTTTTTGCATACAAGCCTTTATATTTCATTATTTTTTTAAGCGTGTAACAATTGTAATTATAAAACAATTATAAAAACGTCTCAGGTTACGTATGTAACCCTGGTTCCCTGAGAAGGAACGAGACGCTGCGTTGAGACGCTGTTGGAACGCGTCTCAACGCAGCTCGAGTTCCCTTGAAAGGGAACTACCGTAATCAATTATACTGCATAGTAACTTTACAGTATTTTAAAATACAGTGCAGAAACAAGAACTGTAATTAATTTTACAGTATAAATACTGTAAGTTATTATACAGTACGCTGTGAACTGCTGTAGTCAGATTTACAGTAATTTTACCGTGGAATAAAATTCTGAAGCTTGCTGGATATTTGTTGCCAGTAAGTTACTGTTGATTTTACGTAAATTTTTTTACAGTCTATTTTATAAAATAGGCTATTTGCTAAGATGGTTTTTTACTCAAATATGCTTGCTTTTTGTAACCTGTATTTTAGCTGATTGTTAAAGGTGCAGTGTGTGATTTTTAGCGACATCTAGCGGTTCGGCTGCGAGTTGCACTGAGGGCTAAGCCCACTGCTCACCCCTCCCTTTCGAAGAAGCTACGGTGCCTGAAACTGGAAAAACATATCGTCGTCTGAGACAGCAGAGAATAGCCAGAGTAAGCCAAGAGTGTGTAACATTGTCACTGTTTCTGTACCACAGTCCATTATAAACCACATCATGGATAAAGTTTACAAAGCCATAGTCAGGTGAGGATCAAGGGTCTTAATACATAATATAATAATAGTAATCAGCTGATTGTCTCACAAACGTAACCAGCACATTTCCCCTCACATAGCAAACCCATAATACACCGAGGGAGAAGAACCACATGAAACTATGAAACTATATATTGTTTCTAACAGGAAAGTAAAAGTTTAGCTGGCTAAATATGAGCTGTTACTGTGGCTGAGCTGGTTAAAGCGTAAAGCCTTGTTTAAACTTGACGCGTCCGCATGAGCCCAAAGGTGCGCGCAGCAAAAATGGCATGATTGTACAGCGCGCGCGCCTCCGCATCCCCTAGACACCATTTACTACACACAATAGGCTTTTTTTCTCTGATTTTGAAAACTCTTCGCGATCGACTTAAATGCTTCCAAGATCGACTTGTCGACCGCGATCAATAGGTTGGTGATTCCTATAACGTTACTGTTTTACGGTCAATGACAAGAGTACTAATCAGCTGTCTCACGAACGTAACCAGCACATTTATCCCCACATAGCAAAGCCATAACACAGCGAGGGAGAAGAACTAAGTTACATGAAACAATCCAACTACATATTTTACACCACTGACAAGGAAAAAGTCACCACTCACAGTGTTTATGGCTAGCTTCTAGCTTTCTGCGGCTTCTCTTTCAAGGTAGTGACGAAACGCGCTCTGTAACGCTGTTTGTTCGCGTTCGGCTACGGTAGAAACATGACGTCACAATATGGCGACCTTCATAGAAGGGGATTCCCGCGGTTATGTAGATAGAAATGTCTCATTCTAAGTTAATAAAAACATTACGGTTTATTAAGTAAGTTCTTTATACACCACTGAAAACATAGTTATGGATGTCATATTGCATTTCTGTTAATAGATACTCAAAATTTTTACACATTGCACCTTTAAAACTCAATGTTTCTTCGTCGATTTGTACTGGAAAAGGCTGTCTGTCACATGCGTTATGTTGGTATTTGTTCAGTTCCGGTTCCCTTCTGTCAATTGGTAAAGCAGTATTCACAAACCTGCATTTGAACTGTTTAAATGAGTTTATCTCTCATCGACCTTTGATTGCAACGATTTAAATGCATATGAAGCACCACCACTATTAAACCTAAAATGGTTCAGCTGCAGGTATTCACATCTGAGCAGCTTTTCAGCACCACAGCCTGCTTTTATACAACAGTTTTATTAACAAGACAGTGAGTAATTTACATTTGAGACATTTTGGCCATTTTATATATCGGTCAATGAAAACAGTTCCAAAAGAAACCTCAATTTTGCATGCCTCCGATCATTTCACAGACGCCACATGCCTTCCGATTTCCCCCTTGAATATGAATACATTTTTTGTAATGCTCTGAACAGTGTGAAATGGACTTGAGGATAATTCGGAACAGAAAATTCAAAAACCATTGCTTTCTTTGCAACCAATTGGGTGCTGTTGCTTAGTTCTGTGTGCCACAGCTAAAACCTGCTACACCACAGAGCACCCCTCACATAATTTTGCAATTTTTCTAAATAATTTACTTTTTAATTTTGTGCTGTTTGATACAGCATACTGGAATCTTATTGATGTTCATTCTTGAAGTACAAAAACGTTTGTATGTTACTTTTGTCTGTAGAGTGAGTAGATAGTACTGTTTTGAAGTTGAGCTCACCCGAACAGAACAACACATTTTATGTGCAAGACCTGCACTTTGTCCTAATTGTGACACAATATGGCATAGGGCTTCTTATCCACTGTGCGACCCCCTTTAAAGGAACAGTTCACCCAAACATATAACGTTCTGTCATGAAACTCTATATGGCGCAGGCTGATTGGTCCTTAACTCAATTCACTGTAATCACATCATTCTCTATAGGGCACAGATGATTGGTTCCTGCTGTATCAGTTTCCAATGAGCTTGCTGCTCAGCCTTACTTGGTCAGCAGTTGTTGTAGCAGTTTCGCCATGCTTTCAGAAACCCTCCACCTTCCCCAGCACCACCTGTATAGATCTGCTATACCGGTCTATACATATGTTTGGTCTTGGTGGAATAGATCTGCTGCTGCTGCTGCAGAGCAAATATGGGACTCAAAACACAGCTAAGAGCAAGTGTATATAAAGCTGCGTTTTGTGTGTGTATTAGCAGTAGCAAGTCCCATATTTGCTCGGCAGCAGCAGCAGCAGATCAATTTCCCCAAGACCAAACATATTAATATTGTCATATCCATTACTAGCCAAATAGTTGTTGTCATGTTGTCAAGGTGTCATGACAGAAATTACATTTTTGCCATAATTTACTAACTCGAATTCCATTCCAAACTTGTTAGACTTTGTTGCTTGCAGAACAAAAAAGATGACTGAGGCCTGTGAAAACTTCATGTGGAACACAACAGATGATATTTAGAACTGTTTTTGTCCATATAATGAAAGTCAATTGGGTCCAAAACTACAATCAACTTAGATGTTTAAGTAATTTCACCTTAAATTACATTAAACTGACTTACATTAAACTAAAATTGCTTAACTTATTTGATGGTTTAAAGCAATGTAAAAACATATGTTGATATTAAATGATGAAAGTTAGTAATGACAACCTATTTTTCAGGAATTTTCAACTTTTTTAAGTTATACATGATGCAGCTCACTTTTTAAGACAGTTTAATGTAATTTAAGTTGAAATGACTTAAACATTCAAGTTGATTGTACTTAAAAAATTAAGGAAGCAACTTTTTTTAACAGTGTATAACACTTATGACTCTTTCTGGAGCTGAATGCACATGAAGAAAAGATAGCATTGTGTTGTTCCTGGGAATGATAGCTCTCTCCAAGTATTATAGACTTCCTTGTTTTAAACCAGCCTAACTGAGCGGATAACCAGTCAAGCTGGCAACACTGGTTGCTTCCACGTCATGTGTATCTGAACTTAACATCTGCTTTGTTGCTGTTGGAGGTAAGTGTGAGAAAAAAAAATCTGAATTATCTATGAGAAGTTTACACGCTTACTATGTTTGCAATGCAAACATAAACCCATCCCGATTGTTTTAATGCTTGAGGAGACCTGAAGTGGCCGTGAACCATTAATGCACTTAGACATTTATAGGTTATTCTACCGACAGGCATCACAGAAGCTGTTATAAGCCAAGATAGCGTTTCATAACAAGCAATTAAGTACTAGAGAAAAGGTCTTTCGGATCATAGGGTATAAACCTCAAGGCATGCTATACTTGAATAATTTTCAGCAATTTACATTTTATTTAAATTCACATGCTGGCATAGAGACAGTATGTGAAAAAGATTTTGTGTTTGTTGTTTCACTCTCATATTCTCTTCTCATTCAAAACCAGACCTCATTTCTTATGAATTTGCTTATTATATAGACCTTCAGGACAAGTTACATCTTGCATATGTATCACTTGTTATTGCTGAACATGAAGGCTGAGTCTCCTACATGGTCTAATGATGAAAACGTGTGTAACTGGGGACCTTTCGGTTGTTCTTTAAATGGAAACCTCAAGAGACTACAGACATAAATTTCTTCACATGCCCTGATGGCGCCATCCTTTTTCATGGGCGTAGGAGTCATTTTTAATTTCTTGGCTTTGACTAATTTAGTGAACAAATGCTTTTTATTTAATGACGTCCAAAAAAGTTCCAAAAGCCAAAAGTAAACCCAGGGCTTCAGACTAACACATGATAGTGATGGCATCAGCACAACAGACTTGAGACGGAAACGAAATACAATTGTCGTGCACATAATTGGTTGGAGCTGCACTGTTCATTTTGGTTGCGATCTTCCTCCTGCTTGGGTATGTTCGGCTTTTGGTGTTTCCATCGAAACATATGATGAAGTACAATTGAATTATTTATGTTTGTAGGTAGATTTGCATCATTTTATGGCATTAATGTACTAAGCCCCATTAATGTACTATGCCATTCATGTCTATAGCAACGCCCCTGGCTGAAATAAATAATTAATTCCAGTAATGTAGAAAGTTTAAGCTTGTCCAATCATTGAAATGCATATTCATGCTTGTGCTTTATTCAGCCTTTTTTTTTCTCAGACTTTCTTCTTTTTTAAGACTTCCCTTCTTTTTTAAGTAGGGACTAAGGAGTTAGTGCTTGGACGTAAGAAAATAAATAATTTATTAATTTAGCCCATACATTTATCATAGGATATGTTCACAACAAGTCTGAAGGCATGGATCCAAAGTGTGGAAACCACAGTGGTTGTGGGAATTAGAAGAATAGTTCATGTTTTAATGAATATCTGTGCCTCTATTCCTGGAGTAGAGATGCCTTAAGCCAGGTTGTACTATGAGATTTTGGCCATGATTTGGCCATCTGAGACCAATTTTGTAAATCAAAAAGGATTTCTCAGATCCTGAGGCCAAAATCTGAAGTTCTGATTGTTAGTTTAATAATGACAACAAACCACCACTAGCTCCACGCTCATCGTCTTAGTTTTTTCCCAGTTTAGTTTTTGTCCAAAAAAAGTCATCACAATTAACTCTAGAAACTGTTTTTGCTTGCTAGCCCCCATTTCAATCCCGTAAGTAAATGCAGCACACATCACTGAACATGTCACGGATTGATGATGTAAAACTCCATACAAGTCTTCTTGTGTGCATCCATTTTTAATGTGTCTTGACTGCTGTACAGTCTGACATTAATAACAACACAGTGTGACATGGCTTACAGCGGGGATCGTACAGTCTGACAAGCAACAGTCGTAAATGACTATTATAAATCATAAAGTGTGCACCCGGCTTTAGGCTGATATATCAGTATGTGAGGCGGGAAGCATCACATTAAGCCTGTGATGTTTCTTGTTGTTTTTCACCTTTCTGAAGGCAGTTTTCTCATTGCTACCAGTCTATGCATAATATCTATGGTATTTATAGTTCTCCCATTTAAGGCAGCAATGAGGATATTTTAAAAATATCTTTCCATGTCTGAATCATAGGACCAAATCAGGTAACACAGCAAAGGGGAAGATAGAGGGGAAGATTGTATCCTTTGTGCTATATATTCTGTCCAGAAATTTCCTATTACAGTATGTCAAATACACTTCAGATTGCACTTAATTCTGATTTGGAATGACTGTACTGTACATAATATTGTACTCAGTGTCTGCTTTACAGTTGCCATAATACTGACTATCATCGTGAGATGTTGTTGTAATGTTAAAGTGTCTGAAATCATATACTTCTTTACTGATCTTAACTTTTAGGCTGAAACTCATTCTAGACTCCAATTTTTATCAGATTTCAATTAACGTACTATGGCTTTGTTTTTGGTTTTTTTTCTGTGTAAACTAAATGGAATAAGTATAAGTAATATGCAAAAAAACAAAAACAAAAAATAATATAAATAGTTGCTGTTTGTCTGAACACAGCCTAAAAACAGAACATGACTCTTTTTATTTAGGCCGAGATTTAGTCGCAGATTTTCAACCCAGGTTAGTTGTAAAAACAATCAGATTTAATCTTGCCAAATTGAAAAAGGGCTTGTCATTTTTGCATGCGGTATGTTTGTGGCATTGGGACAAACATTACTGACTGGAGTGGACCTCACTGCTGTTAAAACAGTTTAATCATTCAATTGAAATTGGGTGTAACATGGTGTTGCGAGAGGTTGTTAGCACCAGTTGTCCTATGGGGATTACAGCGTAGGGGTTCACAAGTTCACCTAGAGTTTCATTACAAGTTCAGTGATCACACGTGCTGCAGCACACATACCCTGTGATAATTACAGCATCATGTATCCCAGTGTTCATGTGTGCTCTGTGTGTACTTACAGGTGTTCAACAAGTACAAACAGTGCCTGAGAGCTGTAGGAAACAATAACCCTTCACTTACTGAATTAGCATTGACTATTCTGTTTTTAACCAGCTCAAATTGTATTGCCAATCATTCCTGCTTCCCTTCTTGTGGTGTGTTAAACGGATCAGCTCTGAGTTTATTAAATCTGTACAAGTGCATGAAACACTGCGCATGAAGCTGGATGCTGGTCAGGGCTCATTTAATAAAACGTTCTCAAACACACATGCTCTTTATCTCCCTGTGAAATCACATTACCGCTGTCATTTGTCCTGTGGAGGGACAGACACTCATGACGTTAACACAATCTGCCTCTGTCATCTGTAGCTTAATCAGTCTTAACCAGGCGTGATGCGACAAGTGTTCAGCAACAAGTGATTCATCCATCCAAACTGAAAGCGATGCAGTGATGACACTATCCGAGCTGAACAGGACTTGTCTGATGTTTAATATAGAGTTATGAGGAGTTGGATTATAGATGTAATAATAATGAAAATAATGATATACAGTTGTATGTTGTTTTATATTCTGCCTCTATTGACTTTGGCGAATTAAGGATTTTTCCAGAACTCCATGTGGCAAATGCATGTACGGAAAATCTAAATATATAAGTATCTAAATAACTGTGTCTTTAAGTTTTTGTGTCAGTTTGACATAGAGATGGAGGCTCGTTATGTATGTGATGGTGTAGGTCAGATCATAGTAGAGTAGACCAATCACAACAGACTGGGCCATCTGACCAATCAGAGAAGAGCAGACCATTAACAACAGACTGAGTCATCTGACCAATCAGAGCAGAGTAGACCAATCACAATAGACTGAGTCATCTGACCAATCAGAGCAGAGTAGACCAATCGCAACAGACTGGGTCATCTGACCAATCAGAGCAGAGTAGACCAATCACAACAGACTGGGTCATCTGACCAATCAGAGCAGAGTAGACCAATCACAACAGACTGGGTCATCTGACCAATCAGAGCAGAGTAGACCAATCACAACAGACTGGGTCATCTGACCAATCAGAGCAGAGTAGACCAATCACAACAGACTGGGTCATCTGACCAATCAGAGCAGAGTAGACCAATCACAACAGACTGGGTCATCTGACCAATCACACTGAAAAAAATTATTCTGACCCCTTGTAAATGTTACATGTTTTTATCTGGTTAATTTCACTGATTTAAATGTGTTATTTAATCCTACTTATTTTTTATTAGTAATTTTGAAATTCACTGCCCTTGTTTAAAACAAGTTAATTTTATTCAATTAAAAGTAATTAGAAAAAAAATTGTTTCATTTAAAATTGTGGCAACAGATTACAGGCAATATTATTAATTGAATTTAACACATTAGAATTGAGTAATAATTAATCAAAATAATTCCTTAAAAGTTAACTGATTGGTCGTCTGAATAAAATGAGCCCGCCCCCTTGGCACTGTGATCCAAAGCTATGTTCAATACAAAATCCCTATGCATTTTAAACAAAAATAACAGGCAGACGTCAAAGAAGAAGTAATAAGTCTTTATTTTTATTGCCAACATTGAAGATACCTGATGTTAACAAGCAGAATCACTGAAGGAGAAAACCGTAATTTTGTTTCACCATTATGGAGATTAGTGTTTGTTTTAGTTGGGCTCTTGACCCTTCACTGTGTAACTTTAGATTTGTGATTGATTGCTATACCTGACTGAGTCATAACAGCTAGATGAAAAAATAGTATAGGTAATCTGATGGTGTTAGTTGTTCTTTAATAATCATTAATTCACAATCATTTGATCTGAATCACTGAATTTTATCTGAACTGCAGTATGCTTTATAATTGTCACCATTGTTGAGATTCACAGGCTGATTCTTGAAAAATTGAGTAAATTCAACTCATAATAATTTAGCTAAACTTATGAATATAATTAATCTGAAATTACTTATAAAATATAAGTACAACCAATTTATAAAATATAAGTACATTCAACTTAAAAAATATATCTGGATTTAGATAATTTTATTTCGTGCAACCCCTTGACATAATAAAATTAAGTAAAGTCAACATAACATTTTTTTCAGTGCAGAGCAGAGTAGACCAATCACAACAGACTGGGTCATTTTACCAATCAAAGCAGAGTAGACCAATCACAACAGACTGGGTCATCTGACCAATCAGAGCAGAGTAGACCAATCACAACAGACTGGGTCATCTGACCAATCAGAGCAGAGTAGACCAATCACAACAGACTGGGTCATATGAACAATTAAAGCAGAGTAGACCAATCACAACAGACTGGGTCATCTGACCAATTAAAGCAGAGTAGACCATTCACAACAGACTGGGTCATCTGACCAATCAGAGCAGAGGACGCTCTCAGAAAGGACAGATTTTGAGACTGAATCCTTCATCAAATTGTTTCAGTCACTGTGAGAAATGAGGTGATGCTGTATATGTATATTTTGAGAAAATTTAAGTGTTTTTTGACCTTGGATGCATGGAAACCTGTTGTTCCCTTTCGTTGTCACTCCGAGTTACGTCGGATGACGACGAATGGGGTTTCGCTTAGAAAGCCTATCAACTTCGAGTATTACAAAACGAGCCAATGGCAAAGAAATGCCATGGGTCTGCGGAATTTGCATGGCGTAACTCCGCCCCACCTCGTGGGTATAAAAGGAGGAAGCCGGCAGCAAGCAGATATGTTTTCGCTTCGGAGCCAAGTGTATTCTTCTCTCCACAAGCCATCTCTGAATTGTCAGCTTTACAAACGAGTACCTCGAGTGTTGGTGTGACGGCGATCTACGGCGAGAGCGTGCTTCCTGCTGATCTGTTGCAGTGGTCTGCCAGTCGGTGCGTTTCTCCCCGGGTGCTTCAACACTTGAGTTTTCTCTCACTAAAAGAGCTTACACGTGGCACGTCTTTTTAAAGACGGCTCGCCCGTGCATTTCTGGTTGCAGCGGACTGGTATCGGACTCTGATGGGCACGAGCGCTGTCTAGTGTGTTTGGGCTTTGATCATGCTTGAACAGCGCTCGTGGGTGACTCATGTTCTCGCTGGGAACGTGATCATCGCGTCATATATAGGTCGAGACTCGGTGAACTCGCAAGAGTGAGAGTCCCCTCATCCACCCCCCGATCTTCGGCTGGTGGCCAGGGTGACCTGAGGGTTACGGTCTGGATCTAGGCGCCGACTATGTGTCCGTGACCCCAGCCCCCCTCTTCAATGACGGTGCCCGCTAGTGAACTGCTGATTCCCGCGAGTCTACCCTCTGGTGGCCCGCGTGTTTCAGTTGAAGCTACAGAGGAAGATGCCATGTCTGTTGCAGCATCACTAGGTGGGTTTGAGTCTTCTGGAAGTGAGGGCTCGTCACAGCTGCCACCTTCCGGTGTGCATACGGCTGTGCCTGAGTCTGATCCGGAGATGACGACCATGCTTTCCTGGGACGATGGGTTTTGGGTAAGGCCGCCGACCCTCGTCCACGGCAAACCCCAATACCTCTCTTCCCGGACGTGCATGATGAGATCTCGAAGTCCAAGAAGACCCCCTTGTCTTCTCGGGACCGCTCGCTGATCTCATCCGCCTTTCCTCCCCTCGATGGGGCCGCTGCCCATGGGTACACTGGGGTTCCCCCGGCTGAACGCTCTGTTGCGATGCTATGTGTCCTCAGAGTGCTTCTTCTCGGCGCAATCCTAAGCACCCGCCCGTGGCCTGTAGTTTTTCGTCTACGCTTGTGGCGAGATCCTATAGCGCCACGGGACTGGCAGCCGCCTCACTGCATGCCATGGTCATTCTGCTGGTCCACCTGACCCAGATGCTCATGGACCTGCACGAGGGCGGGACTGACCCAGGGCTCTTCACTGAGCTGCGCGCCGCCACTGACCTTGCTCTCTGAGCGACGAAAGTGGCCGTACGCTCCCTGGGTCAGGTGATGCTCACCAGTCTGTGGCTGAACCTGTCTGATGTGCTGGATGTCGCGCGGACCCGTCTGTCCGACATTCCCATATCCCAGGTCGGCCTCTTCGGCGGTGCGGTTGAGGGCTTGCCCAACAGCTCTCAGCCGCCCATGAGCAGAGTGAGGTTGATTCTGTCCCGACGGCCCCGCCGTCCGCTCAGATCCCTCGTCTGCCCACCGCCGAAGGCGCCCTCCCGCGGCTCCCACCCCGCCCGTTCACGGGCCGTCTCTGGGGGCCGCGGGCGGACGCCACAGCCCTCTCCAGCCCCGCCCCCCGCTACACGCCGGGTTAAGCGGCGCTCGTGAGACGGGCACCTCGGCGATGGAGCAGACTGAGGTTGATTCTGTCCCGACGGCCCCGCCGTCCGCTCAGATCCCTCGGTCTGCCCACTGCCGAGGGCGCCCCCCCCCGCGGCTCCCACCCCGCCCGTTCACCCGGGTCGGCTCTGGAGGCCGCGGTCGGACGCCACAGTCCTCTCCAGCCCCGCACCCCGCTACACGCCGGGTTAAGCGGCGCTCTTGAGTTGGGCTCCTTAGAGATGGGACTCAGTTCTTTCCAGGAGTTGGTAGCAGGACCACTCCTTTCCCTGGGGAGGGCCGGGGAAGAATCCTTATTCTCCAAAGAGCTGATTCTCCCGTCTCTGAGCACAGAGTTCTCGGACGTCACAGAGCGCCGCCCACAAGCCGTGCTCTCCTCGTCCCCCTCTGTCCCGGAGGTGGTTGACATGGCGTGCCGTCCACGGACCGCTTCGCCGCTGTCCCCCTCTGTCGCCAGACCCCTGGCAGAGCAGGCCCCCGCGGGACGACCAGCCTGGTCCTCCCCTGGCCCCCTCTGCCAGGGCGCGGTTGCTAACTGTGCCCCCTCTCCGGGCCGCTATGCCGTCCACATCTGGGCCAGTTACTCCGCTTCGCTGCCCCTCCGGGGGGATGCCTGTGGCTCGCATGATCCCGTTGGTTCAGTTCCTGGGAGCCTGGCTAGAGCTTCCCCGTCTGTCCCACTGGATCGCGCGTACCGTCAGGCTCGGCTATGCGATTCAGTTCGCACGGTCTCCTCCCCGCTTCAGGGGAGTCCGCTCCACTTTGGTCGGTGGCAATGCCCCTATCATGAGAGCAGAGATTGCCACCCTGCTGGCGAAGGGTGCAATCGAGACTGTCCCTCCAGCCGAGATGAGGTCCGGCTTCTACAGCCCCTACTTCATTGTCCCCAAGAAAACCGGTGGGTTACGGCCAATCCTGGACTTGCGCGTGCTGAACCGCTCCCTTCACCGGATGCCGTTCAAGATGCTCACCGCCAAACGCGTTTTCGAATGCATACGGCCCCAGGATTGGTTTGCAGCGATCGACCTGAAGGACGCCTACTTTCATGTCTCCATTCTTCCTAGACACAGACCGTTCCTCCGGTTTGCTTTCGAGGGGCAGGCATACCAGTACGCGGTTCTCCCTTTCGGGCTAGCCCTGTCTCCTCGCATCTTCACGAAGGTCGTCGAGGCGGCCCTTGTTCCCCTTCGAGAGCAAGGGGTTCGCATCCTGAGTTATATCGACGACTGGCTGATCCTAGCTCACTCTCGAGATCAGGTTTGCGAACACAGGGACCTAGTGCTCCGGCACCTAGCCCGTCTGGGCCTTCGGGTCAACTGGGAGAAGAGCAAACTTTGCCCCGTGCAGAGGATCTCTTTTCTCGGTATGGACATCGACTCGGTCGCCATGTCCGCGCAGCTTACGAGCGAGCGCGCGCAGTCACTGCTGACTTGCCTAAGACAATTCGAGGGCAAGAGTGCGGTTCCACTGAAACTTTTTCAGAGGCTCCTGGGGCATATGGCATCTGCAGCCGCGGTCACGCCGCTCGGATTGCTTCATATGAGACCGCTTCAGCTTTGGCTTCGCGACCGAGTCCCGAGGTGGGCATGGCAACACGGCACGTTCCGAGTACCAGTTACTCCGACCTGCCGTCAGTTCTTCACCCCGTGGTCGAACCTCGATTTTCTCAGGGCCGGTGTCCCCCTGGCACGAGCTTCCCGGCATGTTGTTGTCTCAACAGATGCCTCCACCACGGGCTGGGGCGCCATGTGCAATGGACATGCTGCTGCGGGCTCCTGGACAGGACCCCAGCGGCTGTGGCATGTCAATTGCCTCGAGTTGTTGGCAGTACGCCTTGCCCTGCACCGCTTCCGGGCGTTGCTCAGGGGTCAACACGTACTAGTCCGTTCAGACAATACCGCCACTGTGGCGTACATCAACCATCAAGGTGGTCTACGCTCCCGCCGTATGTCACAACTCGCTCGCCACCTCCTCCTATGGAGTCAGAAGCATCTGAGGTCGCTTCGAGCCATCTTCATTCCCGGAGCGCTGAACTGTGCAGCCGACGAGCTCTCACGGCTTCAGCCCCTCCCTGGAGAATGGCGACTCCATCCCCAGTCGGTTCAGCTGATTTGGGACCAGTTCGGGGACGCGCAGATAGATCTGTTTGCCTCTCACGACTCGACCCATTGCGCCCAGTTCTATTCCCTGACCGAGGGCACGCTCGGCACGGATGCTCTGGCGCACAGCTGGCCGCAGGGCCGCAAGTATGCGTTTCCCCCAGTGAGCCTTCTTGCGCACACTTTGCGCAAGGTCAGGGAGGACGAGGAGCAGGTCATTCTGGTTGCCCCTTACTGGCCCAACCGGACCTGGTTCCCCGAACTAGTACTCCTCGCGACAGCACCTCCCTGGCCGATCCCTCTGAGGAAGAACCTTCTTTCTCAGGGACGGGGCACCCTATGGCACCCTCGTCCCGATCTTTGGAACCTCCACGTGTGGCTCCTGGATGGGACGAGGCAGGTTTGAGTACCCTACCACCAGCGGTGGTGGCTACCATCACTTCCGCTAGAGCGCCGTCCACGAGACACGTCTATGCGTTGAAGTGGAACCTCTTCGTCAACTGGTGCTCTTCTCACCGAGAAGACCCCCGGAGATGCTCGATCAGTGTTTTGCTTTCCTCCCTTCAACAGGGGCTGGAGCGAAGGCTGTCTCCCTCCACCCTGAAGGTCTATGTTGCCGCCATTGCCGCACATCATGACCTCATCGAAGGTAAGTCGGTGGGGAAGCACGACCTGATCATCAGGTTCCTGAGAGGAGCGAGGAGACTGAATCCTCCTCGTCCTCCTCTCGTTCCCTCTTGGGACCTCTCAGTGGTTCTAACTGCCCTGAAGAGTGCTCCCTTTGAGCCCCTGCAATCAGTCGAGCTTAAGTTCCTGTCTATGAAGACAGCGCTCCTGGTTGCACTGGCCTCCATCAAGAGGGTTGGGGACCTGCACGCATTCTCCGTTGACGAAGCGTGCCTGGAATTTGGGCCGGCTTACTCTCACGTGATCCTGAGACCCCGGCCTGGATATGTGCCCAAGGTTCCTACCACTCCCTTTCGGGACCAGGTGGTGAACCTGCAAGCGCTGCCCTCGGAGGAGGCAGACCCAGCCTTGACACTGCTCTGTCCAGTACGCGCTCTCCGCGCCTATGTAGACAGAACGCAGTGTTTCAGGACCTCAGACCAGCTCTTTGTCTGTTATGGTGGGAAGCTGAAGGGAAAGGCTCTCTCCAAGCAAAGGTTGTCTCACTGGATAGTGGACACCATTGCTTTGGCTTACCAGCAGCAAGGTCGACCGTGCCCCCTTGGTGTGACTGCCCACTCCACCCGGAGTGTGGCGTCCTCTTGGGCTCTAGCGCATGGCGCCTCGCTAACAGACATCTGCAGAGCTGCAGGCTGGGCGACACCTAACACATTCGCCAGATTCTATAATCTCCGAGTGGAGCCTGTGTCCTCTCGTGTACTCGCTTCAACCAGCTAGTACCGGACCCGCTCAGGTGTCTTCGCTTGCTCGCCATTCCACTCCACGGACTGGATACGTGCGATATTTTCCTCAGGTGAGCTTCTCCGAAAGCCCTGAGCTCCTCCAGCACTCCTGACGTCGGCGCCAGTGTCTATTGCCTGTGCGTCGGCTAGGTGCCTCCCGTGTGCATGGTCCCTCCTCTGAGCGACCCCCACATGTGTATTCCACTGTAAGCCTCTCTGAGCGTGTGTCTTTCCCTTGGCAAGCCACCTTGCCACCCCTGGGGTTGAAATATTCCACCTGCGGCTGGACACCCCAGTGTTTTCCATATGCTTCCTTCGGGTCATATGTGTATTCTCTAAGTCCCCCCCCTCCGGGCTGGCATTAATTGCATACTTCCCCTAAGCTTGGGATATGCTTCCCAGTGTACCTTGGTATTCCTGTGTTATATGGAGTCCTTTGTCCAGGCTGACAGGGATCTCGATTTACGCAGGGCACTGGAAGACAGCTGAGAAGGTGGCGTGATTAGACTGGTAACCCCATTCGTCGTCATCCGACGTAACTCGGAGTGACAACGAAAGGGAACGTCTACGGTTACGTATGTAACCCTCGTTCCCTGAGTAGGGAACGGAGACGTTACGTCTGCCTGCCACTTTCCGCTGTACCGCGGGGATCGCCTGAGATCAGTCTTGGCTCCTCAGCGAAGAAACATATCTGCTTGCTGCCGGCTTCCTCCTTTTATACCCACGAGGTGGGGCGGAGTTACGCCATGCAAATTCCGCAGACCCATGGCATTTCTTTGCCATTGGCTCGTTTTGTAATACTCGAAGTTGATAGGCTTTCTAAGCGAAACCCCATTCGTCGTCATCCGACGTAACGTCTCCGTTCCCTACTCAGGGAACGAGGGTTACATACGTAACCGTAGACGTTTTGGAGACTTCCAAAACAAAATTAGGAACATTTAAAATAGCATTATAGGGACACTTTAAGGCAAACAACTGAAAGCCCATTACAATAAAAATGTATTTTTTATAAAAATGATCAAAATTTATATTGTAAAGATCATGGACGATTTTTTTCATCAGAGCTTTGCACAGACTCAGGATCTGATTTCTGACCTGGGTCGCATCCTGATCTCTCACTCTAATTTCCTATAAAATGTAAAAAATTCCCAAGAAAAAAAAAAGACCATTTGTTTAAAGAAAAAATTATAGCTAAACTACGTAGCACCAGTGGCTGATCCTGACAGTATAGAGGCTCAAATATCGTTCTTCATCATTTGCGTCAGTTTCAGTAGATTATCCTGCTTTCTTGCACGCTTCAGCCTCCCGTGTCTGTGAAAATTGATTGTGTTTTGATTGCATCCATAACCATGTCATAGTATAACCTGCTATAAGTTTCAGTGAAATCACTAAACAATGTGCAAAATAATTTGGTCCCTGCTCTTGATCCACTGACATACTGGTGCAATTTTGACTTATTAAAATAAAAGATATATGAGGGTGGACTAGAACTCATTACTCACTATCTAATTAATGTTGTACTGTAAGTCATCAAATTACATAAAAAAGCCACATTAAAAATAAGATATTACCTTATTTTCTCACCAAGAGAAACTTAATTGTTTCTATTAAAAATCTTAACCACTTTAAGCATTCCCACAAATGGGCATGATAGGACACATCCTCTGGATTCAATTACTTATATTCTCCATTTGCAGGAAGCTCAAAGAGAAAAATACACAGTCATACAGCATCACATATTGTAGGCTCTACAGGAGTATACTGACAGCAGTTACTCTCTCGTCTGTCCTCAGGACACATAACATCTGTCATCATTGCTGCAAACTTTTCCCAACACGTTTCATTTGTAAAGAGATTGTTGTTGCATCAATAAAAACATGCCTCATGTTACAACCAAGGGGAGCTTCTGATTTAAATAAAAAAAAGAGTGAAACTTTCCAGTCATTATTACAAAACAAACCCTGACAGTGTATCGAGATTTGCAAGCAATTTCACATTCGCAGTCATGATGTGTTGAATATCAGTGTGTGACAGTGATTCGGCTGCAGGTAATCACAACCAAGATGACATCCAGAACAACATCACCTTTGCAAGTCTGATATTACTCTTACACAGAGGTTTTAACAACTCTGGCGTTTTATGAGTTTTGTGATACAAGAGTCTAAAGGAACTCATTTTTAAATGAATGCTGAACGGATGTGTAAGAGGTACTAGGTAATCCCACCTTTGGCTAGCACACTCACGTACCAATGTCTGTCGTTCAGCATAAACATCACATAACCTAATTAATGTTCATGACCCCAGCTTCTCCTGACATGGTTTGTAAGAGCCACTGGCACCAAAGTCTGTTTCGAGGAAAGTCAATTCACTCGCAGCCATATTTAACACAGAAATCCTGAAATCAATCAAACTTGACTTGAACTGACCGATAAATGTTGTTTGCTCCCCTTAAAAAGCATAGCATTTCAGGTTGGTGCAATGAGCATGTGCAGGACACTGACTGTTTCTGGCAATCAGAAATTCTAACAGCACCTGCTGTGGTGCAATTACTTCACCCATTCATAATAATATGAGTGCACCATCTTATATAGTCTTTGCTGGTGCTGACAGACAGTAAACACCCTGAGTACTGAAGACGTGAACAACAGAAGAGTTGAATTTGACAAAAAGAAGCATTTTTATTTTCATAGTCGTTGCAACAGTGTTAAAAGTTAAAATATTTGTTAAAAATATTAAACTTTCACAGCAAAAAAAAAAAAACACCAGCCTGCTCTCATTGTTTACATGTAGGAATTAATACGTAACATTGACAGGAACAAGCAACATAAATTTGGATAGATTCTGAAATGTACAATATGGATGTATTGACGGAATCTAAAACATTAACATCAATGGGTATTTACATGTAGAAACGTTAGATATTTACAAATCCTTTATATCAAATATATATTTATATCGTTAAAGTTTTACCATTTTATTGACATGTTTTAGATACCCTATCTTCTAACGTAAACATAACCACTTTTCAACAATATATTTATAAAAAATCTAACAGCCAGCCCAGACAGCAACATTGTGTCAGTACATCTGGTACATGTGGATTCAAGGCGCACCAGATTTGGGCTCGATCTGGGCCGACACTATGTTGCTGTCTGGGAGACAATTGTAAAAATTACAATACAGCCATGAATTTGGTTCTGTTCCGCACACAACGCAATCATGTGATTACAGCGTAATAATTTATTTTATGATCAATTTAAAGTGCATTTGTGGTGTATTTTATGGGCATTTCTTTGGTCATAGCTAAACGATTTCAGACATTTTCTTCATTTTTAGATTTTAAAGTGTAGTGTTGTAAAATGATGCGATCCTTTTCTCTAGTCACACAGAACAGAATGAAATGTTATCATTTCAAATGAAGTGAACGAGGCAACTTTATCAAACGCATTGATCATAAATACAATAGAATACACCCATTAATTCTGTGAATTAAATAATTTTAAGCATTCATTAAGCATCTGTATAGTTGTTCATAAATGATTTACATTGAAGATGCTGTCAGTACGGCAATATTGTACATTTTAATGCCAATGCACAATGATGTTTTTTTATTTGAAATATCAGTATATATAATTTTTGTATGTATGAAAGGTCTGTGAATGTCGTATGGTGTATGAAAGTCTAGCTAAGGCTCTGTTAAAGGGCAAGTGTTGTTTTATTAGGATCATATCTTGCCTTGAGGGAGTGAGAGGCCGTTTACAGCTATAATGATTTTGTGAGACACACTATAACATATATGCTTTTATTTTTTAGGTCACACTTTATATTTGGTGTGCCTATTGTGTTGATGTTGTGTTGTAAAACACCAGTGCTGCTATTGAGATGGGATATAAGGTTCGAGAGGTTTGTGGTATGGGTTGGTTTAATGGTAGGTTAAGGGGTAAAGGAAGAGTGTAATTAAATAATTATAACTGTGTAATTGTCAATGTAACTACAGAAATGAATTACAGCTAACTACTTTTAGGTATTATTTTTAATTATAAGGACAATGTAAAATCAATTATGTACAATTGTACAGTATTTACAGGACATTGTATCCCATGAATGATTTAAATGTTAGTACATAGTCAAAACACTTAATACAAACTGGGACCATTCTTTCTATGGAGCACACAGTGTTTTGTTGTACCATCATGTACCTCTTTCAATACAACAACAGTTCATAGTAACCGCAGACTATCAAGCTCCAAAAAACGCCATTATAGTATCACAAATTTGTTCCATATGACCTGTATGATAGGCTGAGATTTAAGTCATTATTTAATTTTTGGTAAACTATTACTTTAAGCATTACTTCAAACTGCCATTTTATTTCATCTTAAAATTTTATGATGGAGCCGTGGTCTTGTTGTGAGTGCATGTACGCCACTTTTCCGAAATGCCAAAATACTTGATATATTGTAAGCCATTGGATTTTTTTTGTTTTTTAAATAATTGAACCCATTATTCATGAACAGTTTGATGAATAACAGTCATCCTGTCTTTGGCTCAAATTAATTACCTGTGCATTTAATTGTGTGCGAACCTGCACCGGAGCTCTTGTACAGACTGAAGTGTTTCTGTCATCGCGCGTGGCATTTATTCAGTTAAATTGGACTACCATGAGTGGCACTCAGCAAGAGGCTGACAAACATCATGGTGACTTGCGTCATCGGAGTGGGCTCCTGATGTCCGTGTGTTTAGCGTGTTCTGTGTTATTGTGTAAACAAACAGAAAGAGCTGACCTTGATCTATGCCCTACGTGCTGATGGCTGGACCCTGATCTACTGGACTCAAACACACTCTCTCTGTACAGAGGCTTCCTCTGCCCTCTGCTATACTCGTTTCTTGTTTAGAGTTTCATAGAGTTGCACACTGAAACCAAACTTGCTTGAAATGTGACGAGAAGCACAAGACCCTCCATTCATTCTCATCGTCAAATCAAGTGCTGTTAGTTGTCATATGGAGATCTACATGATGCTTTGCATTGGATTAGCATTTGCTTTTGCTTTTCCCCCCTCTTTCGCTATTTTTAACCTTCACCATGATTTGGTGATTACATTAGCAAGCCGGCTGCCTATATCAGCTCTAGTGTGTTGTAAGTTAACAAACTTGTTTACGTCTCATACTGAGAACTAAGATGTTGATTGTTTATTATGTTAAGATTAAACAAAAGTGTTGCATTTATAATTTTGTTCAGTGTAAATGCTTTGTTTATAATGGGGAGGACTTTTAAGCTATGAAACTTCAAAAACCTATATGTATGTCAAAAGTTCAAGGCAAATATGATACAAGTACATAACAACAAGAATTATAAATTATTATTATTATAAATGTATTGATATAATCAATCCTTAGTATGTCCCCTCCACTTTAAAGTTGTTTGGTGCAAATGTATTGAACTCACCTCTGAATGAAAAATTTAATCCTGTCAATTCAAGCTTTCATTCAGGAGCGAGTTTAATAAACAGTATTTCTTAGACACACTTCCTGCAGTCCAGCCTCTCTGTTGAATGCACTGAAATAGGTTAGGCTTTTATAATCAATCATACGACGCCACACAAAATGTTTGCATGAGTTTATTGCATGAGGTTATTAAAGCTGCAGATTTTGTGAACAAAAATGAATAAATATCACACATGAATGAGGCACAGTTTTGCTCAGTGCAGACAAGAGCAGAACCGTGTCCTGACACACACTGTGATCTGGATATGTAATCTGATGGCTTGGGTGGTGGCTGAGGGGAAAAGCAAATGAGAGGAAAGGTTGATTTATTTTATTTTTAATTTTTTGTGTGCAATATTTATCAAAACTTGTTGTCTGAGACTTTTTTTATTATATGTATGTACCAAATATAAATGATTATTATTATCATCATTATTATTATTATTATTATTATATATTAGTTTCTCATTTGTATGTACAGTATGTCAGGAGTCTTCGAATAGCAGACCTCAGTCCGGTTCTGGACCCTCTATAATATTTTTATCTAGAGCCAAACGCACTCCATTCAATCCCATTTGGTTCCTTCTATCTCCCGCTAAAGATACTAATGCGTCACTTCATGATGCTGTTATTTTAAAGGGGTGGTATAATGCCCCTTTTTACAATATGTAAAATAAGTCTCTATTGTCCCCAGAGTGTGTATGTGAAGTTTTAGCTCAAAATACCCCACAGATAATTTTTTACAGCATGTTAAAATTGTCCCTTTTTGAGGGTCAGTAAAAACCAGTCGTTTCGTGTGTCCCTTTAAATGCAAATGAGCTGCTGCTCCCGGCACAGATGGCGGAACTTCAATAGCTCGTCTGTGTGTGTGTGTGTGTGTGTGTGTGTGTGTGTGTGTGTGTGTGTGTGTGTGTGTGTGTGTGTGTGTGTGTGTGTGTGTGTGTGTGTAAGCAGCTCTGATTACCTCACGCAGACACGCACTGAATTTTCAGAAACTGTTCTGCCTTTTATGTTTAAACTGGAGTCTGACAATGACGGAGAGACTCAAGAAGCAGTGACAACATTTCTGAGGACATTTCTGAATGGTTAGTTGAGGAATTTATGTTGCTGATGTGGAGTTAACTATCTTTAATTAGCATGTTCTGTCATGACGATCTATAAAATCGCTTGTGTGGGAACTGTTATAAGATGCCTACAGAGTGACATGCTATTGCATTTGTGTTATACTGTATTGCATGTGAAAAGACGGATGCAACAGCTTGAGCAGATTCACATGTGCTCGACTACAACAACTTTTCCTCTTCTCATCATGGACTGTGTGTTCCCGGGGGCAGGGTTTGGAATGTTGTGTAGTCCCTACCAGCCGTTTGTTGTAGTCCTTAAAAAAACGATTTCTTTAAAAGCAAATATCTTCCTTTGCTTTGAACTTTGAGCATTGCAACTTTGCAGATGTTGTTTATGCTCAAACAGCAACATTACACACTAACTAAAGTTAGAAAAGTGAAATAATAATCAACCACCCCTTTAAAAAAAGGGGGTCCAACCTTGTACTAGCAAGGTATATATATATATATATATATATATATATATATATATATATATGTGTGTGTTTTTGTAGTTTTGCAAAAATTTAGGTAGAGGCTCATTTTCCTAATGACCCTGTGACTATTTCAAACTGCCTTGTTTGTTTAAAATAAGGGCAGCATTTCTCGCACCCTCTTTCTGATTACCAGACGTTTCTGAGATTCCTGCATAAATTAGTGAATAACTTTGTTATGGTTGATTGCATTCAGTCCTTTCTGCTTTCTCTCATTCTTACTCTGTGTGTCTAGCTCTGTCATATTTGTCCAGAATTGCTCTGGAATACATCCCAGCTAATTAGCATGAATGAATGCCTTACACCTTTCACTGTCACACTAGCTTACACTCTTCACGTTTCATGTCAGACTGGCCATCTTTGGACTGTCGCCCCTAGTGGAAGCGTGCTCAATCATCCATGTGAAGGATGGTCGGCTCACCTAGGCAAGAGTTTCGCCATCAGATATCTTTCTTGTTGCAGTGAAATGTAATCGCAGTTGTCTTTGAGAAACTGAAGCCATCCTCAGCAAGCAACTCCATGCCAAGGGGATGAAGGGAATTATACATTTAAAAAAATGAATGTTTAAAAAAAAAGAAGACTGTGATGATGCTGAAAATTAAGCGCCCATCACTAATGGAACAATACAGCATTTTAAGATATATCACAATAGAAAAGGTCATTTTAATTGGTAACAATATTTCACCGTATTACAATTTTACTGTATATCCGATCAAATAAATGCAACATTGGTGATAAGAGACCCCAAACTTTTTAACTTGTAGTGTGTTCCCATGGAGTTGAACTTGCGTTGTAGGCTACCGCACAGCATTTTCACCCCTTGTCCCGCACGTCGCATATTGAGAAAATGTCCCACATTTTTATCAGTCTGTTGGTTTTTAATTATCATATCAAGAAAACGTGCATGTGTTCTTTTGCCTTTGTAAGAAAGCATTTTATTTATTCTTTTTGCGGCGTAGTTTTTCACTTGTATTTAACAGGGCTTCGTCAGAAGTACAAAATATAATACGTTTTTTAAATCCTATCCAATGGTTGAAAAGAAAGGAGTAAACATGGTCACTAGTAGGTTGTGACGGCTGTCAATCAAAATGTGGAGCTAGTGGTGATTTGTTATGTGTTCCCTGTCAGAAAACAAATGTATAATTCGGTAAATTAAATTTTACAAGGCGGCATAATGGCAAAATATTCTATTTAATATATTCTTAATATATAAGACTGTCAATGAACTGTTTTCATGTTGTCTTATATTTTATTTGTTTTTTATTTATTTAGGGATTTGTAGATAGTATTTGGATTTTAGTTGGACGTGGTCAGAAATGTTTCAAAAATAGTTATCTGCATGAGCCTTTGGGCTTAGTGATGTTGAATTTAAATGACATGTAAAATAAAGACATGTTATGTTACATTGTGATGTAATGGTGTTTTCTAGTAGGGACTAAAGAACCAAGTATTTTTATCAGCTGAAAGGCAGAATACAAATGTTTTTATTTAGCAGTTTCAGGTTATGTTTCAGTGTTGGTAACATTTCCCACATTGTCCCACACAAACTTAGTAATAGTCCCACATTTGGTTTGTTTGATGGCGGTCACCCTACATTGGTGTTGCTATCATTATGCTTTAGTTGATCCATAGCTTCAGTGTATATAACCAAATGGGACATTTACGGTAAATAAACAATCATTGGAAGCTAAGCGGGTAAGAAGCTAACCTGATCTGACCTGTCACTTTTTGTCCTCATTTATTTCTTAAATTCCTTATGCCCTTCAAGCTCAGTGGAGCTTTCAAGCGTTCACTCAGATATATGTGCGATGAAAAATAAATACTGGTTGACTTCAGTAATGGAGTGATGCTGCATAGTCCCAGTAAAGTACAGCAGATAGTGTCCTATGATTATATCCTTAGATGTATCTTGTTATTTGAACTTAGTATTGTTTTTACTTGCTTTGCATGAACTTGTCCGAAAATACCTCAATTTCTTGATCCCAACCCCTCAAGAACCATTAGGTTAAAAGAAGGTAGAGTTGCTCTGCCTTTAGTCCTCTACCTTTATTAAAGGAAAATTCCATTCTGAATTGCTTTTAGCACTAGTTTGTGCTGAGGGGAGATAAATTATACGAGGGCTGGGAAGATAACGTTGCTTGGTATGTACAGCTGCAAGGCTGGATGCTTAACTTGATAAATCCATTATTTATGTTCTGAGGCGCTTGTATGCCAGCTTCTGAAAACTTCATTGGAGAGACATGGCGCAGTGTCACCCTAAACTATGCTTCTCTCCAAAACATTTGGGAACAAATGAGACCATTCCTCTCTACCCAAAATAAGAATGGAAGTTCAAGAGCCCCCGGGCTCAATTTGATGGGGTTTACATAAGTGTGTGTGTGAGAGCATCTGGCAGGGCATATGGGAGCATGTCTTTAAAAAAGTGGAAGTGTGATTCAGGGAAACACAAAATGAGAAAGACAGGAGAGGAGAAACCACTTACAAAGAAAAGACTAAATGAAAAAAAAAAAGCAGAGGAAGCAATTGTATTATTCCACAGAAGTGGAAGTGAGTGATCCAAATGGGAATTTAGATATTCCAGCCAATGCTACAGGAGATCTGGGCCTCTGGGCACGTCAGACAGTCCAAGGCCCTGAAACCTCCTCTTTACGTGTCAATGTAGGGTGATTTACAAAGACTTCAGGAGCACACGGAATGCATATACAGAGCTTTTAGCTCATCTTTCCCTGTGAAATGTTGTTGATTAGGGGTGTACTGTGCTCCCAGCAGGCAATTTTGCGTTTAAATGAGTCTAATAGCCGTCCAAACACTGCCCTGACGTCTGTCAGTGAAACATTTATAGACGTCTAACCATAGCCCAAGAATAGATTTGTCATCTAGAACATGCACATGTCAAAGAAATTACGTAAACCAAACATAGCACACTACTGTTAAAATATAATAACGTACTTCACATTTGCTGTAGTATGTTAGTCAACACATCGAAAAGTGTACTTTAAAGCATGACAAAAGAGTATCAAAACAATGATTTAAAATGTACTTTAAAGTAAAACACTTGATTTGACATTATTGCAAAGTGCACTTTTTATAAGACTTGGAAACATAGTGTTTCACACACATGGAATGTGCCATGAAACTCTTTTTAAATAAACTCATTTTTAAATAAACTTTAAAGATTTAAAGTACACTGCACATTCAGTACAATTAGGCACTCATTTTTTTCCACAAAGCATAGAGACCGAATATCACAGAGACTTGAGGTTCTTTTGGAAAAACAAAAAAAAACCTGGCTAAGAAATAAGATGTGCTTCACCTAACACCTACAGTAAGTTTTTTTCTCTCTCTCTCTCTCTCTCTCTTTCTGTGTGTGTGTGTGTGTGTGTGTGTGTGTGTGTGTGTTTGTGTGTACGTCGTGGCTCTGTTTCTCTAGCTGCAGAATGCAAAACCTTATTTTTATGGCCACATAATCATCATCTTCATTTGGTTTCAAACATGTTACCTTTTGCCTACCAGCCCAACTCTCCGCTTGTCTACAACTTCCCTTTTTTCTGGGTCTCGTTCCACTGATGGTCAGTCAGGGTGATTTATTTGGGTTCTTGTCATCTCAGCATATCCTTATATCTGCTCTAAACTTGATGTATTCATCCCTTGATCTTGGTCTGACATTATTCATAAATAATGTATATGGAGTGTAAAAGGTATATAGTAAAAAGCTATTTCTTGTTCCTGACATACAGTACAGCATAGTGCAAATATAAAAGATTGAGCTTTATTTACCGATCATTTCTTTTGTAAACTGCATGTTATTAATTATTGATTCTGATGTATTAATAACAAACACATATGGGAAAATCTCACTGGAACATCCCCAGGTTTCATTTAATGTACTTTGCATAATGAAAATGAGGCCTGTTGTTTTGCATCATCACATCATTTTAATAACAGTTAGACTGATTTATATCCTGCTCTCATATTGTGTCCAGAATTTTATTTTTATTTTTTTCAAATAATATTTGCAAACAATTTCGGAGATTTTGTTCATTCCACATTGAAGGTAAGAGCTCTACCTGTTTGTTGCCTGAATAGAAAAAAGCTGCTCGGGGAACTGATTTTCCTTAAAGGGACTTTGTTCATACTCAACACAGTCACAGTCCGGGCAAGTGGCTCTGTGTTTGATGAAGACCAGTATCATTAGACAATGGAACATGGGATTACTATGGTATTTTGTTTAAAACAAGCACTGTTTAAAAAATGATGTGTCATCTGACACAAACACAGGCTGCTGGCAGGTCGGGAGCGTTTCTGTTCACTAACAGAGAGATTAGTGTTTTACTCTCTACACACAGACAGAGGAAATAAGCTGGAGCAAGGCGCTATTAATGCGAACAGTTTGTTTCCCAGGCAATGCACATACTGGCTAAATGTGTATATTACACTAGTGCTGTGTCTGAATATGCCTTTTCCATATATAGAAGATGAAAAAAGATGTCCGAATTCATAGTATTTTTAAAACAGTAGTCAAAAAGTACCAGCCTGGTCTCATTAGAAAACCCTACCTGTGGCAACATTTTTGCAAAACGCAAAATACGTTGTGTCGTGCACGTTTCGCGTCAGTTTCAATGTGAAATGTCCAGTGAGAGGCACTAAAAGCGTGTTTATATTTTCCACAACAGATGAATGATGGCAACGTTTTATTACGTTGGGGTTTGTCCGGTGTCCGGTGAGTGGCGCTAAAAGCTTAATGCTCCGTTTTAAAATAACGTACACCTACACTAAACCCTAAACCTACCCGATAGTGTTAACAAAAGCAAATGGGACATAAAAACGCAATCGTAAATCTATTTCGTAAACGAGGTACGTATTTCCTATGAGACCAGGTTGAAAAGTACCAACTACTTCCACTGAGATTCTGAAGTGCACATTTGATGGACACTTTACTATCCCATGAGGCCACCGGGAGAGGAGTTATGAATGGCAGTGAAGTGACACTGTATGTCACATGACATTAACAACATGGCAAACGTAGTACATAGTACTTCTGTAGTTTACTATACAGAAAGTACTTTTGTAAAGTAAGTTTCATAATAAATGTAGTACCTAGTATGCGGTTTTGGAAGGAGATTGGGATTCTGGATAATGCCTCTGCCAAATACAGGGACCTCAATTCAGATCCCAAATGTAATATAACATTTTAATTTTAAATAATCCAAAAAAATAATAATAATAATTGCATCCAAACTTAACAGCCAGCTACAGCCCAAGCAAGAGGCATCAACCAGCATTACTTCTTGCTTCCTTCCCAGTAATGTTGGCTGAACTTTGTTGAAGGCACTGGAGAAATCAAAGAACATTATTCTCACAGCACTGCCAGCTTTGATCAGGTGTGAACTGACCCTCTGCAGTATGTACATGGTCACATTATTCAATTTTTTAAGCTTTTTTAGCATTGCAATTCAGTTTGCAGTTGGAATATTGTATTATTTTAAATGCATTTAAGTTTATAGGGCCCCGGGTCCCTGGCCAAGAACCACAGTTCGTTTGTGAGCATATTTGTTTGGGTTTTTGCATGTCACTTAATTTTGGAAGCCACCGTTTAAATTTGAAACGCTGTTCAATTCAAATTCTGAGGGAGATGAAACATTACCCTGCAAATTTTAATCTCTTTTCCTGATAGTCTACCCAGTTAATGCTAGAAAGCATTTGCACACATCCCTCCTGTGACTATTATTGTGCATTCGGTGTCCTGAAATCCTCTTTTCCTGGCGCACATTCCTTGAGTGATTAGAATGATTTGATAGCGCTTCAGTACTGTGTTACTCTCACCACATTCTGAATTGCTGTTTCTGTGTGAAATTTAAAGCTGAAGTGTGTCATTTTTTTAATGTTAAAATACTTAAATACTATATCTCAGTAGACAGTTATGCAAGCTTGTTTCCGCCACGAAATAAAACAAATTTAAAAGATAATTGCGACTTTTTATCTCACAATTCTGGCATGTTTTTTCCAAATTGCGAGATGTAAAGTCGCAATTACGAGTTAAAAAGTCAGAATTTTCAAGTTATAAAGTCACAATATAAAATTCGCAGTTCTGACTTTTTTTTCTCAATGGCGAGTTTTTATCTCCCAATTCTGACTTTATTTCTTGCAATTCTGACTTTTTTTACTCAATAGCGATTTTTTATAACGCAATTCCGAGTTTATATATTGTAAGTCTGACTTCTTTTCTCAGAATTGTGTGATTATTAAGTCACAATTGTGAGTTATACAGTCAGAATTGTGGGATTATAACTCGCTATTGCGAGAAAAAGAGTCAGAATTACAAGATATAAACGCGCAATTCTTTTTCTCGCCATTGTGAGTTTATATCTTGTAATTCTGACTTCTTTTCTAAGAATTGGAAAAAAAGACTGACTTTTCTACTCTGTATTGCGAGTTTATATCTTACAATTCTGAGAAAAAAGTACATTTTGAATTGTGAGATAATTTCCTTTTTTATTTTTTATTCCATGCCAAAAACAAGCTTCCATTGACTGTAAATCATCCATTCATTAGTTAATTTTTCTGAAAAGTATAAACACTGACTGGCGCTCTTTGAGGGGCCGTTTACACAACACCTGTTTCAACTAAAACCGTAAATATTTTTATGTGTTTTGGCCGTTCGTTTACACGACAACAGCGTTTTGGGTGCCTGAAAACGCAAACTTTTGAAAATGGGTTTCAAAGTGCAAGTTTTTGAAAACGGTCTCCGTGTAAACAACAAAAACGCAAATTTTTGAAGAGGATGACATCATGCACATGCACATTACGTGTTCAGTCTATAGTGTTTCATTGCCATCTAATGGCCTGGCAGCAGAATACAGTGTTTTTAGACGTTTTCGCGGATCCGTGTAAATGGGGATTGTTTTGACAACGGTGTCGTCTGTATGCAGAAAACTCAAAGGAAAACTACTCAGTTTTAAGCATATCGTTGTCATGTAAACATACCCTGAGATTTTTTGTTTGATTGAACATCGGACTCAACCAATAGCATGAGTTTTAGGCGGTACTACCTGTTTTTTCAACCTGTTTGAAAATAAAAGAGTTATAAGAGAATGACACTTTGTCAGATCATCCTATCAATTTCTTTATAGTGCTTGGAAGGCAGTGTCATATGAATATTCCTCAAACATTCAGGTTGGGATTAGTTCTGAACAGCTCCATAAACTTTTGCAATTAAATTCAGCCCTGAATTTGCTGGAATAGGCCACCAAAGCACTCATGCGCTTCAGAAAGGAGAGACTTGGAGACTTTGGCACGAAAATGAACAGGAATTATTTGTTCAATTAAAAGATTTGTTCAAAAATGCTGATTGATTCTCTCTCTCTCTCTCTCTCTCTCTCTCTCTCTCACACACACACACACACACACACACACACACACACACACACACACACACACACACACACACACACACACACACACACACACACACACACACACACACACACACACACACACACACACACACACAAATAAAAATAAAAACTACAAAGCAGATATGATACTACATTGCATTAACATAGAACCAAAGTCTAAAAACTAAACTTACATAAAGCTTTAACACCTTGCATGCACTGGTACAGTATTCCCCTCGTGAAATGCAAATCTAATTTAGCCTGAGGAAAAGAGCAAATGAGGCTAGATGAATTCAGAAAGGTCTTACAGAGTTACACTTTATCCTCTCAAGCCCTGGACCTATATACACTATCCCAATGGTTCACCTTTAGCACTGAAGCCCATCTGCTCAGACCCTAAGCTTATGCAATATGTTTTCAAAGCTTCTCCTGTTGGTAACCCCGGAGGGCATCTGAGTTCACCCTTATAATCCACAGCCTCGCAGATTTCTCCACTGGATACAGGAAAACATTTAGACATGAAGCTGTGTGCTTGATAATCTATTATTTTTTCTCTCTATGGTGGATCACTGGGATAAAACACCCCGTCGTCTATTATTTCTTGTCAATATAAGTGTAGTAAAAGTCACAACGTGCTTACAACGACAAAGTGACCTGGACAGAAGCGCTTGCTGATCAGAGAATGCAGGTGTAAACAGGTGCACTCTGAATGAATGTGTTTCTTCTGTATATTCAACAATCTCAGATCAGCATGTGTCTAAGTCATTTGAGGTTTTGTGTTGAGTAGTCAGCAGGTGAAGAACAACTCCAACTCCTGAAGAGACCAGGGTGCCTGGGAGTCTGAGCTGAACTCAAAAGGTCACAAATCTGTCTGGGCTGCAGGTCCTGTTCCGTTTTCATTACCAGATCGACTGCTAGAGGCTTTTTCTGGCACTCTGTCCAGGGCGTGACTGAATTAAAGTCACTAAATCCAAAGAGACCAGAGGGGAATGATTTTTGTAGACCACTGTAAAACACAGACACACACACACGCACACACACACACACACACACACACACACACACACACACACACACACACACACACACACACACACTGCTTATTTATCTCAGCTGTATGCTACTGCCATCCCACTGCCATTCTGCACATTTTTGCTTCTTTCGCTCTTATACACTACTGGTCAAAGGTTTGGGATACTTTAGATATTTTAATGTTTTTGAAAGAAGTCTCTTATGTTCACCATGGCTGCATTAATAATAATAATAATTCATACATTTATATAGCGCTTTTCTCAACTCTCAAGCCCAACTGAGCATCAATTCATATTAGAATGACATTGAAGACTGGAGCAATGATGCTGAAAATTCAGTTTTTCCTTCACAGAAATAAATTTCATTTTAAAATATATTCAAATTGTCACGGAACACACACTGGAGGCAGAAAATCCAAAAGCAGTAGTTTAATAAAAAGGGCAATCCAAACTCTTAGTCATCCAGGCAGGGGTCAAAAGTCCAATAAGGCAATCCAAAACATAAAATACAAACGAGAACCAGTATGAAACAAATAACGGAAGTGTGGGGACATAATACAAGGACTCCGTGACACATACTGAAACAGACAGGGTTATATACACAGGGAATCGACAATGATAATGGGGAATTGGCTGAGTGCAATGATCAGTGATAAGAAACAGCTGAGTGCAATGATGAGACAAAGGATCGTGGGAAATGTAGTTCATAAGTGAAGGACACCGTGGGAAAGGAGGACATCTAGTGGACATCAGGGGAACACAAACCCAACACTGTGACATAACCCCCCTTCTACGGAGCGGCTACCAGACGCTCCATGACAACAACAAGAAACACAGAAAACACAACACAATATAATACAAGAGGTTCAGGAGGGAGGTGGAACGGTGGAGGATCAGGGGGAGGGAAGGTGGGCCAGGTCCATGAAGGGAGACAGGAACAAGGAGTGAGGGTTTAACCGGGGACCGGGGCAAAACAAAAAATCTATCGGGCATCCAGGGGTAAACACAAAGTCTATCGGGATGCCAGGGCGAAACGCACAGTTCATCGGGAGGCCAGGGCGAGACGCAAAGTCCATCGGGCGGCCAGGGCGAGACGTAAAGTCCATCGGGCGGCCAGGGCGAAGAAGACCTCTCGGGCGGCCAGGGCGGCAAAGACCCCTCGGGCGGCCAGGGCGGCGAAGACCCCTCGGGCGGCCAGGGCGGCCCCTCGGGCGGCCAGGGCGGCGAAGACCCCTCGGGCGGCCAGGGCGGCGAAGACCCCTCGGGCGGCCAGGGCGGCGAAGACCCCTCGGGCGGCCAGGGCGGCGAAGACCCCTCGGGCGGCCAGGGCGGCGAAGACCCCTCGGGCGGCCAGGGCGGCCCCTCGGGCGGCCAGGGCGGCCCCTCGGGCGGCCAGGGCGGCGAAGGCCCCTCGGGCGGCCAGGGCGGCGAAGACCCCTCGGGCGGCCAGGGCGGCGAAGACCCCTCGGGCGGCCAGGGCGGCGAAGACCCCTCGGGCGGCCAGGGCGGCGAAGACCCCTCGGGCGGCCAGGGCGGCGAAGACCCCTCGGGCGGCCAGGGCGGCGAAGACCCCTCGGGCGGCCAGGGCGGCGAAGACCCCTCGGGCGGCCAGGGCGGCGAAGACCCCTCGGGCGGCCAGGGCGGCGAAGACCCCTCGGGCGGCCAGGGCGGCGAAGACCCCTCGGGCGGCCAGGGCGGAGCAGACACCGGCTCAGGAACAGCAGACACCGGCTCAGGAACAGCAGACACCGGCTCAGGAACAGCAGACACCGGCTCAGGAACAGCAGACACCGGCTCAGGAACAGCAGACACCGGCTCAGGAACAGCAGACACCGGCTCAGGAACAGCCACAAGAACTGTAATAGTCACAAAAACAGACACAAACACAGAAACAAACACTGGCTCTGGAACAGACACTGGCTCTGGAACAGACACTGGCTCTGGAACAGACACTGGCTCTGGAACAGACACTGGCTCTGGAACAGACACTGGCTCTGGAACAGACACTGGCTCTGGAACAGACACTGGCTCTGGAACAGACACTGGCTCTGGAACAGACACTGGCTCTGGAACAGACACTGGCTCTGGAACAGACACTGGCTCTGGAACAGACACTGGCTCTGGAACAGGCATTGGCTCAGCCTCCGGCTCTGGAACAGGCATTGGCTCAGCCTCCGGCTCTGGAACAGGCATTGGCTCAGCCTTCGGCTCTGGAACAGGCATTGGCTCAGTCTCCGGCTCTGGAACAGGCATAGGCTCTGGAACAGGCATTGGCTCTGCCTCCGGCTCTGGAACAGGCATAGGCTCTGGAACAAGCATTGGCTCTGCCTCCGGATCTGGAACGGGCAATGGCTCTGCCTCCAGCTCTGGAACAGCAGACACTAGCTCCGGCTCTGGAACAGCAGACATGGGCATGTCCAGGATCCGAACCAGACGCTCCAGATAGTCCAGATCCAAGAAGGCAGACGGCACTGGCTCTGCCTCCGGCGCTGGAACGGATACTGGCTCTGCCTCCGGCTCTGGAACAGGCATTGGCTCTGCCTCCGGCTCTGGAACCGGCAATGGCTCTGCCTCCGGCTCTGGAACCGGCAATGGCTCTGCCTCCGGCTCTGGAATGGGCACTGGCTCTGCCTCCGGCTCTGGAACGGCCATTGGCTCTGCCTCCGGCTCCGGCTCTGGAACAGCAGACACTGGTTCCGGCTCTGGAACAGCAGACACGGGCATGTCCAGGATCCGAGCCAGACGCTCCAGATAGTCCCGGCCCAGGAAGGCGGACGGAACGTGAACAGTCTCTCGCTGGGCAGACGTGACGTGAACAGTCTCTCGCTGGGCAGACGTGACGTGAACAGTCTCTCGCTGGGCAGACGTGACGTGAACAGTCTCTCGCTGGGCAGACGTGACGTGAACAGTCTCTCGCTGGGCAGACGTGACGTGAACAGTCTCTCGCTGGGCAGACGTGACGTGAACAGTCTCTCGCTGGGCAGACGTGACGTGAACAGTCTCTCGCTGGGCAGACGTGACGTGAACAGTCTCTCGCTGGGCAGACGTGACGTGAACAGTCTCTCGCTGGGCAGACGGAACGTGAACAGTCTCTCGCTGGGCAGACGGAACGTGAACAGTCTCTCGCTGGGCAGACGGAACGTGAAGATTCTCTGACTGGGCAGACGGGACGTGAACAGTCTCTGACTGGGTAGACGGGACGTGAACAGTCTCTGACTGGGCAGACGGGACGTGAACAGGCTCTCGACCACCTCCTCCACTGCGACCTCCACGGGTTCCACGAAACTTAACTAATCGGGTCCCCTTAAAAAACTCCCTTCTCTCCCGCTCGGTGGCTGGGGAAGAGATATTGAGAAACATACCGCTGGATCTTGTGTGACGGAGTCCTTCTGTCACGGAACACACACTGGAGGCAGAAAATCCAAAAGCAGTAGTTTAATAAAAAGGGCAATCCAAACTCTTAGTCATCCAGGCAGGGGTCAAAAGTCCAATAAGGCAATCCAAAACATAAAATACAAACGAGAACCAGTATGAAACAAATAACGGAAGTGTGGGGACATAATACAAGGACTCCGTGACACATACTGAAACAGACAGGGTTATATACACAGGGAATCGACAATGATAATGGGGAATTGGCTGAGTGCAATGATCAGTGATAAGAAACAGCTGAGTGCAATGATGAGACAAAGGATCGTGGGAAATGTAGTTCATAAGTGAAGGACACCGTGGGAAAGGAGGACATCTAGTGGACATCAGGGGAACACAAACCCAACACTGTGACACAAATAGAAAGCAGTTATTTTAAATTATAATAATACTTAACAATATTAGTGTTTTTACTGTATTTTTTATCAAATAAATGCAGCCTTGGTGAGCAGAAGAGACTTTCAAAAACATTAGAAAATCTTACTGACCCCAAACGTTTGAATGATTGTGTATAAATGCATAATATTATGTTTATAAGTCTGAGTATGGTTAATGATTGTCATTAAGTATTTCCACTGTTTAGTAGTAGTTTGAGAGACAACCTTTGGGAGCTACATTGCAAACAAATAAAAAATGCAGGTCCGATGAGAATTTGGAAGATCATATTTGACTATTCAGATCAGGGTGCAACCCGTGTCTCCAAATCCAAAAAGTCTCTCTAAAGTTGAAATCTTGTCTGCCTTTGTCATCATTTACATCATGTAGGAGTTCATTTGTTCTATTGAACACAATATTAGATATTTTGAAGAATGTTGTTAACCAAACGGTTTTCCGGTGCCCATTGCCTTCCATAGTATTTTATATAACACCACCAAGGGTGGTGATGGCGCAGTGGATAAGACACATGCCTTTGGTGTGAGAGACCCGGGTTCGAATCCACAATGAGACACCAATGTGTCCCTGAGCAAGACACTTAACCCCTAGTTGCTCCAGAGGCGTGTGACCTCCGAAATATAGCAATTGTGAGTAGGGCTGTGTTGAAAAAATTGATTCACCAATTCTGAATCGATTTTCATTTTAATTTCTAAAGATCGATCCGTAACTCAGAGGATCGATTTAATAATAGGCCTACATTTTCCCCGTTAACTTTAACTTGCCGCGTCATTGAATTCACGCATGCGCGCAAGGTGGAAGGACATTAAAACAACGAACATGGCGGTCAGTAACGTTAAGCAAGCGGTTACTTTGAAAACTCCAGAAACGCTCAAAGCTGCGATCTGTCTTACCTGGACTACTTGAAGGTTTTCACAAAACTGTGACACACTTGTGTTTTCTAAAGGTTTTGTAAGTTAAAATTTTATTTACTACTAGGCTACTGTATCACGTGCCGTTTGAACTGACGCGCTACAGCGATCTGTCACATTTAAAAGCGCCAAAACGTTGGAAATATTCACAGAATCTGACAGCTGAGAATTTCTTCCATATCAAAAGTAACCTTCTCTGTCTAGTCTGTCGGTGTCAGTGTCCTCTTTGTCCGCGATTTTTCTCTGCATGAGAAAATGCAGTGGTCCAATCAGTAGTTAAGAGCCTGAACTTGCTTATAGTAATTCGGAAATTAGTGCACATGAGTGGAAAAAAAATACAGCACAGAAGGATGTTTAATTTAGCATGAGATTTCTTTGTTGAGCGTGAGACCGTGAGATTGAGGCTGAATGCGTGAGTGTCACGCCAGATGCGTGAGAGTTGGCAACCCCGACTCCATTAATTTGCAGTTGAATGTCTATAATAATAGTATCAATATGTTGCATTGCTGTAATTCAGGTAACAGTTGGAAAAAAATGCTTTTTTCAAAAACACTTCTCTAAATCTCAAAGATCGGATCAGATCGGATCGAATCGAATAATGATAATCGATTCAAGATCTTGAGAATCGGAATCGAATCGATTCTTGAAATTTGAATCGAAACCCAGCCCTAATTGTAAGTCGCTTTGGATAAAAGCGTCAGCTAAATGAATAAATTTAAATGTAAATGTAAGTCAATGGGGACCAAAAAAAACATTTGGTTATAACATTCTTGCGAATTAAGTTCTGATTCACAGTGATGCTCAGCCTTGATTTAGCCAAGTAAGACATACAGTATTTTGTTGATTCTGGAACAACATTCCTGTCTGAAAATTTAGTCTTAACCATATCCCTACCCCTAAACCTATCCCTACCCATAACATATCCCTAAAACCAGAGGGAATTGATGGTGAATAACACTGATGTTGAAGCACCTAACCCTGGTTGTAAGCCTAAATTTGACATGAACCGTAAACTTGTCCCTCAAATGTGATTGTTGTTCCAGGATCAACAAAGATTTTGATACATGCTGCCTTCAAAAATCACTCAGCTAAAAGTATCTCAGTAGATGATTGGATTTGGACGTGCTTTGTTGGCATCCTACCTCTGTAAAAATGTCTTAGTACGCTACCCTTTCCAGTGTTTCTGGAAAATCTTCCTGGCATTTGACAGAGGACCTGTAACCTTTGAGTAAGTCCAGCCCTGCTCGCTCTGAATGTTGAGTGTAACTGTGTGCTCCTCTGCGCTATTTTGGAAGTATATTATTAAGAGAGTTTGTAGAGATCTTTCTTCCACTCAGAACCGTATTGTGACTATGTTGTGCCCTTTAAGTTGGCTGCTTCCTCTTTTGAGCAGTTTTAATGTTAATTAGATTAGCCATTTTTACACCATTCGCCATTAGTTCTGTTAGTTAACATCACAAATTCTCCCTTGAGGATCAGTTAAGTACCTCTCTATTTAACATATGAATGATCATTAATACAATATTATTTATCTCTCTTTTGCCATCTGTTCTCCTCGCTCTTCGTCAGACTCTTTAATGCACATTTCACACATCCATATTTGACTTAATTTTGCACAAAAATCACCGGACACTAAGGGATGCTAATGGCAGCTATGTTAAATATTGATGACTTGGGCTAAAGAGCCTTAAGCAAACCCTATGTGCGTTTGCCTGGTGGTAATGCAATTATATATTTGAAAATAAAGAGATTTTGAATAATCAATGTTCTCTTTATCATATAGCATTCATTCAGTGCATTACCAAGCACATTACACATAAGTACAAAGATCACTGACAGAACTAATTATGTTTCTCAACTAGATGCACTGAAGGTTTGACAATGATGATAACATTGAAGGAACATTCTGGCTTATATTTGTGACTTAATGTCTATGGAATATTTCTAATGAACAAGAATGAATTCAATGTAAAGCCTCACAGAAATACTTTAAAACCTCCAGATGTTCAGCTTATGGGATGATGCGAAAGGTAAAAGGTAAAACCATGTGAAGCATCTGCAGACACAGACAGAAATTCCCAGAAAATCGCTGCAAATGGGCTGTTAATGGATTCTTGCAGACAAATGTCAGAGCGTTCCAAATCTCAAGAACATACCTTCATATCAAACCATTTATTACATGTAGCTAAGTTGTCTGATGTCAGGCCTTTTTTACTTTCTGGACAACTTTTGTATTTTTGCATTGCAGCATTTTTCATGTTATTGTTATGAACAAAAAATAAACGCTAAAATTTAGTTACAGACACCAGCTGGCACCAGTGCGAGGGCCCTCTCATCATTGCTTGCCGCTTTAATTTTGTCTGATATTTATGTGGCATTGCATCTTTGCATTGAATTTTTGATGCCATAGTACAGTATTTTTCTACGCACCTTTTCGTCAGCGAGGTTTAAAGTGCTTGCGAACACATTAAAACCTTAAACATCCATATATTTCTTATATCATATCATGCCAATTAATGTACTTTATAGCTAGTCTGGGAACTTTTACTTTTCGGTGTGTTCCTCCCCAGTGGCAGCACAGTACACAGTAAAAAAAGAACAGCTGACCCAAATTGGCATGAAATAGCTTGGTTCCACAATGAAAACCATTCGGCAAGATGATGAAAAAGCAGCTATTAATTCAGTTGTGTGAAATATTAATGACTCATGTCGACACAGGGAAGTAGATTTTTAATGGTGTTTCCTCTGCCCTTTGAAACCCACATCCATGTCATGCCTTCAGATGGTATTCAGACAATGCATGTTGTCAGTGAGTTGACAGGGCTGTCGATGTGGATTAAAGTGTTGATATTACTATTTTAGGATATACAAGAAGATGCCTTATAGGTGTTCTGAGGTTAAGGCCAACACATTAATCACATTAATCATCCAGCCACTTAACCGTAACAAACACACACACACACACACACACACGTTTGTTTGTCTGCCATGGTGAGGACTTGACATTGACCTCTATTATTTTATACTGAGCTAGTAATAAATTTGGTAACACAAGTCCATGCTTATAATGAATTATCACTCTATTTATCAGTATTTATAAGCAAGTATTACTATTCTTTAAATATATTTATAAAGGCTCATTAAGACCTATACTGCATTATAAGAACAGTTATAGTTAATTTATATTATTTTTATAATAACGTATAAGTCATGCATTTGCTTTTTCAATGCACATACTCATAATCCATTATACACTGATTTATTAGTATTTATAAATTAATACTGATTAAAAAGTATTAATTAGTCAGACGTATGGTTCCATTAATGTATTTATAAAGACGCAACCTGCATTGCTATAATGTTATTATGTTATAGTCACACTTTTTTGTAAAACACAAAAAGTTGTGTTCTTATAAATACTTATTGTGAGTAATAATACAGTTACTAATCTCTATAAATGCATCATTGATGGCTTTAAGTAAATTGAAAACATAAAAGCAAATGTTAAGAAATCATGAAGATGTGCTTATTATACATTTTAAGTTGTTTACTTGTAAATGTAACAAATGAACAATCATTTCTTTAATACAATAATGGGGTAAAACAAAGAAATCATTCATGCAAACAGTTGAATTTTTTTAAATCTTTTTTTTAATATTGCATACTAGCAAAACAATGCAACGGTATTTTTGAAAGTAATTAATTTCAAACTGCTATAAGAAATACCATGCATGTGTCTGAGGAGATATAGATTTTAACAAATCAAAATTACCATTCATGACCTCTAATGCAAACATTAGCCATTAAAGACATAATTAATAACTCATTGGAACAGCAAACAAGTGTCTCTGGAACTATTTTATATTTATGTATAATTTATAAATCAGCGAATAATGGATTATGAGCATGCACATTAAAAAAGCAAATGCATTACTTAGAACTATATATATAAATATATTACTGTAACTGTTCTTATAATGCAGTATAGGTCTTAATGAGTCTTTATAAGTATATTTATAGAATAGTTATGCTTATAAATAAGTATAAATGGAGCTATAATTCATTATAAGCATGCACTTCACAGTAAGTGTTTCCATTTTTATCCCATACATCACAGTGGCTTTTCTGCATTTTACATGTTCATTAAGGTATTATTTTGAGTGTTTATTAAGCCATTTTTTTTATCTGGACTTCTAGCTGCTCACAAACTTGTAGGTGGTTTAAAGTTTTACTATCCCTTTGGGGACAATTTAGTCCTTCTAGTGTAGGCAAAATCTGAGACACACACACACACACACACACACACACGCACAAACGCACACACACACACACACACACACACACACACACACACACACACACGCACACACGCACACACGCACACACACACACACACACACACACACACACACACACACACACACACACACACATACACACACACACACACACACACACACGCACACACACACACACACACACACACACACAAGCAATGCATCTATAAGCAAGTTCACTTACCCAGTAAATTGGTTGTTGTTCAGGTGCAGTGATTGAAAAACTAATAGGAAGATTTTTTTTTCAGTCACTATCCATGTGACCAGCTATATAAAATAATGTTATCTACACAGTTCAAAGGCATGGGTTTGTTGTTTGGAAAGAAATTAATTGTTCATGCATCACAAGCATGTATTCTTTTTTTCAGCACTGAATCAATTTTAGTATGGGTTACTAAATGCAGCATTGACTGATACAGGGTTTCTGAGAACTTACAGCGGAAATGAATATGCAGAAACTATAGCAACATTAATACAATTGCTGTTGAGAGTTATTTCAAAAAATGAAAACACTGTCATGTAAAATAAATCAATCTCTCATTCACCATATGCACACATACCAACCACTTTGATTCACAACTTTAGTTCACCAAGCAATACATTTTGTGTATGCTTATTTGTTTTGAATGTGCACTTTTAGTGTACTTCAAATCTTAAATGTATATACATTTTTTAAAAAGATTAAAATAAAATATAAAAGACCACGTAAGTGCACTTAAAGAAATTACACTTTCATGACTTTTTAACACACTTAAGTTCACTTTTGTAATAATGCACATTGTAATAATGCAAAATTAAAAGTTTACTTTAAGTACATTTTAAAGCATTATGTTTTAATAATCTTTTGTTGTTCTTTAAATAAGTACTCTTATTTTGATGTGTTGATTAAGATACTATAGCACATCCAAAGTACTTGATTATAATTTAAATGGTAGTGTGTTATTCAATATGACAATTGTATTTTAAAACAATGATATTTCAATAAACTAAACTGAATGTCTGAAAACATTGCAATCAGCCTGCACTTAATAATACCTATATTATATTGAAAATATTCTCTTTTGCTAAAGTGTATTCTAAAGTGTACTTCTTTTTCACAAGGGAATGCCATCCTTCCTTACTATGCTTTTCCTTTGGTAATGTACAGCAACATTACTGGGAGGTTATACAGGAATAGCTATATATTTTTTATTTCATAAAGTGATATGAATGAGATTTGCTGGTGCAAAACTTGCTCTAACAATGATAGGGTGTTGGTGGAGGTTTTATCATGTTGCTAGGGTGATCTTGGGCTTACATGGCTAAAAAAGTAATAATATGATATTCATAGATTTTCAAAAATATTCAGTTATATCTTTTATGAACAGCACACCTCTTATCAACAGCCTGCATGATTTGAGGCATCATTTATGTTTGTAGCTAAATCGCTCCAGTATGAGTTTAATAATTAGTGCTAGTGGTTTTGAAAACCCCTTTATTACAACAGGAACCTACATTGTAATCCACCTACACAACTGCTTTAGCCTGAGCTAAAGCAGTTGTGTAGGCGTATAACAATATTGACTTCTATTGTAAAAATGTTCGCAATTGATGCTCAAGCTAACAAGCGATGAATCATATAAACATTTATTTTTGTGTGTTTTCTAAGCAAGGCATGCTTTTCACAGCTGAAGTTGTTTCAGCATGAAGCAATTATACATGTGCCTGCTTGTCCACTAGAGATCTGTAAAGACAGCATGAGATAGTGGAAGAAAGGGGATGAATGAAGATCATAAATCCAGACTCTGTTCCAAAACCTAATGTGCTGCCTACATAGGAAGCATTTAAGCATCATAAACCATCATACGGTCTTTTGGCCAAAGATTTGAACATCCTAAGGACAATCAAAGAGAGAATTTTAAGTGGCATCATGCCTTGACTTAACCCTCGTGTTCTGTTCGATTTCTGTGTACTCCCCTTATGGACCGGGTCAAATTGACCCAGATTGGATTCAATACAATTCCTCAAAAATCACACTATGGAAAACAACAAAGATTTAGATACAAACTGTAAACTTTTAATATCAACATTTGTCAAACATTACAAAAACATTATATCTCAAAATATGATTTATGAAAATGTTTTTAAACCATTTTTTAAAACAGTTTTGTTTTGACAAAATTTGAAAAAAAAATAGTATACTAATTTTTTTTTGCATATTATTTTTTTTATTATTATTATATATTTTTTACATTTTATGCTTTGAACATCGTAAATGAACAATACAATTTTGCTGATTAATGAATATTTTTAATTTTCCTAAGTCAACTTTCCCTTGTTTCCTATGACCTAGTTCACTAGTTTCATTAATCACTCACAGGGACGTGAGAAACCAAACATAACAAAAACATAAATCAAATAAAGTTGTTTTTTTTTTTTTTTTTTTTTTGGCTCCCTTTGAAAATCCTACATAAAAGTTTTGGTTAAAAGCTAGGTCTTTTAGATATCTTGATTATTGAAATTATTATTATTATATATTGTCTGACACAGATAGTAATTACATATTTTCATCTGTAATTTGCAAATTATTCTGAACACTGTAATTTTAGCTTTTTCAAGTGTATTTGGTTAGGGTTAGAGCATTTTTAGATACACTTGCACGTTAGAACTGAAGTGCCCTGACATACAGAAAATAAATGTTTTTATTTTGTGTCTGTGCTGTTGCTTTTGAATCGCTGTCTATGATGGGTCAAATTGACCCGCGAACATCACGAACGTAATAGTAATGTTGTTTGTATGTCAAAACACATCAGCATGTTGAAACTTTGCATGCATGTTCATCATGATAAATGAGAAGAGTCACAAAATATCAAGAAAAAAACAAAAACAAAGGTTAACCAGTATTTCCAACAACTAGAAAATCTAAATGGGTCAAATTGACCCGCAACATAACACAAGGGTTAATGGGAAGACACATTGTGGTATCATCCACATAGCAGTGACAAGATGCCGGTTTTTGAAAAATGTAACTGAGGTGTATATTAAATAAAGCAAATAAACATGGTCCCAGTATAGAACCTTTTGGGACACCACCTTAGGGCAACACCATGATACCAATGTCCTGTTTAAGTTTTTCAATAGGAACAGCATGATCAATTGTGTCGAAAGCTGCATTAAGATCCAATGAAATCAGACCTATGCAGCTCCACAACAACATTTAACAGAATATAATTTGTATCATATTTTTATTCATCATACATCATATATAATATATAATATTTATCCTATATGGTGGATGAAGTGAGAACATTTTCAATTATTAATACTGGTAATAAAAAAAACTGTAGTTAATTCTTATTAAATTTGAATTTTTTAGTCAATAGCTTTGTGAAATAAAGTGATATTTTTGTGACACAAAGAGTTGCTTCCTATGTAGTTTTCCAAACCAGTTACTTGATGTAGGATGCTCCCTATGCAGACAGCAGACAGTAAGTCAGCTCAGTTGGTTTTGAAACAGAACCACTGAGTCTCATCTGTGGCATATCAGACATGGTGTTGATGGAAATGGTGTGGTAGAGTTGCAGATGGAGTCAGCGGTAGTCAGTGAGTATCGCTGCTGACACTGGCACAGAAGCAGTGACATTAATCTGAACCTCCATCAAGTGACAGCATTTGGGGTGTGATGTGACAGGGGTGTGCAGCACTGACACTCTCAGACGTTTCCTACCGCGTTCCTCATTGGCATACAACCTCGCAAACATGCTGGTTCATGACACTGGTTTATCTCTGAAACCTCTTGAGCTGCTAATCAGACCATCGGCTCCTAACTGTCACGTCCCAGTTGGGAAGAGGAACTGCACTTGTTCTCTTACCCCAGTTTAATGGGGTAAAAAGGCATAGTGGGACAGTTTTTTGGGGTCACACTGTCTGGCTGGCTGTTATTGCCTACATGCTGTTCTGATTGGTCAATAGCTGTGTTTTATTCACGATAAAGCATGACTACCACCCTTATCAACATAAACACATGTTTGTTCTTATTTCAAGAAAAATCCAGCAGAAGGAAGACATTTAGTGATTTTACTTTCTGAAAGTAGCGATTATAAATGTTTTTGCTTTACTATTTGTATTGTGTGGTAACCATTTTATAAAAGCAATAAAGGTACTCGAGGCTAGTGCTGTATGATGAATAATTCACCTTCAGCCGTGACTTATTCACCATACAGCACAGCCCCTCGCAGCTTATTGCTTACAAATAAAGTACTTATTGAATTATCTAAATGTAATATGACTTGCTGACATTTACTCTTCAGGCAAAGTATGTATCACTTTTTCACAATCTAATCAGTTCCTGATAGATTATAATTTCCTATCTTACATTTTGTCTTGCTGAATTTTCTGTTTCACTTAGAAATGATAACTAAAATAGGTTTTATGTTGACTTAAAAAAAAAAAAAGCTGTGAAGTGTTTGTTTGCGGGCATGTTGTTGTATGTAGTAACATATCGGTAACACTGTACAATACATGAATAATCATGTACTAATACCTGATTTAATAATTACTTTACTATGAACTAATGATGAGTTAAGACATGTACTAATGAGGAACTAACCTTAACTACGACATGAGTAATATGAATTCCTGCATGAATATACCATCTTAACTACACATTAGTACATGCTTATTAATTAATGCATTAATTCACATTTCGGGGGTAAACTAAATCAAACATGCTCTAGATCAGAAGAAAGATGTACTAAAAGGGCACAATGTAAAATTGTTCATAAATTTGACACCAGCAACTGTCACAAATGTTCACATTTAATGCAATTTTTACATTTAACCTTACTCATTGAACACACAATGATGCATTCATCATTAAAAACAATTTAATCTCATTCTGTTTTAAGTGATTCCACTGCTGCCATCAAGAGTGAAATACCTACACTAACATATTCATTAACAGATGCAATTTGCTAAATTAAAATCAGTGTTAGCACAGATGATGGTTATTTATGTGGTTATTTTATGGATTGGTTTACTGTCTTTATATCATAATGCAGTTAGTCAGTTAGGGTTCTCTTCTTTTGGGTCTCAAAATGTTTCCATTTTCTAGAGCTAGTTAGATTTAGTTTACCCCGAAATGTTATTTAATGCATTAATTAATAAGCATGTACTTATGTGTAGTTAAGATGGTATATTCATTTACATTACATTTATTCATTTAGCTGACGCTTTTATCCAAAGCGACTTACAATTGCTATATATGTCAGAGGTCACACACCTCTGGAGCAACTAGGGGTTAAGTGTCTTGCTCAGGGACACATTGGTGTCTCGCAGTGGATTCGAACCCGGGTCTCTCACACTAAAGGCATGTGTCTTATCCACTGCGCCATCACCACCCCATATTCATGCAGGAATTCATATGACTCATGTCGTAGTTAAGGTTAGTTCCTCATTAGTACATGTCTTAACTCATCATTAGTTCATAGTAAAGTAATTATTAATTCAGGTATTAGTACATGATTATTCATGTACTATTATTGTAAAGTGTTACCAACATATCATGTCATCGTTTGGCTGTAAAGTCAATTGAAACTTCAGATTCACCAGCCTCGTTTCACTGGGAAAGGGGTATCAGTGCACCTTTAAAGCTTATTGCATATGTGTATGTGTATATATGTCAGATCTCAGTCTGTTTGACCATCACTGTTCTATTAAATGTTTCACTGATGGATCCACTCAGATTTGGGTCACTCAGCCGAGACGGCACAACAACGGCATGGCTGTGAATACACACTGCCCATGTTTCCACTAAATCTCACTGCGCTCTTCAGAGGGGCACGAGAGCAGCTCTGCATTGTGCTCTTCAGTCAGAGAGGTTTGTTTTCTCTTTCATGACAGTCAATGTTTCCATTTTGCAAAATGCCAGGATTAAAGTGAGCCCTTCAATACAAATAGTCAATGGTTGTTGTGTGGCACTTGTAAATTATGAGTGAATGCTCAATGCATTGCTTTGTTTGTTAAGAGACATTTACAGTCTCCTCTGTAATTCAAATCTGTTGTGAATTTAAACACAGTCACATTCATTACTTAATTATTGTTCTTACTTAAAATAAACTATTACTAGTATTATACACTACCGTTCAGTTTTTAAGAAATTAATACTTTAATTCAGCATAGTACTGACAGTAAATACATTTAAATTGTAAAATATTTCTAGTTCAAATAAACGCTGTACTTTGGAACTTTGTAACATTCTGTTCATTAAAGAATCCTGAAAATATTGTGCACCACGTTTTCCATAAAAAATATTCGTGACACTGATGACTAAAGACATCTTTTAGTGTAGCATTTATGTACCATCACGCATTATATATCACATCTCGCCTCGACGTAATGTTCTTTTTTTCTGGACTACCAACACACTCTATCTCACGTTTGCAGTATATTCAAAACTCTGCCGCAAGATTGCTAACCTGCACTGAACGATCTGCTCATATCACTCTAATTCTGTTCAACCTCTACTTTTTACTAAATTATATCAACAGTCATAAGTGATTATTTCAAAACTAGTGTGACATTTGCTTGAATAGCTGGTACTACTAAAATAATTAGCTTCTGTCATTCATGTTCCCCAACGAACTAGAATATATAGATTTATTTAAATGCATCAAAAGAGAGATGTATACGCTGACAGACTGTAAGAGCAGCTGAGGTGGAAAGAAAGCCCTGAGGCTGCATGCATACAGCTCACGTTCTGCTAATGGCGTTTTGTCTTTATACAGTATCTCATTATCTTCGGCCTCTGTGCCACTAGTCATTATTTCGTAATTTTCACAACCGATTTTAAGCATGGCCTCATCTCATTTGCTAAAAGCGCCTCTGTGCCCGTGTCCCTTTTTTAGCTATTGTTGGCAGAAATTGGCTTAAAATGTGATATGAGAGTTGGCTAAAGTTGCAGCTTTAGGTAGGCTTAAAGATATTCCTTTGTCAATTTTTCCTCAGTCTTGTTAAGTGAGATTAGCCTAATAGGACTCAAGTACTATTCCCAGGCAATATTCCACATCCGCAACAAACTCCTCCTAACAGAATAGCAGAGTGTGTGTGAGGCAAGGTCTCAGGTGTTGAATCTGTCACTCAGTGTTAGTGGTGTCCGAGGCAACAGTGTGGGGAATGAATTTAAAAAGTGCCTCTGGTGTACTTTTTTTCTGACCCACTGCCTGATTTTAAAGTTGCTTTAACAGCATGTAACAAAATGGAGCTGTGACTTGCTGCTTCACATGTTGGTCGGACAGACAGATGGCAATTCTTGGCAGAATTGTGGATCAAACCTTAAAGCTTAACTGAAATTGTCTTTTTATCTCTATTTTGACACACATCCAATTGAAAAAATTGTACTGCAGGACTTGATTTTTTGTGGGATATTGGGAATTGATTAGATGGTTGAATGGTTGTGGTTTGCTATTGGTCAATCTTATGTGAGTGACAGGTTGTTCCTGCCCTCCATTAGGGAGTGTTTTTCAGCCAAACTGAACAAAGCAGGTTTTTTATTTTTTTTTATTTTTTTATTTTATAATGTTCTCTGAGGTCCATTTATAGTTTTACCAAGATTTTAACTTAAAACATATCCTAATTTAGAAGTAATAAGCTCTTTTCTATCTTAATGTTAACCCTTTCTTTCAAACACTCCCCATTCAAGTAAACGCCAGCTGCTATGATTGGCTAACAGTTTTGCATATTAAAATAATTTTCAACGTCCCCACCATTACATGTGTGTAATTGTTTTGTAAACATTCAATATTGAAAAATGTCTTGTTACATAGTTAACACATTTTCCAACAATGTGAAACATTTATACTCCGAGTATTTATACTGTATTTGCCACAGCCAGGACTTATAAAGCTTATGTAATATGTTCCCACAGTTATAGTTAACAAGATAAATTGTGGTGTTTTGTGTAAACGATATTATGAATGAATGTACTGTCATTTGTTAATAACAAAAAAAAGATCTCCCTTTTATTCAGGTTTACAGTAATTGGCTTATGTCAAAACAATAACAAAAGCAGCATTGTCTATGTGCTTTCTTCCATATCTGAGAACCCCCGTAATTAAACCCATAAATTAAACCCATAAAAGCAAAGAAAGGAACAGCAAATCACAACTATTCACAGTTGGACTGCGGTGCTAAAGTATAAATACTCAAGTACATATCAAACAATCTGTATCAGACAAAGCAATAGTGACACATGGTAAAAAAAAAAAACACTGTTACACACACTTGAGTGTTGTGCCAGTACTGTCGGATCCAATATAGTCTGCACTGCATCATCTTTTATTTTCAGGTGCTCTGAAAAGCCTGCGCCGAACGGTGTCTTGAAACGAATCCACACTTAAATTAAGCAAACAATAAAAGTGTCTTACTGAAGTTTCTTGCTTACTGAAGTTCATTAATGCTTTCTTAATAGGATCACAAAGACAGCATTGCAAAGACTTTGTTTTTCCACAACTTGGCACTTCAAAACGTCTTGTAATCCTCAGAGGCTTCTCTATTGTTCTGTAGAATAGAATAGAATAGAATAGAATAGAATAGAATAGAATAGAATAGAATAGAATAGAAAGTCTTTATGGTCATTATACTCACGTACAACGAAATTAGGAAGTGATTCCCTTGGTGCCGAAAAAAATATACAACAAACACAAACAATGTTACATACAGTACAAAAATAATTAATTTGTAATAAAATTTAAATATTGCACTAATTAGAATATATTGCACTAAGCCTGTTCGTTGCAAAGTGAAAAATGAAAAAATACAGAGATACAATTGTTGGAGTAATCCTGTGTTTGCGTCTCTCTAGTTTTTACTACTACATGACGTGCGCGAATCGGTGGCTGAGGATAAAGAGGCAATGATGTAGAAGTAGGTGTATATTTTCCTCTGCAGAGGCTGTCTTTCATCACACTATCACATAATAATGTGACAAAATCTAAAACGAGTTGTTTTTCCAACTTGGTTTCAATAAAACTCTTTTTGGACTAATGAGGAAGCTTTGAGTTCTGAAACGTACAGAATATTTTTTATAGTACAATGACCTCTTATATGTCAAAAGATCTAGAACATTTGTATTTCTCAATTCATGACACCTTTAAACTGTAAAAATACACTTTAAATAAATAGCATGCGTGTTTCACTTTTTTCAGTGTACATTTCACATAATTATACATAACCTTGACCATAGCCAATTGGTTTGGTTAATTAATATACTGCCAGGATGACCAACTGTCCATACAGTAATTCTCTCTGTGTGTGTGGGTTTAACTTTTGTCCTCCTCTCTCTGGATGAGTTTTGATTGGGCCTCTCACTGCCTAACTAATCATTCTGATGGATTTCTGCAAGATGTCAAGAATTTACATTTTGGGAAGAGTGCACATAATGCATTTTTGTGATCTATTGGATGCTTTAGTATGGAGGAGAGCTTTGTGTGTGCATAATTTAAATGAACATATTTTCTCAAAACTCACTGAAATAATTTAAATTTAGAAAATGGTGCATGCAACTTTAGTTTAGTGAAAAAACTGCTCATTCCTCAGGAGTTGCAACATAGTTTGTGGGTTTAAGACAGGCTTTGGCTTTCTCCAAATGTAAAATCACCTGGAAGATCAAAGTAAAGTAAAAGATGACACAGCAACCATTTCCCCCCCTCTTCCCATTGGTCAGGACTCAGGGGTTTTGCAGCAAAAAAAAAATTTATTCTAAAGGCCCATATATACGTTAAGCAAAATCGAAGAATGATCTGCTGTGATGTCATCTCGAACAAAATCAGGCTCAAATGAAGTTCATTTGATGTTTGTTTCGGGAGTTCGAAACAGCTTGCCAAAGCGAACTTTATGGAAAGTTCGCTTTGGCTGGTAAACACCTTCAAACTACCATTGGTCTGTGTCAGTTACATTATAGGTAGGTGTGACTCTGAGGCTCTGCATTTTTTGATGTGGAAATCTTCTCTGGTTATTTTCCTATGTCCGTCAAGTTAAGACGTCTGCAAGTAAAAACATGAACACACTGGAGAGCCTCTTTATAGTAACTCCTCCGAGCATATGGGTATAAAAGGGAGATAACATGTATCACTCATTCAGGTTTGTGTTAAAGAGCTAAGACAGTAGCTGCATTTACATGAACCCTTATAATCGGATTGACCGCTGGTAAGCCCCTTCAAACTACCATTGGTCTGTGTCAGTTACATTATAGGTAGGTGTGACTCTGAGGCTCTGCCTTTTTTGATGTGGAAATCTTCTCTGGTTCATTTCCTATGTCCGTCAAGGTAAGAGGTCTGCGAGTAAAAACATGAACACACTGGAGAGCCTCTTCATAGTAACTCCCCCGAGCATATGGGTATAAAAGGGAGATAACATGTATCACTCATTCAGGTTTGTGCTAAAGAGCTAAGAAAGTAGCTGCATTTACATGGACCCTTATAATCGGATTGACGGCTCAATCGGACTAAAAAACCTTCATTTAAACACCTTAATCGATCTGATAGAGCTCGATCCGATTGGAATTTCGATCCGATTGAAAGGGGTGGTTTATTCCTTTTGTAATCCGATCGAGAGAACATGTAAACACTTGATCGGATTGAAAACCAAAACTGAAGGGATTGCGCCACGTGGAAATAACGTAATGACGTATGACGCACGGAACGAGCTGTTCTTCCTGTTGAATAAAGTGTCATCTAAATGAGTGTCCCGTTATTCTAAAATTATCATTTCACTCAGCATCTGTGAAGTGGAGCAGGACAACGTCCCACCAGTCCTTATTTCAGACTCTCATTAACAGATGACTGGTTTTTGGGCGTGGGGTTTTTCTGAGTGATAAATATAAGCAGCACAGCAAAACGGTTCATATGCTCATTGTCATAAATATTATAATATTATTTATCAAATCATATGACAAATATTAAGTCTGCTGTTTAAAACAAATAAAGAACCAATAGAGGAGAATAGTTATGCGCGAACAGCAGCTGTATTCGTGCAGTGAGAGCATGTCAAAAAATCAATTCCGATTTGAAACTTCTGACATATAAACGCGCACGTCAACCTGATTACTTTATTTGTCGTCCATGTAAACACCGTGTTCGGATTCATCAATCAGATTGATTTCATTCCGATTGAACCTAAAGGCGTCCATGTAAACGTAGCTAGTGTTCCTGGCCATTTCAGCGGGCAGTTCAGCATTGCGGCAGGAGGGACACCACGCTTTGTTCCTTCCATCAGGGAACAGAGGTTACAATAGTAACCACAATAGCTAAATCGTGTTACAAGGTTTTGCCAGTACAGATCAGGGAACCACTACGTATGGGGCACCTAGCACAAAGTATACGGACTGACCAGAAAAAGGGCATGCATCTCGAGTACTGGACCTGGCTTCGTATTCCTCTACTGGATTTGACTGCTGAAGGGGGAAAAAACTCACTTCCAGGGTTCGCCAATCCAGAGAAGTCACATGGACAAAAAGGTGCATATTATGACCACAGGGAAGGGAAACTGTGTGCAAGCAGTACACCTGGCCCATTGTCCATAACTTACCTGTTCATACTCAATAGCTCATGGGGCGAAAATGGCTCAACCCACAAATTATAAAATCTCACAAAGGGTTTTGGGTTATGCTCAGCCTGCCACTCAACAGATGTCTGTTAGAGAGACGCCGTTTGCTGGAGCCCAGGAGGATTCAGCATTTCTTGTGGAGTGTGCATGTACTCTTCAGGGGCACACCATGCCTTGGGCCTGGTATGCCAATGGCATCCACAATCCTATGGGTCATCCTCTGTTTGGAGACAGCCTTCCCCTTTTGCTGTCCCCCAAAACAGAGAAAGAACTGCTTAGAGCTTTTGAAGCTCTACGTGTGGTCCAAGTAAACACGCAGGGTGCATACTGGACACAGCAATGACAAAGCTGAGTCTACCTCATCCCGATGCAGTGCTTGCAAGCTCACCACTTGGTTCCTAAAAGGGTAGTGGGACTTTTCACGTAGCCCGGCTGAGATCTCAGGATCACGTGAGAGTATTCCAGACAGAACTCAAGGCACATTTACAATCTCTTCTGCAAGAACGAAAGCAATGACCCGACTGCGCATTGCTGTGGGTCTTCGCCTTGGGGGAACAGACTCCTTCAAGGCATAGGCCCGCCTCATAGAGGGTGTCTATAACCGCTAGTGATAGCCCACTCAAGTCTTCCGCATTCTATCCAGAGGCCAGACATGGAGGTTCCAGAGGTCTGAGTGTAGGTGTCAGATTGTGCCCCATCCCCACAAAGAAGGTCCTTCCTCAGGGGGATTCAAGCATAGTTCCTGCATCAATCCCGGCTCAGAACTAGAGCTTGTGAAGTAGGACTGGGCAGTGAAAGATCCCCTCCATGACTTTGTCAGGTCTTCATACATTTCCCGGAAGAAAGTCACTGGGGCAGGGCACGGCTGTGAGCCACGTTCCGAGCCCAGATACCAATCATCCAGCCATGAACGCTCGGGAAAGGATGGAGGATCCCTCTCTAGCTCCATGTTTTCAATGGCCAAGTATGACTGCCAACTCTGCATCAGACTCAGACTGAGCTACCACACCCTAGGGTGGGAGTCCAGCCGAGTCCTCAGCGTCGTAAGGCAATAAGTCCACCCTCTGATGGTGCTATCGTCCTAATCTGGAGCCCGGAGTGAGAAATCAGGTGCGCCACCTGACACAACGTCAAAGTCATTCGGGAACTCCACCGGGCAGAACATGTATTACAAGGGACAAACAGAAGTCCCGTGGTGATTGACCTGATGGACACACTCCTATTGCATTTGTATCGCACTCAGCTCTAACTGCCTTGTCCGTGTGGATCACAGAAGGACCGGGATTATGAAATTGTGGGTACATTTGTGGGCAGTTGTGGCCTAATGGTTAGAGAGTCAGACTTGTAACCCAAAAGTTGTCGGTTTGATGCTCAATACCGAAAGTAAAAATGTAGGTAGGGGAGCGAATGAACAGTGCTATCTCCACCCTCAATAGCCACGACTGAGGTTCCCTTGAGCAAGGCACCCACTGCGGCTCCCCGGGTGCTCCGGCTGGGTGTGTCCACAGTTTACAGTGTGTTTCTTTACTGCTCCTAATGTGTGTGCACTAACTTGGATGGATTAAATGCAGAGGTCAAATTTCGAGTATGGGTTTCCATACTTGGCCTTTACGCTTTTGAAATGCAACTCTCTTCTTCCAGAGTTGAATAAAATGAGCTTGAGTAGAGATTACAATCGTTTGGCTCCGAAGAGCAAATCAGAATAAATGATGCACACCTTCTCCCTTTTATACCCGGACATGGAAATTCCACTTACCAATTCTCACTGGCCTTTCTCTCAAAGTGTCAGAGGTGTTTGGGGCTCCTAAGTGCGACCCCTAGTGTCAGTCATCAACACCACATCGAAGTGAGTGACAGATAGTGTCATGTTACACTGCAAAAAATAAAAAATAAAAATAATATATATATATATATATATATATATATATATATATATATATACTTACCTGCCAATAGAAAATACATTTTAACAATTCAAGTAAATTCATCTTGTTTTAAGGATGTTTGGATATTTTTTAATGAAAGTCTAAAATACTGGTTAAGAAATTATTATTGTTATTTGTTTTGCACTGCAGCTCACTTAGGATGCAAGACCAGAAACTAATTTCACACTGATTCAGTCTTTTGACCCTTGCTCTGTATGCTCATCATCGAAACCATAGCATTCAGATAAGGATTGTAATAGCAGAATCCTCTCTAATTGTTTCTGTCCTGTGCCATGTTGCGGAAGCTCATTTCACTGACAGAACATCCTGAGTGTCCAGCAGTGGATGGAATGCTTTGGGCATGTGTCACTCTAATTTTTATGTACCTCTCCATGAACCGTCTTAACTGCTGTTATTAATAACCACAACATGTTCTACTTAGCGTGATGCAAAATAATGATACTGAATCTGTAGTAGCATGGTTACCATGAATGCACACAGTGACCAATCAGAGCACACCACGCTTTTCAGAACAATGAGCTTTGTAAAAATCGACTTGTTTCAGAAAGGCGGGGCATAGAGGAGCAACAATAATGTAGAGTATGTGTAACATAATTACTTTTTTTTAACTAAAACCGTGTAAACACATTGCATTAAACCAAATTCACAAAATAATGTTCTTTTTAGAACCATCATTTGACCCCTTTAACAATTCCTATTTTATGCAATATTGCAGCATTTTTTATAAATGATTTGTCCATGCACATCATAATTTATTTTAATTCCAGCCATTATATATAATTGACTCAAAACTTTCTGCAGTTTCAATTGTGTATATCCAGAAGGTGTCATCTGATAGCAGAGCAACTGCCATCGGATGCAATTTTTGAAAATAAAATTGATGTAATTTTTTATTTAATTTATTTCCGGAGCTATGGGCTGGTGTTACTGTTTGTTGTATTCACCACAATAAGGTCGAAAGATCATTTCAGTAACATGCCTGTCCCAACCTGCCCAGACTGGAACAGAATGGAATTTGAAACGTTTTAGCCAAAAATGTTTCCATGGTAAAGGTGTTTTTTGCAGAAACGTTTCAGATTTCGTTCTGTTCTCCGACTACAGCTGAAGTAGGGGTTGGGATGTGGATCAGGAACCAGGTGAGTAACTGTTACTACACTTTGGGTTGCCAACATCATTGAGCTACAGTGCCTTGCTGTTTACTACAAAGGCAGCATCATACATGAAACAGAACCTGCATGTATAAAAGAAGATATGCTCAGAAATATCTCAGTGTTTTTTGTCAATATAAAGTCAATGGTGACCAGAACAGTTTGGTTACAAATTCATTCTTTTGTATTCCACAAAAGAAAGAAAGTCATACTGGTTTGAAACAACATGTGTGTGAGTAAATGGTGACAGAATTATAATTTTTGGGTGAACTATCCATTTAATTTGCAGCCTATCTAGGCAGCTTACTAGAGTCTATATCTGTACTGTGATCATATCTGTTACCATCATGTTCTGTTCTAACATCACCTCTCTCTAAAGCACGCTAGTAATTGAGCTGAATACAGTGTAAGTGTTAGTGTATCCTATCCACAACTATCTGCTTCATCACGCAAGCAAGAGCTTGGAGCAAAGACAGTGACATGGTCAACGGTCTGTGACCTTCCTCTTCCCAGAGGCTTCTTCAGGGATAATGAGCCCGTTGTTTTTATACTGTAGACCAGTAGTCCATGTCTTAATTGCACTGCAAACATTCTTTGTTCTGTATGCTATCCTGATTGCTTACATTTAGCAAACAGTGAAATAAGTTTAGGGAGCCAATGAGGCCAACACTTCTCGCATTATTACTCAAGAGCCAACATCAGTTCTGGTTCCCGGTCTTGTTTTGGGAGTAGGGATGGGGAAAATATTATGTTGTGTTATGATAATTTTATATTGTTAACTTTCTATATTCATCACTTCATTACATTAAAAAAAATCATGTAAAAATATACATCACATTTCCACAAAAATATGACGAAGCACAACTGTTTTCAACACTGATAATAATCAGAAATGTTGCTTGAGCATCAAATCAATATATCAGAAGGATCTGAAGGATCATATGACACTGAAGACTGGAGTAATGATGCTTAAAATTCAGCTTTGATCACAGGAATAAATTACATTTTAAAAATATAGTCAATTAGAAACAGTTATTTTAACTTATTTCACAATATTAGTGTATTGATCAAGTAAATGGAACCTTGGTGAGCAAAAGAGACTCAGCGGCCATTTACACAAAACTGTTTTCAACTAAAAACAGAAAAATTTTATGCATTTTAGGCGTTCTTCGTCTCTTCGTTTGTGTAAAGTACAAAAAAATGTGAATTTGTGAAAACGGTGACATCATGCACATATTATGTGTTCAGTCTAGAGATGCCTAGTGTTTCTTAACAAAGTCACATCGCCAACTACTTGCCTGGCATGAATAATACAGCGTTTTCAGTCAATTCCGCAGATCCTTGGCGAACGGGGATAATTTTTACAACGTGTATGCGTGCGAAAAACGCTTTTTTCAAACATTTTCTCTTTTTGGTATATGGTTGTCGTGTAAAAGTACCCTTATTTTTCACTTATACTGTGTACACTAGTTTTATGCTTTATGAGGTATCTGTAAAATCACAATTTTTAATAGACTAAATGTATGCTGTATATATCACAGATCATGGTTTGCTGTTTGATAACATGTTGATCTCTGTCTGTCTGTCTGTGGTTTAGGTTGTGTGGTGACAGCTGAAGCCTTCCTATGAGGTGAGCATATCCCTTTGGACCCTCGGCTCCCCTCCCAGTGCCAGCAGCAGCAGGACTAAGGGATGTCACTAGTATTCCTCCTTCTGACCCTACTCAGTTTCTCCCCCTGCATCCAGGTCAGAGATTATTCCCCCTCCTCTCTCTATTCTCTCACCATCTCTTAAAGTGACCAGATGACCGTGAAAAAAATATTCAGTTACTCACTGCATGTTTGTTACGCAGCTCTCAGTATTCTGAAGAGGAATCAGTTGTTGTATACTTCTTTGTATAATACTTATATAAATACATTCATTAATTGGATCTTACAGGTGTCATCTGCTGTATCCCTCAAAACTTTGATGGCAAGATGGATGATGTACAGAGATGAATGTTTTCGAAATATCAGCAGAGAACCACCAATGACAGGTGATTTGTTATTGTCCTTCCATAAGGCTTGGCTTGAGTCACAGTTGTAGTGTAAGGTCTGTAAGTGCACAGTGCTGTTAAGGTATGTGTGTTAGAAAACACTGCTGAGCCCTCAGATTAGGACTCATGTCACATACAGATCCTGTCCAGCACAGCAAGTAGACTTTCACATCAATGGTTGTTTTCCAGGTGTGGTGTGCAACCGAACGTTTGATAAGTATGCCTGCTGGCCGGATGCTTTGCCCAATACTACAGTGAGTGTGGCTTGTCCCTGGTACCTGCCCTGGCACAAGGAAGGTACTGTAAATATAACATTACATTTGTTTTTTTTAGGACTATTAAGCATTATTTACATTACAACAATTGCTAAAAAAGGGGTAGTTTACAAAGGATTTGAAACATATGCAAAAAGCATAAATCAAACTTAAGATCTATTTACACTTGTTCAAGCTTGACATTAAATATGATTGTACCAATTTCAATGATTAAAAGACTGTAAAAAATGTATTATCAGTGGTTGCAGTTTACATAATGCACTTCTTTTAGCTTTGCTCATCTTCTTCCACTGAACACATTTCTCCATATTCTCTTATGCTCATATGACACTCTCTTATTTTTGACCACTCCATCTGTGAATGTGTTTGTGTGTCAGTTCGACATGGGCTCGTGTATCTGGAGTGTGATGCAGACGGACAGTATAGCAAGCAGAAGAACGCCAGCGAATGTCTGTCACGTGACCCTACGCAAATCAACGTATGTGAGAAATAAGTGATTGTTATAATAAATATCTATAAGATCTTAAATATTTTTAAGATCACTTGTGTTCATTTCTGCACCCTTAATATATACACTAATACACTAATTACACTAAACAATGTTTAAAATCTAAAAAACAGATTCCCCTCTTAAGTCAGCACAAAATATCCAACATGTGATCTATGAAATCTGTCAAAATCTGCAGACTGGCTCTGACTGGTTGCAACTAGTATCAAATCAACCCGACTGCAGATCGGTGTGTAAAAGTTTGAGCTAAAATAACACGTAATGTATTTCAGCCTTAATGCAGTTTAGTTTTACACAGTTTATGTCTTAAAAAACAAAGTTGGTAACACTTTAAATGCATTAACTAACAATTAATAATCATTTGTTATAGTATTTATTAATCGTAGAAAACGTTTGTTAAAAAATACTGTTCATGTCAGCTCAGGTCAATTAAATAATATTAACAGATACAACTTCAGATTTTAACAATGCATTAGTTTATGTTGAAATGAATATTTAACTAAGATTAATAATACTTTATTATTTTTCATTAAAAGTGATCTGTTGCCTAAACTTAAAAAAGTGAGGAAACCCATTGCCTTAAAATTATAAAGCAAATGAACTTCATGCGTAATCGAAAAAAAGGAAGTTATATGGAATTGTCAAGTTCACATAACTTGTTTTTTTCAATTACGCACGAAGTGTATTACTTAATTTTAAGGCAACGGGTTTCCTCACTTTTAGTTAAGTCAACTGATCACTTTTTACAGTGGGTGGTTAACTAATGTAGTTAACAAATGTTAACAAATGAAACCTTATTGTAAAGTGTTACCCAAATGTCTTTTTAAATTTAGTCACTAACTAGTTGTCCAGTCCGGTTCCGTTCACACATTGCGGGTTTTCGGGGAATGCGGCTGTGAGTCCTGAAAATTTACGGGTGTGAGTTTTATTATAGAATGTGATAAAAATCCTGTAAATAACTGAACTGTGTGTGAACGGAACCGTTTTAAAGACTCAAATACAGATCTGACAACTGAATTCTGATGCTGTATAAACAGAGACATATTATCAACTAAGAATTTAACCTGCATGCTCCTAATATAAAAGCACATCAAAATATTATTTTAGGAGTTGCTTTAGAGACTATGGTATATTAATAATTTGTTTGCATTTAATAAACCGTGTGCATCTATGTCATTGTCTGATCAGATGTATTTGTATGTCTGCTGTATGTTGCAGCAACAGTACGGACGGATCCTCAGTCAGTTTCGGACCATGTACACTGTTGGATATTCTCTGTCTCTCGGGGCACTGGTGCTGGCGTTGGGCGTCCTTGTGGCCTTTAGGTAACATTGAAGTCATCTATTCCTTCTGCTTACATTTTAAATTGAAAACGTGTTTTTGCATCAGTTTTTTGGATCTTTGAAAGCGTTTATGGTTAAAGAGTTGGTTTTCTTTGTGTGAACAGTGGACAGCTTTCTGACTTTTCATTCATTGCCCTTTGGTCCCTGCAGGAAGCTGCACTGCATGAGAAACAACATCCACATGAACTTGTTTGCCTCCTTTATCCTGCGAGCCTCTTCTATCCTTATCAAAGATGCCATGTTGGAAAGGCCTGATACCTTCCATGTTGGTCAGGACATCACCACTGAACTGGAGGTGGAGTGGATGGTTAAAAACGAGGTCCAATAACCTGCTGTCTTTCTTTATGATTTGTTATGAACTTATAATAATACACTACCGTTCAAAAGTTTTTCAATGTTTTAGTCTCTTCTGCTCACCAAGCATTCCAAATGACAACTTAAAATAACCATTTTTTTATTTGAATAAAGGTTAAAATGTAATTTATTCCTGTGATGGTAACTCCAGTCTTCAGTGTCACATGATCCTTCAGAAATCATTCTAATATGCTAATTTGATGTTCAAGAATCATTTCTGATTATTATCAGTGTTGAAAACAGTTGCGCTGCTTTATATTGTTGTGAAAACCGTGATACATTTCTTCACGATTCTTTATTGAATATAAAGCTCAAAAAGGACTATAAAGTTTAACTAATTGCCTATAATATAAATTTAAACTAAAATACATTTTCATTTTAATTGGAATTAACATCAAATTAAGCGTCGTGAAAGATGAAAGTCTTGAAAATGTAATGCATCCTTGTTAAATACAAGTATAAATTTCATTAAAAAAATTATAAATACTAACCCAAACCTTTGAACAGTAGTGTATATCTCTGGATTCATGGACATTTCTAATAGTTCTATGCCTATTGGACAGCTGTGGTCAGAATTAATGTCACCCCTGGTAAATATGATCAAAGATGCCTGTAAAAAAAACTCCATTGTTTATCCTTTTGATCTTTCATTCAAAAAAAGTGCAAAAATCTAACCTTTCATTGAAATAAAAAACAAATTAAAGTGGGGGGTCACATTATGAAATAAATGTTTTTCTCCAAAACACGTTGGCCATAATTATTGGCACCCTTTTATTAAATACTTTTTGCAATCACCTTTCGCCAAGATAACAGCTCTGAGTTTTCTCCTATAATGCCTGATGAGTTTGGAGAACACCTGGAGAAGAGTTCAGAGACCGTTCCTCTCAAGATCTCTCCAGATCCTTCAGATTCCCAGATCCATGTTGGTGCTTCTTCTCTTCAGTTTTCTCTAGGGTTCAGGTCAGGGGACTGGGACGGTCATAGCAGAAGCTTCATTTTGTGCTCAGTGACACATTTTTGTGTTGATTTTGATGTTTGATGGAAGATCCAATCACGGTCCATTACACGATTTCTAGCAGAGGCCGTCAGGCTTTGATTTTTTATCTGTTGGTATTTGATAGAATCCACGATGCCATGTATCTGAATAAAATGTGCAGGACCTTGAGCAAAAAAATAGGCCCACAACATTAAAGATCCAGCGGTATATTTAACTGTTGCATGGGATACTTTTTATCCCTGTTTGCACCAAACCCATCAAGTTTACTTTCATCTGACCACAGAACCCGGTCCCTTTTGAAGTTCCAGTCATGTCTGACAACTGAATATGCTGGAATTCCTTTTTGGATGAGCGATGAGGATTTTTCTTGAAACGCTCCCAAACAACATGAGGTGATGTAGGGGTAGTTCGATTTTTTTTTTACAGGCTTTCTGACCCAAAGACTCAAGTAATCTCTGCAATTCTCCTTCTGTGATCCGTGGAGAGTCTTTGGCCTCTCAAACTTTCCTCCTTGCTGTGCATTAAGACAATATAGACACACGACCTCTTCCTGGCAGATTCGTAACACCTTTAGTTGATTGGAACTTCTTAATTATTGCTCTGATGGTGGTAATGGGCATTTTCAATTCTTTAGCTATTTTCTTACAACACTTTCTATTCTGTGAAGCTCAACAATCTTTTGCAGCACATCAGAACCATATTGTTTGGTTTTACTAATTGTGATGGATGAGTAAGGGAATTTGGCCTTTGTTATTCCTCATATTTGTACTTCTGTAGAACAGGATGTCATGGCTAGACAATTTCATGTTCCTAGTCACCATGCTGTGCTAAAAATGTCAACATTAATGGGAATGTGCTTAAGAGATATGTTACTTAAAACAAAATTCTAGGGGTAGCAGTAATTGTGACCAATGTGTTTTTGAGAAAAAAACAACATTTATTTCATAATGATTTTCCCCCACTTTCAATTCTTTTACTTCAATGATAGGTTAGATTTTTGCGAGTGTATTATTAAGGATAAACAATGCATATTTATTTTTTACAGCCATCTTTGTTCATATTTACCAGTGGTGTCAGTAATTCTGTCCTTAACTGTAATTACTTCAAAGAAATATTGGATGTCTTTTATAGAAAAAAAGTACTAAAAGCACCATTCTTCTTTTAAAGGATAGATTTAATGCAATTTGTTAGAATTAGTCTCCCTAAAACTAACTGAAGAATTATTACTAATATATTAACTACATTTCGCATATAGAACATTATTCTTGTTAAAAATGAAACACTATATAACAAACATAGAAATAGTTTTAAGAATTTATGCTGTAAAATAGTTGTTCGTTGTTAGTTTGTGAGAGCTATTGTGTTACCTAATGTTAACATGCAGTATATACTGTACATTTAACGTAATGAAGATATAATGGAAGTGCTTTAATAAACAGCTTCTGCTTTCTGCTTTTAAACTCTTCAGTGTAAATCATTTTCTATGCTAAAATGCCGTCCATGACAAGGAATGACTGGGAATACTCCTTGAAATGCATGTTTGTATAGATATGGCTTGAATACCTGTTTACTGAATAGAGGCGGCAAGTTAAAGTTTAGCCTAAAGCTTTCAGTGACCCAAAAACACGTCAAAGTGTGTGTGTTTCAGACGGCGGTCGGCTGCAGAGTTGCTGTGGTGATGATGCAATACAGCATACTTGCTAACAGCTACTGGCTGCTGGTGGAGGGCATCTACCTCCACAGCCTTCTGGTCGTCACAGTCTTGACAGAGAGAAATTACTTCGGCATCTACCTGTGCATTGGCTGGGGTGAGAGGTTCAAAGCTTTTACGCCGTGAACTCATTAACAGGGTTGAAGAGTTTCCTCATACAGAGCACGGCAGATGGTTTATGCCTCATCTCACAAGCTCTCTCTCTCTTTCTCCCTCAGGCGCCCCTCTGATATTCGTGCTGCCGTGGGTGATTGTGAAGTACTTGTACGAGAATGAAGAGTAAGTTCTCTGGAGTTACATGGGATGAGTGTGTTTGCGTCGGGCAGACTGATGGAAGCCAGCGCTCGTGAAGCAGTCAGTGTGTTTTTGCGGTTGGAGAGTTGGCAGACAACAGTACTCTGTCACTGTAGCGTTTGCTTTATAACAAATCAAATACATAAATTGTGAACACAAGCTACCTTTAATCCAGATGTCAAAAGCTCTGATGCTATGCAGAAATTCAGCTTCTATATGATAAATGAGTATTGAGCACTTTTATGTACCTGCAACATCCACTCCAGTCTTTGGATTTTGCCTGTAGCAGCCAACGCATTGCATTGGCCTTAAATTTGCAAAGTGCGTTGTAAAATCTTGTACTGTAAATCATTAATTTAGCCGCTGTTATATGAATGACCCTTTGGGTCTGTTGATGTTACATATATAATAGTATCTATTTCATCCGTATTTTAAAACCTGCATTACATAATTCCCAAAGTTGCATTGCTATACATCAAATGTAAGTAGATCCAAAAACTTTAGATAAACAAAGATGGTGCAAACGTATTACTATGAATGTGAGCAAGTGCAACGCACAATATGTTGGAATAAGAGCCAATCGCAGATTAGTAAAGTCATTGCGTCTCTGCAGCTGCCATTAGAAGCTTGTTTCGCTATAGAAACATTCGTGTTCTGAGACGCGCACATGGGCATTGGCTGATTCAGCCTGAAAAATGCATTTTTTTGTGTCATGAATTGAGCGTTTAGAAACGTTTTAAGTCAGCTTTTGTCTTTTTTCATTGGCAATTTCAAATATGCAGTTGAATCGTAAGCGGGGTGAACAGCTTCGGAGAATTGAATGTTTCTCCATTCAAAGAGATGGGAGCTGCACTTTGCATTTTTTGAAGCCCAGAATAGCGCATCCATCCATCATAAAAGTAAAATAAAGGCCTTCTGAAGCGAAGCGATGCATTTTTGTGAGAAAAATATCCATATTTATAACTTTATAAAATATAATCACTAGCTTTTGGAAACGTCCGTACGTGAGTTCCAGCAGAAGAGTGACCTTTGACGTAGGACTTAGGTGTAGCGTAAGCTCAGGTGAGAGCAGAGGTCACGGTAGACTTCCGCATTGTTTTTGTCATTTTGAGGGACAGAGTCGTAAAAATTCCATCATAATCTATTATTACCAGTCATTTGAATTTTTATATTTTAATGATAATAAGGCATTTGATAGGCTCTGTTTTTGTTTACATTTTCATTTGCACACACACACTTACAGGAGAAGTATATAGGCTAGATTATGCATTTATTTATGAAGAGAAAGGTAAACAGAGACTGTGGGTCACTTTTCAGGTTTCATCATGAATGTTTGTCCAATAAATCGCAGATTTAAAATCCGCCAGAGTACGAGTTATAGTTTATAGTTATAAATATGTATATTTTTTCTTACAAAAACGCGTCACTTCACTTGAGAATGCCCCTGGAGCCATGTGGATTACTTTTATTACGGATGGATGTACTTTTTGGGTCTACAAAATCACTGGCACTATTCACTCCTATTATAAAACTTGGAAGAGCCAGGATATTTTTTAATATAACTCTGATTGTGTTTTGCTGAAAGAAGAAAGTCATATCACCTATAGGATGGGGTGAGAGTGAGTCAATTATGGGATAATATTCATTTTTGGGTGAACTAACCTTTTAAAGTTAATAGATTTTAAATGTAAATTTCAACTTCATCATTACAAATGTGTAATTACATATATATTTAAATAAATGACATACAAGTTTCAAAAAGTATATTTTAGTCTACTATCAGTCAGTACATTCAGCAGTAAACTTTAATTTTGTTAATTTTGAAATAAAGATGTACTCAAGTCCTACTTAAGTGGGTCCAAAAACCCTTTAAAGTTCAGCTAACTGGATTTAATACATTTCAAAAATACTATATTTTCATTTAATTGCAATAATCATTCAGTTAAGTGTTTTTTACAAGGGATTGTCGAGTCGCTTTTCTATACTTATTTTATACCTCCCCAGCAGGCACAGTGACGGATATAAGCCGTGTAAGGGTTGTATATCTTTAATGTGTCACGTTTTGCTGGGGTTGAGGAAAGGTTCATACTCTCTCACACTCATCACCCCGTCCATCCTGCTGTATCGGGCAGATAAAAGAATCACTCTTTCCTGTTGATAAGCTGCACATCGTTTCCACTCTCATCAGACAGCATGTTATCTGTCATGTGTCAGTGATGCTATTTGTTACCGTGCCGCTGCGGTTTTTGCACACTATCACTCCAGATTCTGAGATAATGCTGCATTTTCAGTATACAGATTTCTGGTATGCATTGAAACTATATTTGTCTAATTATGCAGTATGCAATTTAAAACAATGATTCAATTTCTAGTGTGATGAATGTACCAGAAGTAATATGAGCCACAACTGTAAACATCTTGTTCTTTATGCATTATTATTATCATTACACAAAATTGGAGTGTAAAAACTATCAAAATGGATTTACATTAAAGTGATAACTTTATGTTCTCACTGATTTACTGAATTAAAACAAATATGCATGATGGAGTCATATGACAACAAATTAACACAGTACATACTGGGCTAGGTTTTTACTAGCTTTTTAAATATTAAGCAGTATACAGAGCATGTGCAGTATCCAGTAAAAAGTACGCTAGTATTCCTTTCTGGATAATATTTTCTTTAGTGGCGTTAACAGTAATTTAATTCTGGCTATTAAAATGTGGTATTTTACAGTGTCCTTCATACACATTACATGAAGGCTACTTATATAGCAACAAGAGTAAATTATGCATCATTTTACGCAACTAACCCTAAAGCAAACCCTAACCCTAATATTAACCCTATAAGAATATGTTGTTATAGGAACACTATGTAACTTTTGGCCCTCTAGCGGTTAAAAAACAAAACTGCATCTATTTTGCGGAAAAAGCATAGTTTGGTTGTGCTTCCGTCCTCTGCATGATTGTGCGGATGAATATGACCCTTCACAATAGATAATGTTTTGCAATGAACTCTGCTAGAGAGCTACAAATTGCAATTAATTTGTTCAATAAAACAACTTCACTTGTTGATTAATAAAATGCCATCATCTCCGTGTCGTTTTTACAACATTTTAAATCCCCAGTTTTCGCCAACTCAGAAAAGCCAAGCCGATGTTGATACTTGTTTTATTACGAGCTCTGTCGCGTTCTCTTTTTGCTAGCAGACTCTGCTCTGTTCGCCAATGTTTTTTAAAACTGGTGAATCCACGGAGGTTGGAGATTTAGCTGATCCATGTATGTCAAACTTTCTCGCTCATTGTGACAACTAACCACTCCCACACCACATACTTGTCAAAGTAGCCGGAGAAACTTTTGTCTATTTACTGATGTGACGAGACACGCACGGACGAGTGACAGTTTCCCATGAAAACCTTCCCGCTCGGTCTAAAATATAAACATATATAATAGGCTTACCATAGTGAATCAGGGTAAGGCACACACACAAAAAACACATTTTGAAAGAAGGTTTTTAAATTTTGTTCATTTTGAACAAAAAAAGTTGCATAGTGTGCCTTTAATTAAAATGATTCTAACAATGACACCTTAAAATAAAGTGTAACCTAAAACGTTTTAAAGACTATATCAACCCTGTAAAGTCTGACGCATTTTCCCTTTTTTTAAATGGAACAGTTTATTGAAACTTCAGACAAGAGATTTATAAATAATCCTCAAAAGCCTGATGTATCATATTTGATACTCACATGTTAACATTATTTTTTTTCTTCTAAAAGAATATGTATATCATCAAGTAAACCTAAGTTGCCTCAGTCCAATAAGTGTTCATTATAAGTGATACTTTTGTGTGTGTTGAGAATATTTAACGAACACAAGTAGGCCTCATTTGCTCATTTACTGTGATGTATTCGATCTCTTGTTGTTGATCAGATGCTGGATGCAGAATATTCACATGGAGTACTGGTGGATCATTCGCTCTCCCATCCTGCTGGCCGTGTTGGTGAGTGTCCCTCATCAGCCTCTCTTAGCTGTACTTATCAGTCTGAGTCTCCCACATCCAGAGCACTTTTAATGACACTTCACCTCCTGTAATGCCACTTTACCTCCACCCTTGAAGTCAACATGAAACCAAAATTGCTTTTTTGCCCTGATTATCTGGAGATTGGACAGGTAAGTAGAAGGAAAGAGGGGGAATGGATTCAGTACCTGCACACACAACATTACCATCATGCCTCTTTTATGTTGTTTTTGTAGTCATTTACCATCATTTAAACATTGAATTGCTCCACATCTGCTTATGTCACAAATACCAATCAATCAATCAATCAATCAATGCAACTTCAGTGACCCAGTGTTTAAAAGAAAAGGACTGGCAGATTTAAAAAATAATGCAATAAAAAAGTGTTTAGTACTAAACCAAGTTGTATTAGTGTCATTCGGTGTAATTGCAGAGTGATGACCACACACAGTTACAATACCACTAATTATAAAGAATGAATGTGGTACAACACAAAACACGATTAATCAGTATTAGCTACTTTTTAGCTAGACTTTTAGCTCAGACAAGACTTGAGACTCAAAAGCCGATCTTCCACCATCAGGTCGAACGGTTCTAAGAACGGTATGGTTCCGCTTATGGGCGAATTCCAATCGGAAGTGAGCATCCCTAGTCACTACTCACTCCGAAGGGCAGAGCCCATGAAGTGGGGAGTTTTCAGGGAGCGGGGCACTTGCGTGTCAAAATGTAGCCATTTTGAAATGCATTTGCTGAAGGGAGCAATGAAAGATCATGTAATTTCCTCATTATCTTCACCTGGAATGTTACCAATACAATGCAGTGTGGCGTCCATCAACCCTATTAGGTGTTCTTACAAGAGGAATTTTGCTATTATTGCTGTAATATATATATAGTATAAGTATAATATAATTGTTGCAAATAAATATACGTTATAATGAAGTTCTTAAAATATGCATTATCTATTTGTGTGTGAGTGTGTTTCCTCTATGATCTGCATGTAGTCACATTTACCTTACAGATACATTTACCTTAATCATATTTCTTACCTATGAAGCTCGTGTGACGAAATGCGTGTGAAATATCACAAACAAAACAAAACAACTTGAATTATTCTGTTAATGCGTTAACTTTAAAATGAATTCAGGATTGGATTGGTCACTTGTCTGTTGCCTGGCTGCCAGTTTCTCTGTAGCTGGCTAAGCATGTCATTTAAGCAAAGTTAATAATAAAATTAAAAGAAATATCTAGTCATCCTCCATAACACATTTGCTATTTAAATCTCATATCATCTGTAAATTTTTGCGTTACCAAGGCAATGGAATGACTCAAAATCCTCAACTTTAACATATACAAACACACGAAGTTGGCACACACACGGCCAACTGTATATTCCATTAATCAGTTATAGAAGACAACATTTGCAGCAAGAATTTTGAATGGCCACCTTTGGAAATATGTATTTACTGTAATAATTTTATATCAACATTTTTATAAGAATTTTATGTATATTTTTATGTATATTTAGTTTTCATTAAGTTATCCAAAAACAACATGGTGTATATTTTGTGGCACTGTACAGCAAAATTAATGGGTTAATTTGCCCAAAAAATGAAAAATCTGTCATCAATTATACATGTAATTTCAAACTTGTAAGACTCACGTTCATCTTTGGAAGACAAATTAAGATATTTGTCATTAAATCTGAGAGATTTCTGTCCCTCCATTGAAAGTCTGTTCACCCAAAACTTCACTTCAAAAAGTTCATAAAGCGATCATAAAAAAAATCCATAGGAATCGAGTGGCTCAATCCAAGTCTTCAGAAGAGACATGATCACTATATATGTAGGACAGATTTAATTTAGTTTTTTTTGTCACATAAAAACATTGTTTAGCAAACTAACATAGAACTCATCCGTACTTCCTTGAAATGCGAGAACAAACCTCAATGGTTCTTGCACATGCTTAAGATTCCGTTTAACAAATCTAAGAGCACTTTACAATAAGTTACCTATTATTTATTAACCATTGTTAGCATTACCTAACAATGACAATGATGTTAATGATTATTGTTAACATTATTAAAAATATTAATTTTCATTGTTATAATATAATATTAACAGATATAAATGTTGATTTTAATAATATATTGGTAAATGTTGAATTTAACTTGCACTAAGATTAATAAACTTTTTAGAAGTATTGTTCATTGTTAGCTCATGTTAACTAATGTAGTCAACTAATGTTAACAAATGAAACCTTATTGTAAAGTGTTACCAAATTATATATGTAAAAGGGAACAAATAGGTACAGAGCCCCTAAATGGACATGGTGAAGGAAAAAATTATGTCAATGTTTTTTGTGTTCCCTTTCAAGGGAACTCGAGCTGCGTTGAGACGCGATGGGCACGCTCTGCGTGATTGCGTAGTGAAGCACGTGTATAATCAGTCCAATGGAAGAGCTAGACATCATAGGCGGGTGACGTTATAGACCAGGAAGCTATAAAGCACACCAGAAAACAGACCGTGACAGCTTCTGTGCCTTCAGCAAGCGATCTGTGTATTCTGTCCTTGTCATATTTATTGTTGTCTGTCAAGTTGCAATATATATATATATTATGGCAAAAGAGAGCAAGCAGCTTTGTGTTGTTCCTGCCCACGTTATATCACGGGTGGGGACACACACATCAGCTTTTTGTTACTATTTGGGAGTGGAGCATGCCACAGTCAGTTCTCGAGTGGGCTGACTGTGAGCATTGCGAGAAGCTCCGCTCCCGCCGGGCATTCTTCGAGGAGGACGGTTCGGTTCGCGCTACCCGCGCGGGTCCCGCTGTTGCCGATGTACGGCGGCGACTCGCATTTTGGGGTTCGCAAACGGATCTGACAGCGGGGGTTGGGACGGGCCCCGCCCTATCTCAGCTTTCACCTGCCAGATCCAGTGCTGGCGATTTCCAGTTCCGAGGGTGGTATCGTTAGTGTTTTGTTTAGAAAAAGAGAACAAAATAAATAAAGATATTAAGAAAAAGAAAGATGTTTGAGTTTTCAATAAATTAATAAATAAGTCAGCTCTGTTGAATAAAGAGGAGCTTTAAAAGGAGGTTTATCTATTGCTAGTTAAATATTTTCTGGCCAGCTGAACATTATGAGAGTGAAAAAGAGAGTTTATTAGATGAAATATATCTAAAAACAGAAAAACTCTGTATCTCAGCCTCCTCGTCGGGGACTGCCGTTTTTTCCCTATCTCCACACCACACTGAGGTGTCGAGATCGTGGAATAAGCCGGTTTCTATTTTATGTGTTTAATGCCCAAACGTCTAACTATAGTAATGCTATGGGTATTAAGTATCATGGTATGACAGTGCCTCGGGTTAAAGAGACGTTTGCTAGCTTTCTCTCTCCCGAGCCGCGTCATCAAGCAGTCTAGCCAGTTAGAGATATGCAAGATCTGAGGACTATTTTATCTCTAAAAAAGCTTGGACAGATAGGAAGCCCTGACGCCGAGGCTATTAGGCTTCTAAAGGGTGGCCCCCTCCGGGGTAGGGATGGTTTTAAGAAATCGTTTCTCCTCGGCGCCCTCTGGGGTGTGAGTCTCTGATGAGGGTCGCAGCGCTGCCAGTTTGGTTGTTCCCTGCCGGTTCGCCGTTCAGGGCACCGAGGTGTCAGCATCTCCATACGATCCTCCGAGGAGGGTGGTAGGAACTAAGTTATTTAGAGGTAGGCAAGATCTGAGGACTGTCGTCATCTCTAATAAAGCTTAGACAGGAACTAGATGGACTCGGTCTAACACGTCTCTCCAATGAGAATGTGTTCAGCTGGTCTTGAAGTGAGAAAGGGTCCCACTGAAAGAACTTTCAGAGGCTCCTGGGGTATATGGTAGTCGCAGCCTTTGGCTTCCTCCATATGTGACCGCTTCAGCGCTAGCTTCATGATCGAGTCCCGAGGTGACCGTGGCAGAGCAGCTCACCCTGTGTGACTATAGTTCATCCCGGTCTGCTGCCAAACCCTCTTCAATAGAGGGGCCATGTACAAAGGGCGTGTTTTAACGGGGGCCTGGGCGACCCCGACTACACGGGCATTCATGCCTCGAGTTGTTAGACATTGCGACCGTTGCGCAAGCTTCCCTTGCATGTCACAACTCACCCGTCGCCTCCTCCTTGGAGTCAGAAGCTTCTGAGGACGCTTTGTTCCACTCTTCCCGCTTTACTCAATCGTGCCGCCGTCGAGCCTCACGACAGTTGTAGCCAGGGCAAGTGGAGACTCCATCCCCTGGGTCCAGCTGGGTCATGACCATTCCGGGGCCGCTCAGTTGCCCCCCCGGTTTCATCTTCCCGCCAGTGTAAACCGAGCGGACTACCCTTGGAGGGTAGTAACACTGGGCCTCAGCTGCCCCAGGGGCCCGCAGAAATGCGTTTAACCCCAGTGAGCCTTCTAAAAGCGACTGCGACTCATGGTCGCCTTGCGCCTGCTCAAGTCAGTGAAATCATCACACTTCATGTTGAGCAGAAATGCTCCTGAAACTCATTGAAGTTCATCGCACTCAGGTGTTGAGCAGCAATGCCCCTGTAGCTCAGTGAGTTCGTCACACTCAGGTGTTGAGCAGAAATGCTCCTCTAGCTCAGTGAATTCATCACACGCAGTGCTGAGCAGAAATGCTCCTGGTGCTCAGTGAAGTTCTTCGCACTCAAGTGTTGAGCAGAAATGCTCCTGAAGCTCAGTGAGTTTATCACACTCAGGTGTTGAGCAGGAATGCTCCTGAAGCTCAGTGAACTTATCACACTCAAGTGCTGAGCAGAAAATGCTCCTGAAGCCCAGTGATCTTCACATGTTGTGTTGAGCAATGCTCCTGTCTTTTTGCCCCCGTCGCTTGCACCTACCTGCCAGTCAGGAGGAACAGGTCTTCATAGTTGCCCCTTATTGGCCCAACTAGACCTGGTTCCCATCGACAGCCTTCCTGATTTCCCCTGAAAACTCTTTCAGGGACAGGGCACGATGGCACCCGCGTTCTTCCCCCGGGGATTAAGGGCGGTCTTACATCTGAACGCGGAGGTTCAGGTGGCTATCACAGGCATGTGATAGTTACCATCACTTCTGCGAGCACCCCCTAGAAAGGGGTAGCGTGCTTACGCATTTAGAAGTGGAACCTAGTCGTTGAGTGCGTCTTCTCTCCAGAGGAGATCCTGAAAGCTTTCGATCACTTCAGTGCTCTCTTTCCTGCAAAATGGGTTGGAGTAGGCTGTTTTCCTTCACCCTCAGAATGATGTTGCCTCGGTGTTTAAACGATGCTCATCGTGTTGCAGAAGCACTTTCTGATCGTCAGGTTACTGAGGAGCAAGGTCTTGTAAATCCTTGCGTCCCTCTTTATCCTCTTGGGCCTTGTCCCTGGTGCGAACTGCACTGCAGAGACCGCCCCTGAGCCACTGCAGGCAGTGAGTTAAAAATTCTGTTATATCAGTTCTCCTGCTCGCGTGGTCTCTACTAGAGTTTAGGGACTTGCTCGCTTTCGGTCAACGTATTGTGCCTGGAGTCTGGGCCGGCTAACTCTCACAAGCTGAGACCCCGGCTCGGATTGTGCCCAAGGTTCCTACCTCTCCCGTAATAGGAGCAGGTGCTGAGCCTGCAAGCACTGCCCTGGAGGAGGCAGATCCAGCCCTGGCTTCTCTGTCCGTTCACTTGGACATGTACAGAATGCAAGCCATAGACCTCAGACCAGCTCTACAAATATCTGAACTCAGCACAGAGGGAAGGCTGTCTCCATGAAAAGTTGCACTTAGTGCTTGCCTTCATTTCGGTAAAAATCCGAGATGCAACATGTCAACTTAGGTGTTGAGCTCCTCTATGATGAGTGTAAAGTGCTCTGCCTGGGCGTTGACGATATGCTTTGCTAAACAGATTCTAGAGTTGGGGGCTGGATGACACCTAGTTGAACCGCTGCTTCCCGTGGGCTCCCTTCTCATGAAGCCAGTTTCACCGTGAGCCCGGTTCAAGTGTCGGCTTGCTGCGCCATTCCCCTCCTATGGACTGGATACGTGTGCCTTTCTACTCCAGTTGAGTTCCCTTAAAATTGAACAGTGTTGAGTTCCTCCACACCCCTCCGACGTCGGACGTGCGGAACGTCTGGTGTTAGGCCTACCACTCGTAAGCAGTGTGGAACCTGTGTTAGGCTGGGTCCATATGTTGCGGTCCCTACGGCGACCCCATATGTGTATTCTTCCACGATACGGCTCCCTGCGGCGAGCCTGTGTCTTCCCTCGGCAGAGTCTCTCTGCCGTCACTGTCCGGTGTGTCTCCCCCGTCTTAGGCTGGAGCCACCCCAGTGACATTCCATATGTTAGACTGCCCGGTTTCCGCCCAGTTCATATGTGTATTCTCCACGTTACCTCCCTCTGGGTTGGATGTGGCTTCCGCAGCGTCCCTTCCTTCCAATGTACGGGGAACGATTTCCCAGTGGTCCTGTAGGAACAGCAGTGACTTCCCTGGCCTAAGCCCTGTCCTTCCCCGCCTTAAATTTGCGGGGGCATCAGGAGGCTTTGGTTTAGGCACTGGAAGGTTCCCTGAAGGAGGGAACGGAGGACGTAGTCCCCTTGCCACTACCGCTGGACCACCGCTGACCCCGGGTTACTCTCGGCTCCTCAGCGAAAAGCAACTAGTGCGTGCATCCACTTCCGTATTTATACCCGCGCCGCGGGGGCGGAGTGTGTGATGCAAATCACACACGCCAAATTGCATTGGCTCGTTCAATAGTAATCGAAGATAATAGGCTCTCTAGCGCGATCCCATTTCAGTCGACCGTCGACTACGTCCTCCGTTCCCTCTTCCAGGGAACGGTGGGTTGCATACGCAACCAGGACGTTCCCTGACAGGGAACGAGACGCTGCTTTTTCCTGCCATACTTCCTGCATGCCCTGATCGACTTGCTTAAGGCTTATCATAAGCTGTCGTGGTCTGTTTTCAGGTGTGCTTTATAGCTTCCTGGTCTATGACGTCACCCGGCTATGATGTCTAGCTCTTCCATTGGACTGATTATACACGTGCTTCACGACGCAATCACGCAGAGCGTTCCCACCGCGTCTCAACGCAGCGTCTCGTTCCCTCTCAGGGAACCAGGGTTACATACGTAACCTGAGACGTTTTCTTGCTAATGTCTGCATTCCGCTCGCACAATGTTTTGCATTCAGAAAGTTTCTTGGGGAAACGCAAAAGTTTACAAATGTATTTTTCCTCCCATCCCATATTTTTTCCACCACCATGTCCCTTTAGGGGCTCCTTAAATAGGGATGATTAGTCTATATTAAAAGCAATAAAATCACAAAACGAATGAAACTTAGTTATGTAAGTCCTGTTCTGTCAGTCCAATTCAAAATACTGTGGCCAATTTAATTCAAATTCACATTCATGAAATGAAAAGAGGCTATTCGTCAATTCAGAATGTTGCCCAACCCTGACACCCATACCATATTCATAGTAAGAATTATGATATTAACAACATTACTGAGACTCAGGCTTGACTGTATTATTTGACATAACAGAAGGAATATGAAGAACACAGGAAGGTTAATTGTTTTGTGCTGTTTTATGCCCTGCAGTTTCCATTTATGCTCATACCGTCACACCCAATTACATTGCAGTTGCTTTAGCAATAAACACAACATTCAAAATTGCAGTCATTTCCATTATGCACAAAAAATATTCCCATATAATGTTGACTCTCAGTAAATCAGGAGGCGACTACACGTAATATGTTTTAGAGTCTACAGCAATGATTTCAAAGAATCGCCCTCCCCTACTCGAGTGTCTTATTTCCACATGATTGCGACGAAAGGTGCAATACTGTGTAAAATTGTCTGGCATCCATAATGCTCACATTGGCTGTGAAGTGCAGATGAGCATTTAGAAATGTGCAATGATGTTTCTACATAACTGTTCAAGTGTTCCTGTAGTGGGCAGGAATTCCAATGTTTGAATTCTCATAGGGCTGGACTGTTCGACTGCTGTTTCCAGACTCTGCCAAGCATTGCTTACTTGCTTCCCCCACTCTTCTTGCCACCCCAGTCTCTCGTCTTGAGTCATTTGTTGTGCTGTGAGGGAACTGTTGTGTCAGTTTTGTCCTGCTAATATGACATAATGGTCTTAATGGAAAACATTATGATGTTTTCCTCTCTGTTCAGATTAACTTCTTCATATTCATACACATCATCAAGATCCTCATGTCCAAACTGAGGGCGCACCAAATGAGATATACTGACTACAAGTTCCGGTGGGTGTCCTGCAGTTTAAGGGTTAGTTCACAGAAAAGTGGAATTTCTGGTATTATTTATTCTCCCTTATTCCAAACCTTTTGCTTCAGAGGAACAGTTTGAAATTTAAGTTAGTTATTTGCTGAAAATCTAAAATCTCCTTCAATTCAGAACATTTTGCATCACAATTGGTTATGAGAGACTTGAAAACCAATGACATTTGCAAATAGGATGTGATGTGTTGATGCACAATATCCACAATATTTTAATCATTTGCATGCAAACATGATCAAGATGTGAGACCTGCAGCATATAGTGAAGGGATTTTCAGTGTTGCATTCATATATTCATTGTTTCCTATGTTGGTTAATGGTAACATGACATACAAGTAAAAAGATAAAATATTTAATCTTTTTTAGTAACACAGTGTCCACACCAGATTGAGACTCTACAATGGATGCAACAAAACGATCGTTGCAAATCCATTGATTTGTCCTTCTTGACTGAAGTAGTGCATAAATGTGTCATGTCGTTTCGTGCTGCATCCAGTGTAGACAGCATCATTGATTAGAATTTATTATATTTGCTTTTTCGTATCGCGTCACATCGCTTGCATCTGATGTAGACAATGGTGTAAGTTATTTTTATTGTTGTTATTGTTTACATTTTCAAATTATTTATGTATAGGGTTGCACATAAAGAAGGCATATTATTATTATATTGTTTTACCTCTTTTATAAAAAGTAATATTACTACTGTTGTAAATTACAGTTGTAATTTGTAAAAAAAAAAAATATATATATATATATATATATATATATATATATATATATATATATATATATATATATATATTTCATGATTCTAATAATTAGAATGTTTAATGTTTAATTATTAGCTTTTCACTAATGCCTGGTTCACACTACAGGAGTTTTAAAATCCTAACCGATATTGAAATCTGGTTGCAGCACACACTTAAGGAGAATCTTTGCAGATCTTCTTCCCTCAAATCTTAAACATGCTCACACTACAAGATTTGAAAATCGCAGCGCATCACACACTACACAATGTTATTAAGATTATCGTGCCAGAGGAAGCGCCTTGATATGATTCCACCATGATCATGTGATCTCATGCAACAGATCGGAAGCAGAAAAGTGGGTGTAAACTAAATATCTGTCCTTCATATCAAGTCATATTCATGAAAAGGTTGCCTTGACCAAGGAAAGCAAAATCTTTAAAAAAAAAAAATCACCCTTTTAACATTTAAGGATATTTCTATGAATGGCGTCAGCTCTGGTCAATACAATAAATCAATGCCATTGATCTCTATCATGAAGTGATGCATCAGCTTCAGCGTTACCCATGCGCCAGATTGCTGCTCAGCTGAGTCTTATTAAGTGGAGCTTTCATTTTTTTTAAATTAAATATTAAAATAATTAACAGCTTGTTTCATTACATCTTAGAATGAATCCGATTTTTTTTACATTTTCGTTGAATGAACAATGACTCACTCAAAGGCAGTGCCTTGTCGCCACCTAGTGTCGTAACAGTGTAACTGGACTGAGTGACAGCCTGTCTATAACACGCAGAGACGAGCAATGACGATACTGGTGAAATATCAGCAGAAAGCCTCTCGTTAGGTGAAATTCGAGGATCGGGACTAACTGTTATATAACAATGATCTAACAAACTTATTGTCAGGTTTATGTTCTGTTATTATATTATGTGGACCCTTATTTTGACATCTTCTGTTTAGGCCTACTCCACTTTTTTTAGTTTCGGGTTCATTACTGAATATGTACTAGTCCTCGTGCCTGCTGACAACAGCGTAACACTTATTTATTTAGCAATACATAAATAAATTAAGATAATACTGCATATCACGCTGTTGAGTCACTCAAAATTACCTCAATGGAAATTCCTTCACCACAGCCCTACTTGTTTCTTATTGGCTATTGTGACAGTACTGACGTAATCACAATCTTGATCATCCCGATAAATATCAAACATGTTTGATATGATCGGGGCAAGCCCGATTTGTGTGAGAGCAGATCGGGAGGTGCAAGATTCGATCTGTGAACGCCTCACATTACCAGATAATCTGCGCCGAACATCGGAACCGATCGAGGTCCTCAACAAGATATTTTCTCCGATTCTCGGGAGGAGGAAATCGGGCATAAATCGGCCTAAAACTCCTGTAGTGTGAGCCAGGCTTAACCCCCATTAGGAAAAACCATTGCATAAAACATTCAGTTCATTCTTCAAAACAACAGAAAGAAAGTCATACAGGTTTGGAACAATATGAGGGTGAGTAAGTGATGACAGAATTAGCTTTTTTGAGTGAACTTTCCCATTAAGCATTCACACAATATTGTGTGTTTGTTTCCAGATGACCTGTGTATTATTTCTTTTTTCTCTCCTTTTCAGGCTTGCTAAGTCCACCCTCACTCTGATTCCGTTACTGGGGATCCATTCGGTCCTGTTTTCGTTCGTCACTGACGAGTCTACCTCACATGGTGCTCTACCCCTGCGCCTCACAAAACTCTTCATTGACCTCTTCTTTAACTCCTTCCAGGTCAGAAAGCCTTAATACACCATCACTTGTCCTTTCATTGTGTGCATTTTCAGTGGAATGACAGGACAGTGAATTGCATCAAATTCAAACCAATTCAACAAAGCCACACAACAGAGCAATTTAGCCCAACAAACACTGTTTTCAGGTACTGTTACTTTATAGAAATAAATATTGACACCAAATTGAATCTATTGATTATATCATTTGCTGAGTAGAACATTCTCTTTCACCATGAACCAATCTATTAATCTATTAAATATAATAGAAATATGTATATTAAATACAAATGATCATATGTGAATAATTACATTTTTAGAAAACCTACTGAAAATTGTAGTTATTATGTAATAGGCTTATTACTTATCCGTCTAAGGATACGACTGTAACCATGGTTCCCTGAGAAGGGGAACAAGACATTACATCATGAGTTGACGCTACAGGAACGCGAGCAGTGAGCCGGTGTCTGAAGCATGTGTTGCGTGCCAATTTTGATTGGCTACTGCAGTTGGGTGATGTTACATCTGCGCTGTTCGAGTATATAAGGACGGCTAGAAAAAACGTCAACAGCTTTGTTTGTCTGAAGGAAGATGTAGAGGAATGCCCAAAAGTATGGCAAAATGATGCAGTGTCTCCCATGGATGCAGTTGTAACCTGAGACCTTACCTTTCTAAGTGGAACTCTACACTGCATCATTAGTTGATGCTATGGGAACGAAACATCCACTATGCCAGGGGTCGGCAACCTAAGGCACGCCTGCCAACACTGGCACGTGGAGGGTTAATCGCTGACACGCAAGCAACCGCGAGAGAGGTGTATGTATTTCATTCAGATAAAGTAGCCTACCTCCCACCTGCATACAGATCTACGTTTTGATGGAATAATTCCTCTTAGTAACAGCTTGTTTTATTAATTTAGTTATTAATACTATTAAAGGGGTGGTAAAACGCAGTTTTCTGAAGGCTTGATTGTGTTTGTGGGGTGCACTGTAACATGTGTTCATGATTAGTTTTTTAAAAATTGCATTATTTGTTATATATTTTACCTTTATTCTACACTGCTCTGCCCCTCCTTGTAAAAACGGTCTGATGGTTTCCGGGTTCTACGAAGCCAGTCCCTCAAAACTACGCAATAGGCTCAGATTGGTTAGCTGGCCCAGTGTGTTGTGATTCGCTAACCGTCTAGTGCACATTTTCCGGAAACGTCACGCCCCGTACCTTTACCGGTACTTTGTGCTTTGGTGTATTATAAACAATGGCGTCAATAAAACCAATCGGACCCGGGGAAACGTTAGTGAAGATGATCGAGCAGAACCTGTTCAAGAACGGCTGTTAAACAATGTTTCAGAAAGGTTTGTTTTTTGTTGTTCTCTCATTACTTTTTAGATACGCTGTTATTTAAGTGTACTAATTATTATAGAATTACAAAAAAATAAGCTTCATAAACAAGAATTTCATATAATCGTTCTAACAAATTATACTACAGTCCTCAAAGGGATTTTTTTGAGTAAAGACTGCGGATCTATAGTGATCGTTTCTGACTGCATGCCACCGTTACTTTTGTATTTTTAGAACAATTGTAGCCAAATATCTGTCGACAGAACTATTAACCCAAAACGAACACTAAACATCGGCTGCCAAATCAAACACAGGACCATGTTTAGCATGCCTATAGATAAACAAGCATGTAGATAAACATAAAAGCTCTAATCAAAGAATAATTTACACTAATTCCAAGTTCGCTGTTGAGATTAAAAAAAAAGTTTGTAACGTTAGGTGTTTGTCGGATAACGTTATGTATGAATGAGCATTTAACAAACCAGCAGAGCCATACAGCGTTGTCATTTGTTTACTTCCTTGCTACAACATACAATTAACAATACAAACTATTACAGGAAAACACATCGACGAAAAATAAATCATACTTACAGGTTGTGGCTCGTAAACAAAAGCTTCTGTTTTTAAAGTTGGAACTGCTCCATCTTTCAGGACAAGCAGATGTTCGAATCCTGCATTGAACTCGCAACAATTGTGAAAGCTTTCCTCCGTAACATGTGCAGCACAGAGAGCGAGATTTGGGTCATAATTATGGGGGACCGAGTTAAAAATAAATTTTAACCATTGATCCCTAACTCCCTCGTCCCTAGGAAGGCTGAACAAAGTGAACCTGCAATCAGGATGAAAATAACAGCAGCGTTTCGATGGCATTACGAAAACTCCTCTCCCAAACAACAATATAAAATGGCCTCGCCCCGCTTATTAAGTATTCTCGGAGGAGGGGTTTATGTAAATAATGGGATATGCTGATGTCAGCATATCCCATGGAATGTCGTGTAGTCCAAACCCGGCTGTTTGCTGTAGTCCTTAGAAATTTTATTTTTTAAAAGCAAATATCTCCCTTTGCTTTGAACTTTGAGCGCTGTAACTTTGCAGATGTTGTTTATGCTCAAACAGCAACATTACACACTAGCTAAAGTTATAAAAGTGAAATCGTGTTTTACCACCCCTTTAAAGTGTGAGAATTAAACTGCACAAGTCAATGAAAGCGTGCAGCTCTAACAAACCATTTGCGCGACCACTGCGCATCAGTGCAAACAAGTTACCCAACGTTCCGCTGTAAATAGTTAATGCTATAAATTTTAATAAGTCCTTATTAAACATTCCATACATATTAAAATGACTGTGATGCATGTGGAAACTCCGTTCATACGTACCTGGTCACTTCATGTGTTTTCTCTGTTTGGAAAGCTATTCAATCTTGAGGCAAATGCCCTCTGACAGAGAGGAAAGTTTTTCATATTCCAGATGAAACTGAACAAAATGCATCTGCTTGTTGAAGTCACAATTGTAAATTTTACTCCTCTCAAAATGGTTAAAAAAAATAACATGCAAGAGCGCATTATAACGGTTCCCAGTTTTCAGATATGACAGTGCTGCTGCAACACGTATCGCATCAGATATGTCTGAGTCTCTCTTCAGCAAGCAGACGTGCAAACTGACGCAAATGAAGCTGAAAGTTCAGCTTACATTCTGAAGCACAACACACAGTTGTCTTCATTAAAAGTAGTGACACTAAATTATCTTACCTGTGTTGATGCCACTCTTGAAATTAGCTAATGATAAATAAAATGCAGCTCATATATTGCTTTCATTGACGTGAACTCGAATTTGCATATAGAGTGGGAAATAAATATTCAATTTATATTAGATTTGCGGAGATGCAGTTATGTTGCCAAGTGCTTCCGCTCCTCCGTGAGAGATGCGAGACCGGTGCGTCTCACAGGTGACGTTCATTATCACTCACGCCACCGGCCTTGCGCCATTCTCTCACATCCCTCAGCCTCATCCTGCTCGCCACAACAGAGTTAATCCGACCGTTGAGCAGAGCGTTAAAGACGTACAGAAAAGATACAAAAACATGGTACAAGATGCCAAAAAATAAATATTTAAGAGGAAATATCCTAAAAACCATTTCTCTTCTCATAGCTCTCTCCATAACGTCGTCAGCGAACCACAAATTATGAGCCATTTTCCCTTTTTTTGGCTATTTGTAATGTAACTGATTGTTACTGCTGGTTGCCAAGGTAACATAGAGTCTTAGACCTAAGTTAGCCTGGGGGTAAGGTGTCTAATTTTTTTGGTCTTAATTAAGTCAGTCTTTATTTTTGTGAAACAGTCTTACTTGCATTAGACTAGTCTATGAGCAAATTTTAGACTTGTCTAACACTATAGACTATGTGAAACCGGCCAGAGGTATAGACGGAGTGAGTCACAGAAGCGGAAAAGCTAATTCTCATTACTGTACTGCCCATCCATATATGGGAAAAGACTGATGCAGCCTCCAATCTAGGAGGAGGCACAGATAAGCTGCCCCTTCCCCAAGGGAAGTGCCAGCCCATTACTCCAATATGAATGTAATTCAACGAGAAGCAGACAATAGTGTGCAAGGACACAATAGACAAAGGGATGGGGCACTAACAGCCAAACCCTGCTCCCTATCTGTGTAGCACCTTTCCCCAAAGGGGACACACTCTGTAACTAAAAGTGGGTACTAAATGTGAGCACACCAACTTCACTCAACGAGTGTGATTCTGAGGGAAGCCCAATAAACCGCAGAGGCGATATACTAAAAAGGTGGGAAAATATGTGGTCACTTATTCATATGAAAGCACCTGCGCTTTCCAGGCTCAGGGAAAGATAATGCCTGAGCCAATACTACTGCACTAGTCCAATTTATTCAAGAAGTGAACAGATGAGACCCATCGCCTGCAACTGACTTGTTGAATTTCCTCATTCATATCTGGAGGACTGAAATATTGATACAGGAGGAAATAAACTCGACCTCAACTGCCACTTCACTTATGTATCAGAAGTCAAGATGAGGGTTCGGCTTCTCTCACTCTTAGCCGAGATGACACCCCTTAGATCCCCCTTTGACTTCTTACAAGGTCGCCGCCTCCCGGAGCACAGGTAGAGCCGCTCTCCTTTTGACCTCAGGAACAGGGTGAGAAGAGTGGGATGTGAGACTGCAGCGGGGGATATACTTCTTAAACGCTCACGACTCTCTGAACTTTTGGACCACTGCCTCGACAGCGGTGCCAAAAAGACCAGTAGGCGTCACAGAGACATCTAGAAAAAAAACTCTATATTTATCCTTGAACCCTGAGAGATGCCTGAGATGTCAAAAATGCCTCTCCATGGGAACCATGGCAGCAAGTGAGGAGCCGTTGGAGCAAGCCTCCTGCTTAGCCTTCCATGAAGACACCAGCCCGGGGACGAGGTAGTTCGCAAGCGACTCCTAAACAGGGCATCCCCGCATATTTGTCTTCATCAAGCCCCTTAAAGTTGGTGTAACTATTCATAACAGGGGCGTGAACATGGGCTGAAAACAGCTTCTCCCATGATCTTGGAGGAAAGGAAGGCTCACTGGAGCGGAAGTCTTATGACTTGCCAGGAATCTCTCCAACCTGCTTGGGGTAGATTCCTCTCTCTCCACAGACCAATCTAATTTTAACTGGTCTTTACATCAATCAGCTCCTCATATGTGGGGTTGAGGGAGGATACAGACTTACTCATAACATCCTCCTCAACTCCCATCACATCTAGATCAAGAACAAGATCTGGCCAATAACATGCTCTCTGCTATGCTCACTTTGCTGCAGAGGGACACAGTCTGCAGGGTGCAGACGCCTGGCTCCCATCTCCCTTAAAAAGTGTCAGATGGGAGTGGAGCTTCCTCACTGTGAAGTGTTCAAAGTGAGAACAACCAGCCCCCTCGTGAGGGCAAGGATGGAAAAATAAAGTCAAAGTTTAAGAGATGTGGCCCACCAAGACATATAACACACAGAGCATGGGCATCATCTTGGATTATATATCTTGAGAACGTTGTGACACATTTCCTAAACCTTGACTTTTTTTCAATCCTAGCCACTAACACAGAGATCACACAAACAGACAAGCATACGGCTTCCTGAAGACAAAGAAGCTGATGATGTTCTTTCTAGGCGCCCTTATATAATCTGCCAGTGCGAGCTGGGATGTCACTCAACTGCGGTAGTCAATAAGGATTGGTGTGTAACACACATACTTCAAACACCAGCTCATGAGGAACATTCCCATAATGTCAACTCATGCCACAGTGTAGAGTTCCACTTCTAAATGAAACTTTCACAGCATTTATCTGGATAATTGTATTATTAATATATGTTATTTATCTTACTATTCTGTATCTTGTTTGTCACCTCAATTCAAAATCAGGAATTTAATTGAAATTTAAGGCAGTCTCAATTCAATTATGAATTATGCACAACAAAAAGATGGATAATAAGCTCAAAGCTCAGATGTAATAACAAATGAAACAATGTTATGTTCTCGATATGGGAGAGAGAAATAACTTCACCTTGCCAAAATCTCCCTGAAAGCCCCATATGCTGCAAATCAGCAATGCATTCAAATGTTCCTTGATCAGGCAGCAGCTTTGGGAAAAAAAAATACATTTTGTAGCTTATTTTACTATGTCAGGACTAATTGCTTTGAGAGAGCAGGCGCTACAAATTGGCTGACTCACCCTTTGACAAACTGATAACGACACTCAAGAGGAGCACAGCTGCAATGCATTGAATTTGTATTATCTGCCTGGAGGAATTGCCCTAATGAGACTTTTCACATGTTTAAAGATTCAGAGAAAGAGAGAGAGAGAAGACATAAAGCTTGACTGTTATTTATCCATCTGCAGACACTTCATGCTTATTGGCTTTTGAATATTTTACTGCAGATTACACTAACTGAACCTTAAGTCTCTTTCATATTGTCATGTTTAGCTCATTCGCAAAAAAGACTGATTATTAATTTTATAGATTTTTGAAAGCACTTTGTTTTTATTTACAGAATGTTTGACTATGAACAACCACAGAACATGATATTTAGTTGGGTTTTTGCAGTAAAAATTAATTCATTATATTGAATTATATATTCATTCACTGGACATTCATTATATACGTTTAGTAGTGTGTGCTCCCTGGGAATCAAACATATGAACTTAGCATTGTTAATCTTACTGTACTAGTCAACTAACACCTTGAGAACAGCTTGAATTGCTAATCCAGGCTGGTTTATGGTGGTTGTTAATTCTGGTTTAAGTTAGAGTTAAGTGTAGGGTTAGAGTGGGGGTTTGGACTATTTGAAAGGAATGTTGCCCTCGACCTGTGGTTTGTAGCTTAGTTTATTATTAGTATGAGATGGACTTAAAAAGATCATGCTTTTGTACAAAATATTAAAATATGTATCAATTTATTAGAAGACGTTTTTCCTACACCACCTGCATGACATCATTAAAGGGGTTAAAGGGAAAGTCATTTTGAGTTCACTCAAAAATGAAAATTCTGTCATCATTTACTCACCCTCAAGTTGTTTCAAACCTGTATGAGTTTATTTCTTCTGCTGAACACATAAGAAGATATTTTGAAGAATGTCTGTACATTCAAACAGTTGATGGGAGTCAATGGGGTCCATCAACTGTTTGGTTACCCATATTTTTCAAAATGGTTCAATAATATGTTAGTTAAGCAACACCCCTGGTCTTTTCAGCAGGTTGTGCATTTATACCATTCCACCTTGTTGTAGGTGTGTCTTAAAGTCGGCATATAACGAAAGCTGCGATAGTCTTTCAAAGAGAAACACTTCTCGAACAAGAAAAAAATGATTTTGTTCATGGGGAATTGATTGGATGGTTGTGGTTTTCTATTGCTGCAATCTCAAGTCACAGGTTATCCTGTCGTCGTACCAGTAACCACGTCATCAGAGGGAAGACGAGATGTTGCTACAATGAGGGCACATTAATAAAAAAATTATGATATGCAAGGATTTATAATAAGCAAAAATGAGAATTGTCAGTTTTGATTTCATGGTGACTTTAAATGATTTGCTTATTCATGCTCTGACATGTTCACAGGGGCTGCTGGTAGCAATCTTATATTGCTTCGTCAACAAGGAGGTGAGTTCAACTCTTTTCTTTAATGTACACAACCTCACAAAAAGGTAGTTCTGGATTCACAAATTTGTTTCCTTTCCATTCTGTGCATCTTCTTGATTGGTCAGGTTCAGTCTGAGATTTTGAAGAAATGGAGACGCTGGAAGCTTGGGAGGGACATTGAGGAGGAGTACCGCCACACCTACAGCCAGACCCTTCAGATGAAAAGTGGCAGCATCCTGGTCCATTCCTCCAACCTAACTCGGCTGCCTGATATCGCTACCACTACCTCCCGGCTTGGGAGTCCAGAAGAGAAGCAGATGTTGGTGCCCAACAACCAAAATGGCATGGGTACTGGGCAGGGATGCCTGCAGTTCACCTCCACGCCCCAGGATGGCTCCACCTGCAGTTCAATAACCGAGGAAATAGTGGTGGTGGACAGAGGAAAGTGTTGTAGCGTTCCACAGGGCAATGCTGAGAGAAACTTGTGAGATGAAGTAGACTCCAGGTGTCTCCGAAGACCCATTGCCCGACCACTCTTGCTTACTCTGGCTGAGGGCCCTGAACCCTTAGCCCTGGCTGGAGCGAGAAGCGTGTGTATGTTTGTGTGTGTCCCTGGCACCCGTGTGAGTTTGTGAGAGCGCTGCCCTCTCTGAAGCTCAGCAGAAAACTCATGTTACATGGCCGAGCAGAAGGTGGACTTATGTTAACAAAGATTTGCACAAATGTACATGCTAACCAACCCTTTGAAAAAAACAGAGTCTTAACTCTAGTGTTATAAAATATAGCTGTCTTTGATGTTGATGATTTAGTAGAAAAAACCCATCTGCATTGCAGGGTCCAAATGGAACCAGCAAAGGTTCAGCAAAAACATCTACAACCAGCGTCTCTGGATGGAGAGAAAATTAGAGATACACTTAACTGAATTCATCAAAAACTTAAGCAAACCAGTTAATGCTTTTCAGAGTGTGTGAGTTCGGACTGAACCGAAGGAACCCTACACAAATTTCCATTCAAGTTTATGCTAATATGGGGCAGGTGGACCAGCAAAGCGATGCTGTCCACCTGCAAAAATCTTTCGGGTGAAGCTGATTGGTCAAGGACATTCTGCTGGTTAAGTTACTGAAAAACCCTTGTGGTGAAACCAGCACACCAGCATTTTTGTTTGCATATATTTTGGAATCAATCCATGCTTTTGGGTATATGTAACAAGTAAAGCTGTTTGTGTTTAGTTTCATTAAAACCATCTTTGTATTTGTTAAAAATGAATTGCAGAGGCAAGGTATAGACATAGACTGATCATGCCCCGTATTGCCCATGTGCCTTTTTCTGTAGGTCATAGACCCCAATATCAAAGCAAAAACACAAAAGCCGCTTTTCCACCGTTGGGCCACAACAAATTTAAGAATGGTAAGGAACAGTTCCAGTTATATTTCACTTGAGCTTGGTTCAACATGGCATGATTACAAACTGCTCTCAGACCGGAATTCTCAGCACGGTTGGCTAGAATGCATGTAGTGACGTCGCCACTCAGCATTGGTCACTTGTTTGTTGACTGGCTGCTAGTTTCTCTGTAGCTTGCCAAGCACGGCAATTAAGCAAGTAATTACAAGATAATAATATATCTGGTCATCCTCCATAATGTTATCGCTATTTAAATCTCATATTGTCTGTTATCTCTTTTATTACCAAGGGAGCAACAGACGTGTTTGTATTATATTCCAAAGAGCTCTGTCATCAGCCCCACAGTGGAAAATGAAACCATAGAATGGAACCACAGAATGGAACAGTTAAGTAACGAGAACGGTTTGGCCAGACAGTGGAAACGCGGCTAAAGATTGACCAAACAAAGTAAGTGAAGTACAAATCCATCAGTCACTGACTCAATCTTCAGAGATGAAAGTTGCTTAAAGCAGATTCTGTACAGTGAACTGGACATTATGTACATATTAGATGAATGTGCCACTATTAATCACTATTAATGATATTAATTCCCTTCAAGGAAACATGCGTGGTACACTCAAGCATGCAAAATGGAGCCATACTGTATGTAGAAGACTTCAAAGGGTCTCAGTCAATGCCTTAATGGAGTATTATGCCAGATCTGATTCCCTTGTGTCAGTGGTCAGAGGAGATGACTGTCCACAAGACATGTACAAGAGTCAGTGTTAGTTAGCAACTGCTTCTTCTCTCGCATACTTCTCAACTTCCAATAGGCATTCAAATCCTTTGCCATAGAGCTTCGGGATGTGTTGGAGGAACTGAGAGGATGCGAGCGAGAAAGCAAAGACAAAATTTAGAACAAATTCCAACTTAAGACCGATCAAATCCTTATAATAATCTTAATAATTCCTCACTCTGAGGATGTTTTAATGCTCAGATCAAGGATATGCCATAAAAATACACAACTGCAAGACACTGAAATGAGGTTGCGGCGATGGTTAAGTGTGCGATTTCTGTCACATTAACACCACTAACATAACAACATTGATTCCACCAATACCTTGAGTTTGGTGTGGGACTCTGTCTGAACCATGGGTCCTGCTGTTAGATCCCGTAACTACATCATTATGAAGGAAAAGGCTCTTTTACTCATTGACGGCCATCCAAACGAAGCTGTGTATTCTGACAAAATACATTTTTATTCCAAATATTTTATTATATGATAATTGTTGAGAAACTGATTTTAAGAGGAATGAGAATGCTAATGAATGAGTTTCCCCTAGATATTGAGAAGAGTTTGAAATTTGTCATTTTTTTGCAATTCTGTTTAGTGATGATAAGGGCGTATAAATGACACCTTTAATGACAATGAGCAGCTGATGCCCCATATTGTGGCATTTGTGTGCATAATGATGCACATTTTTATTTTCTTTAGATCATCAAACACATGATGATCATGACAACGATTATTGCAGATACTATGTGGGGCATTTTGCATAATTTATATTTATAATTGTTGTAGATATTGGTAAATGCCTGTTGAGATTTGTAATGACTTTGTTTTGTGGTGTCTGCTATTTGTTCACAAGGTGTGTATTTTGTGGTTGTGTGTGCTTTGTGGAGAGTAAGATAAACATTTAGGTCCCGGTTTAGTGTTCAGGCAACTAAGAAGAAGAATTGCTGGCATGTTTTGCAACACTCAAGACCAATTTGCCTTTTGAGTGAAACTGGCTGAGATAAATCAGTCATTCTGTGTTAAAGGTGAGGTAGCGGTGGCTAATTTTTAATAATTGCTGGTAAAAGACTCTAGTACTTACAAAGTGTTGAACATTATAAAATTCAGTTGAAGCTTTGTCAAAAAAGGAAATACTTTATCGCCACAAGGGATCAAAGACCATGATCCTATTTGCCTGAGGTTGTTTGCCCAAGCAAAACAATCCTTTTGAATATTTCAAACAGATTTTTCAAAATTGGCATCATCTAATGTTATCCAAGCATGTGAGTTATCGCGGAAGTCGATAAATCACGCATGCATGGGACTGTCTTCTATTTCCATGTGAGCGTAAGCCCTCTGTTTCTTGCAGCCAAACTGAAGGGATGCCAAATTCTTCAGTGAGGGAAGCAAAGTGCCTGTTATGCTCATCTATCTGCATTCAAACTTCAGACCCTCTTGAAATGTCAAGGAATGAACTTGCAAAAAGTATCCCAGGAGAACCAGAGCCATGCCTTGGATGCAGAAGACATGGAAAGCTGAATCTATGTAACAAAACATGCATTTTATCAATTGAACTGATTATTCAGCCTCTGAACGGTAATGAGGTCACATCAAAAAATTTAAATATGTTGGTAAAGTCAATATTGAATAGCTTGTATAGATGTAAACCGTTTTGGTCGATATTGGTCACATGACACATGAGGATCAATGATGTAGAAGAGAATATTAATAATAAATGTGTTGCTCACACAAAATTGCCATTCTGTATGACTTCAGAAAGCTTCATGAACAGAGCACATGACATATGGACTAATTTTTATGGTGCTTTTTACTTTTTGAAATATAAATTGTCATGTATGGAAAAGAGCAGCTTGGACGTTTTGTATAATGTCTCATTTGTGTTATATGGAAGAAAAAATGTGGGGTTGGAATGTCATCAGCATTTTCGGTTACACTTTATTTTAAAGAGTCCTTGTTACAGTGTAATTATACAATTAAGTACTATAATATTAATATCAAACAATATGTACTTAACTATTGGTTTATGGTTACGAATAGGGTTTGGTTTACAGTTATTTGCATGTAATTATGCATCATTTACTGATGTTTATATTATAAGTAATAATATGAACATGTAACAAGGACACTGTAAAATAAAGTGTTACCCAATTTTCCATTTTGAGCAAACTATTCCTTTAAAGTTTTGTTTCTGCCAAAATTCAAAAACAAAGATGCCAGTATATCAAAAAAAAAAAAAAACCTTCTTGCAAAATATATTACGATATCTGGTTTGCCCCTGAAATACACTCTATTCTCTGACTGCAGTGTCTTTGGTTGAATGTATTGTGAATTTCTCGGTATGGATTCCCCACGTTCTTTTTTGTTTTGTTTTGTTTTTCACAGTGTTGGTGTTTCATAGCATACACCTCAGCTACATTGCAAATGACTGATGCAAAACAATAAATTTAGAGCACTCCCATTATAATCAAAGACACAACAAACAGTGTGGATGCGTTGCTCATTGTAATGGGTGTGCTCTAGTTTTGTGTTGTGTAGCTTACTTGCTTTGTAGGTGGGCTGATAGTATGACTGGCCAGACAGGGAGTGTAACAGAGAAGGCCTGCCATGCTGTCGATTAAAATATGTGCTTGTGTAATGTTTTTTATTTTATTTTTATTAATTATGATATGAAGATGGTGAATAAATATATTCAAGTAAAAAAAGTATTTTTGGTTTGTCTATCATTGTTACCAAATCAGTAGAGAATGTTAATCCTACCGTATGCTGTCATAGACAACCTTTCATTGCAACATTGAAAGAGAAAAACTTATTGACCCTGTCAAGTTATCACTAGCACTACAAATAAAATTTAAAGAGGATAATTTGTACACATTATCATGGCTGTTTGTAACTTTTTTATGTTTTGGTGGATTGGTCGCTAATTCGTATAAATTTGTATCATATAATTTCGTACGATCGTTTTACGCCCACCTGATGGTTATGTTTATGGGGTGAGGGGTAAACTTTCATGCTTACTTTTTTAAACATGTACATTTCCATGCAAATCACATCGTACAAATTCATACAAAACTGCATAAACTCATAAAACACTTGTTTTTTCATGAGATCCGGTTGGTTTGTACTGTGAATTTTGGGTTGATAAAGACTCTTGATGTTTAACACTGTTTGAAGATTAGTTTAAAATTTACATCGGCTTCATGTACTTATAATACTTTATAAAAGAGATTAGATGATTGAAGTTTATTTAAAGGTGCAGTAAGTGATTTCTGAGAATCACTGTTGAAAGTGGATCAGACAGAGCAGCACAACACATTTTCAGCCAATCAGCAATCAGCGTGTCACTCATGATGGGGAGGAGAGAAAGTTAGCCAATCAGCAGTAGGGGGCGTATCCACTCATGATGGGGGAGGAGAGAGAGTGAGTTTGAGGGAGAATTGAAGAAAGACTGTAGAAAGGGAGATGGCTGAGAGACATTACATAAGAGAAAAGCTCAGAGGAATATCACTTGAAATAGAAGGGTTATGATAAGGCAAGACCTTTAGGACCCATGTTAATATTAGAAAAGCTTTCCAGTGCTGGAGAGACTGAATCAGGCTGAGGCCTGAAAAGGACTCAGAGGTTGCGTTGTTTCTGCTCCATAGGTGAGCAACATTGGTTTTTCTGTGTTTCACTGAACTGTTGCTCTAATGTTAGCTCTAGTAACAGGACAGTTTTGAGTGTCATTGTTTGTCTGGAGCTGTTGTTTGGTCTGTTTGTTTAGGTTGATTTCATATATCAACAGCGTTTCTCAGAAATCACTTACTGCACCTTTAAGCTTTGTACAATTTGGACAATTAGGCACCTCTAAACACTATTTTAAGTTTGACGGGATAGTCAACATTGCTAGGTGGTGGTTAACTCTTTTCCTTCTATTGATGTATTTTTCTGGCATTCCATGTTTTTACAGTCAAATGGTACAGGGCGCTATTACACATCCTCTGACAGAGTTCAGCATCTCCAGATCAAAAAACGAGTGAAGAAGAAGATCTGCGTAAACCAGAAGGAGCAGATAGAAGATTGGCGTAGCGTCAGTTCTGGCAGGTCACGTTAGTCAAGCACAATGCCTATCACCGTACATATATAAGCTCGTCAGTATTATGTATGTTGTACTTTAAAATCTTGAATTATTGATATCTAAGGGGGGCTATTGCTGCTCTCCCTGCTCTTATCCATGCTAGGCTGCATGGATGCGCAGGGAGTTCTTGCCCAGAACAGAACCATACCGCCAATCCTAAGTGTATGCAATAGCCAGTCATATTTGCGATAGTGGTCCTGACAAAAACACACAATTACGCTACTGTGGTTATCAAACTTTCAACATCATATAAATTTAAAACTGCCTGACGAAATGTTAAACCCACAAAGAGGTACAGGACTGTGAAGCTTTGGGAGTGTTGATGGACTCGATCTACTCCATCTATGTTTTGATCATCGTTCTGCATTCGAGCCGCTTAATCTTTGCAAAATTGCAATTTTCTCAGCTTTTTGTTCAAAATGATTTTTTTTTGGTTTGTTTTTAATGAAACATACCTGCATTCAAGTGTTGATACAAAAGAATGGATGAAGCTAGAATATTTTTTGTTTAAAACCAGAGGCTCTGTTTTTATTTTAAAGCCAAGTCGCGTTCAGTCAGTGTTCACAGTCGGTGTTTAAAATCTGCTCCAGTATTTGAAAACAGTCTGTAAGTGTGTTCAGTTCAGTCTTAGAATGTTTCAGCTGGTCGTTAAATGTGTCCACAGCATACACAGGGTGTTCCTCAAGGTTCAGTTCTTGGCCCACTATTGTTTATCATCTATACATATACACTTGGTGACATTATATGCAGGCATGGACTTCATTTTCATTGCTATGCTGATGACATTCAAATTTATCTTACCACCAGCTCCAATAGAATGAAAACATTCATAAGCCACGTGTTCACATAAAACATGACAACATGAAAGCATGCAGCCAGTGAAAAACACAAGCTGCATGCAAAACAGCACAAGACAAAACATGACATGAAAGCACATGAAACAAGGCACACAGACAAGACAAAATAGGAGTGTCCGGGCTCTATCACAAAACGTCCTGGTTGCGTATGCAACCCACCGTTCCCTGAAGGAGGGAACGGAGGACGTAGTCGACGCGACTGAAATGGGATCACGCTAGGGAGCCTTTCATCTTCGAGTACTATTGAACGAGCCAATGTAATTGGCGTGCGTGATTCGCATCACACACTCCGCCCCCGCGGCGCGGGTATAAATACGGAAGTGGATGCACGCACTAGTTGCTTTTCGCTGAGGAGCCGAGAGTAACCCGGGGTCAGCGGTGGTCCAGCGGTAGTGGCAAGGGGACTACGTCCTCCGTTCCCTCCTTCAGGGAACGGTGGGTTGCATACGCAACCAGGACGTTCCCTTTCAGTCGATAACGTCGGACGTAGTCGACGCGACTGAAATGGGATCAACCATTGAACACGCCACTAACGCTGCCACCTTCCAGTGCCTAAACCAAAGCCTCCTGATGCCCCCGCAAACTTAAGGCGGGGAAGGACAGGGCTTAGGCCAGGGAAGTCACTGCTGTTCCTACAGGACCACTGGGAAAGCGTTCCCCGTACGTTGGAAGGAAGGGACGCTGCGGAAGCCACATCCAACCCGAGGGAGGAAATGTGGAGAATACACATATGAACTGGGCGGAAACCGGGCAGTCTAACATATGGAATGTCACTGGGGTGGCTCCAGCCTAAGACGGGGGGAGACACACCGGACAGTGACGGCAGAGAGACTCTGCCGAGGGAAGACACGGGCTCACCGCAGGGAGCCGTATCGTGGAAGAATACACATATGGGGTCACCGAAGGGACCGCAACATATGGACCCAGCCTAACACAGGTTCCACACTGCTTACGAGTGGTAGGCCTAACACCAGACGTTCCGCACGTCCGACGTCGGAGGGGTGTGGAGGAACTCAACAGGGTTCAATTTTAAGGGAACTCAACTGGAGTAGAAAGGCGCACGTATCCAGTCCATAGGAGGGGAATGGCGCAGCAAGCCGACACTTGAACCGGGCTCACGGTGAAACTAGCTTCATGAGAAGGGAGCCCACGGGAAGCAGCGGTTCAACTAGGTGTCGTCCAGCCCCCAACTCTAGAATCTGTTTAGCAAAGTATATCGTCAACGCCCAGGCGGAGCACTTTACACTCATCATAGAGGAGCTCAACACCTAAGTGGACATGTTGCATCTCGGATCTTTGCCGAAATGAAGGCAAGCACTAAGTGCAACTTTGCATGGAAACAGCCTTCCCTCTCTGCTGAATTCCAACAGATATTTGAAGAGCTGGTCTGAGGTCTATGACTTGCATTCTGTACACGTCCAAGCGAATCGGACAGAGAAGCCAGGGCTGGATCTGCCTCCTCCAGGGCAGCGCTTGCAGGCTCACCACCTGCTCCTATTACGGGAGAGGTAGGAACCTTGGGCACAATCCGAGCCGGGGTCTCAGCTTGTGAGAGTTAGCCGGCCCAGACTCCAGGCACAATACGTTGACCGAAAGCGAGCAAGTCCCTACCCTCTAGTAGAGACCACGCGAGCAGGAGAACTGATATAACAGAATTTTTAACTCACTACCCGCAGTGGCTCAGGGGCGGTCTCTGCAGTGCAGTCGCACCAGGGACAAGGCCCAAGAGGATAAAGAGGGACACAAGGATTTACAAGACCTTGCTCCTCAGGAACCTGACGATCAGAACGTGCTTCTGCATACTTCTGCAACACGATGAGCGTCGTTTAAACACCGAGGCAACATCATTTTGAGGGTGATTTAGGAAAACAGCCTACTGCAACCCATTTTGCAGGAAAGAGAGCACTGAAGTGATCGAAAGCTTTCAGGATCTCCTCAGGGGAGAAGACGCACTCAACGACTAGGTTCCACTTCTAAAGGCGTAAGCACGCTACCCAATTCTAGGGGGTGCTCGCAGAAGTGATGGTAACTAACACATGTTCTTGTGATAGCCACCTGAACCTCCGCGTTCGGATGTTAGACCGCCCGGAATCTCCGGGGGAAGAACGCGTGTGCCATCGTGCCCCGTCCCCGAATCCAGGGGAAGTCAGGAAGGCTGTTGAAGGGAACCAGGTCTAGTTGGGCCAATGAGGGGCAACTATGAAGACCTGTTCCTCTCCTGACATGGCACGTAGGTGCAAGTGACGGGCGCAGAAGACAGGAGCATTGCTCAACACAACATGTGAAGATCACTGGGCTTCAGGAGCATTTTCTGCTCAGCACTTGGGTGTGACAAGTTCACTGAGCTTCAGGAGCATTCCTGCTCAACACCTGAGTGTGATAAACTCACCGAGCTTCAGGAGCATTTCTGCTCAACACTTGAGTACGAAGAACCTCACTGAGCGACAGGAGCATTTCTGCTCAGCACTTGAGTGTGACAAGTTCACTGAGCTTCAGGAGCATTACTGCTCAACACCTGAGTGTGATAAACTCACTGAGCTTCAGGAGCATTTCTGCTCAACACTTGAGTGCGAGGAACTTCACTGAGCACCAGGAGCATTTCTGCTCAGCACTGCGTGTGATGAATTCACTGAGCTACCTGTGATGGACTCACTGAGCTACAGGAGCATTGCTGCTCAACACCAGAGTGCGATGAACTTCACTGAGTTTCAGGAGCAAATCTGCTCAACATGAAGAGTGATGATTTCACTGACTTGCAGGCGCAAGGCGACCATGAGTCGCAGTCACTTTTAGAAGGCTCACTGGGGTTAAACGCATTTCTGCGGGCCCCTGGGGCCGCTGAGTCCCAGTGTTTGTCCAAGGGTAGTCCGCTCGGTTTACCCAAACACTGGCGGAAAAATAAAACCGGGGGGGCAACTGAGCGGCCCCGGAATGGTCATGACCCAGCCGGACCCAGGGGATGGAGTCTCCACTTGCCCTGGCTATAACTGTCGTGAGGCTCGATGGCGGCACGATTGAGTAAGCGGGAGGAGTGGAATAAGGCGCCCTCAGAAGCGTCTGACTCCAAGGAGGAGGTGACGGGTGAGTTTGTGACATGCAGGGGAAGCTTGCGCAACGGTCGCAATGTCTAACAACTCGAGGCACGAATGCCCGTGTAGTCGGGGGTCGCCCAGGCCCCCGTTAAAACACGCCCTTTGTACATGGCCGCTCTGTTGAAGAGGGTTTGGCAGCAGACCGGGATGAACTATAGTCACACAGGGTGAGCTGCTCTGCCACGGTCACCTCGGGACTCGATCGTGAAGCTAGCGCTGAAGCGGTCACATATGGAGGGAGCCAAAGGCTGCGACTACCATATACCCCAGGAGCCTCTGAAAGTTCTTTCAGTGGGACCCTTTCTCACTTCAACACCAGCTGAACACATTCTCATTGGAGAGACATGTTGGACCGAGTACCTCTCCAAAACTAGAAAAGAGATACTCAGCCCGTGGGCGAGATTACTCTCTTCCAGTTGACCTGAAGACCCAACGGGCTCTGGAGCACTCGAGGGGAAGGACACTGTACTGATACTCCACCCTTAGACGCAACACACAGGATGGCCTGCGGTGCGGGAGGTAGAGATCTGAAGCACATGTCTTTCAGGTCAAAGCTGCAGACCAATCTTGGGCCAAGATGGTCACGACCCACCACCTAGTAGCACGAAGAACGAGTTTACAACTGGCCTTCGTACCGGCTGGAGGAGCGGCTATATCAAATCCTTCGCCAGCAGGATAAGATAAGCACGCACAAGTCAGGAGCACTGCTCAACACTCGGTGTGATGAATATCACTGAATTTTCAGGAGCACGTCTGCTCAACACCTAATGTGATGACTATCACTGACTTGAGCGGGGTAGCCGAGCCTGAGGTGGGGCAGCAAAGTAGAGAGAGTGGTGTTAGTGTGCTGTGCAACACTTACCTGTCTCCACAAGCGGCAGGGGGCGCGTGAGAAGGCGGATGACCGGGTCCTCGAACGCACCAAGCTGCCTGCTGGCGACCAAGGGGGAGCTGAGGGGTGTAAGGCTATACAGGGTCACACCCGCCAGACTAGCCCTCTTGGGACCCAGGAACAGATGAAATTGCTCTCTCTTTGAAGTGTGGGTACCGCTTGCTCCGCTTTTTTTTTTTTTTTTTTTTTTAGGGAGCCAGCGGCGGAACAGACACACACACAAACAAAGGCTCCACCCGGCCCTCACCCGGGGGGAGGGAGTGATCGTGCCACTCCAAGAGCATCTCATCCATTCCTGGGCGGCCCGCTCCGGAATGCTTTCGCTGTCGCTTGCCACCTGGCTTGGCAGCGCCTGGAGCGGGCTGGGCGTCTCTACTGCGGCCGGCTCCCTGCTGAGGCCTGGGTGGAGGCTGCTGCGGAGGGCCAGCAGGAGCGGCGGCCGGAGAACGCCCACGGCGACGAGCAGGCGGAGGAGCTGCCACCGGCGGCGGGTGGAGGCAGCAGCTGGCCACCGGGGCAGGATGTGCCGGATGACCTCCGTCTGCGCTTGAGCGGCAGAGAACTGTTTGATGCAGTTCTCCACCGCGTCGCCGACCAGCCCAACCTGGGAAATTGGGGAGACCAGGAACCGAACCTTGTCCGCATCCGCCATACCAACCAGGCTGAGCCAACGAAGGCGCTACTGGACCACCAAGGTGGACATCGCCAGACCGATCACGCACGCTACGACACCCGTACCCCGGAGGGTGAGGTCGGATGCAGTGCGGTGCTCACCTATGAGCGCACGGTCTGGATTACCCTCGTGCATGCCATGGGTGCCCTAGCCTGCAGCAACGCCATGGCACGCAAGAGGAAGGGGCTTGCCCACAGGCTTTGTAAGCTCTGCCCGTCGGAAGGACGAAACTCACAGGCCTTAGGGGGGAGACGAGGATCCCCCCAAAAGGCAGCGGCCGCCGGACACAGGTGCACCTGTGTCGACAGACCGCTCCAATGGAGGGACACCTCGCAACCCTTCACCGTTCCTCCATCAAGGGTAATGAGGGGGAAAAGCTATTCAGGCAGTTTCTGGCAGAGAAAGATGCTGTTCACCACCTGATAAGCTCTCCATGCATTTCGGGAAAGAAAGGCACTGGGGCGGCGAGCTGAGAACCAGCGCGGCCCGCCCCAAGATACCAAACTCCAGATTCCAACCGAGACTGAACGGGACACGGTGGAGGTTCCACTCGAGCCCGGCAGCCTCGGCGGCCCGTTTCAGCATAGCTGATAATTCTGGATCCGGCTCGGGCAACATTGAACTCCCGGAGGGAGACAATGCAGCCGAGTCATCATCTCCAGAAGTCAGCTCACCCTCTGATGCTGCAATCGGCGTCCTGTCCTCCAGGGGAGCCCCGAGTGAAACCGCTGGCCCACCCATTACAGATGGACCAGCAGACAACACAGGAGGCTCCAGTGGTTGCAGTGGAAGGGAGGAGTGAGGAGCCCACAGGGAATGGTTACCGGGCGGGACATCCAACACTATCCTCCGGTCACCCATCCCACACAGCACCCGAGGGTGGGGCATGGTAATGGGGACTCGCTCTCCGCGAACGAAGGCGAGTCTCGCCCTCAACACTGCGACAGTCATGTTCCCACAGTGAAAACATGAGCTGTCCACAAAAGCTGTCTCAGCGTGCTGTAAGCCAAACACGTGACACAACAGTTGTGACCATCAGAGAGAGACAGGGAACGACCGCACCCAGAAACGCACGGGCGGAATGACATCTTGAAAAAGACGCAAACGCACCCGTGTTGCTCTTTCAGAAAATAGGACCGTCACCAGTGCCGGAGCACACAGGGAAATGACCGCGGCAACACTGAACAGAGAACTGAAACAGTGAAGCACTCACTTTTCCGCCCTCTAACCAGCCATCAACACACACAAACATTTAGAAATTTGTTGCTGTTAAAACAGCAGTTGAGAGCTCAAAGCTCGCGATCACCGCTGCACTCGCGCTGTAGAACACCAGCACTGGGAGAGTCTTCCTGAAGAACACCGACACACTCGCTCGTTGTAGACAACAGCACTCTCAGAGACATCAAACGATCGGCTCCGAAGCGAAAGGCAACTAGTGCGTGCATCCACTTCCGTATTTATACCCGCGCCGCGGGGGCGGAGTGTGTGATGCGAATCACGCACGCCAATTACATTGGCTCGTTCAATAGTACTCGAAGATGAAAGGCTCCCTAGCGTGATCCCATTTCAGTCGCGTCGACTACGTCCGACGTTATCGACTGAAAGGGAACCAAGAAATAGACTAGACTTGAAGTGACAGCACCCTGACAAGAATGATGGAGTTCATGTTAAGCCTTCGTCATCTATTCGTAACCTTGGTGTCTTAATCGACTCAACTCTTATCTCTTGGCTCTCACATTTCTTCTCTTGTTAAAAACTCTTTTTTCCATCTTCGTAATATTATACGTCTTCGGTCTTCTCTCACTTTAGCTGATGCTAAAACCTTAATTCATGCATTAATCACATCATGTCTGGATTATTGCAATGCTCTATTTCTTGGTCTGCCCAAAAAACTTATTGCAAGATTACAGTATGTTCAAAACTCACCAGCAAGAGTTCTCTCCTCCACCAGGCGTTCTGCTCACATTACTCCTCTGCTTCATGACCTTCACTGTCTACCCATGGGATCACGTATTCACTTTAAGGTATTACTTCTAACATTTAAGGCATTAAATGGTCTTGCATCTCCATATATGTCTGATCTACTTTACTCTTACCGCCCTGCCCGGTCCCTTAGATCAGCTGAAATGGTTTAATGTCCATCCCTCGTTTCCGGTTCTCTACTGTAGGTGGAAGGTCATTTAGTGTTAATGCTCCTAAATTATGGAATTCACTACCCCTTACACTTCGTAATATCTCATCTGTGGCTACATTCAAGACTCAGCTAAAAACATATCTATTTAACATGTGTTTTGGATTGTGTGACCATATTTGTCCTTATGTGATTGTAATGTTTGTGCGGGTGTGTACTGTACATGTATTGTGATGTAGAATGTAAAGCAACCTTGAGCTACAGAAAACTTCATCTTCTTCTTCTTCATAAGGTGTTGATTTTCTGGGTGGCTGCTTGGCAATTGTTAAGAGAATCTTGGTGGTTGCTAAGTGGTTGCTAGGGAGTACTGTTTGGTTGGAAGGCAGTTAGTAGGGTGTCCTGGATGCTTGTTACAGAACTGCAAGGCAGTTACTTTGCTGTTTTGAGTGGTACAGTATACGAGGGGTTCCTAGGATGTTGGTAGTGTGTTCTGGGAGAGTAGGGTTAGGAATAGTGGAGACACCCAACCCAACAACCCAATCAAATTTTTATCAACACCTAGAAAATTCAGCCCACCATGTTTTAATATTCTCAGTACGGCGAGTGCTGTAAACCTGCCTAAACAAATCCTGTGTTTGGACTGGGCTGGAGTGTTAAGCGGACATGAATCCATTCGGTACATCAGTGCTTTATTTTCTAATCCGTTTATTTATCTCAACCCTCTTTAAGGCCGTAGGCCAAGCTTCTGTCCTGCCTTTAACAAAACAAACCTGTCCGTTTCACCATAGGCTTCTCACCTCAATAGCTTGGTTGTACTGGGGAAAGAGGCACAGCATGGAAAAACAGACGTGTCGAGGTGTTGATGCTCTGGAGAACTGCTGTTGTGCTTGTGTGAGACTGATGGTGGAATATGACCTGATAAGGGCATTGTTATCACATACTGCTTTAAATGCTAGCATGAATTATCATTTATCATATCACCTCACTGGTTCACGTCACATCGTGATATATGATCCACTATTAGAGGCCAATGAAATGCTTGAAACACACAGTCGTCTGATGTGGTGTGGCTGTGAAGATCTTGTTTTATAACTGTCTAGTTAGTCTTTTCTGTGTTATCGAACCACACTGTTTGTTTGCTTCTATCCTGGCAACTGCACTGCTACTCAAGAGTGCTGTAATCCAAATGAGGTGGTCCGTTATCGAACGCTCCTGTCCACTGGGCCCTACATAATTTCCACACTATTCATCATGCTCTACTGGTGTTTGTGGGCAGATGGCACCTGGAACAGGATTGTAGTCGCTTGAACTATAGGCTTAGATGAAGGACTCAGTACTTCATGCCACAAATGTGTTCAAATGTCATTACATATGAATGTCATTACACAACAGACTAATCACAGCACCATAAAAATGAGGAAACCACCATGTCAGTGACATACAGCATTTATAGTTGTCATGTCATGGCTTTTTGAGTATTTTAATATGTTCTTCTTTCATGTTCACTTTGAGTGAACAACAACAAGTTCATTGCGAAAACGTGTCTGTTCCTGGATTTTTGCAAAACTTTAAATGTACCTATACATAAAATGCTTTTAATAGCTAAACTTAAAAGTAGTGGCAGTAAAACAATTGTTATTCCTTTATACACAAATGATGAATACAGGGGCAAATGTTTTATTATGAAAAACTATACTAGTGACTTAATCATGAATGTCCCAAATGTGAGTTTTGCCAGTTAGTGGATGCACTTCAAACGCTTACTTAGAGCTGTTGTTTAAATCTGTAGCTGCCGGTAAAAATAGCATAAATACGAGCAGCCGTGCCCTCCATCAAACGATATTGGAAATGGCGGTGTTAAGTGCAATTTCCGTCTCTTTATTTCTTTATGGTCATGACGAACAGACATAATTGTCAAAAGTCATAATGACAATGATAGAGGGGCTATTTTATTTCTGCTATAAATATTGCTCATAATGGGACCACTGCTTCCTCTCAGGTTGTTATCAGTTCCATTAGAGCCTAATGGACACATTCATGATGTGATTATGGGGCGCTTCTTACATATAAAGCTCTTAAACCCCTTTCTCTGAGATAAACTGGCCTAATTTGACTCTTTGTTGACAAAGTAAGTGGGCTGAGTTTGTGCTGTTGTGTTGGTTGATCATTAATTGTAAATTTGCTTGATATCTGGTCCCTAGAGAAATGTGAGTGACTGCTGTCTTTGTGATGTAATACCGTAAGCAGTGTTTTGAATGCATTACTGTTCATTACCACTCCAGTGATAGTTGTACAATGAGTGATTAACACATTTCTCATTGTAACTCATCAAGTGAACATGAGAGCAAATCTAGCTAATGAAATCTTAACTGTGATCCAAATAGAGTGACCAGACGTCCTGGTTTACCCTGGGAAATTCACTAAAAATGTAAATCAATAACAATTAATTGTGCCAACCAACAGCATTGTTTATGAGCGTGTTGTTTTAGCACTAATTCAAATGTTGGTTAATTCATATTTGTAAATATTCATTCACAGTAAACTCAGTTTATTGGAACTTTTTTAAATATTAATCCCTTGCGAAAAGGAAGTGTGCTTAATTGTACTGAATGTATACGTCAAATATTACTTTTAGCTTTTAAGAGCTGTACTTGCAAATAATACTATTAATGAAAGACCAGTTAAGTGTACTTAATGAGAGTACCACTTTCATGACTGTTTCTTAACACACTTAGGTATAGGCCTACACTTTTTTAAATCAAGAGTATACATTAACCACTTTTAAAAAACAATAGAAGTAATAATGAAATTACTTATAAATGTGTTCCTGGGTCCTAATTAATTGTGTCAGAAAACACTCTAAAGTTCAGCTAACTGAATTTCGATCATGACAACTTTTTGAATAGTTTTAGTTTTGTTATTGAATATTGCAATATTGTATTTGTAATATGTATTTGGTCTTGGCGGACTAGATCTGCTATGCTGCTGTTTCTGCAGAGCAAGTATGGACTTGCTAATGTTAATAGATACAAATACATGCTTCTGTGACTGCTGATGATGCATAAATAGACATACATAAATCCCGTAGCATATGTAGGCAGGTGGAGCTGGGGAAGGTGGAGAGTTTCTGTAATAAGTACTCTTTTAAAAAAAAAAAGTATGCTAAAATGAACTTCTTTTTCACAAGGGCTGTATTCTCCAACATCCCTTGCCATGGTCATTGTATGGAAATGAGAACTACAAAAATAATTTTTTGAACGATACTGGTGGTAAAATGATGAGTAAATGGTGACGACATTCCTATAAATATCAATAGAGGCTCACTGAACAGTGATTTTTTATCTGAAATCTCATTCATCTGTCTGGAGTGCATTTCAGTGACAGACCATGAAACACAGGACACTTAAAGACACTTTGCTACAGTACTACCAGTGTTTTCTGTCATAAATCCACTGGGCCTAACTTCACACATGCGCAGCTTCTCTACATTAGAGCTCTCTCCACCTGGGAGCATTGATTTATGTGTAGTTATGTCATTGTGCTGTGGGGTGTTACCTCTGTTTGACCAGTAGGCAGGACCCCATCTCTTGTTCCCTCTCTTTCTGTTTTTCTGTCTCTCTCGGTCTCACACTCTCTCCATCTGCCTGTTCTCCTTTGTGCACAATTGCCCCGGGGCAAAGAACTCAGTCACTTTCAATTTTACACCCAGTGATGTACAGTGTATATTTTTTGTCCAGTACGGCTAGATTCGTCAGCATCCCATTGCACATATTTAAAGTGCTCAGTGCTCAAAGGGTCGACAGAGTTTTGTCAAATATCTGAGCTGAATGTGCTATTATTAAATTAGCTAGCTATAAACATGTTTAACTAACTTGAACCTGGTCAGCAGGACTCTCCAAGACAGTGATGGAGCTGAAAGAAAACTGACATTAGAAGTTAATGTTAACTTAATGTTAGCCCAGTTAATGGGCACTATACTGAAAACGCAACATGTCACTTTTAGGTGCATTTAATATCAATCAGGTTAATTAATTCAGTTAATTTAAATTGGTTGACAGCCCTAATTTAGGAAGAGATGGTGGATGGTAAAATGGTTAATTGGTTTCATAACACATGCAGAAATATTTCAGGGAGATTATGCAACGCCACCTTTTGTTTCCATGAATTACAAGCACAAAGATCTTGCCACTTAACACTAACACAAAGCACAGTCAAAGCTTCTTATGAAAAAATGTCATGTTAAATCAACAGTTATAGATTGCTTAAGTATGAATGGAGTACCAGAAAAGGAAGAGACAGAAAAGAAAGGTTTTAAGATTGACAGTTACTGCACTTTTTTTACACTTACAATAAAAGTGATAACATGTCTGTACTGCTCAAACTGACCCTTTTGAAACTGAAAACGCTGCTGATCAGTCCTGCCTGTTATTTTATCCTGCCATATTATCAAACAAGCTTTTGCTCTTTTCTAATATATAGTTTCATTAACCTACACATATATGATATTTTCCAGACAACTTAAAGAAAATTACAAAAATGTTCTAGTCATGCAACATGCTGCAGAGAGGAGAAAGGTTGAAAGATTCTTATTATGGGCTGGCAAACTTTTTAACATTTTTTTTTAACCCACTTTATATTAAGTGTCTTTACTATGTACTAATATTTAATTGAATCATTTGTGACCCTGGATCACAAAAACATGTCACAAGTATCACGGGTATATTTGTGGCAATAGCCAACAATATATTGTATGGGTCAAAACTTTTCTTTTATGACAAAAACCATTAGGCTAAATGGTAAGGATCATGTTCCATGAAGATATTTTTTACATTTCCTACCATAAATATATAAAACATTTATTTTTGTGAGTGAATGCAGCACAACTTTAAAGGTGATTTTCTCAATGTTTTGATTTTTTTGCACCCTCAGTTTCCAGATATTCAAATAGTATCTCAGACAAATAGTGTCCTATCCTAACAAAACATACATCAATGGAAGGCTTAATTATTCAGCTTTCAGGCGATGTATACATTTCAATTTAAAAAAATTGACCCATGTGACTGGTTTTGTGGTCCAGGGTCACATTTGATACAATGTTTTTACGTTGTACTTTTTTAAAAAGGCCTGCATGCGTGTAATTACATCTGTAATTCATTTCTGTAATTACATCTAGAATTATACTGTTTATCTTGCACTTTAACCCAGCCTTAAACCTAACCATACCACCAAACCTGTTCCCAAACTAACCAGTATCCAATCTGAACACAAAAAGTACATTGTGCCAAACAAGTACTTTTTTAACACAACTAGTTAAAGACACCTAATATAAATTGGGAACATATTTCCATACACTAACAAGTCTGCCCTTAAACAAATCAGAAATGTTAATTAAAACTTCCTCTTCAGTGCCATATGTTATAAAACATACTGTACACCACATGCAGTCTTTGTTGTGAGCTTCTTCCCTTCTATTTTATTATTCAGACCGGCTGTGAGAACAATGACAAAGTTGTCTCCTTTGACAAAAGGAATGAATGGGCTTATGCTTTCCCTATGCGAATAATATGTTTGTTTCTTGCCACACTCACTAAACAGCTGCGCTACATTGGCCTGAGGCATTTTAGTGCAAGAAAAAAACCGTCAGAAAAAATGTGCCAAAACAGCGCTGCATTGTAAATTTATAAATGATGTCATTGTCATTAGTAGCTACGTTTACATGGACGCCTTTTGGTTCAATCGGAATGAAATCAATCCGATTGATGAATCCGAACACGGTGTTTACATGAACGATAAATAAAGTAATCAGGTTGATCTGCGCGTTTATATGTCCCAAGTTTCAAATCGAAATTAATTTTTTGACATGCGCACACTGCACGAATATACTGCCACTGGTCGCGCATAACTATTCTCCTCCATTGGTTCTTTATTAGTTTTAAACAGCAGACTCAATATTTATCCGTCTCTGGTCATGATTTGGAGACAATGAGCATATGAACCGTTGTGCCGTGCTGCTTATATTTATCATGCAGTAAAAATGCTCAAAAGTCGTCTGTGAATGAGTGTCTGAAACAAGGATTGGTGGGACGTTGTCCTGCTCCACTTCACAGACGCTGAGTGAAATGAACATTGCATTTCAACGTCATTGCACATGCGCAATCCTTTCAGGTTCGGTTTTCAATCCGATCAAGTGTTTGCATGTTCTCTTGATCGGATTACAAAAGGAATAAACCACCCCTTTCAATCAGATCGAGCTCAATCAGATCGATTAAGATGTTTACAAGAAGGTTTTTTAGTCCGATTGAGCCTTCAATCCAATTATAAAAGTCCATGTAAACGCAGCTAGTGTCTGCTAAAACACACCTCTTTTCAATGCAAATTGGGCCTTTTGCAAAACTAAGTGCTATTTGCCAGGTGAATTTAAGCTGTGATATTATTAGCTGCAGAAATTGGGTAACACTTTATTTCGATGGTCCACTTGAGACATTCTACTAACTATAAGTAGCTTTGCAACTACATGTCAACTACCAGTCATTAGAGCAGGGGTTCTCAAAGTTTTCATAGGTGAGGGCCAATTTAGTAACCCAACATTGAACTGAGGGCCGCCAAAGGGGCGGGGGATAAAAAGAAAAAAAACTGGAAAAAAATCCCATTTGAAATAATTTTAATGAACAGATTGCATCTCTACAGTTTACATTTATTGCAATAAACACATTTTAATTCATAACTGAGGCAAAACCTGGCGAGTTTTATTTTAACAGAAACTTTTAAAATAGAAGCTTACCAAACAAGTCATCATCATTCATATCTATCATTGCCTGTCAGTCGCGTTTCCATTATTGCAGATTTTCGCAAATGTTTCGCGCTATTATTATCTATTTTTTTTACCGTAACTGAAAGACGAAAAATTAACGGTTGTTGTCTTTTTAAAACGCAAAGTTGAACACCAACATTTTAATTTGAACTGGCAACAGCAAATGCTGCGCAAAAAAGTAAATATCGACAGACTTTTTCAGAATTTTGTTTAAATTAGCCTACTTTTTGCCCCTTTATTAAACATTTAAAATATTCACAAATTAATGTGGAAAACATGTCGATTTTACTGGTTTTCTAAGGCCAAATTAGAACCTGTAATTTATATTTTTCCCGCAGTGCTGAATGAGAAGAGCCATATAGGCTATAGCCTGTGTCTCTGGAACCACAGCCCCCAGAAAGGTGATTTATAGGTGAGTTATAGGTGAATGATAATAAATGTGTCTGAAAAAACAGCGAGGCATTTTAATTGTTTATTAATTATTGTTTTCTAAGTGTCGGCTAAAAACATATCTCTATCTCCGCTGTTAAGCAGATGCGCTTTTAGAGAGAAATGCACCTTTAATACGGATTACATAATCAGAAGGTATTGCTTTCGATTCGAATTTGTTTAAAAGTGGACATTTCAAGCTTTCGCCTACATAGGTTATATTGTTTCAGTTCTCGCGCTCCAGTTCACAGAGATCATGAAATCGCGTAGGCTAGCTACTGATTGTTTTATTTTACTTTACAAAAGCACAATGTTTTCTTGTTGTTATGAGTTTACACAAATAAAAGTAGTTGCGAATAATGTATTATTATTTCTGTATGACCAGAAATGATAGAGTATTTTAAGTTGTTTCCACTGTTGATAGGAAAATGCAAGTGTTCGCGCCGGCGAAAAATTTGAAAGTTAATGGAAGCGCGGCTATTAATAAGCTTGTCATTAAGTCACACTGAATATTGATTACTTGGTCAACATACCCTTTTAAATTGCAATGGGATTTGCGGTGCTGTTTTCGGCCGCTAAACACCACTAAACGGATAGATTAATTTTTTCAAAGCAATGTAGAGCTTTAACAGTTTTACAGATGTTTTTCAGATGTTATCGAGGGCCGCCAGAAATGTTTCCACGGGCCGCCATTGGCCCGCGGGCCGCACTTTGAGAACCTATGCATTAGAGTATTTGTAGACTGTTAAGCTACATTTCCACCAGAGGAACTTTCCGCAGGAACTACAAACTTTGGGGTGGTACTCGGTTTATTTCGACCCCAGGAAACAAGGTCTAAATTAAGTTCTGGGTAAAAAAGTACCCCTCAGAAAGTCCCTGCTTGCGAGGTAGTTTTTCAAATTTCAGGAACTTTCGGGGGTAGGACTTGAGACCTGAACATGCTGATTAGTTGAGTTCATGCCACATTTTGATTGGTTGACTCCATGCAGCAATTAATTTCAACCACTATTTTTAAAAATCTGTTGTGGTGTGTGCAGTCCTACGTCACTGGTTTAATTAGCCTAATCTTCACAGTACTTTAGACCACGGTGGAAAAGGTCTAGGGTTGGGTGGGGTGATTTCCTGGGACAAATTGTTCAGGGTAATTTCAGTGGAAACGCGGCTTAAGGATTGGGGTTAGATGTTAGGCTTTGGGTTTTTCAAATAAGTTGATGTAAGTTGCAAAGTTACTTGCAGGGGGACCGTGAAAATAAAGTGTTATTAAGCAGATATTAAGCAGACATACTAATACTCTAATACTACTAATTCTAATACTAATGAGAGTATGTAGCAGGGGCGTTTTCTCTGAGGAGACAAGGAAGGCAGTGCCTCCTCAAAAAATTGGATGAGAAATAATCCATTACATAATAATAATAATCTATAAAAAAAATGCATTCGTTACAAAATGTGACATTAAAAAGTAGGTAAATATGCAGGTAAAGTTACAGTAAATGCTGCGTCTCTCTTGGCTCCCATGAACCCGTTGAGTTTCAACAGCGTGCGGTGGATTTGATGGGGGGGGGATTGTGAATGAATAGGGGAAGGTCACATGAGATGAGGCACCATCATGCTTTGATTAGATGCATATGATTGGTTATGATTGGATGGATTGGATGTGGTTTATGTGATAAATCCTGCCTCTTGTTTCATGCGTTCACAAATTGGTCTGAATGAACAACACATCATGCCTTTAATGGGAAGACTAATTAAAAAGTAACCACTCACTTAGATATAAGTGCTTCATGTCACGTCAAAATCAAACTTGAGATGTCCTGAAAACATAATGACCGTTTTAGTGTGCAATCAGCTTGGTAAAATTAAAGGTAAATCGTGTCTGTGACCAGTGTTTACTGATCTTGATGACTGATGATCTGAAAATAAGCTGACTATTAAAAAGAACAGCTGAACATCAGTTCAAAAAAATATATACTGTTTAAATTGTTTCTGCCTTTAGTGATTATTTTGAAATACATTTAATTAAAACTCAATAACACTGACTTGATAAGATTTATACTTGTTTTAAAAAATAGAATATTAATTACATATAATGTAAAAATACAAAATCAAAGTTACCTAACATTGTAAAGTATTAGTGAAGTATGTCAGCTCACAAAAGTCCAACCAATGTGCAAGATAACACAGGTCACTGCTGGAAAACAACAGCATCTGTGAGCTAAAGCTTCAAAGAAGGATAGACCTAAGTGAAATGGAAATAACTTTGCCTGAAAAAGCATTCATTATCTCTTTTTGTGTCCCATCTGTCACTGAAGACAAGTCTACATAGTTTCATTGTGATGCATTTTGTCATCTGGACAACGCGGATCCTTCAGCTGGGTGTGTTGTGCCTGAGGGGAGAAAAACAGAGGCTCAATAGTTACTCAACAGCTGGAGAGAAAGCGTGACAGACAAACAGTTTCACAAAACAACACAGAGTGAGAAAAAATGAGAGCCAGGACAGCATGCGCCATTGCATCTACAAAGCATTAACAAAGGGATAGTTCTAAAAAAAAAAAAAAAATCCTTTTCATCAGTTGTTCACCTTCATGTTGTCCAAACCTGTATGAGTTAATTTATTCTGTGAAACACAAAAGGAGTTATGTGTAACAGAATGTCCACTTTTCTCCTTTTCATACAATGAAAATGAATGTCAAGATGAATTTCAGTATGTTCTTCTGACAAAGCAATTGTATAACTTGTATTATACAACTGGGCTGTTTAACCCTCTGGGGACTAAGCCCTTTTTTGGTCCGTTTTCTCTATTTTTACATTTGGGCTTATAAACTATATGTAATGGAGATGGAACACTATGTGTTTGGTATCTATGGATTCAGAAGTCCCTAAGCTAACATAAGCATGCATGTAATGTGTTTATAAAGGAAGTATGAGTGAAAAATGTACAATAAACTAGAGAATTTAAAAAACGGAAATTCGATTTTTGGCATTTATTTCTGAAAATCACACATCACACAACTATAATGAACAGTTTTTGAACAAAAAATATATTTGTCAAAGCCTTTGCTTGACAGACATGTGTAATTGTTAAATAAAATGTGTAAAGAACAATGAAAAATGTAACTTTATTTACAAATAGTCCCAGGCGTTTTTCTGAGGAATGTTCTAAGTAATGTTTTCTCCTCGTCATTCTCCAGTAATTGTTCCAGAGCTTGTTCCACCGTAAATCGTTTACTGCTAGCCATCATAAAAGTGCTAAAACAATAAATAATGCTATAATTGTATGTATATGTATATATATATATTATAATTGTTCGGTCTCGCTCATATCTCTGCGCGCTCTCGCTCCGTAAAGCCTTGTTTATACTTGACGCTTCCGTTCGCTTTCTGTCGTCTCTGACTCTGCCACTCGACGCTGTTTGCGTCATATCCCTTACTACCCTTGCAAGGCTACAGAGTCCTCCAATTTGCTAGAATACGTCATGGTAACCTTCCTCTGATTGGGTAAGAAAAATATTCCTCCATCGGCAATTTTTCCATTGGATGTTGCTTGTGAATCTGCCAAACAACATCGATTTCATTGGCCTTTGACGTAGTTGTATTGTGCAACAAGGAAGTGTGTATACAAACCAGGTAAGTTATCACTGTTTTCAGCGGAATCTGAGGAAGACGGCAAAAAAGACCGCACCTCTCTATCATTAATAGTTTTTAAGATAATTACACATTTGTAAAAGTATGCCATTTTGGGCGGTACCACCCAATCCGTCCCCAGAGGGTTAGTGCTTGATTCTGATTGGTTGACGAACATTCTAACGTGTGCAATTATTTTCAGGGCAATGCACGGCTACAAGAGTTCCATTCAGGTATTGGTTGCATTTCAGTTCCAAATCACTTCGCCAAATGATTTTAGCTATTTCAAAAGTCTTTACAACCGTGGCCGCATTACCACGATATGTGTGTGCATTATTTTTTAATAATTCAATGGTCTGTCATCAATTATTCCTCATAGTCATGTGGACCACATTTATGCTTTTTGTTCCTCTTCAGTCATACTCTCGACGCCAATCTACTTCGAGTGAAACTAATCGAGCCTATGCACACTGGCATGCAATCATTTGCAACATTTACATTTACATTTTACATTTAGTCATTTAGCAGACGCTTTTATCCAAAGCGACTTACAACTGAGGACTAAAGTAAGCGAGTCATCGTGAAGAGGGAAGAACGACGCAAGAAGTGCTCAAAATACCAAGTTCAGGCATTGCTCAGAGTAGCAAAAGCCATACAAGGGAAGATTTGAAAGGGAAGGAAAGATTTAAAAGAGAAGGATTTTTTAATTTATTTTTTATGTTAAGTACTCACGGAAGAGATGAGTTTTCAGTTGTCTCTTGAATGCTGTCAGGGATTCTGCATTGCGGATGAGAGTGGGGAGATCATTCCACCAGCATGGAACTGTGAATGAGAATGTTCTGGAGAGTGATTTAGTGCCTCGCTGTGATGGCACCACGAGCCGTCGCTCCTTGGCCGATCGTAGGCTTTTGGAAGGGATGTAGACTTGTAGTAGGGAGTGAAAGTAGGACAGAGCTGAGTCTGTGGTAGATCTGTAAGCCAGCGTCAAAGCTTTGAATTTGATGCGAGCAGCGAGTGGTAGCCAATGCAGTGAGATGAACAGAGGAGTGACGTGAGCCCTTTTGGGCTCGTTGAAGACAAGGCGGGCTGCAGCATTCTGGATCATTTGTAGAGGTTTAGTAACACATGATGGAAGTCCAGCCAGTAGAGCATTGCAGTAATCGAGCCTAGAAATAACCAGGGCCTGGACGAGAAGTTGTGTTGCATGCTCAGTTAGGAAAGGCCTGATCTTCCTGATGTCATACATTGCAAACCTTCATGATCGAGCTGTCTTTGTAATGTGGTCAGTGAAGGTCAGCTGGTCATCAAATATTACTCCAAGATTTCTGACCGACCTTGATGGGGTGATTGAGGATGACTCTAGCTGGATAGTGAAGTCGTGCTGTAGAGACGGATTGGCAGTGAGAACAAGAAGCTCAGTCTTTGCCAGGTTGAGCTCCAGGTGATGTTCCTTCATCCATGCCGAGATGTCAGCCAGACAGCTTGAGATACGTGCAGCTACTGTGGGATATTCTGGTTGAAATGAGAGGTGGAGCTGTGTGTCATCAGCATAGCAATGGTAAGAGAAACCATGTGCCTGTATGATGGGTGCCAATGATGTGATGTAGATGGAGAAGAGGAGCGGTCCAAGAACTGAACCCTGAGGAACCCCTGTGTTCAGTTGAGGTGCTTTGGATACCTTGCCTCTCCATGTAACCCTGAAGGACCTACCTGTGAGATAGGACTCAAACCAGTGGAGGGAAGTTCCTTTGATGCCCAGTGATGAGAGGGTGGACAGAAGGATCTGATGATTCACAGTGTCGAAGGCAGCAGAAAGATCCAGCAGAATGAGAACTGAAGATTTGGAAGCAGCTTTTGCGATCCGCAGGGCTTCTGTGACCGACAGTAGTGCAGTCTCTTTTGAATGGCCTTTCTTGAAGCCAGATCTGTTGACATCTAGCTGGTTGGTCAGGGACAGGAAAGATGACACTTGGTTGAAAGCAACTCGTTCAAGTGTTTTCGCAATGAATTATAAGAGGAGAGAGAGGTCTGTAATTCTCTAAAAGTGATGTGTCTAATGTTGTTTTTTTAAGCAGTGGAGTTACCTGAGCCTGCTTGAATGCTGTAGGGAAAATACCAGTGTGGAGGGATGAGTTTATGATGTGTGTGAGTGCTGGTAACAGTGTGGGAGAGATGGCTAGTAGAAGGTGTGAGGGGATGGGGTCTAGAGGCAGTAGCACCTTAATGCAGTACATGAGATCCACGGGGAGGAGTCGGATCAAGAACCAAGGGGTGGAGATGGGTAGGATTAGGGTTGGGTTTAGGGATTAGGGGTGTGTTTAGGGATCAGGGGGCGGAGTTGGCTAGGTTTAGGTGGATGTAAGGTGGGAGGAGTTGGATCTGGATCCGACTCCTCCCCGTGGATTTCATGTTCCGCAGTGAGAATCTCTCTAGAGGGCAGGTGGTAGGATGACTGGAGAGGAGAAGTTTAGATACTTCTTCTTCAGTTAGCGGAGAAAAGGTAAAGAGAAGGTTTCTGGTAGTGGGAGAGGATGGTTTGGGTTCCTGTGTGTGTGGAGTTGAGAACTGACTGCTGATAGAAGTTGTTTTGTTGGTGAAGAAGTTAGCAAAGTCATCAGCAGTTAAAGAGGAGGTAGCTGATGGACAGAGGAGAGAGTTGAATGTCTTGAAAAGTGTTTGTGTGTTAGAGGCACTGTTGATCTTGTGGAAATATGAAGATTTTCCAGCGTGAACATCAGCAGAAAAGGAAGAGAGCAGAGATTGATACATACTCAGGTCAGACGTGTCTTTTGATTTGCGCCATTTCCTCTCCATTGCCCTGAGTTTGGTCCGGTGTTCACAAAGAACCTCAGATAACCAGGGGTTAGAGGGAGTAGCGCGTGCTGGCCTGGAGGAGAGAGGGCAGATAGTGTCTAAAGAAGAAGTTAAAGTTTAGCATAAAGTATCTGTTGCGGTATTCACCTCTAGAGATGTTTTTATTGTGAGGGTGAGGGAAGTGAAGATGACACAGCAGTGGAAAGAGGGGAAGGAGAAAGTGAGGGCAGGTTTCGTCTGAAAGTAACTGGTAGGGGAGTTGGTGGAGTGTGGATAGTGAGTTGTAGATTGAAAGTAATGAGGAAATGATCTGAAACATGGAGAGGTTTCACCAAAATGTTGTCTGTGATGCAGTTGCGTGTGTAAACCAGGTCCAGTTGGTTGCCTGAATTGTGAGTACCTGTGGTGATGAGCCGTTTGAGATCGAATGAAGCTAGAAGAGAGATGAAGTCTGTTGCATACGCCTTTTCTAGATGAATATTAAAATCACCAAAGACTACGAGTAGGGTGCCATCCTCAGGGAAAGAGGACAGCAGCACATCCAGCTCCTCAACAAAGCTTCCCAGTTGACCTGGGGGGGCGATAAATAACTACAATATGGATCGTAATGGGAGTTGTAAGTGTAATTGCATGATATTCAAATGAGATGTTATTGCATAGAGAAGAGAGAGTTGAGTATTTCCAGTTTATTTGTATTTATTTGTCGGTCCCCGGCGTGGTGTTGAGAGATCGGAATGTCTCGGTTATATATGGTAACCCTCGTTCCTTGAAGGAGGGAACAGAGATACCACGTCCCGTTGCCACACCTGCTGTGGCCCATTGGGGCAGCCAGCTCATCGTCTCGGCTCCTCAGCAAAAAACTGAAGTGCAATCGCAACTTCTGCTCATTATATACCCGCGCTGATGGGCAGAGCAGCTGTTGCAAATGATTGCACGCCAATGTGCATTGGCTCGTTTAGTTTCACTCGAAGTATATTGGCCTTATTAGCGAGATTCCTGTTCGTCGGTCCCTGGCGTGGCATCTCCGTTCCCTCCTTCAGGGAATGAGGGATACCATATGTAATAGAGATGTTCTTTTTGGAGCTTAATTATGGGGAAGAGAGCAGTTTGAATATTCCTTAAACATCTGTTTGTTTGTTTGTTTGTTTGTTTGTTTGTTCATTTGTTTGTTTGTTTGTTTGTTTGTTTGTTGATCTGGCCATGTGATATCCACACGGCAGCCACTTTGAGTGACATAAATAAAATCAGTCCACTGATGTGAAAAGAATCTTCATCTATGAGTGTATATATATATTTACAGTTTTATTTTCTTTCTTTTTTACAATTGCTAGGACACCTTTCTCAATACTTCACCTTTTCAAAACGTTTCACACATTTCTCTTGACCAATTCTCAGCTTGGCACAGCAGGTTATTGCACATTCAAAATGCACTAAGGGGCCGTTTACACAATACCGTTTTCAACAAGAAACGTAAAACTTTTAATGCTTTTTTTGCCGTACATTGACACGACAACTCCATTTTGGGGGCCTGAAAATGCAAACTTTTGAAAATGGGTTTCAAAGTGCAAGTTTTTGAAACGATACTGTTATAGTCTCGATGTAAACTACAAAAATGCAAATTTCTGAAAACGGTGACATCATGCGTATGCGTATTATGTGTTCAGTCTATATGTGCGTCGTGTTTCTTTACAAAGTGACATCGCCAACTACTGGTCTGGCACGAATAATACAGCGTTTTGAATAGTTTTCACAGATCACAGACCTAAAAACACTAACAACAAGTAGCATCACACTGTTTTCTTTTGTAAAACTTTGTAAAAGACTCTCTGCTGTTTAGAAATTCACTGCAGTACATGTTACATGATCCATGTTTGCCTTACAGTACAAAATGATTCCTACAGTTTCTCCTTTTGAATAAATGGTAATGAAATTGAAAGACTAACACTTATGTAGGTGTTCGACTGAATCTAATTGTTTTGATAGTATTTAATTTTTTAGATTTGGAATATAATTGAATGTGGTATAACTGTAAAAATGATAAAATTCTGTCTTATTCAGTTTTGTATTATGAACTTAACAGTTTCGGTGTTGGTTGTGTGTAAGTGAAATTTTTTTTTAATGTGAATTAAAAGACATAGTAATTGGATGTATTTTGTTCCACTGGAAAGCAATTGAAAAGGATACATAGTTTAGCCCAAATAGATTGTTGTTGTGCTCACTGTGTGAAAGGTTTTTAAAAAAGTGACCACAGTATTCAGATATTGGTCCAAGAAAAAAACATTTGTTAAAAGTACTACTAATGTATAACCGTTTTAAGTTGTAAAAATGAATTGGTCCACCTTTACATTGGAAAAAAGGATGGCAATGGCTTCCTGCTATATTCAAATTACACACTTAATGTGGGCATCCGGTCTCATAGCCTTCGCTCACAAGCCTGTGAATTCAATGAGACTGTTGGGTATCCCATTTGACATTTTTTGATTTAGAAGGGTCTCCATGTGCCTTTTGGCTGAACCTGCACTGGTACCGACTCCATTGCAGACTACTGCACGTCTCTGCTGCATTACGTCACAAAAGAGTGTGCATAAGAGGCTTGGGACTGAAGGGCAGAGCTTAGGGTGAACAAAAGTTCAGATATTTCTGTCACTTTCTTATCTGGTTTTCAGTTCATTGCACTGCTTATGTCCTTTTCGGTTTTAGCACTAAACATACATAATGTTCATATCTGCTTAATATCTGTTAACACTTTATTTTGATGCTCCCGAACAGAAAGTAGACCATGCCTATAAGTAACTTCGCAAAGGTCACCTTATACTAACCCTAACCTTAACCCCTAACCTAACAGTCTACATATTTTTATTTGACATGTAGTTATATAGTTACTTAAAGTTAGTAGAATGTCTAAAGTAGACAATCGAAACAAAGTGTAACCAAGAGGGTTTAAAATTATGGTTGTTCCTTTAATATGGGCAGATCTTACGATTGCAGTATAAAACAGGCATTACAATGAACCTCTCACAATACATAAAAAAAGATGACAAATTGATTCATGAACAAAGCTAGAATGCAAAGAGGATTCCCAGGCATTCATTTGTGCTCTCAGCATTTCCTTCCTGTGTTCCTATACGTTTTGCTTGTTTCAGCCCAGGCCCTGTTGCCCTTTCACAGCCCTCTGGGTGGGGAGGACGTGCAAACCCCATCCCATCCTCCAATGGCATCTCTCTGACACTCCACTATATCAATAGTTGCCATAGATACAAATATAATAGCATAAACACAATCTATCTGTTCCACAACACTTATCGCGTCCGCTCATTTCTCACGTACACAGCACAAACTTTTATGGTACAGTGAGCTCAGCATTTCTGTATAATGCTTAAAGACATGATACACTACATGCCCTTATCCCCCAAAATAGCTGCCTATTCTGTTTGACTGCTGAATCAATTCAAAATACATTACCTGGCCACATTGATTAACTTCATGATGTGTCTGTTCACAAAATCTGACACATTGGGGGATTTAACACAGAAATCTGTTTTAATAATTAAAATACTTTGATAAAGGATTAGCAACAGCAGCAAAACCTAGTGCAACACAAGCAGTTACCCTCAAAATTAGGAACCCAGCTGAAATTAAACATAATCCCACTTTTAACTCTTTGATAAATACCTGCATGTAATTACAGCTGTAATTCATTTCTGTGATCACATCTATAATCACACTGTTGACCCATTCCTTACATCTTAATACACCCTTAAACCCACCCATACCACCAAACCTGTCCTAACCTTACCTCAAAATGAGTAGCTTGCCTTTTATATATATTATGACATCACAATGTAGCAGGCCCCGCCCACGACTGGTGACGGAATCTGCCCTATCAGCTTAGCTCCTCCCCTGAGTGACATGTACACAGTCTGCCATGTTTATCTCCTTACGTCAAAAGATGTTTAACTTTTAAAAAACTTGTCTCAGCAGCTTGGGTTTCCACGCTGGGTTTTCTCGCGTTTTTAGACGCAAAAGCGTGATGTGTGTAACTGGCCCCCGAATGGGAGAGAAAAAAATGCAAGGTCCGTCTAGTGCATTTACATAAAAAATAACAGAAAAGCAGTGCAGTGGAAGGGAAAAAAAATTCTGAGGAAAAGGACCCATTTCTCCTGTTTTGTTGTTGCCATTGAAGGCATGAGCCGTAAAGGCACAGCCCTCTTCTGAAAGGGGGCAGGGGAAGCTGCTCATTTGCATTTAAAGATACACACACATGAAAACAGTGTCTTTTTGCCTCCACCCATAAAGTGTAATTTTGGCATGCTATAATAAATGATCCGTGGGGTATTTGAGCACATTCTACGGACACCTAAGACTTGCATTACTTGTAAAAAGGGACATAATAGGTCCCCTTTAAATGTCATATCCAATCTGATCAACAAAAGCAACATTCCATATCTCATTCGACATAAGGCCCGGGTATACTTCATTTTCCGACGTTCTGCTACATCTTGCGCACAGTTGAGCATGCAAGCCTTTCAAAGAATTCAAAGTATTTATCTGTATTCTGTGAAGGATGGGCGTGAACGTGATTTCACCAAGCGCAACGTTCCTGGATCAACATCCAACATCAACATTCCAATCAACCAATCAAAAATGACATGGGAAGTGGGACACTCTTGCAAAACTAGGTTACAATTTATTTTGATGGTTCATAAGTTGACATGTGGCTGCAAAGTTACTTTTAGTCAGTAGAATGTCTTAAGGGGACCATTGAAATAAAGTGTTACCCAAAACAGTAACAAAACAACAAGGACACATTGTATATACTGTTGTAAAACTGTCACAAATGGACTAGAATCAGATTGACCAGACTAGTATAATATCACTGATCAGAGATTTTCGAGACTTCAGGGCCCATATTTTACACTGAACATCAATTGACTACAAAACAAAAATTTCTAAATTGTTTATTGCCCAAAAGTAACAAAACATTTTTTAAAATCAAACATTAGAATTAATTATTTATAAGGTTTTTGCACTGATGAATTTGCACCAGTAAACCATAAAGCCATTGACAATCACAACAAAAGACATGGGAAACATTTGCTCCTCATTTTCTCCCCATTTTTCCCATTATTTATTTGATTGTCCTAGCATGGTTCTATGGTTATTGCATGTCATTATTATTTTAAGAACAATCCTAAAACCCATTTTGAGAACCCTATCACAGATATCAGTCACAAAGATTTTCCAAACTAAGTGTCTTAATTGTAAGATCTATGTTGTTTGAGTTTTGTTAATGAATATCACACTGAGTTACTGCTCTGTCTCTGACTAAGCAGCAAATCTGAACAGCTGGACAGCGAGTGACTTGTTCATGAGCGCTCATAACATTCTAGAGTCTGACTGTGACAGCCTCATGAGGGGGTAATGAATCAAAAGACTCAGGCAAGCAGAGCATAATGTTCACGCTACATGACTCCATCTCATAGGCATTTTTTTACACCCATTCAAAAGGCCTTATGCTCCAGAGAAATATATAAATATATGCACATACACAGGCAAACATTCAAGCTACAAACATAAACTCGGTATGAAAATGTACAGGCCTACTAAGCAATGAAATTGTCTTCACATGCATTTTCAGCCTTGTTTGTCCTGGGACGTTTCTACCAACCAATCAAGTTTTTGGGTTAGGTTAAGGGGTAAGGAGTTTTCCAACCCCTAGAATTGTTGATTTTAGGGGAACTGATCATGATTTCACTCGTGGCCACACTATTCTTTCCACACTATTCTATATATATACTGTAAAAAAATTTTTTACTTTTAATTGAACTCCTATTGTTACATCAGAAGGATCTCATGTGCTGCTTGAATGTTTGTTTTCTTATTATTTTCGTAACTTTTAGTTTCATTATATATTTTCCAGGTGTTTGTCCCACTCATTAGCATGGTCCACTTTCATCTGCATTTTCCGCTCGCACACGTTGAATTCGGCACACGTTTTTCATGCCAGATACCAAAGAAAGAGAAATAGAAATATGTATTTTTGTTTTTAATCAGTTATCTGAGTTTAATGTCACTCCTAAACGATCAATCGAGTAAAAACGTTTTTTTTTTTTTCAGACACAAAGTAAAACTGTTAATGTGTTACTATTGAGTGAAAATCTGAGTTAACCAATTACAGGCGTGCCGGTTTAAGTTCATGCATGTGCTTTTCTGTCAATAGTTTAGTGGATATTCCAACATGTTAATTGTATGTTCAAAAACTGTAAGAGCAAGAGAATAAAATATTAGACATGGACAGAGAGGAAAGGGAGAGCAAGGTGTAAGAGGAGGGAGGAGAGGAACTTTTTTGAGTTCCAATAAACTAAAGATGTTATGAATCTGCCTGGAAGACGTGTCTATATTGTCTTAATGAATGGTGAGGAGGAAAGTTTGAGTGGCCAAAGACTTTCGGAGGATTCGAACCCGGGTCGTATAAGCACACTCGGTTTACCAGTTGCACCAAAGCTCAGTTGAACTCAAAAATGGGGTTCCCTTTCGTTGTCACTCCGAGTTACGTCGGATGACGACGAATGGGGTTTCGCTTAGAAAGCCTATCAACTTCGAGTATTACAAAACGAGCCAATGGCAAAGAAATGCCATGGGTCTGCGAAATTTGCATAGCGTATCTCCGCCCTACCTCGTGGCTATAAAAGGAAGACGCTGGCAACATGCAGATATGTTTTCGCTTCGGAGCCAAGTTAATCCTTCGTTCCACAAGCCATCTCTGAACTGTCAGTTTTACAGACGAGCGAGATTCTCTGGTGTTGGTGTGACGGAGATCTCCCTGCGAGTGCGCACTTCCTGCTTATCTATGCAGTGGTTTGCCAGTGAGTGTGTTTCTCCCCGGGCGCTTCAACACTCTCAAAGTTTCTTTTCTCTCACAAAAGAGCTTGCACGCGGCACGTCTTATTTAAGATGCATCGCTCGTGAACTTCTGGTTGCGGTAGACTGGTAGCCGACTTTGATTGGCACGAGCGCTGCATAGTGTGTTTGGGCATTGACCAGCGCTCACTGCGGGAACATGACCTCACTGCGGGAACATGACCATCGCAACATTACGATCAAGACTCAGTGATCTCGCAAGAGTGAGAGTCCCCTCATCCACACCCCGATCTAGCGTCTCCACGAGAGGCTCTACTTCGGCTGGTGGCCAGGGGGATCTGAGGGTGACGGTTTGGAACAAAGCGCCGACTATCTGTCCGTGCCCAGCCGCACCCTCTCCAGTGTTGCAACCCGCGAGTGTTCAGGGGATTTCCTTTGACGCTCCAGAGGAGGACACCATGTCTATTGCAGCATCACAAGGTGGGTCTGATTCTTTTGGAAGTGACGACTCGTCACAGCTGCCACCTTCCGGTGTGCATACGGCTGTGCCTGAGTCCGATCCAGAGATGACGGCCATGCTTTCCCGGGCCGCCGCGAGCATCGGTTTAGAGTGGACCCCTCCACCCTGTCCCGAGCGCTCGCGGTTGGATGATTGGTACTTGGCAAAGGTTGCGGACCCCCGTCCGCGTCAAACCCCAATACCTTTCTTCCCGGAGGTGCATGATGAGATCTCGAAGTCCTGGAGGACCCCCATGTCTTCCCGTGACCGCTCGTTGATCTCATCCCCCTTTCCTCCCCTCGATGAGGCGGCTGCCCGTGGGTACACTGGGCTCCCAGTGCCGGCCGGCCTTTTCGGCGGTGCCCAGAAACAGACTGAGGCGATCAAGCACATTCTGACCCGACGGCCCGCTGCTGCCTCCACCCAGCCGACCGGGCAGAATACTCAGTCTGTTCGCCGCCGAGGGCGCCCTCCTCCCCTCTGTCCCAGAGCCGGATGACAGCACGCGCCGTCCCCAGACCGTGGCGCTCTCATCGCCCCCCTTCGCAAGACCCCTGGCAGAGCAGACCCCCATGGAACGTTCGTCCTTCCCTGGTCTCCTCTGTCAGGACGCGGTCAATGACTATGCCCCGACACTGGGCCGCTATGCCGTCCACGTCCGGGACATTCATTCTGCCTCGCTGCCCCACCGACGGGAAGTCTGTGGTTCGCATGACCCCGCTGGTACAGTTCTTGGGAGCCTGGTTAGAGCTTCCCAACCTGTCCCGCTGGGTCGCGCGAGCGATCAGGCTCGGCTACGCGATTCAGTTCGCGCGGTCTCCTCCAGGCTTCAGGGGAGTCTGCTCCACTATGGTCGGTGGCAATGCCCCTATCATGAGAGCGGAGGTTTCCACCCTGCTGGCGAAGGGTGCGATCGAGACTGTCCCTCCAGCCGAAATGAGGTCCGGCTTCTACAGCCCGTACTTCATTGTCCCGAAGAAAACCAGTGGGCTACGGCCAATCCTGGACCTGTGTGTGCTGAACCGCTCCCTTCACAGGCTGCCGTTCAAGATGCTCACTGCCAAGCGCATTTTCGAATGTGTACAACCAGCGATCGACCTGAAGGACACCTACTTTCATGTCTCCATTCTCCCTCGACACAGACCGTTCCTTCGGTTTGCTTTCGAGGGGCAGGGATATCAGTACGCGGTTCTCCCGTTCGGGCTAGCCCTGTCTCCTCGCGTCTTCACGAAGGTCGTCGAGGAAGCCCTTGTTCCCCTTCGGGAAAATGGGGTTCGCATCCTGAACTATCTCGACGACTGGCTGATCCTAGCTCACTCTCGAGATCAGGTTTGCGAACAGAGGGACCTAGTGCTCCGGCACCTAGCCCGTCTGGGCCTTCGGGTCAACTGGGAAAAGAGCAAACTTTGTCCCGTGCAGAGGATCTCTTTTCTCGGTATGGAAATCAACTCGGCCGCCATGTCCGCGCAGCTTACGAGCGAGCGCGCGCAGTCACTGCTGACTCTCAGACTGACACAACTGTCTGAGACAGTTCAAGGGCAAGAGTGCGGTTCCACTGAAACTTTTTCAGAGGCTCCTGGGGCATATGGCATCTGCAGCCGCGGCAAGGCCGCTCGGATTGCTTCATATGAGACCGCTTCAGCTTTGGCTTCGCAACCGAGTCCCGAGGTGGGCATGGCATCACGGCACCCTCCGAGTACCAGTTACTCCGACCTGCCGTCAGACATTCACCCCATGGGCGAACCTCAGCTTTCTACGGGCTGGAGTGCCCCTGGAACGAGCTTCTTGGCATGTTGTTGTAACGACAGATGCCTCCTCCACGGGCTGGGGCGCCATGTGCAATGGACGTGCTGCCGTGGGCTCCTGGATCAGAATCAGAATCAGAATCAATTTTATTGCCAAGTAGTGTTGTGCACATATAAGGAATTTGCTTTGTTACCGAGGCTGCTATAATCAGCGCCAACTTGAGAAAAATACAGCATGACATGAGGAGAGGTGAGGAGAAAAAAGGCAACCCCCAGACTATGCTCCTGTAAGGAGAACAGTCTGGGAACAGGAAAAAATTCCTCAGCAACATTAGCACATAAACAGTACACTCTACAAACAAGACATTGCAACACGGTTGGGAGTGGGGGATGGAGGTAGTCCAGCCAAGGCAAGCAGCCATCCGGTCCTGCAGCCACTATGGCGCATTATGGCACAGACCCGCCTGTCAGACTGGGGGTATGAAGCGGCGAAGGCGTGGGATGGGGTGTGGGGCAGGTGCATATCTGTGTATGTGTAAGTTCATGTGTGTGTAGGCCTGGAGAGAGTCGCTAAGCCAGCACCATAATCTAGGAGCCTCAGTCCGCAGGATTGTCATAGCGATACACAGCAAGTTGCCATGGAGACAACCTCGATCATGTCCCATGCAGAGTCAACAATCACCAGGTGTCTGAGGAGTCGGGGAAGGAATGCAAGAGCGGCTCACTGCAGTGCTCTTCCGGGAGAGTTGTTGTTCTAGCAGCGGCCTTGGCCAAGGCTAGTGCTGGTAGGGGGTGCCGAAACAGATAAGATTGGGATTGTTTGGTCTTCGGGCGAGTAGCTGCATTCAATTTATACAGGCTAGTCTCCTGGTCCATTTTGATCTCTGAAACGATCCATTTGCCTTTGCAAAGCTGTGAGCTTCTCCATGATGTTATCCATATTGTGCTTCATAGACCCAGTCTGAGTGCTGACAGCTCTTCCCACTGCTTCAATCATCACAGGCAGCCTTGCAGGGCTTTTGACAGCTGTCACCGTCTGCTTAGTTCCTCGATAAACCAGGGCAATGCCTAATCCAATCAGCAGAAGACCTGTTAGCATGGTGCAAAATAGGTATATCGTCAATGTCCTCCACGGAAAGAGCCGCCAGACACACGACCCGCCACCTCTCTCACGCGTCCATCCTGTAGCCAGCTGCGAACGTTCCGGCAGGGCAGTGAGGTTCCCCCGAACCCAAGCTTCTCGTCGAAGAGATGGTGTCAATTGCATTGAGAGACCAGTTGATCAAATCCATAATTACTTGGTTTTGAAGAGCAGTGTTGCGAGAGTCTCTCAAAGTACAAGACAGTAGACTAGACTTAACGAGAAAAGCAAAGCAGGAGAGGTAAGGGGAGGGAGAGGGAGAGAAAATGTGACCGCCTTCGTTGAGAGCCAAGAGGGAATTTTTAATTTTTTTTATTTTCAGATCTAGGACCCCAGCGCCTATGGCACATTAATTGCCTCGAGTTGCTGGCTGTACGTTTTGCTCTGTGCCGCTTCCGGGCCATGCTCAAGGGCCAACACATACTAGTCCGATCAGACAATACCGCCACTGTAGCGTACATCAACCGTCAAGGTGGTCTGCGCTCCCGCCGTATGTCGCAGCTCGCCCACCACCTCCTCTTATGGAGTCAGAAGCATCTGAGGTCGCTTCGTGCCATTTATATCCCTGGAGCTCTGAACTGTGTAGCCGACGAGCTCTCAAGATTTCAGATCCTCCAGGGAGAATGGCGGCTCCATCCCCGGTCGGTTCAGCTGATTTGGGACCAGTTCGGGGACGCACAGATAGATCTGTTTGCCTCTCACAACTCGACCCATTGCGCCCAGTATTATTCCCTGACCGAGGGCACCCTCGGCACGGATGCTCTGGCGCACAGCTGGCCGCAGGGCCGCAAATATGCGTTTCCCCCTGTGAGCCTTCTTGCGCAGACCTTGCGCAATGTCCGTGAGGACGAGGAGCAGGTCATTCTGGTTGCGCCTTATTGGCCCACCCGGACCTGTTCTCCGAACTATTACTCCTCGCGACAGCACCTCCCTGGCCGATCCCTCTGAGGAAGGACCTCCTTTCTCAGGGATGGGGCAGCCTATGGTACCCTCGTCCTGATCTTTGGAACCTACACGTGTGGCTCCTGGATGGGACGAGGCAGGTTTGAGTACCCTACCACCACCGGTGGTGGCTACCATCACTTCCGCTAGAGCATCGTCTTCGAGACATCTCTATGCGTTGAAGTGTAACCTCTTCGTCAACTGGTGCTCTTCTCACCGAGAAGACCCCCGGTGATGTTCTATCAGTGTTATGCTTTCCTTCCTGCAAAATGTGTTGGAGCGAAGGCTGTCTCCCTCCACCCTAAAAGTCTATGTCGCCGCCATTGCCGCACAACATGACTTTGTTGAAGGTAAGTCTTTGGGGAGGCACGACCTGATCGTCAGGTTCCTGAGAGGAGCGAGGAGACTGAATCCTCCTCGCCTTCCTCTCGTTCCCTCTTGGGACCTCGCAGTGGTGCTAACTGCCCTGCGGAGTGCTGCCTTTGAGCCTCTGCAATCAGTGGAGCTTAAGTTCCTGTCAATGAAGACAGCGCTCCTGGTTGCACTGGCCTCCATCAAGAGGGTAGGGGGACCTGCACGCATTCTCCGTTGACGAAGCGTGCCTGGAATTCAGGCCGGCTCACTCTCACGTGATCCTGAGACCCCGGCCTGGATATGTGCCCAAGGTTGAAATATTCCACCTGCGGCTGGACACCCCAGTGTGCTCCATATGCATCTTTCGGGTCATATGTGTATTCTCTAAGTCCCCCCCTCTGGGTTGGCAATAATTGCATATTCCCCTAAACCTTGGGATATGCTCCCCAGTGTACCTTGGTATTCCTGTGCTAAATTGGAGTCCTTCGTCCGTGCCAGTCTCACGACAGGGATCTCAGATTTACGCAGGGCACTGGGAGACAGCCGAGAAGGTGGCGTGATTAGACTGGTAACCCCATTCGTCGTCATCCGACGTAACTCGAAGTGACAACGAAAGGGAACGTTTCGGTTACGTATGTAATCCTCGTTCCCTGAGTAGGGAACGGAGATGTTACGTCTGCCTGCCACTTTCCGATGTACATATATATATACGCACAAAGTAAATCGCAGACAAAATTCTCAATATTGCCGCAGTAAGCCGTGCAAAGAAAACGCGAAACGGCCTGTATAGAACACGAAAGTCCGTCAAACTTGAAGCTGTTGAAAGATTATTCTTGTGCACGCACTAAAACACAGACAGTTCCGTTTGTTGGTGGAAGAATGTGAACGTGCAGAACTGCTCGAGTTTCGGTGCGTGCGGATGGAATAAAACCATCCGTAGCGTTTCTCTGTTGATTGTCTCACGCGCTTGAACTCTTAATGTTCTGCACAACTGCTCCTCATGTAAAACGTAAAAAGAAAAGTATTTGCCGGTTTGTCTGTCTCGCATTACGCTCCGGATTTAAATGTGATGCATAAATTGAAATTAATTTAATACATTTTACGTTGTTTGTGTAAATTTTAGAGCAGGATTTTTAGAGCAGTAAATTTTTTATAATTCGTTTAATAATTCATAACATTTATGACAGCCCAAAGGGCTGCAGTCCACATATCAAAGTGCAACGGGCCATTAAAGTACCATTAATGGGAAAAGTGTATTAGTACAGTAGGTGCACTTCATTCACCATATCAAACTGACTATATGTTGTTTTCTTTATCTGTCATGATTAAATATCTTTACTTTTGTAACTACTATCCATATGTAGTATACCATGTAAAGCTGTTTTGCAACCATGCAACATTTTGAAAAGTGCTATAGAAATAAATTTGAATTTAATTAAATAATACCTGATATTCAAAGTGTGGTTAAATTATTGAAAAGGTAAAGGTCATAATTATAAAACTTACTTTTTTGGGAATTATTATTGATTGTTATTGATTTAATGCTCAACAAGTATGACTCAAATACATTTCATTGTATTGTACATTTAATCATAACATATAATCAATTCAAATTCAAAGAACTTTATTTATCCGTTAGGAACTTCATTTGTGCTGAGCATCACACACACACACACACACACACACACACACACACACACACACACACACACACACACACACACACACATTACATATAATGAAAAAAACCAGTTCTATATAAATAAATAATAAGTAATAACTAAAGCTTGCAAAGTACAATAAATACATGATAAATATAGAATAAAGAATACAGAAGTAATTTGGCTGCAGAAGTAATTTTTCCTACAATTTCAGGGATTGTGTAAAATGTGATTACAGCTTGACGATTAGTTTACAGCTTGATGATTTAGATTTAGGGTCATTCTTAGGGTTAGAAACCATTTATTTCTGGAATGTCTACAGTCTTCTGCCGATGCAGACAGATATGCATAAAATGCATGATTCAAATTCACATTGAACTTGTTGTCTTGATGTAATGTGACTTATATACCAAAAATGTGGTATATATGCTGCCTCTGTTGAGTTGCAGTGGAAAGATGCTTCTTATACTCATAGCATGCTTCACAAACAGACTGAAATCCAAGGTATAGGTTTATGAGACATAAACACAGCACAGTTGCTAAATGAAGAATATCTGAAAATGTGTACAGACAAATTGTACCTGTTAACATTTTAAACATCCTACATTTTTTCTTGGAATCGTTAGGTAACTGGAATTAGAACCAAATTCCTAACGATACCATAATGCATTTTAAATTAACTTTTAACATCTAATGAATGATTAATAATTAACAAATGTAAATCCATCAGAAACATGACTTGCAACGTGTCTTTAATTATGCAGAGAAACATCCCAGAGCTATTATATTTTTGTATGTGACTTAAATGATTTGTGCATTTAGCAACGGGGCATTATTATTTATCCATTATCTAAATGAAAGTGCAACATAAAACTTTTTTGGAGTTTTTGAAAGTAATTAATGTCTATTGGTTTGTTTATGTTGAGAAAAATTCACTGTTTGAGAGAGCTGTGAAGGAACATTCAGGAGCTTATACAGTTAATTCCACACAGTACCACCTTAATCCATCAGTGGTTGGTGTGTTGCTGGCGGATCTAATTATAGAGATTACTCGCACTGACCAGCTGGTACAGTGCAGGACTCAGCGTGTGTTCAAATGATGTTTATGATGTTGTTTTACTTGATAAGAAATCTATGGTTAGAATGAAACAACAATGTGTGCTTAAATTCCTGGGAGCCTGTATTCAATTGTCTAGCAGAAATAATCAGAAAGGCAACATAAAAAATTAAACAGACAATGCTCAATTCCAATATTCTTTCAGTGTTCATCTGAATTTGGGCACTGGCTCCTTAGAATTTATTTGAAACGGTGAACTACAGTAACAAATTCTTGAATAAAACAAAATGTCAATGGGTATTAAACCGTAGCAGAGCATCAATGAATGTCCCAACTCAAGGGATGGTGAGTTTCTGATGAGGTCCAGTAAATTGGCTTACACCACCAAACAATGTTGGTCTCATCAGAAGATATAATCTTTCATCTGGCTTCAGAATCTCCCACGTGCCTCCTCTCCAAACTGTATAACCAAGATGTCATGTTCTTTTTAACATTTACTGTTTTTGCCACTGTCCATAAAGCTGTGAATTACCCCGTTAAACGTACAGTATCTCCAATTTTACCCACTGATGTCATTTGTCTCTTGGTGTCCTACCTCAATAGTCTCCTTCTTGCACAATCAGTTGAGGACATCATGCTAAATAAATAAAGCCACAGCTGGGTGATCCTCTTTTCATTTTATGAGTATTGATTTTACTTTAAGGGATGCAGAATGGAAATCTTTTTGTATCCATTCCATTTTTATCACAATACTGACTGACCACCAGAAGTTGTACCTTCCAAATGTATATTTATAGTACGATCAACTGTAACCCCTTGACTCTGTCACCAGCAAATTCTGTGTGTACTAGAAGACTAACATGGTGTTCCTTACACTCTGGGGTAACACTTTATTTCAATGGTCCACTTTAGACATTCTACTGACTACATGTAGCTTTACAACTACATGTCAACTAGCTTTCGTTAGAGTATTAGTAGACTGTTTGCTTAATATCTGCTAACACTTTATTTTGATGCTCCTCAACAGACATTCTACTGACTATAGCTGCGTCCCAATTCAGAGGCTGTATCCTGCGTCACAGTCACGAAATGAAGGCTGTCTCAATTTGAAGGCAAGGAATACAACAAAATAAGAGGAAAATGACTTGGATGTTTTATTCAGATGCAGTCCTGTGAATATGTTTTTGGATCTTAAATGAATTTCAACTGCTCCTGAACAGAATTATTAAGGCAGGAAATTCACATTCTATTTAAAAGGTATTTTTTTCATGTCTTCTAGTCACTTAATATCACTGAGAACGAGAGAGAATTGTTGAAGATGTCAAATCATTATCTGAAGAACAATAACCTGAAATTCAGAGACATATTTAGAGAGCAATAATGGATATAAGAATAGCACATAATAAACCAGGAGACAATTTACTTGTCAGACGTGTCTAAATGCACTCAGGGCTTGTGCTCATAGCAGGGTCAACAGACGTTCAAAGAAAATAACTTCCTTAAATCTGTGAAGCTTCAGCACCTTAGGAAATTAAATGTGCTGTAAGACAGTTTTTTGAATGCCACGCACACAGTCAAATCTACTGCAGCATACAGTATATATCACTGATATTACACCCGTCTCTGTGACAGCCCTAGACTTTGTAAACATTCAAAAAATCCTTTTAAAAAATCATCAAATTAGAGTGTATGTTTATACCATTATCTCTGATTCGGTTGCTATCTTTCACGTGTACATTTTGAGAGTTTATTTGGTGTCTCAGGCAAGCAGACCAGGGGTGTGTTTCTCAAACGAATCTTTATCCAACTATAGTCTCAAGTTCCGTCGTTATCCGCATAGTTCAATGAGTCGGTGTTTCCCGAAAACATAGTTCCAACGAACATTCGCAAACAGCATCGCAAAGTTGTGTGGTTGGAACGACAGCTCTCGACCTGTGGTTAGAAGTATAGTTTCTTGTTTGCATGACATGTGCGCTCAATAAATCCTTATCTTGAGACAAATAAGAAAGCTGACATTCAGTTTAATCTATATATTTTATTAAGAATACATACAAATGTCACATCTTTTAGTTTGTCAAGAGTTTAAAGCACCGTTTTTGAAGACTGTGCATGTGCGAACGTGCTCTTCAACGTAAGAATGAGCCTGTGATTGAATCTGGAAATAGAGCAAAATTAGTAATAGTCCTCAGATGCCATGTCCATAATTTATAGCAAAACATATAGAATTAATTAGATCTTAAACAGATTAAACTGATGTTCTGACAAAGAGAACATCTAAAGTAAGAATGACATCGCAGAGAGCAGATGGGACAGTTTAGAGAACGCAAAGTTTTGATAATGCAGCTCATAAAATAAAACAGATGGATTCCTGCAAGAGATGCGGGAAAAGTCCACAGCACCCGTGGAAAAGGTGTCCAGCCAGAGAATCGGAATGCAGAAAATGTCGAAAGAAAGGACATTTTGCTTCAGTATGCCGGTCAGTTCAAACACTTGAAGCGATAGTTAACAGTTCATATGATGAGTCTGCTTTCTTGGGAACGATCCAGACCCAAAAACAAGAGAATATGTGGCAACAGATTTTCACATCCTGGTTGAATATACAGGTAGAACAAATCACCTTTAAAATAGATACAGGTGCAGCAGTCACAGTGATTCCAGCATCTGTGTATTCAGCTGAAAAGCAAGGGAAACTCAAAGATTCCAAAAAGATGATCTTGGGACCTAACAGTGACTGGAACTCCACAGAATGGAAGAAATGGGAGTCATTCGAATGGCAATATCAGGATTTGGGTTAATCTTACAAGATTGAACGAAAATGTGTGCAGTGAAAGACACATACTGCCAGCTGTGGATGAGACTTTAGTGCAGCTAGAGGGAGCTAGATGCCACATCTGGGTTCTGGCAAATACCCTTACACGAAGACTCCAAGCCACTAACAACATCCATTACACCCTTTGGGAGATACTGCTTCCGGCTTCTTCCTTTTGGGATATCTTCGGCCCCGGAGCATTTCCAGCTCAAAATCTCGCAGATCATTGCAGGAACTACTGGAGATCTTTTCCATGCAGAAGATGTCCATGTGTTGGGAAAAGAAAAAAAAAGAACACAATGAGAGACTGTGTGAAGTGCTGAAGAAGTTTGAAAAAGCAGGACTGATGCTGAATGATAAGCATGTCTTCACTGTCGATCGAGTGAAGTTCCTAGGTCATACAATAAGTGCACAAGGGATCGAAGCAGACCAGGACAAGATTAAAGCCATTCTCAACATGCCTGAGCCACAGAATGTGGAAGGAGTGAGACGTTTCATGGGAATGGTTAACTACGTCGGGAAGATTTCACCTCAACTGTCGACTCTCATAAATCCACTGAGAGACCTTTTAAGGAATGTCAACACCTGGACATGGGATGCACAGCAGAATGAAGCATTTGCAAAAGTAAAGAAAGAACTCAGCTCACCAGCTATACTGGCACAGTATAGTCCGAACAACGAGACTGTAGTTTTAGCCGAAGCTTCATCCTATGGTGGCGGGGTGCTCATGCAGAAACAAAAAAAAACAATAATTGGAGGCCGGTTATATATATCTCAAGAAGTCTAACACCCACAGAGACACGATATGCACAAATCGAAAAATAAGCTCTTGCGACAACATGGGCATGTGATTTATTTGCATATTTGCTTGGATTGGAATTTAAGGTGGATACCGACCACAAACCCCTAATATCACTGTTGGGCAACAGACCAATTGATGATTTACCTCCAAGAATTGTCCCAGGAAAACAACTGGTCACTGCAGATGCGTTTTCACGAGCGCCATCGGAACCTGAAAAATCAACAGAAAACGAAACATTGGAGGATGAGTGCAGATTTTTGGTGGATCTCATAGTTCAACAAAACCCTAACCCAAATACAAAACTGAAACGGATTCAGGAAATGCAGAATGAGGATCTAACCTGCCAACAACTAAAAAAGGCTGGCCAGAACATCAGAAAACGGTGTCGGAACATCTCATGCCATATTGGTCTCATAGAGCAGATATCCACGTAGCGAATGGGATTCTACTGAAAGGAGAACAGATTCTGATTCCAAAACCCATGCAGAGAGAGATGCTCGAAAGGCTTCATCAAGGTCATCAATGAATGACGAAGTGCATTGCAAGAGCACAGAAATCTATATGGTGGCCAGGTGGTCTCCGTAGACCACAACCTTAAGCTTCTGGAAAAAAAACAAAAAAACATTACGCTCTTGTTTCTGAATAATAACGTTATGGAGCCCCTAAGAAAAAATATGAGGATAATAAGAAACTTTTGCAAACGAAGAAACGTTCTCTCGCGAAAATGCAAACTTTTATAAACACAAAGTTTCTCGGGGCAACGCAAATATTTGCGAGAGAACACAAAAGCATTGCCACATATTTCCAACTTGGAAACTCATGTGGAAAGCTGGAACCCCAGTTTCACCGAGATTTGTTTTGCATAGTAATCCAGTGATTCATGCCAACCTTTCTTTCATTTACAACAACATCTCTAAACTGTCAGCATAAGAAAATAAGATATTTAATACTGAAGAATCTTGTGAAGAATATGACTTTGAGGTGTTAAAAGGAGAACTATTCATTATTACTGAAATATAATAATTTCTTTGAAATTTGCATAGTAGAGTTATTCAGTGCGTGCCAAGGCACCATCATCGCATTTGATGAGATGATTGGCCTAAATGCCAAACCTAAGACGTGCACACATTCACACTGTTTTTCTTCCATCTCCTGAGGGTTGAGTCAGTCATGGGAGTAGGCAAAAACACCACTCAGATGCAATTAATCTTCTCTTGTCTTACATGAGATGTTTTACCTACAACGCAAGAAAATTAACCATTGCCATGTAAAATGATTAAATTACACTAGAGGCCTGAAAAACAAAATATTTTACAATGATCCATTCAGTCTTGCTTTCTCTTCTGTTCCATAATGGACATGATGTGTCTTTTAATGACTTATACAACATATGCTAAGCCATAAAAATATATTATAATGGGGGACTAAGCATGCAGACTGATATATGTGTGCATATGTGCTCTTGCTCTACATACTATGTATTGTTTTGGACAGTGTAATACATTTCCTCCAAAATTGTCATCATTATCATTTCCCCACAGGCTATTTACATTATTTCTGTACATCATAAAAATTTGGGTGACAGAAATGACTATGTTCTAGCTGTAGAAGCAGGACATTTTGTATACTTACTACAACAGTGTTAGTTCAGCCTTGAAGATGTATAATGCAATTATAATGTCCATTAAAGCCTTACTAACAAAAATAAATAAAAAACGGTAACACTTAAAGCACTTTACGTATAATGCATAATAAAGGTATTCATAATGTTCGTTATAATCCATATATTTTCTTTAATAATCGTAAGGCAATTCCCTTGTTACATATGATATTAGTTGTTTGTCATGTGTTTTAATGCATTAAAGGTGTAATAATGAATAGATAAGTATTATAACCGTGGTTAAAATTATTCATGAGATTATATTATGCCTTATAAGGTGCATTACAAGGAATAATTAATACATCAAAAATATAATGCATCATGCTGTATTTCAAGGCTTTAAGTAAAGTGTTACCTAAAATTCACTAGTCACTTAATGCATATTATACAATACAAGATGAGCCTGTATTATACGGGAAAGTTCTGACACCCTCACATGTCTGCGTCTACTTTATGGATTCTTGTCAAATGGATCTTACATGATTACTGTGTCGTGTCTATGTATATAAGGAGATTTATAGATTTATATTGTGTTTCCCCTGCATCCCATTTAGGATTTCTTTTTTTTAAATAATAGAAAGAAATAATAATAATAATCATCATCATCATGAAAATTGTTGATGTTTGTAATATTAATATACAAAAATACTGAATATCGTCAGGATATATATCTTCGTCATTTCTCGTAAATCTCGTATCATTCGTAAATGTTATCCAGAATGACAGTGTTGGTACATCAGCCTTTTTTCTTTTCTTTTCTTGACCTTAGTGAGAGAGTTTAGACATGGGCAGTGGCATCTCTGTGTGTGTTTGTGAGCAGCAGAGGCGGTCAGCTCTTCTGAAAGCCTGTGTGCAGTTTAGATGCTGTTGCTGCCATTTAATAAAAACAACAAGCCACTCAAGGCCTTGACTTACCATAATTATACTATAAGCGAGGAGTATTCATTGGGCATAACAAGAAGCAGTGTCCAAAACCCCCTTAAGGGGAAAGTTGCTTTTAAGTGAAGTTCCTAAACGTAATTTCCAGAGGAGGGAACCCATCTAATCTTTCAATTAACCAAGCAGCTGTTTTGGCATCCCTCCACCTCCCCAACTTCACCAACTTAATGTAGGCATCTTGCTACCAGACTCATCTTCCAATCATTAGTGGTCCCACTGGGGGGGTATATGTAAGCTGCTTCCTTGAGCCCCTCCACTGAGGACAGCAAGCCAAATAAATTTAATATTTAATAGCTTAAAGAATATATGGGTAAACAAACTAGTGAAAAGTAAAGTGTTACTATATTTTTACTCCATAAAACTAACTAATTGCGTTACTTAGTGTGGAAAGTAAAGTGTTACGTTGCCTTTTCTGGGCTGGTCTTGCTTACTTGTTTACTTACTTTTTAACATAATAATAGAAAAGTTACAATATTGCCAAATGTAATGAATATGAATAAGCCTCATGCTGAAGGAAATGCAAATTCACACCTGTAGAGTAGAGAGCGCAGCTGCTGTTCTGGGTCAAAGAAGAATAGAAGCAGGAGAAGAATGTTTTACACTCTTACTTTTTTTTTTTTAAACACAAATGTAACGCTTAACTAAATTTATTTTTTCTTATTAGTATGGCTGAATTGGATCACCGAAGTTCAACATAGACATTGGTTAAAGTGAGATTAAATACATAAATTATATTTGTATTATTTAACATATTTAATTATGGCAGGTTTGCTTAATATTCTGAATTTGTATTTCACTGTTTTCATTCATTTTGAGGAATACTGAATCTGTTTTTTTGCAAGTGAGATGAGTAAAAGCATGTTCATATTTAGTCTAGAACTACAATAACTGATAGGTTACTTGTAATGCATTGCCCACAACACTGCCCTTAACCATATCACTCTAAAATCATACAGCCTCAAGTGATAGCTTTTAATAGCTTTTACAAAGCAATATAACACTTATTACGAGCTCTGATCTGAAGCTCTGCACTTTCCTTCTCATTGAATATCCTGTGCATTTAAAGATAATGTTTGTTGTTGGGTTATTCGTAATGCTTCCTAATTAAATGAGTGACCTACATTAGTGTTCTTGTATAGTATTATGAGACCTGACTTGTACTAGAATTTGTAGAGAATATTCTGAAATCAAGCCATAAGAAAGAAAAATATTAGCATTTCGTTAGCTGATATAATGTGGAATAGAACAAATCTAATAAGTAATTTAAATAATTAGTATTTCATTTTTCTGTCAGAACACTATTGAAGCATTTATATTTTGTTTGTGTTCCTGACTGAGCTTCATTTGCATTTGCTGCAAAATCTTTTGTATCTTCATTAACAAAGCAGTAGGAAAGACAAACTGTGACTCACTATACGCAGCCTTCTTCATTTTCCTACAATCTATTGTTTTCATTTAGTGACCCTTTGTAGATGGCATCACCATGAATATTTGCTGTCAGATGAACTCAACTGATAAAGACTCTATTTGTCGTCTCCATTATGACTGTGATGTGTTTTACCCGCCACTGACAACACATTTTATCACGAGAAAAGCCCTAAACAACATTGTTATCTGAAAGCTGGTGTAACGCATTGAGCTATTTATTTTTTATAGGTAAAAGACAACAAATAGAGAGGTTAAAAGTACAAACTGTGTATATTACACTCAGTAAATCTCACTAAATGTCTGAAATTATACTAAAAGCGCAATCCGTGTTTTTCCAATCACCGAAATTACCTCACGCCATGTGTCTGCTAATGTGATTATTTGATGATAAGCCCATTTATCGTGACATCTGTGTGATCGATAACTCAGTTCTCCGGCAGTTTGGAAGCATGAGTCATTTCATGTTGCATGCATGGTGCATGTTGGGGCAATCACTTTCAAATGCGTGCTTAATTTTCGCTTTCAGTTTCGAATTCGATCGTGTTCAGCAGGTAGGGGGGCACAGTAACTTGTTAGGACAGGCATGGCCCACGAATGACTCCCCTTGGCACCGACCCTGGTTCTGGACACACATCACCTGAGCAGTAAAGGTTATGTCGCTTAATCACACTGGAAACGCAGGAAGAGGGTGTGTGACAACGCTGATTGGCACCACAAGAATGTGAGAGTCCCAAGCCATTCACTAGTGACTATCCTGACCTGTGACCAGTGTTGCCAGGTTTCATAATCGCTTATCGGATAGATCATCCCAGAGATCATCCCAGAGATCATCCCAGAATTTGCTCCTACATGTTCCCAAATCAAGGTTAAAAACCAAAGGAGACCGTGCATTTTCTGTGGCAGCCCCGCGTCTTTGGAACAGTCTTCCTTGGCATATCAGAGCCAGTGACTCGTTAGAATGCTTTAAATCTATGCTGAAAACACACCTATACGCTATGGCCTACAATTGCCCCTAGGTTTTAGTATACTGGTCAGGGTAGGATATTAACCCAGTGTTTTGTGTGAGTATTGTCTGAGTGTTTGAGTAATTTTTAGATCTGTACAGCACTTTGGCCAACTCGTGTTGTTTTTAAATGTGCTTAACAAATAAAAGTTGATTGATTGATTGATAGTACTAGTGAATGGCACATTCTTGTTGTCCCATTCAGTGTTGTCTGGAGAAAAAAAAAGCTCAAAATAAGTGACCCCTGGTTTTGGTGGGTTGGGCATTTGCACATGATACAGTCTGTCCCAATCCACTTCTTTGAAAGAGATTTTGTTTGATTTTTGCAAAAACTTTTTTGTTCATTGAACTTTTTCTAGTCCCTTTCAAAAACAAAACCTATTGGAAAACTAGGCTTCTTGGTTGCCCATCCTAAGAATTGCAGAAAACCATTACAAATGAACTGATCACTCTTACATTATCTGACAAAACAGTATCATCAACATGGTTATGGTTTCATCTTGTCCTTTAAAATGGTGTATATATAAGGACTGCCTGCTGTGGAAACTAAAGAGAAGTGATTATCATTAAAGCTCCCCATGCTGTCTCTGCTGTCAGAGCCATCACAGCGCACAGTACCTCTCATCATGTAACTTCCCACAGTCTCTCTGCTAATGGCTATGCATCAGATTTGTTACCACATTGTGACAGGCGTGTAGTGCTCTTGACCTATTAATAGTTTGTTTGATTGGTTTATTTTGTGTCATTTGTTATTATAATAATAGCTTTTATTCATAGGCTGCATTTTAAGTATAACATAATACATTATTAAAATCAAAAAGAGCCATCTTTGGAAAACAGTCTCGACCAGAGTCGAACCACGAACGCCGTGCTACGTGAGCTGAACTGTGACTATCGACCATGCTATCGACCAGGACTTAGCACGTTGATGGCTCCTGCTTGTATGTACACTTACAGTCTGTACTGTCTATACACTTACAAAGTTCTCAATGCTTCGGTTTGCAGGTAGAGACCCTAATTATGCTACACTGTTAGTGTGGGGCTATTTTGAGCCTTGTTAGTGGTATTAACTAGCTATTTTTATTCGTACTTATTCGATGACCCATACACTAGCGTTATAAGCTAATCTGTGGTTAAACTAAAAATAACATTAAAACGGGGTACATTCGATTATCATGAAAACGCATCCCATAGAACGCACGACTCGGTACCCATGTGTTATTTAGCCCTAGGTTCATTTTTGGCCGGAATTGTCCTTTAAAGCCATACCAGTAATTTCAATAGATTCCAGCATGCTCAAGAGTATAAAAAAATCTAAACATCTCTGAAAACAATATTTTGTGCAATCGGGATGTCCGACTGCACAAAATAAAATGATTTTAGTATCCAATCAACATTTAAGCCTTGTTTTACACTGAAAAATATTTACAGTCACAATATAAAATCAAAAGTCTTGTTTTTTATGGAATATTGCAATGATTATTTTTTATGATTTTTTTAGTATTGCTAAGGATTTTATCTGTGCACATTATTTTTAAAACAAAAACATGTGCCCTCATAATATTTAGTCATAATAACACTGCCTCCCTCTTGCAGTGTCATCTCTTCTCTTCTTTGATGATGCGTTTACTGGCGTGAGGGCGGGGCAACCTGTCACTCAAATGAGATCGGCTAATAGCAAACTACAACCATTCATTCAATTCCCCATGGATAAAATCAATCCCCGTCCTACATTTTTTCTTGTTCAAGCAGCTGTTTTACTCGGATGTACATCACAACATGAAAAAAAAAAGATGATTGCAACTTTGGTTTCATGCCGACTTGAGACGTCCGATTACACAAAATATTGTTTTCAGAGATGTTTAGATTTTTTTTATAGGAAAGCAGATAAAATAGTGATTAAGAAAATGATTTTTGCAGTGTGTTGGCGATTTTCACAGTACATAACTGCATGATAACTTTATGCAACTAAATTTCCACTTTGTCAAACAAGCTGTGGTTGCAGAATTGTGAGAAAATGTGTGGTGGCCATGACTGTTAAATCATGGATAGATGCCCTGTTTTCCATGCCCTAATGGATTTTGTCTTACTGAGCTCAGACGCTAAAACCTATAGAGATTAATAATACATCTGAAGCATCATCCTCTGACAGATTCAATCTATTACTGGCTGAAATGGCAAGCCAATGTCTTTATCCACTTTCACATAGCACTTAGCTATTTACGTAAGTAAAAAGGAGGAGTCATTTGTGATGTTGACAATGTGGAGCAGAGGACCAAGACTTTTTTTCTCTAATCAACTGCAAAAAAAAAAAAATGTCAGAACAGAACACTAAATTTAATACAACAATTTATGTAAGAATGGTTTTATGAAGTATGCTCTCAGATGAAAAGGGTTTGACCTTAAGCTGTCATAAATCAGCTCAATCATAAAAATGTGGTTAATAGTTTCCTCTTGCAATTGTTTGATTATGCCTCACTAGTTATTATGATAATGTCATGTTTGTTGAAGAATATTGTTTGTAGATTTAAATTGTTACTTAATCATGTAAAGGAGACTCATAAAGATCTTTCAGTCTCTGAAAGATCACTCCGCACAGATCACTACTGCCCTCTCTTGCCGTTAAAGACAAGAATTCTCCAATGAGGCCTGTCCAACTCTATTACATTAGTGAGAGAGAACACTCTGGCAAAGCTTTGCTGGATGGCTTTTTTGTACATGCATGTTCCATATAACTTTTTCTCAATGATTCTAAAGAAATCAGGTGAAGCAGCAGTATAAAAACCAGTATAGACTATATGTAAAACCAATGAAGATCTGTCAAAAAATCTTCTTACACTATTTCTCTTCTTAGGCAAGCTTTAACCCTATTTCAGTTTTTTTAGTGCATTTTATTACAACTAACCTTAAATTTGAAGTTATGGAGGGAGAAGCCATGGTGGATCCTTGGTGGAGAGCCCAGGTGGAACCAGGGGGATGATGATCAGAGGTGGAGCTGATGGTTGTGTAGACTCAGGAAGAGCTGAAGAGACCGGGTGACACCAAAGGACCTAGAGACCAAGCGGAAACTGTGGTGAAACTGAGGTGGAGCCAGGGTGCTGGAAGACTGAGGTGGAGGGGTCAAAGGGATGGATCAAGGTGGAGCTGAAAGGGACGAGGAAGCCCGGTGGACCTGGAAGGACAGCGCTCCAAGGAGCCATGGCAGGGCCGACTGGTCGACAGGCCGATATGGAGTGATGGGCTCGGAGGTTCTAGGTGGAGCCAGAGGGTTGCCACACCAGGGCAGAGCTGGAGAACTGTAAGCTCAATTCCCAAGGATGAGTCGAATGGCTAAAGGGAGCCAGCAGAGACAGGGCAGAAGAACTGGACGCTGTCAGACGCTTAGGCAGAGGGTTACAAGACAGCCTCCTTGGGCATGACAGGGCAGGCAGAGAGTTCAGAAACGGCTTCCTTGGCCTACAAAGAACAGGCAGAGGAGGAAGGGTGGGAGTATCATAAACTAAACTGACATGGTGCTGAGCGACGAAACTGACTTGGCACTGGGCAACGAAACAGACATAATGTTGGGTGAAAAAACAGGCATGGTGTTAATCCTTTTACTCTTTTCTATGATCTCTATGGGGTCCATGCCCAGCACACTCACGTCAGCTTTGGTATTTTGTTCCAGGCTCAACTCCATGCCCTCGTACTCTCTAAGAACTCCCACAGGTAAGGACACAGAGACTGACTCACACATTTGGTCAGACTTCTCTTCTGGCTCGGGCTACGGGACAAACTTGACCCTGGGTTATGCTCCTTGATGAAAGTGATGGCCAGCTCACGGACTGGGTCAGACTGGGATTCTTTTGGCTCTGGGTCTGCGGTGGGCTCAAGCTTCACCTCCTCGCATGGCTTCGGCTCATCTTTCATGGCAGGCTCTGTCATTAGGTGCTCCGTTGGAGGCTGCTGATGCCGCTGCAGGCACAAGCTGGGCTGGATCCTCCTCACTCTCTCCAATGGTGTTGGGGGATCCCAACTGCTATAATACCCACACAATGAGATTGTTGAGTGTCCCTTAAGGGCAATCTCCAAATGGGTACCAGATCTAGGAACCTCTGCCTGTGAAACAAGGGATAGATCCCCATGGGAGAGGTGGAGGTACTGCTAATAGATCCATTTTATTCTGGTCTGATCTTCTGTCACGCAAAGAAACAGAAATAAAAGAGCGGGATCTATTTTGCATGCTATTCTTTTTAAATTGAATCAAACTGAAAAATCACACTTTTACAGGAAGTAGACTAGAACTCGAAACAAAAACACAACAACCAATTCAACATTGACAAGATCAGGCAAAGACTGACTTAAAATGAAAACTATAAATACACAAAGAAACACTAGGTACAAAACTAGATAATTAACTAGACACAGGTGAGACACATGAGAGCAAGTAAAAAAACATGGTAACTAATGAACACAGACAAAGGAAACTGATCTAGAGACAGTGAAAACCAACTCGAACAAAACTTGAACCCAGAAACAGACTTAACATAGATTAGGTACAAAGGTTTGATGATACTACCAGTCAAGTGAAGTCAAGTCTTCTTTTACACTCTTCAAAATACAGTAAATATGACATGGAGGTGAGTAAAAAAAATGCCTGAATACCTGTTTTGGGGAAAATTATTTTGTTTATGATTTATTTAATTATTTAACTATTCATTTCATTCCTTTAATTGTCTTAAGCAACATAAAAAATATATATATATATATATATATATATATATATATATATATATATATATATATATATATTGCTCTGTCATGGAAGACATCTAAAACAACAATCTGCCATCTGCCATTGTTTGGACAAACAGTCCCACCTCAAACTCCCACCATTGGTTGAGACAGTGTTGGTGTGTCAAACTGGAGAACAAACACAGTGGTTTACAGTGTTTACACATTTCAAGGAAATCATATAAATTGCTTATACTAGCATTTGCCTTTAACCCTTCACACTGAAAATGAGTATGGATTATGCTACAATGCCTCTGTTCCACTGCACTAATTAACATCCATAACCCACAAACAATACTGTATATTGCCTTACCATGTTCAGTTATACAGCATTTGTTGACTAAGCCTTAAAAAATAATAAATAAATCCAGGGTGATTCCAACTCATCTGTATTTCATAAGCGGACAAAACAGTCCATCGAGAGAAATGCATCGCTGCATTAATCCATAGAAAATAGATGCATAACACACAGCTGACATTCAAGTGTACACATACTGTCAAAGTCCCGCACCTGTGTTCTCTGTTTGCAATGAAAGAGGGAAAGAGAATGACATGAGGGCCTCTGGGCTGGTGGTATAAAACCAGGACCTGTCCCAAGATGCAATCAGCCCCCAGACCGAGTTTTGGAGCATGTAAGACGGAGTCAGGGGAGAGGTGTTGTGTGACGGGCTGGATCTCAGCCTATTCAGGTCTCATGCCTCGCCAAACCCATTTATTCTCACTGATCTGAATGACTTTATGCTGTCTTTTCACTGTCCTGATTTAAAGAGACACCTAAGCATAGTAATCTAGATAATGATTAATTATATTATTGTAAGATTACTGTAAATGATAAAGTATTATAGGATACTTATAATGACAAAATTATTATATACATCTTCAGATTGTAGATGTATATCAAATGATGCAGGTGTTTTTGTTATGATTCAAGAATAAACAGTAAAAGTGAAATTTAAAATTTAAAATTGAAACACATTTTTACTTCGTACTCAATTGCTTTTCAAATTGCCTCGTCTTATTAAAACTGCATTCAAGCCATTTAAAATCATTATTAAAAGGACAAAATTATATTATACTCATTATTAGTATTTATCAAGAAAAAAAAACACCCACCAAAACAGTTCTGATCCTATGAGGACGGATGAATCTAGAAAACAGTCTAATTCACCATCAGGGACCGAGTCCAGAAAGCACATCAAAAAAGATCCTCCCTCCTACCAACTATTGTAATTCCTCAAGGCGTTGTCTTGTTTATAAAGGCGACTCCACAATCGGACCCGCATCTTCATGACTAAAATCATCTATCCGGTAAGAATGCTTTTCCTTGTCTTTTCTGTGTCTTTGGTTATAAATATCCAAAGCCCTAAATACTGTTGCATGCATGTATAATGTCGGCATTCTGTTGGTGCCACTAATTTTTTACAAGAAAATGGATTGTCTTGGCTTCATATTGGTTGCTTTCAAACAGGAGTTTCCAAACCTGCTCCTGGAGGGCCAATGTCCTGCAAAGTTTAGCTCAAACTTGCCTCAACGCACCTGTCTGGAAGTTTCTAGTATGCCTAGTAAGACCTTGATCGGCTGGTTCAGGTGTTTAATTTGGGTCGGCGCTGAACTCTGCTGGATAGGGGCCCTCTAGGAACTGGTTTGGAATATCTTCATATATTATAGACAAAATGTACATTATTAATATACATTTGTTGTTTTGGGTACTTTCCAAATCAAGTTTGTAAAAAAAAAATTTTTTAAGATTTAAAGTGTTAATGTGATAGAAATGTGACTTTTCTACAAACAACAACAACAATTATTTATATTATTAGCACAGCGTGCAGATTAAAAAAAAAAAAAACTAGTTTAAAACTGTAACTATTACTATTAAAAAGTTAAAGGAACCATTAAAACTAAAACCTATTTTGTTAGTCTTTAAACAAAAGATCACACTTTAGATTAGGGTCCAATTCTCACTATTATCTAAGACTTTTGCCTCAATAAACTCCCAACTACTACAGTTTTAATAGTTAGTAGTTGTTAAGTGTTTGTTAAGTTTAGGTATTGGGTAGGATTAAGGGATGTTTAATATAATCATGTAGAATAAGGCATTAACATGCGTTTTTAAGTACCGATAAACAGCCAATATTCTAGTAAATTTCCATGCTATACTAGTTAATTGTGAAAATTGAACTCTAAAGTGTTTCCAAAAAAAGTATTTGAAATTACACAGAATAATCAACATGTCATCATTTGAGATTAGGTCAGATTCATGAAAACTGACTTCTACAATACATTTTCATGCTCAATAAAGCAAAAACAAGCCTAACCACCTTTAATATATACATGGACATACTTTATAAAATCAAGTGCATATTATTACCCTGAGCTGAAGGAGAAAAAGTCAATTGATTAACAGTGTCAATTCAAGGAATCCTCCTAATCTTTCTCAGCACACGTGTTCCCATTGGAGAGAGTTTGGCCTGAAGGCAGAGAGAAAGAATAGGTCAGGGACATGCTCAGGGCCACAAGGGTCCTTCTGAGGTCCCGGTGGAGCAGTGGTACAGAGAAAAGCATGACAAGAATACATGAAGCTTACTGTCCCTTCAGACTTAACAGGGAGGTGCTTCACATAAGTTCTACTATAAAGGAGACAGATGAACCACAGAAGTCCCTTAGTCCTTTGCATGTGATGTCAGACATGTTTTGTAGTAGCTAACAATAAAGAACATTTTATAGATGAATAGTTCTGACTCTAAATTCTGATTAGACGAGCCACTGTGTATGTTTGATGGTATGTGATTTCCATACTTATCTTTTACAAAACAGTGAACACATCTATAGCTTATCCTAATCTGTGTAAATTTATTTAAAATACTAGGGGGCCAGATTTACTAAACAGGGCAAATTAGCGTGAGAGCGCAATTCCAAAAAAGCACAGAAGGGAGTGGAAAGTTCTGCGTGTGATCTATTGACAACGTGCAAATGAAAGAACACAGACACAGATGGATAGTTTCCATAATGACCCAAGCAATCTACCAAGAGCAGCGCAAATTAGCGTCTGGTTTAAGCCATTTAAATAATGGCCCAAATGCCAGTAAATTGACGAGTGCAAACCTTAGTAAATCATCTTGCATGATTCATTTAAATGCTCTCCTCCCATAATTTTTATGTCTGAAAGGGAAACTCCTACAAATGCATATGCAATAAGGTCAGCCGCAAAAATAACAATGTCAACACCTAATTTTTCACTGCGTGTTTTTAGTCAATCCTGACAGTTGTTTTTTAAACGCCAAAAGAGGGTTTACGCTGGCACAAGCTGTTAGTGAATCTGGCCTAAAGTTGTCGTTGCCACAACCTACCCACAGGAGTGAGTTGTAACATTAATAGAAAAAATATATTTAAATGTTTACTTTTGTACTTCAGATTTGTTTAATTCGGGAGGGTGGTAGTTTCCTTTAATTCGGGAGGGTGGTAGTCGTGTATGATAGTGATTTCACTCCTGTAACTGTTCTGTGTTTAGACTGATGTTACCGCACTTAGGCCTCCCCTATTAATGCACCAAGTTACTATGTTGTTTGTCAACCATAAAAGTTCATTGAAGGTGATTTGTTGTGCAAAATATGTTAATTTAATTCATGCAAACAGAAGCTAGCAAATTAATTTTCAAGTTGGACATTGTGAATAGTGTTGCTACAATTGCAAACGACTCACACGTAGTGAAGTCTGACCTTATATATCTATGCTGTGGAAACAGTGCGGGACTCATGTCTTGTACAGACCCTGATGGAAGTCCCTGTCGACAGGTGTTTCTGCACAGATGTGTTCCTGTGCACTTGTGTTTGTGCAGTGACTGGACTCCTGTGGGGTTAGCTGATGTATTGTTACATCACAAAATGTGACATGATCCACAAACTGGCTTTAAGCTTGAGGCTACCAAAAATGTTATTGCTTAGATGTTGCTTGGGTTAGTCTCAATTATGTAATCACTTAGTCTCAAATGTTTCTCTAAAATCCCTTATAGGAGAAATATAAATGGAAACAGATGAGAACATAAGTGACATCAAACAATGTTGGTAAAATTAGAAAAGGTCTATTGAAATCTCTGACTTTATATTACAGGCTATAGTATTGTGGGATTACAAATTTAATTATCTCTTTTAGATCTGCTGAACCTGTGTTATAACATCACATGAAAAAGTAAGGTTAACTTTGTATTGGGCATTCAGATGGCATCAGTTTACTGGTTAGATTAAATAGTTTCCAGTGAGGGGGAACTATCTTCCTACTGAGAGTCTAACTACAGGGGCTTTCACACCAGAGGAACGTTTTCATGAGCTGTCTTCGAAATCGCCTCCTATAGCCTCATTCACTATTCCCTACATAACTCAACGAATATTGAAGGGGCGGATGAAAATGTGAGTGAATTTGTATAGTGAGTGCTCCGGAAGGACTGCCACTTTTGCATAGTTTGTGCTTTTTATTGCATGTTTAATTATTTGAAACTTGGTAAACTAGCTGCTCCAGGCTGATCTTGAACTCTTTCATGGAAACTAACATGTTTAAATCTTAATTAAACAATTTAATAATCAATCAAAAAGGAATCTATACCTGTATGATATTGCGCTGTAGCCCCATTGGTCCAGCAGTTTGGAAAATGGATGATTCACATGTAGGCGACATCTTCTGGCAAGATGCAGGAATTCATTTGGCATGACTGCCACGGTGCATTATGGGTATCCTCTAGCCATTGAGTGCACATCGGTTGTACACTCGTTATTGCGGTGCATTATGGGATTAAATGAGTGTAGTCGAAAATGTCCTCTATGTTCTCAGACACCGCAACACATGGCTGTCCCCTTAAATAGGTATATTTAAAGGTATAGGGGGAAATTTTGAACACAGCCATAACCATTGGTAGAAGTACCTACTTTTTGGCGTGTTACGAACGGATGGAACTGGGAACGATTTTAGTTATAGGATTGCCTTTTGGGTCGACTAAATTAGCTTCTACTTCAGAGTAGGGTCTAACCAAACCGATCTCACGGCAATTCGTGCAAATTTTACGAGGTGGCTAATTCGTACAAATTCATATGACCTCACTCGTACTAATTTGTAAGATTTTTGCTAAATCGTACATATTTTATGAGTTGCCCAATTCGTATGAATTCGTACGAATGACCTACCCCTGACTCCTCCCCTAAATCTCACCGTAACTGGGGTTTAGACAAATCATATGAATTCATTGTACGAATTCATACGAATCAGCCAGATTTTACTCACTCGTAAGAATTTGTATGAATTGGTCGTGAGATAGCATTGGTCTAACCCAGAACAATAGAGGGTATGCACGTGGCATCACCGTCGGCCAGAGTGACTGCGGTAACACCCACTGAGTGGCAAAAAGACTGAGCGGATCATTGGTGCAGCATTGGTTTTTAACGTGAATGCAGCGAAAGACACACAAAACACATCTAAAACAGGAAAGAGCTTTGAGATTGACTGTACAAATAGATTTGACAAGAAATCTGAGGTATTTTTTTACAAAATTCCGAAAGCTAAAGAAAAGAGAAGCAACTGAATCATTACAATTCACAGAAACATCTGGTTTCTAGGCAGCGAAATTTGGATTTAAAGTTATCATTTTGAGTCAATATGTTGAATTTTGGGTTAAAATCATACCCTATATATTGTATTGTTCTATATTGTATTGACAACTCATCAATTAAATATTTGCCATCTTATATTTTGCATAATTGGATGTTTTTAAATAAACACTGACAAAAACTATACAAGTTTTAGGGCTGGATGATATGACAATATATATAACATTGATATAATTTATCAGCTGGATTTAGACCTACATATATTGTATTTATAAAAAGCGTGCACAGGCAAATTTGCTTAATGTATTTCCCCTGAGTTGAAATCAGACACATAAATGTCAGGAAACATGATTTCTGGCTGCATGCTAATATCCATGGATCAATGGATCTTTGGTATTGTAAGTTGTAAGGAACACTATATCGACTGTGTGCGTGCCGTCTGCGATTACGCGGTTCTGCGTTTTTGAGGTTTGTGCAGTGAAAACGTATAATCGTTTTCACCTGCGAACCTATTTCAGGGCGTGCGCTCTCAAGACTCCTGGCACTGTTTTGTTCGGATGGGTGGCCGAAGCACATTAGGGTTTTTTTCTGTTAGAACGGTGTCGTTTTAGTGGCCCCTAAGTTAATAACTAATGATCTTCGCAGCGGAAGTGAATCAATCAAGACCAAACAGCACATTCTCAATAAAGAAATCCTGCTGAAGATCCACCCAGGTCTTTATTCTGAGTTTTCTCTACCTCAGCAATCTATAAGTATTGTTGAGATCTCTTCTGAGACTCTTGATAAAATAAGATTATTGGGATCTTTTTTCTCGGGAGAAAAATCTTACTGTCCAATCAATCTTACTGCCATATTGGAAAAACAATTAAGATATAGTATATAACATACAGTATATCCTACAAGATGACAAGGTGGGGGAAGAATACATATTTATATTATTTGGAGAGGTTTTCTTAGGGAGGGGGAGGGGGGGGGTCTATAGCTAAATAAATAAATATGTCACAAACAAATTCAGACCAATCTTGTAAGACAAAGATTTTATCCAAGTTCTGGAGTTTGCACTCCCATGGAGCCGAAGGACCCTACTAATGCTGAAGTGTCTAAAGGGAACTGTTTTTTTCTTTTGAAGTGTCATTTTGGCCTCAATTGTGTTGTTTTAAACAAAATTGGGGAATCATAAAATATTGATTTTGCCATCCAGCAAAGTCAGCAGTCTTTGACTTGAGTTGTGTGGCATGCTCACTGATTATTTACCTTTGCAATTGCAAAGAAAACTTCTCTACTGATAAAACTTTCTGTTGAAAATTTAAGTTCTTCTTTTTTCCAGGTAAAATAAAACTAAGTACGAATTGCTTGGATTTATGCAGCACACATGCTGTTGGTGCAAGCACTTGGTCCACACATTATGCTGTTTCATAGCACAAAATCACTCAAGAATCTTGGTTTCAGCCAGACTGATTTTATATTCAGAACTGAATTTGTGAGCTTGCCAATTTAATGAGTTCAATTAACACAATATTTTTTACCGTTCCTTCTAGAATTTCATTTCAGATCCTCAGAAGTCATGGAGGGTGGACTGCGTGACGAAACAAGATTTAGCTACATCCTCAGAAGCAACCTGCCCTCCTCTAACCTGACGACCGATTCAGTCAATGCGACGCACGCCTTCAGTGTGTTTGATGGGTGTGAAGAAATGGTGGCTGGTGTCGTTTTTGACCTAGCTATACAATGCTTCAACGTGATCATAGGAATACCTGCCAACATCCTGGTCATAGCAAACCTAATAAACACCCGGAATGAGCCTTCAACTTCTGACATCTTCCTGGGCTGCCTGGCTTTCATGGACACCTACTTTGGATCCATGACTATCATAGTGTTCCTCAATTTCTACCACTGGAGGAGTGCTATGGGTTGGAGGGCTATGAAATTCTCTTATGGCGTGAAGGACACCAGCGGGCCGCTCTTCCTCTCGTGTGTCTGTCTAGATCGATTTATAGCCGTTCTCTTCCCCATCGCATTCGGACAGTTAAAGGACATCAAATACAGGATCGGCCTGAGCATCGTAGTTCTGCTGCTCACTTTTGCTTATGCTTCGGCCAAAACCGTTGGTGGCCTGCCCAACTTTGAAAAAGTTTTCACTTTTGAGGTCTTGTTTGCTTTCATCTGGATGGTGGTGTGTAACGTGGCCATCCTCTGGGCCCTGAAACGCTCACGAGGCTCTGGTAAAGATGAGATGCATCCAATGAAAAGAAAGGCGTTTAAGATGGTGCTGTCTATCTTGATCATCATCATGAGCAACTATCTCCCTCCAGTTGCTCTGTTCCCCTTTGAAGACCATTATCCACATAAGGTCTTCACTTGCTATGTGCAGCCAGTGGGTTATGCCTTTTTAAACATCAGCAGCACTATCCAGCCCTTAACTTATTTGTCCCGCCTGGAGAAGGTACCATTCTTGCCTGAATCTTGTGTAAAGAAGTTAAGCTGCAAGGAACAAGCAAAGCCCTTAAAGGAATGATAACTTCTGCCAGGGTCTGAAATCAATGTTCAGTACTATACTACTAAAATACTGCCATTGATCATTAAATGTAAAATAGTAGCTTTGTTTCCATAGTTCTTCACCTTTCAAAATATCTTCGAAAATAAGTAAACTATTTGTAACTTCAAATAATTATTTTTATAGAGGTTTCTAGACTTTTTCTATTTGTAATATGTACTTTGTTTGACATGTTAAAGCATAAATATATCTGTTGTAAATCCTGAGACACACCTAAATAAAACATACCAAGATTCATTTAAAGAGTTGTGGCGCCACCGTGTGTTACAGACAAGAAAATAAGGCAAAACCAGAAAAAAGTTGTTTGTAATAAATCTCTGAAATAAATCTATCTATTAAATATATTATCAAAAATGTATTTGTTATTCTTAATTTAAACTACTGTGATCCCAACTTTGACACTTGAGACATCCAATGGCTATATTTTCTGTGTCTCAGTTAACGTTATGTGTCAGTTGAAGCGTTATCAGGCCTAAACTGCAGGTTGGAAAGTCAGTTTACAGTGGACGAATGAAAGGTTATGAACAGACAAGGTTTCTTCCCACATTATCTAGCTGGAAGAAGACAATAGCAGTCAGAAGGAAGAGAGAATGGAATGCTGACTGAATCCCCAGAAAAAACATTATCTAGCAATTACACTTTTGCTTACAAGAGGCATGATGTAATAGAGGATTACTAAGCTCAAAAACAAACAATCAGCTCTTTAAATTTAAAAATGCCACTGACCTTTCGTTTAGTTCAGTTGTTCTTTTCCTTATGGAGATGCATCATAAATGCCAGGGAACTTGCGTTGCGTCGAGATGACGCTGTGGGAACGCTCTGCGTGATTGCGTCGTGAAGCACTTGTGAAATCAGTCCAGTGGCGTATAGGCTGGTTACGTCATAGCAGGAAGCTATAAAGCGTACCCAGACCAAACATTGCCAGCTTCTGTGTCTTCAGCAAGCGCTCTGTGTGAAACTGTCTCTGTCTATTTATTGTTGTTTGTCCACCAGCATAATTTAGACAGGAATATAATCGCGAGCAAACAGCATTTTGGATTGTGTGTTCCTCCCTGCCCTCGCTTCATTACATGTGTTGTTTGTTTGGGAGTAGAGCATGCACGTTCTGCTCTAGTAAAAGGGGGCTGATTGTGTTCATTCATAAATTCCCAACGTGTAGCATATGCACCATCTAGAGTTTTAGCTCTACTCCTGTTGGCTTTCTTCTCGAGGAAAAAAGTCAATAAAGATTTTTGGGTCAGATCTCGCGTTTGCCGAGGCAGCACATAGATTACCGGTCTGCAATAAAGATTCTGTGACTCTATCTCGGATCTCGCGTGTGCTGAGGCAAAGCGTAGATGGGGCTGCATAAGAGTCTAGTGGCTCGGATCTTGCGTTTGCCGAGGCAGTGTGTAGATTAAGGGTCTGCATCTCTGCAATAAGAATCTAAAGGCCAATTTATATTGCGTTATGTCTATGTTGCTCTGCAGTTACAGCACTGAAACGCTAGTTGGCGGGGAGGGTTTTAATGTTCCACTGTGTTAAGATTCCTCGCGGCTGTTTTTAGTTTAGGCTACTACAAGCAATGGCGACTGAAAGAGAGCAGATCATGTTGAAGTTGGAGCTTATCACTCAGTCACTTGGTCCATTTCCATATTTCTTCACTGAATTTTCACTGATCTTCTGAATTTAAAAATGGCGGGCTGTGCAGAAGAACATGCCGGAAATGCATAGGAGGAAACGAGATGCTACCAAGCCGACCAATTGATTCAACAGAAGAGCACAAGCACTTATCTGGTGGTTGAAGATTAAAAAATATATATATACATTTACATATAGACAGGTTCCCTTGAAACAGTTACGACTGTAACCTCGGTTCACTGAAGAGGGAACGAGACGTTGCGTCACCCTGCCATACTTCCGGCGTGCCTGTGATCAACTTACTCTCGACCTATCAGAAGTTGACAATGTTTGGTCTGGGTGCACTTTATAGCTTCCTGCCATGACGTCACCAGCCTATATGCCATTGGACTGATTTCACAAGTGCTTCACGACGCAATCAAGCAGAGCATTCCCACAGTCATTACCGAGGCATTTTTTGCAAGTAAGTGTTTGAATAATGAATTATACCATTTTTACATCATTTTCTAAAATTAATTCATGCTTAATTTTATGTCATGTCTCTTAATCCTTAGACATGGTCCGAGTTCAGTCAAATCGCTTCAACCCCACTGATCAAGATGTTTATGCTGGTTTACAAGCAAACTGGTCTTCCACAGAGAATTGGTCTATACACATATACTAGAGGAAAGGAAAGCTGCTGGATGAATTGAGGTTTAATGGCTATCATTGACCAGGTTTGTGATCTACTATACGTGGTTTGTGATGATCTTTCCTGAATTTCTTTTACAGAATGAATTAAAGGGTTATTGTAGGTGCCAGATACGGTTTGATGTCTTTTGTGTATACATTTTTCACTTCCAGTTTGTTACGTCACTTGGTATAGGTGCATATAACCTGTTAGTTTGCATGTGGAAAGCATGGAGGAAGGGGGTGAGTAGCTATTACACTCAGTATTTTGTTGACCGTTTCCATTTCATTTTTGTTTCGTTTCATTGAGTTTTTTCTTATTTTACCGTCATCATTCAAAGTTCTGCTGTTGTCTTCAATATTACAAAAAAACACATGGATTTGCAGTTGAAACGCATCATCTTTTACTCCCTTTACTCTGCCTCTTAGCGGATACTGGCTGCCGCTATAGTTAGTTCACACAAAATTGAAAATGATCAAATAATTTACTTACCCTCAAGCCATCGTAGGTGGCTCCATGGGGTTAATAAAGTCCTTCTGAAGCAAAGCGATGCATTTTTGTAAGAAAAATATCCACATTTATAACTTTACAAACTCTAATCACTGGCTTCCGTTAACGGCCGAACGCAAGTCTAGTTCCGGCGGAAGAGTGACCTCTGACCAGACGCATGAAGTATTGACGAATGTGAAAGCGCAAAAGATAGAGCAAAATAAAACACTGGTCATGAATTAGAAGGCTAAAACATAAATTTTCAAAGAGAAATGTCGGAGGAGCTTGAGTTTGTTGCCCAGCCCTATTTGTTTGCACTGCAAGAGGCGTTTACTCTCACCTAAGCTTACGCTACTCCTACATCCTACGTCATAAGTTGGGTATATAGATCTAGGATGGCTGGAGGGAGAGTAAATTATGGGATAATTTTAATTTTTGATGAACTAACCATTTAAGACCTGTTCACATCAAGAACGATGACTATAAAGACAACTATAATTATAACTATATTAGCGTCCACACCAAAGCGCAATATTCTGTTTAAGTAAGAATGTAAATGTGTACCTTGAAATGCAATGTAAGTCGCTTTGGATAAAAGCGTCTGCCAAATGTATAAATTGAATGTAAATGTAAAGTACACACTGCAGTTTTGTCGTCTGCCGCTTTAAATTCTCGAGTTCTTTAAAGCAGGGTGGATTCTGATTGGTTGCCAAAGTGGCAAAAATATACAGTAAGTTGTATCTACAGTAACGAGTGGGATAGTGACCCAACTCTCAAAACGTGGATTACACCTGTGGTGGGAGATGACTCGTAGGCTCTTAATAAATAGGCTTTTAACTACCTCTGAGAGCACAGTTGAATGACTTGGAACCATTGTGATGTGCACACTAATCAGGACATCTGCAACTTTTAAACCACTCAGACTGCTCTCTACTCGTCCCCGACAGCTGCTGAAAGAGGTTTCACGTTAGAGGTTCACGTTAGAGGTTTCACAAACATATGTTCTACAATCTGTACAAGAAAGACGTACTAGTGTAATGGATGTAGGCCAGTAAGACCTGTTTGTGTAAACCTCACTCCCCTGGCCTCAAGAGGCGTTCTAGCGATTTACGCTAGAGGCTGTGGTCTTTAGAGTGCCCTCCTCTCACGCCGGAGACTCCGGTTCGAATCCCACTCAGAGCAGGTCAAGTAGGTCTGGCTACATTTGGTGCCGTGACCTGGATGGGAGTGAGGTTTAGGGGAGTGAGTGTAACCGACGTAGGCCAGTAAGAGCTGTGTGTGTAAACTTCACCCCCTGGCCTTAAAAGGCACAATAGAGGCTGCAGTCTTTAGCGTCCATGTTAGCGCACCCACCTCTCATGCCGGATACCCCTGTTCAAATGCCGCTCTGAGCTGGTTGAGTAGGACTGGTTACACTTGTTCTGTTTGAAGTTAAAGTGCAACACAAAGGTAAGCTCATAATTATCATTGTTGTTAATTTTCTGAACACGAATGACACATTTTCAGATTTTAAGGTGTGTGCGAGGTTTAAAGTTTGTTATTTTCTTGACTGTCGTTTGCAAATATTTGACATGCTTAGTTTCTACCTGTTTGGGTAGAAACATTTTTGTCATATGCTAATTTTCTTTAACTGTATTTGCCATGCTTTGTTTGTTTTCCTTTTGTATTGTTCTCCTGGCAGGAGAATTGATTCATTTTTATAATTTTATTTAGTCAAAGCAAATCACTAGCATTCAGTATCCTATTAAAAGAGGAAATGTATGGCCTCATTAACGCACACTTCCAGCATCTTTGCGTGAAATTCAATGAACATCTAGTTTAAGAACTGAAAATCTGTTTGGCTGTGACAATGGATGAGCAGGAAATTTGTTGAGTGAAAACTGAAAAGCCATCTTTTAAATGCAATCTTCCCATTCCCAATACTCTTCCACCACTGACGTGCAATTTAAGGGAGCATGAAAGTCATCTCTTTAGGTAGCCTATACATTAGTAGACATGCACACTGAATTTAAAGCAATAAACATGCACATACAAACTGGTCGTTCACACACGTTTTACACAGAAATCTGTTTGTTCTATATATGTAGCTTTGATAATTATTCCTATAAAGTCAACAAACATGTTGTAGAAGCATGCAAACCAGCTGTTGAAAATGGGTGCAGCGATTTAGGTGCTCTTCATCTTTTCACCACCGGATGGTACTGTATGGAAAACATTCCAATACATGATGTTTTATTAAAAAAGTTTGGGAGGAGTACATTCATATAATTAACCTAATTAAACACCAGAGGAGCACATTCAGTTAATCAACTCAATTAAAGGCACACTATGCAAGAATTGTACCTTAATATAACAGCTTCAAAGTCATTTCGGTGGTAAACAAACTCATAGTAGGGCGAATCATCCTGGTAGTAAAGCTTGGGGGGGGACGCTGCTGGAAAAACCAGCAATGCAAGTTTGAGAGGAGCGCCCCCGACAAATCTCGCGAGAATCACAACATGCTTTACGGCAACGACGTCACACACATCAACAACAACATATGAAGCACGAAGACACTTGCGTATATTTCAGACATGATACTCGACGATGAAAAAAGCAAAGAAAACGCGGTCGGAAGAGACTAGGAAAAGAGAATCTGACCGCGTGAGGAACAGGACAAGAGTCCCACTCGGTCAGGCTTGAAGTTCATTCCTGCGATTATCATGAGAACAGTTGTCAATATCTCACATAATTATCAGGACATAAATAAGCCTACACATTGTAAATAGTGTAAATGAGCGCTTTTGCAAACTATTGTGATAAATTGCAATAATCATGTCTAACGACTTCATAACAGCCAATGTTATGAAATAATGCGACATACATGTAACTTTATTGATGTCATCTAGCATTTTGTATTGTTTACATTACAAAAAAACCCACAAATTAAATTATATAGTAGGCCTAGGCTATTTACTTATTTATTTAGCTGCAACCATGTAAAAACATTATAAGCCATCAAATGAGGTAGGCTACTTTAGCGTTATTACTAAATAGTAGGCTAACGCTTGGCAAACTTATTATTATCCTATTACCATCATCAGGTAATAATCTTCGATAGCACAATATATACAATTATGCAGTAGCCTAATATTTGTATGAAATTGTGAAACATTACCTGGTCAATGGACATCTTCGGAGTCTAAGAGGGGGGTTATCAGGCCGTGAGTGTAGAGACGCTCTGCGTGAGTGGTATTTACGACAGTAACATTAAATACAAGTATTCCACAGCGACTCTAGGGGTTGCTGTTTGACAAAAATGAATTCCCATAAGTCTCTACAGAGGTTTCTGGGGTTCGCCAATTTTTATCGACGTTTCATTCGTAATTTCAGCCAACTAGCCGCTCCTCTGACTGCCTTGACCTCCCCCAGAACTACGTTCAGGTGGTCTGATACAGCCGAGACTGTATTTTCCAAACTCAAGAGTCGCTTTGTTTCGGCTCCCATCCTTGTGGCCCCAGACCCGTCAAGTCAGTTCGTGGTGGTCGACGTGTCAGAGGTGGGGGTAGGCGCAGTTCTTTCCCAACGGGCTTGCACAGACGACAGGATACATCCTTACGCGTTTTTTTCTCAACGACTATCCCCTGCCGAACGTAACTATGACATTGGTAACCGTGAGTTGTTGGCAGTCAAATTAGCGTTGGAAGAATGGCGTCATTGGTTGGAAGGGTCGGGGGTACCTTTTATTGTCTGGACCGATCACAAGAACTTAGAATATATCGAAACTGCTAAAAGACTCAACTCCAGGCAGGCTCTGTGGGCTCTTTTTTTCGGTGGTTTTGATTTTTCTCTTTCGTACCGCCCGGCTTCTAAAAACATCAAACCCGATTCTTTGTCACGCATTTTTGATCATTCCGAACGCCCGTCTACTCCCGAGTGCATTTTACCAGACAACCTATTTGTCTCCACACTCAAATGGGAGGTCGAATCGAGGGTCAAGACGGCCTTAGGAGGGGTAACGCCTCCGCCCGGGGGTCCACTGAATCGATTATTTGTGCCGGAGGAGTTACGGTCTGCCGTTATTCAGTGGGGGCATTGTTCCAGCGTAGCTTGTCATCCAGGAGTAAATCGTACTAGTTTTTTGGTCAAGCAACGATTTTGGTGGCCATTCATGGTTCGTGACATCCGCAGTTTTGTTTTGGCTTGCTCGGTTTGTGCCACTGGTAAGACTTCCAATCGACCCCCAGATGGGTTACTCCAACCGCTGTCAGTCCCTTCGAGATCCTGGTCCAACATTGCGCTAGATTTTATCACCTTGGGTATGACGGTCGTTTTGACAGTGGTGGACCGGTTCTCGAAGGCGGCTCACTTTATCCCCTTGCCGAAATTACCCTCTGCCAAGGAGACAGCAGTGACTGTTGTAGACCACGTGTTTCGTTTACATGGCCTCCCGACAGACGTGGTTTCCGACAGGGGGCCCCAGTTTGTGTCCAAATTTTGGCGGAATTTTGTAGATTACTGGGGGCGACTGTCAGTCTATCCTCTGGTTTTCATCCCCAGAGCAATGGTCAAACCGAGAGACCCAACCAAGATTTGGAAAGAATGTTGCGATGTTTGGTGTCCAAGAATCCTTCCTCCTGGAGTCAGTAACTTTCTATGGTGGAGTACGCTCACAATTCGTTACCAGTGTCATCCACGGGCCTATCTCCATTTGAGTTTAGCTTAGGTTACCAGCCACCAGTTTTTCCCACTCTGGAATCCAAAGTCACGGTTCCCTCCGCTCACGCCTTCGTCCAGAGGTGCCACCGCACATGGACCAGAGCCCGTGAGACTCTGCTCCAAGTGGGGGCACGCACCAAGGCTACGGCCGATCGCCACCGGTCAAAACCTCCCGTATACGTCGTCGGTCAAAAAGTGTGGCTTTCTACCAAGAACATTCCTTTGCGCGCCGTCTCTAATAAACTAGCTCCTAAATTTATTGGCCCGTTTGCCGTCACCAAGATCAAGATCAAGCTCAAACTCCCTCCTGTGTACAGGAGAATTCATCCCGCCTTTCATGTGTCTATAGTTGTTAAGCCCGTGTTTTATGCTCACATTAATCCGCCAGTACACATTTCATACTACAATTTGCTTCCAGTCGTTTTCTGACACTTTAACTTCGCAATGCGCATTATTCCACAAGGCATCTCCTTTAGTATTTCGCATCTACTCTCACTCGCGTCTTTTGCTCATGCGCTAGAGGACCTCCTTTCCATAACTCAGGCGTGCCACGATAAAATCAGGTTATGGATAACATTCTTAAAACAGTGGAACGGTCTATCTTTTTTCTATAACAATCTTGTTTCTTCCCCAGTTGATATCCAACTATTCACAGACACAGCCCCTTCGTCAGCTTCTGGGGATTTTGTGAAGGATGCTGGTTTGTGTCTCCATGGCCCCCCAAGGGCCGTTAAGGGCCTCCAAGTCTGGACCACCAAAGGTTACCTGAGCTGTGTCAAAATTTTCCACAAATTGATTTAAGGCACTCCCTCCCCAGAGATAAATAATTAACAAACCTCCTCCTGATCAAAGGGATTCAACAGTCCCAGCCCACCTGCCCTAAAATTGTTTGGTTTTCTTAGATGCTCTGAACTCGCTATCACTTACAAATCCAAACCAAAAATCCACCCCACCATATTAGACTTATCAGTACTTGATAGCGAAACAATCTCATATTTGATTAAACCAAGCAAGACTATATTTTCATCTATATTTTCAACCTCTCGTCACCAATCCAACCATAGCATTCCGTTCTTGCGTACCTTCATTTATAAGCTCTCAGGCTAAATACCCTCTTGAACCTCCATTCTTAAATGACTCCAACAAACCCGTTACACGCTTTTGGTTCCAAACAATCCGCTCCCGACAATCCCAGCAAAAACACATTTCTCTAATCACTCTTTCCGCATCGGGACAGCAACCTCAGCAGCCCAAAAAGGCCTCTCCCAGCGGCAGATGCAAGCTCTCGGAAGATGGTCCGAGATGGACCTTCCAAAGCTACATCAGGACAAACCGTTTCCACATTTAAAAAAACCCCACCAAACCCTCATCAGTATAAAAAATAAAAAAACATCTTGCAATTTCCATCCGTCTGGCGGCGAGGTTAACCCGTCCGATGCCGTGAGTATTGAACTCCTGTCGGACGCTGTGAGAGCTCTCCCAGCCATTTCAAATGTCTTTCAATTACATTTGGCAGACGCTTCTATCAAAGCAACTTACATTGCATTTTATGGTACACATTTACATTTTTATCAATTCTTGCTTTCCCTGGGAATCAAACCCATGAACTTGGCATTGCAAGCACCAAGGCTCACAAAGTGAACATAGGCTAAGATAGGATGCACAATATATCGGGAGACATGCTCAGACATGATTTTGGCCACTTAATTAAGTTTTGTTTTGTAGAAAGCCTTTCTTTAAAGTGAATTTCGTTTTGTAAATTGTATCTTAATTTTAATATTTTTTTCATCAACCACTTGCCTGGATTTAATAAATAAGAAGCAAATAGCCGACAATATAATCATGAGTCATGGCATGGAGGCGCGAGCGCGGTCCCTTGCATTGCATGTGAACTGGAGCGCATCTCATCACAAATTAACCGAAACTCAGTATATGCCTCACAGACATGAGAAATATATCTATAAAGAAAGCTTGAAATGTCTTTAAACGAAACAATTATAAACGAAAATAAATAGGCTAATCTCTCTATAGGCGCGTTCACTACGGAGATGGTGATCATCAATTTCATCTTTGCAGACACAACACTAGTTTATTAATAGAAATAAAATACAAATTTATTTTTAAAAATGGCGTTTCTCGCGTTTTGGAAAAGAGCTCCTCATATCTTTTAGTTTGTCAGTGCGTTTTGTGGTGTTAGGAATTGTCTTTCTGCGCATTTCCGCACTAACTCAAAACGTGCGTACATGTACACCACCTCCTGACCTGGCGTAGGATTTGAGCGTGCCGTACGCCAACGTCCATATTGATAAATATCAAAGTCAACGTGGTTTTGGGTGTACGCCATGTGTACGCTGGAAATTTGGTCTACGCACTTTTGATAAATGAGGGCCATTGTGATTCAAAATGAATATATACATATGAGATTCATACATGCTCCCACTACTACAATGCAGGTCACAGACATACAAGTAAGCACATCAAAATGTGTGATGGATGTCAAAATGGAATCTGCATATTTTCTTTGACACATGCTTCTCAATAATACTTCTGATACCTCTTTTATAAATCAAAGAGTTGTCTGTGCAGGAAGAGGATGGATCTCTTTCCCAGATTCTGCCTGAACTGGCACTTCACCTAGACCTATCACGTCAGAGCGATCAACATGGACAATAATCACATCTGTCCTATGTGTGGCAACAGTTCTTTTAGCTTGTGAAAGGCTTCCTCGCATTCAGTTAAATATGTCTTAGAGGAGCCGTGTTTATTCTTGTCCAGTTCGTGGGCTGCCTATGTAGCAAAATGGAGAATTTTTCTGCCAAAAAACGAACACACACTAGAGAATGAGCTCCAAAGGGAATTAGAGAAAGTTCCAAGAAATGCAAATCAAACAAAGGTAAGAACTTGCACACTTACTAAATACTCCCAAACATTTTTTTAATAACATGTTTTTAATAACAAACCATGTGGTTTACGTTTCAACGCATGCAAGTTCTGATGAAGACTCGCATGATTTAAAATTTTAACCACAGGGTTTGTTATTAAAATTGTTTTAAGTTTTAAGTATTTAGTAAGCGAGAGAGGTAATTCCCTTGTATACCTAATCTCCTGTATTTGTCCAAGAAAAGCTCATGCTTTCCTTGTTTTCTGTGATATTCATTTGGCTTCCAGCTTTTCCATGTGTGGTCTAATTTTGCCATGACCAATAACATAACCTCCTTCAGCCCGAGATATGCTTTAGGATCCAGTGCTCCTCTGTGATCCTAGAGAGGATAAAGCGGTCTGGAAGGTGGATTAATGGATAAATAAGGATAAGGTAACCTACAGTTTGGGTCCATGAGTATTTCTTCTGGTTGATGGTCAGTTATGCCATTTAAAGCCTTTAAAAGATATTTTAGATGGTAGAGAATCTCTTTCCAGGACCTACTGTAGATCACCAAATCATCCAGGTAACATCCATTAATCTTTAAAAAGTAGTACCCCATGGACAGAAAATGGCATTATGGTATACTGGTTAAGCCCATGGGAAAGCTGTACAACATAGGAACTCAATCCTGATCTACCTTCCTGCAGAGTTTAGATCTGACATTATTCAAACACACTTGAACTAGGTAATCAAGGTTTTGCAGTTATAAAATGCAGTTGTGTTAGAGTATAGAGATGGAACTAAACTCTGCAAGAGTGTCGATCTCTATGAGCAGGATTGATCCCCCACATAGGCGATGCTCCGGGGCTCGAGCAACCACGGAAAATACAGAGCACCCACGTGTGTGCCAGACTGCCAGTAGGCTACATTCATTTAAAATTAAACATTGCAGTTGGTGCTATGTGAAGCGTCTGTCACACTGTGATTGATTATGTCGCTGTCAGTCGCCTGCTCCATATCATATCCACCAATCACAGTGTTTCTCGGATGAAAACGCCTCTGATCGGGGTTACGTGTTAGTTAAACTTTTGATCTCCAATCCTGTCTGTATTTGTGAGAAGTGCCGCTGTCCTGAGCTATGGTCCTGAGTTGAAAGATAGCCTACTTTACGGCTATATTATCAAGTAAATGGGTGTGTGCGTTCGTGTCGGCGGCTGTCCATTTCCTAAAAGGGGTCGCACACCGGACGAGAAGCGCAGCGCCGCGTAGTACCATGTCTTTTAAAATTCGAACACATTATTCTCTATGAGTGTAACTTACACACACCGGCGGCGCCCGGCTACGGCTATAGACCATTTCAACGGCTATTTGTAGATGGAAGGAAGTGACGTGTTTGGCCCTCAGATGTTTCCGGTTAGTTACCGCGCACATTCAAAACAACAGACGGGAGGCGTTTTTTATGGCAATTGTTCGATTATTTTCTTTTTCATTTGATAAAACATGTCAAAATTTAAATTAGGGGCGTGCTGTTCGGTTGTTGGCTGTTCTCTCAGGCCCGGAACTAACTTGCTTTCGGAAATCAAAGCGTTTAGATTTCCGAAAACCCTAGCAACTCTAGGATATGCAGCACACATTTTATCTCTGGTAAGTAACTTAAACGGCATTTGTGTCACTAAATAATTTGTATTTCTATACGTTAACTATTTAACTATGGTGAATAATTATTGAGCTAGCAGTTTGGCTCCGTCATTGTTTTCATATGTAACGTAGATAGCATGTAACGTTAAATAGCTAACGTTAGCGTTTTGATACGTTTGCAGTGAAAAAGCCAGATTTTTATTTCCGTTTCATTTCTAAATGTTCTGTGGGCTATAATTAGTAAAGTAACGTTAGCCGTACATTAGTTATCTATAGCTATCCATTCAGCTGACAGCAGTGTATAACACTTTACAAATAATGTTTTATTGTGTAACATTAGCTGACTGCATTATTTCACAAAATATAACGATAAACATAATTTTTCATCACTTATTAAGCTTGTTTAATGTTAATTCCAACATGCACTAATGCATTAAACAATAACAGTATGGTTATTTTTTTCATTGCTCATTAACCTGGTTAATTTAAACATTTACATTTAATCATTAGCAGATGCTTTTATCCAAAGCGACTTATAAATGAAGAGAGCAATAAAAGCAGCCAAATCATCTTATATTAAGTATTAAAGTAATACACTTTTATTACAAATCTGTTTTTAATTATTGTGTTTTAAAGCTTTAACCCGATTTTGCCATAGGGCACTAACAAAGCTGTACATTATGAACTTGTGAACAATTTTGCATGTAACGTTATTAGACTTGCTGTAAAATGTTAATTGTTTGTTCATGATACCTAAAATATTACTAATACAAGACCCTTTTTAAAGTGTTACAGTGTTACATACTGATAGCTAGCTAGCTAGTTTATTGATGATTACATTAAAAGTGCTCATGGTCTTTATCTATCCTTAACCAGTGATGTACAAAATATATAACCTGTCCCAATAATGTTTTTCTACTTGTGTCTTTAGGAAAGCCATCAGATGATCCTCTAAATCCAGATTACATACCATCAAAGCTTCCTCACAGACCTGACACCTCCAGAAAAATGGACCGATATCAGAGGTCTCTGAGACGAGCATCAGAGGTCTCTGAGATGAGCATTGGAGTTCAGCCTACTGAGGAAGTGCAGGACATGGACATAGATGTAACACAAGTTAAGTCCTTCAATGATATGTGTGTTGGAACAGATCTCACTATGAGTGATATTGAAGATATGCAGAAACTGAACACATCTTACAAAGAGCAAGTGAGAAGCCTAGATTCAAAGGTACAAACTCTCACCTGTGAGAGGAAACAACTGAAATCTGATGTGGATTTAAACAATGATCAAATCATTCACTTCTACACTGGCCTTCGCTCATCCAAAGTGTTTTTTGCCCTTTTGACATATCTCACCACTGCTTGGAGTCCGAGAACACAGAGTCCTCCAACACCTCTCCAGTTTTACTTGGTATTAATGAAACTGAGACTTGGCCTCACTCATAAAGATCTTGCCTTCAGGTTTCATTGCAGTTGTGCAACAATCTCTGCAATATTTCACGACTGGTTGAATGTGATGACACAGCGTTTCAGCTCTCTAATTCATTGGCCTTCTAGGGAAGAGATTAAAAAAAATCTTCCTGCCCTGTTCAAAAGCCCCCCGTTCAATTCAGTGAGGTGTATCATAGACTGCAGCGAGATTTTTATTGACCGACCAACATCTCTCAGTGCAAGAACAATGACATACTCCAACTATAAGTCCCACAACACCATCAAATTCCTGGTTGGCATCAGTCCAACAGGGTCAATCACATTCCTTTCCCAGTCTTGGGGTGGTAGAGCCAGTGACAAAACAATCACAAAATCATCTGGTTTAATTGATCTTTTGGAAGAGGGAGACATTGTCATGGCTGACAGAGGGTTCAGTTTCCCTGAGTATTTTGCTGCGAAAGGAGTCCAGCTACTCATACCAGCTTCAACCCGTGGAAAGACGCAGCTTTCAGGACAAGAAGTGTCTGTGTCACGTCAAATGTCAAGGTTGAGGATTCACGTGGAAAGAGCTATTGGTCGAATTAAAAAGTACTGCATTTTAAGACAAACACTCCCCATAAACTTGGTGAAGCGAAGATCAAAAGACACAGTGGCAACTGTAGATAAAATTCTTTTGGTTTGTTCTGCATTATCTAATTTGGACAAATCATTAATTCGGTAAAAAAAAATACATGAGACAATTCAATAAATGCCATGGTTAAACTATGGTTAGTGTGGCAAAACTATGGTTCCTTTTGTGGTTACCATGGTTTAACTACAATAACCATGTTTTCTATTTGCAGTAAAACCATAGTTCATTTTCATAAGGGATGTGATTAGAATTTTTAATTTAATATGAATTAGACCAAGAACAACAACAAAAACACGTTAGCCAGAATTGAATTGCATGCACCTTCTTGTTTATTCGTGACCACATGCAGGGCTCAGATGTCACAGATGGAGCATTCAAACCTTCTCTAACACACTGTTCCACAGCAACCAGGATGGCAGCAACATGGCTACACACTTCACCTAACCTAACCACAAATATTTCCAAACGTATGAAATAATTAATTAGGCTATGCAATTAGGCAATAGGTAATAATATAATACAACAATTCGTTTACTAGAGGATTAGCAATGTGATTTATTATTTGAATAGACATATTTACCCAGCCATGCAAGTGCAATGCCCACTAATAACCTCCCCGGTCACCTTAGCAACGAACCACGTTGAGTACGTTTTTGACAATGTCTGACTTGCTCCAACTTCGCCAAATACAAGACAAATGTCGTCCACATTGTAGGAACAAATGTTTCCAACTTTTCCACTAAGGAAATAGTTGTAAGCATCTAGGCTACGATATGCCTTGACCGCTTCTCTAGTGTATACACACTCGGTCTCAACCAGATAATGGTACACGTCTGGATACGACACTTCAGGTAAATGTTTTACGTTCTGAGTGAATAGTTGTCGCCTCAGCGTCTGATTTAAAGGATCCGGTAATTCCACGCTATCGTCTATTTGAATTTTTTTTAAATATCTTAACTGTTCTGGTTTAGCTAGACTTAAAAAGTATGCGCTAGTCATTTTGTTTTGACAGCTCCGTGGTTTAAAAATGGAGACACCGGAAGTGCTTCAGGGCCAGACATGCGCAGTAGCGTTCCAACGCATTTGTTATTGTTTACGTCCTTGAAATGGTCTATAGGACCTTGTTCAAAATCCTGCCGCGCCACAGAGCGCGATTTACATAGTTTTATATTAAATTTACATTTATTTGTCTCAAATCGTCGTTAATGTACTGACTTCAACCTGTGCTGCAATATACATTTATTTTACATTCATTTACAGAAATCAGCTGCTTGAATGAAAATTGCTGATGTTATCGGATTTTCAGGTGATATTCTCAATTCATTCAGTTAACGGACCCCCTGGTTGTATTTAATTGTACAGTAGCCTACAATCGTAACATAGTAGCCTACAGACATTATCTTAATTCCATAATGTCCATAAACATAACATTACAATATTGCTGGCCATAAACTGACAAAGTGCGCGTCCGGTGTGCGATAGGCTACCTCGAGTTGTCATAGAAGCAGCGCTGCGCTTCTCGTTCGGTTCTGAAATGCAAACATTTTTTGACTAGGCCTAACGTTACTCTTTTTTTTTTTTTTTAAAGGGCGTGCGCCCATGAGCACCCACGGAGGAAAACATAAATCGGCGCCTATGATCCCCCATGTGTATACTGTAGGAACTACAGGAAGTAAGTGTATGAGTAATTGGCACTTGCTAGTTTTCTTATTCCTTACAAATACCTGAAATATAAATTAACCCTTGTCACTTATTTCATAAGACTTTCTAGAGTCTTGATACATAATCATAAAAATCTATTTCTAAGTCTATTCCAACTTGTGAAACCCTACATCAAGAGCAGCCACATGCAGTAACACACAGCAGTCATGCTAGTGCACACATACTGGCAGCAGAGTCCTGCACCTGTGCTCTCTGTTTGCAATGAAAGAGGGTGAGAGACTGACATGAGGGCCTGAGGGCTGGTGGTATAAAACCAGGACCTGTCCCAAGATACAAATCAGCCCCCAGACCGAGTTTTGGAGCATGTAAGTCGGAGTCAGGGGAGAGGTGTTGTGTGACGGGCTGGATCATGCCTCACCGAACCCATTTATTCTCTCTGATCTGACTGAATTTATGCAGTCTTTTCACTGTCCTGATACATACAGTAATCTTTATAAAAATGGTACACTGTGCTTTTGTAGGAAGTATTACAGATTAAATTTCTTAAATGTTTTGTCAATTTGAAATGAAAAACGTATTGGCAAAATTTCTTTCAGACAAATTGATTTTTTGTTATTCCAAAATGGACATGTGGGAACATTGTAGGCAGAAAATGTAAAAACTGAACGATCTCTCACTTTTTCTTAGAAAAACTGCTCTTTCCCATTACTAAATTGGATCCATATGATTTAAAATAATCCAAAGTAATCCTAATGAGTAAGCTCTAAAACAACACACTATGAGCGTTTACCAAGAAAACATCCACCAAAACAGTTCTGATCCTGTGAGGACAGATGAATCTAGAAAACACAGTCTAATTCACCATCAGGGACCGAGTCCAGAAAGCACCTCAAAAAAGACCCTGCCTCCTATCAACAATTGCAATTCCTCCTGGCCTCGTGATGTTTATAAAGGCGACTCCACAATCTGACCCGCATCTTTACGACTAAAAACGTCTATCTGGTAAGAAGCACACTTTTTCTTGTCTTTTCTATCTTTTCAATCTTCATGTTATGCATATTGATAGCCCTAAATACTTTTATGCATGCCTTAATAATGTCATTATTTGTACAATAGGCTTTTTTCATTAATGAATGGTTGTTTATTTTGCAGTTGTTTTGGTTGAGCTGACAATATGTTCAACTATTCTAACTAAAAAGAGTTGTTAATATTACAGTGTAAAATGACACTGATGTTAATGGGACATCTTTGGTACATTTTTTAAACTTTGAAGTTTTCATATAATAGGATTGTTTTTTCATCATTTTTATAACGGTAACTATTTAAATATGTTGATTTAAAATTTTACTTGCTAGATTTAGCAAAATTTAAAACTACCTAATTTTTTTTTTTACCATTTTACCAAAAAAAATGTGTTTTGGAGAAGCGAAACTGATAATTTACTCATTGAAAAAGTTTGAATATTTGTCCCATTTGTCCCAAAACATCTTAACAATACTGATGCATTACATTATTGGTAAAATGAGAAGAGAAATCAGCTATGTGAATTCTGGTCATACCAGCAAAGTGATTTAGAAATTTTGCAGAGTTTAGCAGCATCATGTTGACTAGCATGTGGAAAAACAGTGTTTGTTTCTATAACTTATTAACGTTCCTCTGCTATTATTTTGGTGAGTGGACACTCACTAATAATAATATAAGATGTTTTTACTCATGAGTCCTCTTCAAAAGAATAAAACCAGGAGCCACATTTTTTTCTCTTTGCATTAATACTGCTGTGCCTTGGTAATTTATGCCTTTTTCTGGTCTGCTTTAGTCATGATGGAGTCAACACTCGTACCAAGTGAATATTATGTATTTATCATAAAATTAATATTACCAACATTATTATCAGTATTATAATTATAAACAGTCAAGCCTTCATTGGGGGGTGTCTGCCTCACTTGGTGTAAGATCCCTGCATCCCTTGGTGTAAGTCACAAGTTGGATTTCAAAGATCAAGGAAGAGCACACAATCAATTTTCAAAAGAGAGTCTGTTTGCTATAACTCTTGCATGGAAAATAAGAGATTATGTGATCGAATACCTGGCAAACATATTTATTGTTTTTCATTTATTATGAGAATTGACTAGCTTGACCTCTGTTGTACAGCAATATTAACAAAGATTCACCCCACTACATTTTTGGCTTCAGCAGATGTGAAAGGGGTGGTGGGGAGGAAAGTAATACAGGGAGCTCAAAAATTTACTAATAGGTCAATTCATTCATTAATTTTCAATTTAAGGATACAACCCCTTGAAACTGCTTTCATCAGTTGATAAAATGATCAATTAAAAACACACCTTCTTGCAATCTATACTTTTGCTAAGTTGGTGTTGCACCTTTCACAGAGCAGAGAGTGGAGGGTTGTGGTTGAAACTTGTTTGGCTATTTCCCTGCCATAGTGTAATGATTATGTAAATTAAAGTTGTTTCAGATGTAGCATACGTGGTTATTTTTTCTTCTTCTTTGAAGCATGCATAATACACATTAAGGGAGTAAAAGGTCAATTCTGTTTTTATGTTGACTTGAAATTTGGAATTATACTGATTTAAAGCAGTGTTTCCCAACCCTGGTCCTTCAGTGCCGCAACAGTAGACATTTTGGATGTCTTTCTAATCTCACACACCATTTCAGGTGTTGGAGTCTCTACTTAATGAACAAGTTCAATCAGGTCTGATTACGGAGATATCCAAAAAGTTGTGTAGTGTTGGGCGTACATCGGGACCACTGTTAAGAACCACTGATTGAGAGTGTGTAAATAGTTCACAACAGACTTCTCAAATAACTTAAACACTTGTCAAAATCAAGTTTCCATTGTCCCCCTCTAGCTGGTGGAAGTCCCCAGAGCTGAAGGAGAAAAACATGATTGATTAAGATCAATCCCTGGGAGCCTCCTTATCCTTTAGCAGACGTGCCACTGGAGAGAGTTTAGCCTGAAGGCAGAGAGAGTAGGGCCACAAGGGTCCTTCTGAGACCCCGGTGGAGCAGTGGTACAGAGAATGACATGACAAGAATACATGAAGCTTGCTGTCCCTTCAAACTAGGGTGGTGCTTCACATAAGCTATACTATAAAGGAGACAGATGAACCACAGAAGTTGTGGTTTGACATATTTTATGTTTCCCAACTTTTGTCCTGGAGGACCCCCAGCAATGAACCTTTTGCATGTCTCCTTATCTAACTGTAACACATCTATTTCAGGTCTTGAAGTCTATGGTAATGAGGTGTTTTATTAGAGGAGGGATATTCAATCCTGCTCCTGGAAGGCCAACTTCCTGCATGATTTAGTTCCTACCCTAATTAAATACGTCTAAACCAGCTAAACAAAATCTTCAAGATGACTAGAAACTTCCAGGTTGGTGTGTTGGGCCAAGTTCTGCAGGACATTCACTCTCCAGGAGCAGGATTGGACACCCTTGGATTAGGGAGACATACCAAATGTGCAGTGTTGGGGGTCACTCCAGAACCAGGGTTGGAGAAAAACAGTGTTAATCATGAATTTACAATGTACAAGTGCAGCTCCCTTGCATAGTCAAGTAGGCCCTTATATATCCAAGCTTTGGAAATGGGGCTGGTCTCATGTCTGTCTATTATGGACCCTGAATTCCCTCTTTACAGTTGTTCTGCACAGATGTGTTTTTGTGTACTCTGTGTACTTGTGTTTGTGCAGTAGCTCCCCTCCTGTGGGTATTTGTAGCAGGATAACAGGAGATTATCCCCGGGGGAGACACTGTTTGTCATGGCTGATGTATTGTCAGATCTCAAAATTTGAGATGATCCATGAATTGCCATTAAGATTGAATCTGATCAGATGCCCAGTACCAAATAGTACTCATTACCACTCAGGAAAGTGTACAACTCTGCTCCTAGAGGACTACCTTCCTGCACACTCCAGTTGCAACTCTGCACCAAAACATGAAGTAATCCTGTCATTCTCAAGTAACCTGAACACATTGATTAGGTGGTTCAGGTTTATTTGATTGGAGTTGAAGCTAAACTCTGTCAGACAGTAGCACTCCAGGAACATAATTGGCTACCCCTAGGGAAGACCTTAATGGACTTTCCAAGTCTATGAAGCTGACAGTATAATTCCACATGCACAAATGTCATGTTGGCCTTACCTATTAAGCGGTCTACGTCAGGTTTACCAATATCTAAACCCTGCAGGGTTTTCCTGTCCAGGAGCAGGATTGGCCACCCCTGCCTCACTCAGAGGACATAAGCCAGGGATGTCCAATCCTGCTCCTGAAGAGCCATGTCCTACAGAGTTTAGACTACCCCTACATACCTGTGTGGTTTCTAGTCAAGGCATTGATTAGCTGGGTCAAGGATACATTATTTATATGCAGGACAGTGGCCCTCCAGGAGCAGGTTTGGTGAGCCCTAAAATAAACACTTCACCATTCAATGCTCTATTTAGTATAAAACTATCTAAATCTGATATCCATTTCTTAAACATATATCATTAATGTTAACAGGAATACCTAATTATATTGCCATGTTAATATGTTCAATTATCTTTATAATGTAATTTTCTCCTCCTCCAGAATTTCATTATTTGGTTTCAGTTCCTTAGAAGTCATGGAGGGTCGATTATGTCACAACACAAGAGCTAGAGACATCCTCAAAAGCAACCTGAATTCCTCTAACCTGACAACCGATTCAGTCAATGGGACACACGCCTTCAGTGTGTTTGAAGGGTGCGAACAAATGATGAGTGGTATCCTTTTTGACATAACTATACAGTCCTTCAACGTGATCATAGGAATACCTGCCAATATCCTGGTCATAGCAAACCTAATAAACACCCGAAATGAGCCTTCAACTTCTGACATCTTCCTGGGCTGCCTGGCTTTCATGGACACCTACTTCGGATTTATGACAATCATAGTGTTCCTCAATCTCTACCACTGGAGGAGTGCTATGGGTTGGATGGCTCTGAAGTTCTCCTTTGGCGTGAAGGACACCAGCGGGCCGCTCTTCCTCTCGTGTGTCTGTCTGGATCGATTTATAGCCGTTCTCTTTCCCATCGCATTCGGACAGTTAAAGGACATCAAATACAGGATCGGCCTGAGCATCGTAGTTCTGCTGCTCACTTTTGCTTATGCTTCGGCCAAAACCGTTGGTGGCCTGCCCAACTTTGAAAAGGTTTTCACTTTTGAGGTCTTGTTTGCTTTCACCTGGATGGTGGTGTGTAACGTGGCCATCCTCTGGGCCCTGAAACGCTCACGAGGCTCTGGTAAAGATGAGATGCATCCAATGAAAAGAAAGGCGTTTAAGATGGTGCTGTCTATCTTGATCATCATCATGAGCAACTATCTCCCTCCAGTTGCTCTGTTCCCCTTTGAAGACCATTATCCACATAAGGTCTTCACTTGCTATGTGCAGCCAGTGGGTTATGCCTTTTTAAACATCAGCAGCACTATCCAGCCCTTAACTTATTTGTCCCGCCTGGAGAAAGTACCATTCTTGCCTAAATCTTGTGTAAAGAAGTTAAGCTGCAAGGAACAAGACAAGCCCTTAAAGGAATGATAACTTCCGCCTGAAATAATGTCTGAAATATGGCTTGAAATATTTAACATCCTACTGTAGCCTACTAGTACTGCAATTTCATAGCTCTTCGGTTTGCAATATTCCATCTATATAATCATACAATCTATAAATTGAACTTAGATCTTTGTAGCAAAAACAATTATTGTTCTGGAGGTTTTAGGCTCTATCTCTGTTATGTCTTGAGTTGTAACACTGAATTCTGAATATCATATCATTCATTATGCAAATATACATATTTATATTTTGAGAATTCCAAATAAAACATTCAAAGGTTCATTTAAAGAGTTGTGGCGCCCCCATGTGTAACAGAGCAAAAATTAAGAAAGTTGTTTTTTTGGTCTGTTTTTAATGGACCCCAGAAATAAATTTGTTCAAACATTTTGTTATTTGTCATCCTTCACCATTTCCTTAAATTGATGAATGTACATTAAAATGTGATCCCATAAGGTTCTGTTGTTTTGACTCATTATCATTGCATCCAGTGGCTTTATCTTTTCTGAGTCTCAGGTTTGTGCTGGTTCAAGAGTTTTCACTGGAGTGAAGCAAAGCTTATTGGGCCCAGTCCTACGCCAGGGTATCCTGGCTCTCCTACTCATTGAAAGCTAGGTTACAGGTGAATTAAGATCTGGATAACATTCATAACTTCAACACATGCACCCAATCATGGCGATAAGATCTCACATGCAGGGATGGGTTTTTTTAGGGAACACCAATTACAGTTCTGGCACATTTTCCTGAGGCTGTGAGTCATGATAGTCAAGTGGTGTACTTTATAGTATGCATGCATCTGTGTTTAAATCCTGATATAGTATAAATTCTTATAATAAACTAAGCAAAATTGCAACTGAACCCAACTGCCAGCGATCATCCTGCAACAGCGCAAATTGACTTTTTGATAACACCAATTGTGTTTTTTGGGGGGAAAAACCCTACCACAAATAAAAAGTAACAATTAAAAAAAAAATCATTAGGGCTATTTACTATTTAAAATTATGAACTGAAGCGAGAAAAAACAATCTCTGCATTTGGAAAAGCATTTTGTGCATCAGAGATGTTTGTCTGCGGCTCTTAACATAGATACCCTAGCACGTTTCAGAAAACGGTTGACATTTAAATTAATATATTCTATATATTGTGTCAAATTTTGAATGGATTTGCCCAAAAACCAGTATACAAAAATTCCTTTCTTTCTGATCAAATCATACAGGCTAAATTAAATATTTAGCCTTCAAAACAGAGAAATTCAACAAAAGGTGACAGTTTCGGGACACTATTAATTTTGACGTAGGATGTAGGAGTAGCATAAGCTTTGACGCCTCTCGCGTTTCAAACAAACAGGGATGGTCAACCACATTTGTCATTACGTTGTGCGTCAAGTTCAAGGGTTAGTCTTTCGCCGTAAATCGATGTGTATGGCCGTCTGCTGGAAGCTAGTTATTTTAGTCGATAAAGTTTAAATATGGATATTTTTCTTACACCAACGCATCGCTTAACTTCAGAAGACCTTCATTAACCCCTCGGAGCCGTTTGGGACACTTTTATGATGGATGGATGCACTTGTATGAATTTTTTTAAAAATAGTGCCCATTCACTCCCATTATAAAGCTTGGAAGAACCAGGACATTTTTTTAATATAATTCCGATTGTATTAGTCTGAAAGAAGAATGTCATATACACCTAGGATGGCTTCAGGGTGAGTAAACCATGGGATCATTTTCATTTTTGGATGAACTATCCCTTTAATTATCAAATATATACTGTATATACAGGTCCTTCTCAAAAAATTAGCATATTGTGATAAAGTTCATTATTTTCCATAATGTAATGATAAAAATTAAACTTTCATATATTTTAGATTCATTGCACACCAACTGAAATATTTCAGGTCTTTTATTGTTTTAATACTGATGATTTTGGCATACAGCTCATGAAAACCCAAAATTCCTATCTAAAAAAATTAGCATATCATGAAAAGGTTCTCTAAACGAGCTATTAACCTAATCATCTGAATCAACTAATTAACTCTAAACACCTGCAAAAGATTCCTGAGGCTTTTAAAAACTCCCAGCCTGTTTCATTACTCAAAACCGCAATCATGGGTAAGACTGCCGACCTGACTGCTGTCCAGAAGGCCATCATTGACACCCTCAAGCAAGAGGGTAAGACACAGAAAGAAATTTCTGAACAAATAGGCTGTTCCCAGAGTGCTGTATCAAGGCACCTCAGTGGGAAGTCTGTGGGAAGGAAAAAGTGTGGCAAAAAACACTGCACAACGAGAAGAGGTGACCGGACCCTGAGGAAGATTGTGGAGAAGGACCGATTCCAGACCTTGGGGGACCTGCGGAAGCAGTGGACTGAGTCTGGAGTAGAAACATCCAGAGCCACCGTGCACAGGCGTGTGCAGGAAATGGGCTACAGGTGCTGCATTCCCCACGTCAAGCCACTTTTGAACCAGAAACAGCGGCAGAAGCGCCTGACCTGGGCTACAGAGAAGCAGCACTGGAGTACCCACAGTCTGTGATGGTCTGGGGTGCCATGTTAGCTGCTGGTGTTGGTCCACTGTGTTTTATCAAGGGCAGAGTCAATGCAGCTAGCTATCAGGAGATTTTGGAGCACTTCATGCTTCCATCTGCTAAAAAGCTTTATGGAGATGAACATTTAATTTTTCAGCACGACCTGGCACCTGCTCACAGTCCCAAAACCACTGGTAAATGGTTTACTGACCATGGTATTAATGTGCTCAATTGGCCTGCCAACTCTCCTGACCTGAACCCCATAGAGAATCTGCGGGATATTGTGAAGAGAAAGTTGAGAGACACAGGCTGATTGCCTCCATGCCACGCCGCAATTTCTTTCTGTGTCTTACCCTCTTGCTTGAGGGTGTCAATGATGGCCTTCTGGACAGCAGTCAGGTCGGCAGTCTTACCCATGATTGCGGTTTTGAGTAATGAAACAGGCTGGGAGTTTTTAAAAGCCTCAGGAATCTTTTGCAGGTGTTTAGAGTTAATTAGTTGATTCAGATGATTCGGTTAATAGCTCTTTTTAGAGACCCTTTTCATGATATGCTAATTTTTTGAGATAGGAATTTTGGGTTTTCATGAGCTGTATGCCAAAATCATCAGTATTAAAACAATAAAAGACCTCAAATATTTTAGTTGGTGTGCAATGAATCTAAAATATATGAAAGTTTAATTTTTATCATTACATTACGGAAAATAATGAACTTTATCACAATATGCTAATTTTTTGAGAAGGACCTGTATATATATATATATATATATATATATATATATATATATATATATTGTCTTTTGGAAGTTGCATTTAAAATCCATTTGGATCAAAAATCTGAGAGGACACGTGCTTCTCAATCACTGAGATAATCACTGACAGATTCAGAAAACAATTTGCATTTGTTTAGTGTTTTTTAATAGCAATAAAGATAAGCTTGCAAAATAATGTAAAGAAATCAAAATTGTAAGACAAGGTCACAGGCACATTAAGGGGATGTTTACACAACATCGATGTACTAAAAACTGAGAAGTTTTTCTTTCACATTTTTCAAAAACATGCACTTTGAAACCCCCAAAAGTTTAAAACCACCTCTATTTAATATAAGTGCAGTGTACTACTAAGAGGTTAGGTTTCCCTACTGTTTTCTTTAGCTCAAACAGTTAAGCATGGCAAGATCAGGGGTTGATTTCCAGGAGATGGATGAACTTATAAAACGTAAATCGCTTTACACATTTGTACACATTTGACAGATGCTTATTTTCACAATATATATTTTAAAAATAATCATTTCTCTATTTTAAATGATACTTTCATAAAGACACCAAGACAGGCTTGGATAGAATTCGCAAAGGATGTTTGCTTTGCGTGTAAAAGTATGGCAATAACCTTTCTGTAAAGACCTGTTTGAAAGTGTATATAATTTCCTGACATGAAGGCTTTGAAAAAATCACTTCCCCACTGTCCCAGTTCAGCTGAACCAAGACCCTCTGCAGTTTGTCCTCCACTTTTAGAGATGTTGGGGGTGATGCCATAGCCCTGTATTGCCCATCACGAAGGCAGATGGTCCAGAAGCCATTCTCTGGTCTCGCAGGTACTTCCTGATCTCTCTTCACACGCTCGCTGGCCAATCCCAGGATCCAGTCCTCATTGTCACCAACCTCGACCTCCCAGCTGTGGCTTGCTGAGTTAAAGCCAGTGCAACCCAGCACCTCTGCGCTGATATGGAAACGCTCAGGGTTACTGGGGAGCCCTTGGTTTGGGGTGCTATAGTGGAGACTGGTGAGGTCATCGGAGAGTGTCAAGCAAGGGTGGGCTGTGTTTGGGTCCAGAATTATTGGGCCTGACGAAATAAGACAAATGCTGAAAACATACAAGTGAGCATGTGTACACTGATATGCTGATAACTCCCAAAAATTAGCTTGATTGAATTAACCAATTGTCCAGGCAACGCAACTAAAGTGCGTTTACAAGACTTTATTTAAAAATTAGGTTATTAGTGACATGAAAACCCAATAATTCATGTATCTGACTCTGAGTATCCCATTTGTTATGTAAAAATTGATGTTAAATAAGCAGAAGCTTCACTGTATGCTTCACACACACATTCACAGTCACAGTGTCACACACACTTCTATGACAGGCATATCCAAACCATCTGACCTGCATGTCTTTGGACTGTTGGAGAAACCGGAGCAGCCGGAAGACACACACATATATATATAGTATCTTTTGAAAACCAAGTCATCTTTTTTGTTTTGGCATTTTCAAAACCATGATTTCGATTTGTTAAAATTGGCATTGTGAAACGACTGGATTTTATTCGGCAGAATAATTTACCCTACTAAATGCTCAACACTTGGCTTTTTATTTGTCATTTACAGGTTGTTTTTTTGGGTCATTATATACTTTTAAATTATGAACCGATGCGGGAATACACATAATCTCTGCATTTGGTTCTGTTCAAATCATGTAGGCTAAATTACATATTTTGGCTTAAAAAAAAAAAGAGTAATTTAATAAAAGGGGAGAACTTATAGGGGACACTATATATTTTGCACCTTTTTTTTCTTGCACCATGAACCTTTACTAGTTTGGAATTTAATAGGCCTACTTTGATTGAAAGTTTTGAATGATTCAACCCATTCTTTCTTTCAATAATTTTATAGTAGTTTGATTAAAGTACAGCTAATATGACATCACAAAATCCCAATTATGAAGTATGTGGTCCTATCAGCCATGATATGATTATCCTAGATTTAAATACTTATAACTATGCAGCAAAATAAATTGACTACATTAACCCTTCAAAATAAACCAACACACGTCCTTTACTTTAAAGAGGTACTTACTATAAGGTGCAACTGCCTGCATGCTCTCCCAGACTATGTACTTTAGATTTCCAAGATACTTAGATTCATCCAACAAAGATCCAGACATGCATTCTGGATCCTGCAATGTCCTCCATGTTCTGCAAAAAAATAAAAAAAATAAAAAAATATAATATATCATACATATACTGTATCTACTTTACAGAGAACTGGACTCTTGCATTGACAGTAGAAGATCTTGACCAAAAATGTATGCACCTCTTGATAAAAGTAGCCTCAAAACATTTATTTCATCAAGAGTTGCATCAATTTTTGGTCAAGATCTTGTATTGTCAATGCAAGAGTCCAGCACTCTGTAAAGTCTCCTCCAGCACATCCCAAACACTTTCACTGAATTTAAGATCTGGACTCAGAGGAGCCAATTCATCTGTGAAAATGATTTTTCATGCTCCCTCACAACACAATTTGAGCCTGATGAATCTTGACATTGTCATCCTGGAATAAGGCCATGATGTGTCTTCTTACATGATTGTTTAAGAAATGAAAAGCTACACACTCCATCAATTAGGGTTAGAAGAACTGTTATAACACGCTAGAAACATAATAATCACATCAATAATGATCCAATCATAGACTCATCAAGCATTTATTGCCTATTTAAATCCAAACAGCGACTTTTTTATATGTCTAATAGGTCACAGACATAAAAGAATGACACAGAGAACATATTTTTGTACTGTATATATGGTTTCCCCCACAAACATTTCTAGGCTGCGGCCCACAAGTTTCGCAGAACCACTGAATTAGAAGCAATAGTAAAAACAAAAAAGGAGAAAGCAAAGGAAAAAAGTAACAAAAAGAAAGTAATTGATATACTTACCCCTCTATTGTAGCTTTGAAGTTCTGTAAAAGATAAAGTTGAATGAATGAATGAATGAATAGATGTTATTTAAAAAATATGTAAAAATTCTCACCTGCAGCAATGTTAAATCTTCAGCGTTCATGGTTTGCTTCATTGTCCTGATCATGTCTGTAAGAGATGATATCCTCCGTCCATTATCATCGTCTCTGTTCTTCACGGCCGCGACCCGCCGCTCTTCCTCCTCCTTCAGTCCTGATAACCTGCGCTCTTGCTCCTCATACAGAAACTGATGAAGCTTGAGAAACTCATCCTTCATCTGTCTCTCAACCCGCTGAGCCTGATTCTAAGACAAATAACTGACATTGAAGAAATCTACTGACTGACCTTCTGAAAAAGTCACTTATCTGATCAAATACAAAATGTACCTTAATGTGCTCCAAAGTAAAGGCTGAAGTTTGTCCTGCTTTATTGAATAATTCCAGCTTATGTTGCAGTATCTTCATGGCAGCACACATTTCATCCTGCAAATGAAATATATTTCTCAATGTAATGTGCGCAAAACACTGCTTCAGGAACAAGATTTTGCTTTGGGCATCAAAATGAAAAGTTAATATGTTTATTTATTTCGCTGTTCTAACAATGCCTTATTATTCCCCAGGAACTAGACTCGTATACGGCCGTTACCGGAAGCCAGTTATTATAGTTAATGAAGTTATAAATATGGATTTTTTTTTACTTACACAAATGCATCGCTTCATTCGCTACTTTTATGATGAATGGATGCACATTTTAGGTATATAAAAAAGATCAGGCTCCATTCACTCCCACTGGCTTGAGAGTGAGTAAATAATGGGATAATTTTTATTTTGGGGTGAACTAACCCTTTAAGTCTAGTCCCAGGTTAAAATACATGATGGAGCTGAAAGTTAACTAAAAGTGAATTGCACTGGAATATTTTAATATGTCAGTGACATTGTTTTGTCTCAAGGTGCACACCAGTAATGTTTTTTTTTTCTAAAGAAAGTTTATAAAAGCTAAATGTAATAATTTAACTAAGGCCTAATTCTGACTTAATCTAAGCCCTGTCTGTGAAACTAGGCCTATATGGTTTGTTGCATTTGCATTGTGTCTTTTTTCAGAACAGACATACAACCCACTAGAACAACCAGTGCAGAAAAACTATGAACAACTGAAGCACTTTTTCAATACAAACTCCTCTTCCCAGCAGTACCCTAATCCACCGGTGCAAGTACACTTTGAAAGATTTATGTCACATTTTGAATGGAGTTGATCACATTTTCCCAGAATACAATGGGAAGCATATGCCACAATGGGAGCTCGAACAAGGGGAATGAAGAAGGTGTTGTTTGAAAGTCTGCCATGATCTTTTTGGCCGAACACTGTGATAATGTCAAAGCAAACTTGATAAACAGCATTCTTATGCCCCGCTGCTGTAAATCTTGAGAACAGCAACACAATGTTACACAGTGTGTCGAAACAATGTGGCTCTGTCAAACTCTACCTTGCAGTCCAGAGCCGCCTCTTCCGTGGGAGAGCAGTCGTGACCTTTGTGCATTTTTGAAGCTTGGCACACCACGCAGATGGGCTCCTGATCCACCAGACAGAAGAGTTTGAGCTTTTCCCCATGTCTCCAGCACAGGGTGTTTGATCCAGGCGCACTGCCCTGGCCCTTCCCCAGCTGAAAAGCTTCACACAGGTTTTTGAGGGCCCGGTTTGAAAGAGGGCTTTTCTTGGAGGCTTTTCTCCTGCAGACGGGGCAGCTGCGAAAGATTGCGCTCTCCCAGAAGTGCTCCAGACAGCTCCTGCAGAAACTGTGGCTACATGGCAAAAGCACCGGATCCTGGTAGATGTCACAGCACACGGGACAGGAGAGGTCCTCTTCGGGAAGGTTTGCAGACATGTCCTGTAGCAGGTACGGCTTTCTTCGGGTTTTAAGAGGAGGGCTTGTTGTCTGCGTTAGACATCTCAGCTGAAGCTTTACAGGTGTTCTGGTTTCGTGGAGCACAGAGCTGATAATGTGTCTGTCTTGACATGCAACAGTAGAGAGGGAGGGGTCTGAGCACACTGAACTAGTAAAACTAGAAGTGATTGTTGAATGATGTAGAGGGTGGATGGTAGTTGATCCACTTCCTACAGCCCGTTCCTGTAGTCTAATTCAGCTGTGGTTTCACCATTTAAGTTCTGCTGCCCATACATCGCAATAAATCCATTATTAATATACACAATAAGGTTCCAGAAGGGGGTTATCACAGCAATGCCATTGAAGAATGGTACCCCCCCCCCCCCAAAAAAAAAAAAACGTTAAGTGAAAAGAACCATTAGTTTAAAGAACTTTTTTTTTAAATCCAAGTCTTCCACTATATAATACAACTTTTTTCCATTATAAAGAACCTTTTGTGGAAAGGTTCAGCGGATGTTAAAGGATTTGTGTATATGTATATAAGTTTATATTTATGCATTGTGACACACATGCAAATCTCATTAAAGCAAAACAATCTCTGTAATGCAAAACAACCATTCTAATTATTTAAATTTATACATCAAATTATGCAATTTTTTTTTCTTTGCTGGAAAAAATGGCACTCAAACCAGCAAGGGATAGCTTGTGAATAGTACAGATTATTAGATTTTTATAATTAAGTTAAGACTAAGTTAAGTAATAGAAGAGAGTGTGTTTGTTTGTTTTAAGTGTTGCTATTCTAGCAAAGCAAGATTAATCCGTGGGGTTGCTCAGGGGTCCATTTCTTATTTATATAAATGATTTGTCAAATGTTTCAAATATTCTTACTCCAATAATGTTTGCAGATGACACAACCTTAGTAGGCTACTTATGGTCTAATCGCATATGTTAATTGGTTTAATTCAAATAAATTGTCTTTAAATATAAAAATATATTTTTTATTTATTTTTGGTGGTAAAAACATTATATCCTGGATTTATCCAAAATTACAATTGAGTGTATGGAGGTGCCTCAAATGTCAACTATAAAGTTCACAAGTTCACTACATGAACAAAAAAATAAATAAGTACATAAACCTCCCAGTATAATAAGGAGTGTTAGGCATTTTGTTACGAGAATGTCTATGTATCTCTCATATTGTAATATTTAAAGGTTGGGGCTAGCACTTTTAACATTTCACACAAACCCGATCAAATGCATTTACTTCACCTGCTTTGTTAGGCCTATTTCAGAAACTTCAGGTTCTGATATTAATATTTCTCAAATATGTGTTTTCATTTAGCCTATAAGATATATAAAAGGTAACATTCCAGAGCAATTTAAGATGTTTTTTAAAGTAAATGCACAGGTTCTCTGTAACTTAAGACGCCATTCTCTATTTCCCTTTTCCTATTTGCTACAAACGTCTCTTTAATAGTCAGTGGTCCTTACAAGAGAGTCGCCTATCCACTCAGCATCCTACCCGGTGTCTGAGCTCAAGGTCCTCCTCCTCTTCTCCAGCCTCGGTTGCCACAGCGATGACGTTATCTTGCACCACACGTTCAGCCCAGTGACGGAGATCAGAGGCGGGCGTTATTAGAGAGACGAGCAGAAAAAAAGCAGCTCAATCCGTGAGTGTGCAGAAGACAGCCAGCCATCGGCTCGGTTACCGCATCCCCGCCAGTGTCCCTCCTGCAGCACCATGCGCGAGATTGTGCACCTGCAAGCCGGCCAGTGCGGCAACCAGATCGGGGCCAAGGTAAAATGCACAAATAAATTGCTACGTTTGAGAACGGACGGCTCAGATTGGAAACATGCACGCGATGCCCTGAGGCGACTATCCGTCATTAAAGAATCTTCCAGATTTATTCTGCCGCTTTCATCGGCTGCATGCAGGATTTAAAGACGCCGATCTGAACGCATTGCGAAGAGACTGAAGAGTAACAACTCATTCATTGTATCAGGAATCAAACATTACTTCTGTTTCCCCTTTTTATAATAGCGATAATCGTGCCTTCATGGCACATTTTACAGTTAGACCTTATACACCCTTCAGGGTAATTGATGGCAATGCGATTGAATTGTTGGATTGTCCTCCTATCGACGATAATGACCTACTTAACGCTTCATTCGCATATGGAAATAAAATATTCTACTTTGGTACTTAATATTTTGCAAATATGTTACATATTGTTATAATATATAGTTACATATGCATTCGAGACCTAGGCTACATCGCTGAAAGAAAATAACTTCACATTGTTATAGATATTCCTCAGATTCATTTCCGTGAAATTGACGTAATCCTTAATATTCCAAACATAAATTGGAGATACTCCTTTAAAAAAACACTATATATATATATATATAATGTTTTTTTTTGTGGGATTCATTCATTCCATTCAATTGCTCATCCGCGTTAATAATTAAGTTTTTTTTATCCTACATAAAATTGTAACTTCTGTGCATTCTTGGCTTTTATAACCAGATAAATAAAATTCTTTACTCAATTTCTCTATCTCCCTCCGCCTCTCCCTCTCTGGCCTCCGCCCTGTTGTCTCTCTCTCTCTCTCTCTCTCTCTCTCTCTCTCTCTCTCTCTCTCTCTCTCTCTCTCTCTCTCTCTCTCTCTCTCTCTCTCTCTCTCTCTCTCTCTCAGTTCTGGGAGGTTATCAGCGATGAGCACGGCATTGATCCAACAGGAACATATCATGGAGACAGTGACCTGCAGCTAGACAGGATCAGTGTTTACTACAATGAGGCCTCAGGTATTTAATAAATAAATATATATATTATATATATATATATATATATATATATATATATATATATATATATATATATATATATATATATATATTAAAGTTTACATTCTGCATCTTTATGAAATATTTAAATAAATATTATGATATTTTTATGAAAGCATAAATATAGTGGGATCCAAAATCTGGGATGTAAACGTAGCATTGTTATCGTTAACTATAACTTTTAAAACCAAATTGTTAAATGAAACGCTTAAGTAAAATAAAATATAAATATCTGATGAAAAAAACCTTAACTAAATAAAATTTAAAGAAATGTTGCATACTGTAGCTCGTCAACTGTTGAAGTAATACAATTACTAACTGAAATAAAATTAAACTAAAACTTAAAAAAAACATGAAATAATAAATTACAAATTTAATAATATTGACCCAAATATAAAAATACAAGCTAATTCAAAATATTTACTTTACAGTGTGTTACATGTTACACCTTGTGCATAATTACATGCAAATACCCTAAACCAAACCATAATCCTATAAGTACATGTTGGTAATTAATATTACTCAGTAGTTAAATGTATATTTACACTGTAACAAGGACACCTTATAAAGTGTTACCTATATAATTATCTAAAAATAATACTATGTAAATGTGGAAATAAAGTGTACTGATTTAAATTTTTATGAAATTAAATAAATAAGACAATTTTCACTATTTTTAATTCCTTTGCACTAAATAATGTCAAAAACCAAGCTGAAGCTCTTTGGATTGTTTTCAAATCACACTGTGTAACATGAGGGGCTTTCGCACCATATTAACGTTTCCATAGTTCCTATAACTATTGGTGGAAGAAAAACGCTTTTTGGTGTGTTCCACTTTTGTGAAAACTAATTTAGCGAGTATAGGGAGTATATGGTCTTGAGTATAGGGTCTAACCCAGCACAATAGGAACTACCAGTGACGCAAGTGTACGCTGATTGGCCAAACGCATGCGAAACACTGGCACCCGACATTTTTACAGAGTTTTTATACTTACTCCATGAACATGGAAAACAGCGATAAGGCATAAACATACATAAAGCTAATGTTAACATCATGTACCTGTCGTCTTTGTCAGCGAGGTTCTTCTTTTATCAGCCTCGATGATATTTAGCACTCCAGATTGTCACAGGAGATTTCATCTCTCAGCCCTCATTTTTGCTCTTTCAATCACATAACAGGTGAAACTCGAAAAATTAGAATATTGTGCAACAGTTCATTTCAGTAATTCAAATTAAAAGGTGAAACTAATATATTTAGTATAAATAACTATATACATATGCATGATTACACTTTTCAGTGGGCTGACATTTCTGTATTTAAAATCCTTTTTTTATTGATTTCATGTAATATTCTAATTTTCTGAGATTTTGAATTTGGGGTTTTCATAAGCTGTAAGCCAAAGTCATCAAAATTATAACTTTTTTGACTTTCACCTGTATATGTCTATTCCATCTCAGTTATCACGAAATCCATGACACACAACCAAAACAGCTCCGATCACGGCGTCCTCTATTCTCCAGTTGTTGTCGTTGTCGAATGCCGTGCTATGACATCATTGTCGGCCGGCTTACGTCACTTCCTACTGGCGGTGCGAATGCAACCAGGAAAAATGCCCTAGGGGAACAATTTGTTCTCAGGGAACCACCCTGGTGGCTAGTTCCTACAACTACGCGGTGCGAAAGCCTCTATGATCATCAAGCTTTACACAAACAGCTCGAGTTCTGCAATCATTACAGCAAAAGGAAGATAAAAAAGACCAGTTGAAATTCATTCAAGTTTTCAAGTTTCTGGTCAGTCTGACCTACTGTATCTGTCTGTCTTTTTTTAGGTGGGAAGTATGTTCCCCGTGCCATCTTGGTGGACCTGGAGCCCGGCACGATGGATTCAGTTCGTTCTGGACCCTTTGGACAGATATTTAGGCCTGACAACTTTGTGTTTGGTAAGCATTCATCTAGTACCAGCACAATGATGGAAATAACAAAAGTAGAGTATGAATCCACATTGTAATGAGTGTAATTAGTAGGTATGAATCCACAACGACAAAAACGAAATAGTCTTTTCTATTAGATGCTAGTAGGAGTTCAGATTTGACTTGGTGAATGCCTGAAAAATTTGTGTCAGAATGAACACCCCAAAGACTATAGATATACCAGGACGAGGACGGTGCACTTGTATTACTATGAATGGCAGAAAGTGCAATGCTAAATACTGCAGAATAAGCCCCGCCTTCTAAATAAAAGGGCCAATAGAGAGCCATAGAAGCTCCAGTTCCCTTAGAAACCTGGCACGGGCTTAGGTCTGCACATGAACAACAAGCTGATATATACATTGTTTTAATGTTATTTGAGCATAAGAATCTACACTTATGAGTCAGTTTCTTGACAGATTTTATTGCTGATTTGAAATGTTTAAATGTGAGTTTGCACAGCAGGTTAAGGGATTTCACAATGACCCCATTCACGTAGATAGGACATTGTCTTGGATGCCCAAAATAGTTGCCAGGAGTCCTGATTTTGCAGTTAGACGAATTCCTGGGTCAAGATATTTTGTTGATCCTGGAACAACATTCCATCCGAGAATTTTATCCTGAACGTATCCCTATTCCTAAACCTAACCCTATACCCATAAGTTATCCCTAAAACCAGAAGGAAATGATAGGTGAAAAACACTGATGTTGAAGCACTTAACCCTGGCTATAAGCCTAAACTTGACATAAACTGTAGACTTGTCACTCAAACCTGGTTGGTTGATTGGAATGTTGTTCCAGTATCAACAATGATGTGGATCCAGGCACATGTTGCACTTGGTGAAATCAGGTTCTGCCCAGGAGGCGTTGAAAATATGGCCACAGAGTAAACTTACTTTCCTTGAAAGGGGCTGTCAATGCTCAATTCATATTTGAATGATTGCAGGTCAGAGTGGTGCTGGAAACAACTGGGCCAAAGGTCACTACACAGAAGGAGCAGAGCTGGTGGACTCAGTACTGGATGTTGTTCGTAAGGAAGCAGAAAGCTGCGACTGCCTGCAAGGCTTCCAGCTCACTCACTCTCTAGGCGGAGGCACCGGCTCCGGCATGGGAACCCTCCTCATCAGCAAGATCCGCGAGGAGTATCCCGACCGCATCATGAACACATTCAGTGTGGTGCCCTCCCCCAAGGTGTCCGACACCGTGGTGGAGCCCTACAACGCCACGCTGTCCGTCCACCAGCTGGTGGAGAACACTGACGAGACCTACTGCATCGACAACGAGGCTCTTTATGACATCTGCTTCCGCACGCTCAAGCTCACCACACCGACCTACGGCGACCTCAACCATCTCGTCTCCGCCACCATGAGCGGCGTGACAACCTGCCTCCGCTTCCCCGGCCAGCTCAACGCCGACCTTCGCAAACTGGCCGTCAACATGGTGCCCTTCCCACGTCTCCACTTCTTCATGCCGGGCTTCGCTCCACTCACCAGCCGAGGAAGCCAGCAGTACCGCTCGCTCTCAGTTCCCGAGCTCACGCAGCAGATGTTCGACGCCAAGAACATGATGGCCGCCTGCGACCCGCGTCACGGCCGCTACCTGACCGTGGCCGCCGTCTTCCGCGGTCGCATGTCCATGAAGGAGGTGGACGAGCAGATGTTGAACGTCCAAAACAAGAACAGCAGCTACTTCGTGGAGTGGATTCCCAACAACGTCAAGACCGCCGTTTGCGACATCCCACCACGCGGGCTCAAAATGGCAGCCACTTTCATCGGCAACAGCACGGCCATCCAGGAGCTCTTCAAGCGCATTTCCGAGCAGTTCACCGCTATGTTCCGCCGCAAAGCTTTCTTGCACTGGTACACCGGCGAGGGCATGGACGAGATGGAGTTCACAGAGGCAGAGAGCAACATGAACGACCTGGTGTCCGAGTACCAGCAGTACCAGGATGCCACCGCCGAAGAGGGCGAGTTCGAAGAGGAGGGCGAAGAGGAGGTCGCCTAAATCGCAACCACCAGTTGAAATAGTGTTCTACTCCATCACCATCATTTCATCCTTCTCACCCCAAACCGATGCTCTCCAGAACAATTAATGGGTTTATACATTCACTATCCATGAACTACAGCCCTACCAGTGACATTGAGCAATTGTGTGGTTTGGTATTGTGTTTCTGAGTGTTGTGAATGCAGCAACTCTAGTGATTTTTAACTGTGAAGCTTTCAGATTCCATAACGATGAAACTATTGTCCATGTCAATCTGAATAAAGGCAAATTCTGAATCTGCAGTGCTTTTGTTGTTGTTGTTGTTGTTTTTTTTCTAAAGTCACAGAGGTTTACATGAATGTCTAATTTACAAAAACTGTATTTTTTCTTCTAAAATCTTCTAAGAACTTCTAAATTGGTTATTGATTTGGTAGTAAAAAGCTTAAACTTTGAAGAACATTTTAGTAGTTATTGAAACTATTGAATTTAATTATTTAAATAATTTAGATATATTGCCACTCCCCATGTGAAGAATTATTATTTTTTTCATTGGCATCAATGGTTCAAGGAAAACATTTAACATTCATGGAGTCTTTCCATTCAACAAAAGTTCATTATAGTGGTTCTTTAGATTATTAAAGTTAAAATGGTTCTTTTAAAAGGTTATTTGGGAACCAAAACATTATCTTCTATGGCATAACTGTGATAAACCCCCTTTGAAACCTTTATTTTTAAAAGTGTACAGACCTGATAGTTTACTGATATTATCATTCAAATGTATAATTTTTGGTGCCATTTTACTAAAGCAAATGAAATCAAAAGCAAAAGGCTGAAAATCTTAGCAACCACTAGAGAGCAGTATTCCTGAAAACAACCTACTGAACAGGTCTTTCTTAGATCTAGTCCACATAATAAATCTTGTTTTGTTCTTGGCAAAGGAATCTGAGACCCAGCCTTAAGCAATGCTGTCTAATTGCAATACGCTTCCTAGAAAGACACTCCTCTATGCACACTCAGATATTATTGTACAAGAGTCAGAAATCATAAGACATTTATGTAATGTTATAAAACCTCAAAGTAGACTACACCTTTCCAGCTAAAAATTCAGAGACCTTTACTAAATATCTTCAACAGGCCTTGTTATCCACCATATTTTTCAAAGAGGAATTAAGTTATTTCCTGTGAATGTGAATCTGATACTTATGATTTATTAGACACTATAGGTAACTATCAAGAGGAATAACAGGTAAACAGTAAAACTATATGCACTACAAACCAATGTGTTTATGATAACCATAATAAATTAAAATACTATGATGATCGCAAATACCAGCTTGCAACATCATGCAGTGTAATGGACTGTTTACGTACAGCTCAAACAGGCTGACACCAGAAACCTTGCACATTCAAGTTAAAATTGGCTGTTGATAAAACATAAATTCCGGTTCTGGCTTCCGATGCGCCAATACAGCATTCCGCAGAAACAGCCACAACATTATATCACGGCACTGCTCCCATTGAGAATCAGGACTATATATATTCAGCAGAAGAACAACACTTAAATGAATTAGCTCAATCAACATGTTTTATTGAAAATGTGTGTGGTGTCCTCAATATTTTTAATATGGAGTAACTGCAAAGCCATCCGAGACCATTCTGAATTGAAAATATAGTAACTCCGCTGAGTGCCTAACGACACCCTTCAGCCATGTTTATATTTCCAATATAGCATAACCTCTCATGCCTTTTTGTTTAAATATAAACTGCACAACTTATCAAATTCTAAAAAGCTGAAATTTGAAAAGGCATTCAAGTTAAATAGAATGCATGAAATATTTGAGTGTAAACATTCATGCCATCATAAAAATAATCAAAAACGATCCTAAGTAGAATTCATTGTTGCACTGATCAAATTTCTGGACAATTAGTAAAAAATATATAGATAAAGAAATGTAACTGAGGTAAATCAAGAAATATTGAAATATTTTCTGAAATGATCAAAGTGGTTTCAACCAACCAGATATGAGAGTAAAAACAAGCAATATTGTGAGCAAATGGATCTCAATAAATATTTAAAGGTGTAGTGTGTAAAATTTAGTGTCAGAAAACAGACACTGCCTCGGAGCGCCATCTGGTGGGCCGTGTAGGCAGTGGTAAACTACCCCCAAATTAATAAACCAGTACAGAAGTAATCAATAAATTATCGAGGAGGGTCATGCCTTTTTCACAATCATTTTGGAGGGTCCTAGAAAAATGTATTGCTGGCGAAGGGAGGGTCAAGTCTATTTTGACTATAGATCTCAAAACTCCTCTGGTAGCCCCTTAAATAAAAAACGAACAGTCCCTTAGAAACAATTTATACGATTTTTTATCAATTTCATTGGTGATTTCAAATAAGAATGTTAGTCGTAAGCTTGGTGAACAGCTTTCGAGAATTTGAAGTTTCCCCATTTAATGAGATTGCATTAAATGGATGCCCAAGAGGCGTTTCAAAGATGGCCGCCAAGTGAAATGACTTGCCTTAAAGAGATTTGGTCTGGCCCTTTTCTGAATGCAAAAACAAACAGATTGTATTTCTAATTTGTGCCACTAGGAGTGGAAAAATTACAAACTTCACCTTTAAACATATCTTAAGGTTACATAAAAATATCAGCATTTTGATGTGTAAAAGAATAATTAAAACACAAAATTAAATTTTCAGAGAAAAGCTACCAGTCCAAAATAAGAATATCAATGCTAGAGAACAGCACATGCAGATCTGTACTGTGAAATGTGTTTCCTTTTAGAGAGAGTAGTTTTCCTTCAAGTTTCTTCCAAGTAGTCAGACTCGCTTTGTTTAGCCAAAACATTTGGCCAAGTTTGTGCCTTTAGAAACAGTGCTTAGTTAATGTTTATCCGTTTAACCATTTTGGAATTGATTCACCATCATCATGTGCTGCTGGTTAGTTATAAACCAGTGTGTCAAATCAGTCTCTCCTCCTTGGGTAGTTTGAGGGCGTCTGGCGTCTCTACACTACGGGTTCCTGTTTGCTCCTCTGTGCTGGGGCGATACGTCCCCTCCGTCTGTCTCTTCTTCTTTACCACGCAGAACAGGAACACCAGAATCGCCGTCAAAATAGCCACCACTCCCAGGACCACAGTTGGTACAACAATGGCCACAATATTAGGGCCCTGGACAAAGAAAAGTAGGAATGTTAATCATCCAAACGGAAAAAGTACTACAGGACGCTGGACTGCATTAAGCACTGACTTATTGAGATATTGTGGCAATAACTATGTTTACATAATGCAATATGACGACCAGATTTTAATTTTAAAAAAACTTGGCACCCAGAATATTTAGTTATATGAATTACATTTCTCAAAAAGTACCGCCGACTACGGTACCAGTCGCTACTGAAATTTAAAAAAGGTGACGCTTTGAGCGCAATCATAAACACCTCTGATTGTCTTTTGCACTCACGCGCTCATCGGAAATGTCAGTGATTGGCTACAACGATCAGCCCCTCAAAAACATGTTGTAAATATACATCAATGACGCTCTTCAACGAGCGCTTAGATGCAGACGGGGCGTTTGAAAACAGGCGTCTATCAGCAGAGCGGTCCACTAATAGACGCCTGATTGTGCTTTCAAACACTCCCACTCCTGTTTCTTAAAACACTTCCGTGTGCTCTCAAACGCTCCGGTTCGTTGATCATTGTAGCCAATCACAGACAAATCCGAAGAGCGCACGAGTACAATAGGCAATCAGGTGTTTACGATTCCGCTCAATAGCGCTCAAAGAGTTACATTTTTTTAAATTTCAGTACCGACTGGTACCGAAGTCGGCGGTACTTTTTGACAACTCTAATTCATATACCGTTAACTAAATATTCTGTGATATTCTATGCAATATATCAAAAGAAAAAAACTGTTCAGAATTCAGAACTATAATCAAAACATAGATGGAGTAGATCACATCTATGAACACCCCCAAAGCTTCATAGTTCTGTATCTCTTCATGGGTCGACATTTCATTCGATAACGTCGGGCAGTTTTTTTAAATGCCAAGTTAGATGATCACGTTATTTTACATGTGCGTAAGCAATGATTCTAACGCTTGTTCCTGCTGCTTCTTCGTCTTTGTTTTTTAGAATCAGGAGATTCTGTACTCTTTCAGAAGATGAGTAATCGCGCTCCCTAACATTTTACAGTGAAAACAGAGATTGCCGGAAAATTCCATCAATGGCGGGGAAGTGTTGTACATAAATGATGGATAACTCCATCAATGGCAGGAAAAGAGTTAAGCTCATAATCACAGTAACCATAAGAGTAGTAAAATATGACATATGCCAAATATAAATTTCAATAAACAGGCACATAAACACTAATTCGCACCTTACAGTATACTACTCTGACCAAAGTATGCATGTGCTTGTGATGTAGCCTATACGAATGGCGATTCGTGCATATTGGTAAAGGAGTCAAATTTTTGGGGTGCTGAAGAAGCCGAGTTCATGTTGACAATGTTGAGCGATGAATATAATGGAGTATATTGTTGGTCGAAAACTATGGAATGCCAAAGCTGACTTAATTAAAAATAAATAAATACATAAATAAATATACGAATAAATGTAAAAAAGCAAAAATACATAAATAAATACATAAATAAATATACAAAGAAATGTAAAAAAGTACAAATAAATGAGTATTTATACTTTTACTTCCTTATTTATGTATAATTGTATTTTTTCACACATTTATTTATTTTTTTATTTATACATTTATTAATTTATTTATTTCCACTTTTATTTATTTCCACATTCATTTATTTCCACATTCATTTATTTCCACATTCATTTATTTCCACATTCATTTATTTCCACATTTATTTATTTCTGCATTTCTTATTCTGTATGCTAATGAGGGGGGCGTGTTTTACCTCAGACATCAGCAATCGAGCTCAGAGTTGCAGTGCTTAAGCTTTGAGGCCACAGTGACACCTTGTGGTGTGTGACCAAACGAAACGCAAGAGGTGTGCGGACAATATCACATTTTAAGTCATGTATATCACCCTAACTGTATGTAGGGTAGGCTATATAGGGTTAACACACATAGCACACATGAACAGAAACTGCACTTCAACTGGTCTGATAGCAGACACTTGGACATGGAAGCGCATGAAAGTATCCACTATTAACAACAATGTAAACGCGGTGGATAGGGCTGATAAGAGCTTGCGTTTATTGTCGATGAGACTCGCACACAAGCGCAGAACGCGGAGAGAAACCAGCGCACATTTGACTGACTCCTACGCAAGCATATTTATCAATGAGTTTGAAACGCGACTCAATACACTGTTTACATTTGCGTTTCATAATTTCGTATGCATAACAGGTGTCAATTCAAATGCTTAAAACACAACCCATATTTCATAGATGCTGCTCTAAGATACTGATTAATCACAAGTCATCAATTTTGAATTATTCTTAAATCAAACAAAAGGGGCTCATGTAAACGCAGCTATAGTGAGCCACGCATCTCACCCCATGCAGTGGAGGACAGAAGCATCATCATGCCCATTCAAACAGCACCTGTTGTGCCCATGCTCGTGGTGATATTTCCCCCTATAAATTGATTTTATATCTACCCAAACCTTATTAAATAGGTAGAAAGTAAAAGTCGTTATGAGATTAATGTTAAAAATAAATAAATATAGAAACATGAAATGATGGAATCAATTAAATTGTATGTTTAAATATGAAACTAAAACAGCCAGTAGGTGGCGGTAAGTCACTGTCTTAAACAAGTGAGTCATATCATTAATCTCATAACGACTTTTAAGCAATTGTAATTGCAGTGTAAAAGCATTCTCCTCTGTATTAGGATTTTGACTTTTAATGACTTAATGACTTTATTAATTTTATTTTACTGATAACAGCATAGTGCCTTATTATAATTATAACTAAGTAGTTTATCGATTAATATTAAGAACTTGACATTTATGATGATGTATAGCCTACCTATTTAATAAGGTTTGGGTAGATATAAAATCAATTTATAGGGGGAAATATCACCACGAGCATGGGCACAACAGGTGCTGTTTGAATGGGCATGATGATGCTTCTGTCCTCCACTGCATGGGGTGAGATGCGTGGCTCACTATAGCTGCGTTTACATGAGCCCCTTTTGTTTGATTTAAGAATAATTCAAAATTGATGACTTGTGATTAATCAGTATCTTAGAGCAGCATCTATGAAATATGGGTTTTCATAAGCATTTTATGTGTTTTAAGTTAAGCATAAACAGTGTATTGAGTCGCGTTTCAAACTCATTGATAAATATGCTTGCGTAGGAGTCAGTGAAATGTGCGCTGGTTTCTCTCCGCGTTCTGCGCTTGTGTGCGAGTCTCATCGACAATAAACGCAAGCTCTTATCAGCCCTATCCACCGCGTTTACATTGTTGTTAATAGTGGATACTTTCATGCGCTTCCATGTCCAAGTGTCTGCTATCAGACCAGTTGAAGTGCAGTTTCTGTTCATGTGTGCTATGTGTGTTAACCCTATATAGCCTACCCTACATACAGTTAGGGTGATATACATGACTTAAAATGTGATATTGTCCCAGACCTCTTGCGTTTCGTTTGGTCACACACCACAAGGTGTCACTGTGGCCTCAAAGCTTAAGCACTGCCACTCTGAGCTCGATTGCTGATGTCTGAGGTAAAACACGCCCCCCTCATTAGCATACAGAATAAGAAATGCAGAAATAAATAAATGTATAAATAAATAAATGTGGAAATAAATAAAAGTGGAAATAAATGAATCAATGTATAACTAAATAAATAAAAATGTGTGAAAAAATACAATTATACATAAATAAGGAAATAAAAGTACAAATACTCATTTATTTGTATGTTTTTACATTTCTTTGTATATTTATGTATTTTTGCTTTTTTACATTTATTTTTATATTTATTTATGTATTTATTTATTTTTAATTAAGTCAGCTTTGGCATTCCATAAAAAACAGACATGCAGACATTTTATGCACTTCACCAAAAAAAGGAATTTAATACGTCCGCAGAAACGTGTTTTGCATTTGATGCAAGTAGATTAAAACAGTTGCCAGTAACACAACTACAGTGCTGTGCATTGAGGTATGTGAATAATGGCGGTAAAAATAACCACAATTCTTAGCGAATAATCAGAATAATTACATTATTGGTGCACATGTAAACGTAGTCCTTCTCAATGCAAGGCATGCAATGACTGTCTGGCCCAATTTTTGCATTTCAAATGAGTGACCAAGACAAGATCGCCTAGTTTCTGTTAAACTCAAAATTGAAATGAGAATCTCTTTTACACTCAATGCCTGAATTTAAGCTGAGCTTAAATGGAGGTAGCAAACATGATTTGAGGACGTTGTCAAATGGAATGAAATTCATTTAACTGCTGTTGGTGCAGATGTTAATAATTACAGTATTCTTTCAGTATGAATTACCCATAAACATAAACGTTATTAATATTTGTATTTTTTATTATGAAAGAACGTAATACTTTTAAACATGATGAATTGAATGCATCCTTGTTGAATAAAAGTAACAGTAAAGATGTAACAGCACAAATGTTTTCAACATTGATAGTAAATGTTTCTTGATCATCAAACCATCATATTAGAATGATTTCTGAAGGATCATGTGACACTGAAGACTGGAGTAACGATGCTGAAAATTCAGGTTTGCATCACACTGATCACAGGAATAAATTACATTTCAAAACATATTAACATAGAAAACAGATATTTTAAATGATAACAATATATATTAATGTTTTTTTTATCAAATAAATGTAGCATTGGTGAACATAAGAGACTCCTTTCAAAATTCATTAAAAAACTAATTCTTACTGACCCTTAACTACTGGCCATGGTTGCACAACTATTCCTACTTTTCCTGCATCTCATGTGCGGGGCTTCTTAATATTCAAAGGGAGCCAATTCTAATTCTTATTGAGCAAATGAATAGACCATTCTCCAACAGTTAATCAGGTATTTATGAGAGAAATCATTTTGACAGTTGATGCCCTTCAGGCTAATATAGAGAGGGGAAAGAAACACACCGCTACACCTCAAGAAATCTCTACTTACTGGGCTGGGAGTTGTATTGGGCATTGTGGTGTTTTCCTCTGCAAATAGAAAACATTAAAATGAGATGACAATTAATTGTACAGATTATGAATAACATTCTCTAATATGAGTACTCATCCTAGCTAGGAGTGGCTCACAAATCACAAAATGGTTTCTCAGTGACAGAGTTGTAGCTCAAAATAGCATGCGTTTTCTTTGCGGCTCTTTAATATTTGATCTGAGGTGTGTTTCAGGATCATTTCAAGTCACATCACTATGACATGCACCACTGTCACAGTTCGCCACTAACAAAAAAAGAAGCAAAGAGGATGAGAACTAGGAAACATTAAAAAAAGAGGAACTTGAGAGTGTTTTTATCATGTCAAATGGTGTGAACTGTGATATGTGATGTAATCTCACAATTTAAATGATTTGCAGCAACAATATGAAACACAGCACCCAACATGCAGCACATGTTCAGAGAGTTGGACATCTGGACCTTAACACAAAATTTGATAAAATATAGCTAAAGTTGAGAGGCGCTGATTTAGAGCTTATTGTGTGATTCTATATTAATACACATCTGAGCAGTAGCGGCCTTTGCTATGTACCATTTTTAAACGGGCCTCGCAACAGAAAGGGGCCTCAGCTTGCGCTCAAAGAAGAGCCCCGTCCCGTGCCATTACGCAGCCCACACACACAACAGGGTCATAAAATAACGAGGGCTTGGGGCAAAAATGTCACCAGACATAATAATATGCAATCAAAAAACAAGATATGGAAAAAGAAAAAAAAAGTAAGAAAAAAAAAGAAAGAAACGTTTTCTTAAAAGTTGACAAAATACACTTTTAGCAAACATACATGTTTAAAATGTGCTGTTTCTTCTGGGAAAACTGACAAAAAAAATATTTAAATGACTCATCTTGCACATACACGTGTTTTTTGACTAGAGTGACAATGTCCCTCTCCCTAATGCCACAGAATGAGCAAGACGCTATGAATGGTTACTATAAGGATATTGTCTATTTTAAAACATAGGGATGAGCCTTGTGTCATCCCCCTTCCTGTTTCAATACGCCTATACAGGAAAGAAAAAGGCTTGTGTCAAGTGATTACATGGTCTTTGAATATTTTGTGTGGTACTGCATGACGTCATATTCAGTGTATATGTAGTGATAATTTTGCTGTTGACATTTACAATTTTCAACATGAACATCTGTTATTTGGCCTTTAGCTTTTCGAAGTACTGTCTAATGTGGCGATCCATACAATGGTAGTTGCTGTTAGAAAGTTAAATTCATTTCTGTGAATTATAATGCAAATTCATTTATTGTTTTTCCACCATCAACTCCGTAATGTTTAGAAAAGTCTGTATATCATTTTTCATTGGTAAACGTTTTAGTATACAATATATGACACCAGACATTGCTGTTTATAACTATGCACTGTTATATTGTTGTACATAAGATGCATTGTTTTGCTGTAGCACCAATCCCTATATTGATAAGCTCTATCACAGTCTCAGAATTTATATAAATCACCTTATACTTTATCATAGTTGTCTCCTTGTTTAAAATTAAAGAAGGACGGGCAAATTATCAAATGATGCATGGTGCCCCATAATTAACCTCAATTCTCTAAGCAATAACAAATCCCTCAAATAACAAAAACCTCAAATAATCTTAAAGTTTGGCAACTTTGTAAAATCTTACATTTGTGATTGTTGCACTTTGACAACCTATAGTGTGCTTTTGAAGGTCAGAGAACAAGTAATGGTACAAAAACCATTGACTTGATTGAAAATAAATGTTACACTTGCAAAGTGCTGATTTAGGGCACGTTTACACAACAACAATGCTAAAAATGAAAAAGTTCTTCCTTTACGTTTTTCGCGTACAGACGACGACGTTGTCAAAACAATCCCTGTTCACACAGATCCGCAAAAACGACTAAAACCGCTGTATTATTCACGCCAGACCTGTAGATGGCGATGCCACTTTGTAAAGAAACACGGCTGAACACCTAATATGCACGCATGACATCACCATTTTCCCAAATCAGCATTTTTGTAGTTTACACTGAGACGATAACAGTATCGTTTTCAGAAACTTGCACTTTGAAACCTGTTTTCAAAAGGTTGCATTTTCAAGCCCAAAACCTTTGTTGTCGTGTAAATGAACAACGAAAATGAATTAAACGTTTTCAGTTTTTAGCTGAAAATGGTGTTGTGTAAACGGTCCCTAAAAATAATGTTTAAATGCTATGAAGGCACAAAAACACAAATAGAAGAAAGAGAAGAAGGGAAAGAGAGAGAGTGGGAGAATGCATATGAAAAAGCTACAATGTTAATCATTCACGAGAGTAAATAATCCCTCAAGGACAAAGATAACTTTAAAGAAGGAAAGGAACTTGTTGCAGGACTAATCATGAAACACGTGAATGCAGTTTAAGTATGTAGTGGGACATTTTTTGATTAAATGTTTTCTTTAAAAGAGTGGCAAAGAAAGTTTTTAGGAAGATGGAAACTTTTGTTAATTCTTTAATTAGTTTAACTTAGTTGAGTTTGCTTTGAAAATATGTGCTTATGTTGCAATAAAGAAATGATGTAATGACTCGTACAGGTTCAACAAAGGGTATTTTAAAAAATAGCAAAGAAACTGAGATTAGCAGGAAATGTACATCCCCATTCCTAGCTCAAGCACACCTGGTGCAACTAATGAAGCCCTTGATTAGTTGCATCAGGTGTGCTTGAGACAACACCCATTTTTCAGAATAATTGTGAGACTGCGGAAGTCATTAAAAGTTGCATTTTGGGGAAACCACTCGAAACATTTGTTGTGTTGACCTATATCAATTACTTTTGTTTGATTTGTTTATTGCAAACAGCTAAAAGTCTGTACATTTTGCCAATGAACCTGATTTTCAAAGGGGGTTGACTAATTTCGATATCAACTGTATGTATGAATCTCAACAAAATGTGTTCTCCCCAAAATGAGAAGAAATAGAAATTACATGTAGCCCATTTGAAGCATTGTGACATTATTTTTGACAATCAAGCACAATTCTGTACCAAATTCTCAATTTTTAAATCAGCATCAAAGTATGCACAACAAATACTACTACAATAATGCATTTAAATAATAGCCTATATAAAATGTTCACAATAAAGTAATGAGAACTAGATATGTTGTATTACAGTGAATAAGTACAGTTTGTGAGGGGTATGTACCTGCTACATGTCATGAAAATAAAGTCACAATACAGAAAATAGTAATTTTCTATATGGAAAAAATAATGTATTGTGATTTTGGGGGTAAAATGTGATCTGGGAAGATTTTATGATACTCATAGTTTATGATTACACAGTTCTCATACCTTTTCGTATTTTTTTTATCCTAATGGCCAGTACAATTTTATGACCTCCCAACAATACCTTATATGTTTCTGCAGAAAACTGACATGCTTGAGCTTGTTTCTGGGGGCACTTCAGGCAATCCAGTACAAACTCGTACTAACTTAGTACAAGTTAGAGGAGTGTTACTCGGCTCATGTTCAGATTAATCTGACGCAACTCAATTGAGCCGTTTAAACGCAGTGTATTAATAATCCGGATACTCTCAAAGTTCAGTTTCGGACATGACTGGAGAGGTGGAACGAGTGACTCACCCTGGGCCGAAACATTCCTGAAAAGCAGCAGCATAAAACTCCCTGCCAAAAGTCCAACCTGCCGTATCATCTCCGGGATGGAGTCAATCTGCACCCCTACCCCCGACCAGAAGGGGCTGACGCTCCGGCTAGGGAGGAGCGGAGGTGATCAATAAATCATGTCCGAGATCAAAGAATAAAAAATCTAGCGAGCTGCAAAAGAAGAGTAGAAACGTCTGTTAGGATCTGAAGTTGGTTTGCAGATTTGATCATTCCTATTGTTTGAAACAGTGGGTTTCTTCATAGAAACACAGATGCAAATAAAGAACCTTAATCTGTAAGAGTGTACAAAGGAACTAGCTGCTAGGCCTATTTGTTTTATAAGTGGCTTAGAATAATTTAGCTCACTAATCGTTTTGGCTATGATCTCCTAAATTTAAAAAAAATATCCAAATGCACTGATTCATTCCAGTAGGCCTTGTTTTTTATCTGTGCAAACTTGGATTTTAAACAAGGTCACCATGTGTCAATTCTGTTCTGATAACACATCAACATTTACTAATACATTATTCAAATCAAATGTTATATTTGTTAACATTAGCTAAAGCACTGCCAAGAAACATGAACAAACAATGAACAGCTGTATTTTTATTAACTAACGATAACAAAGATGAACAAATACAGAAACAGATGTATTGCTCATGGTTATGTTGGTTAATACATTAACTAATGTTAACAAATGAGACCAGATATTTAAGAGTGTCCAGATGTATTGAATGCGTTTAATACTTAACAGCTGACTCCTGGCAGGTAACGTTAACTTACTTCATTTTTCATTTATGTTCATGTAACGTTAACCTTTATCCAGTTCATGACATGAACATTTCTTCCACCTTATTTGTGTTGCTAAGGAAACATTAATCCATTCGATATACGACACATAAACAGAAATAAACTCATACCTGTGTGTCCACCTTCATAATCCACGATGTTTCCTGGCGAGGTTTTCTGAATGTATGTGGACTATATGTCCGCAGGTCGCTTCCGCCTCTCACCTTACCAGTCAAATTAAGGATTTAAACCGAAACTAGCTCGTCACTCCGGCGTCCTGCTCATAATGAAACATTGTCCTTCGGGATCCTGCCCTGCTTTCAATGGTAGTCTTGTATTTACTAGAGTGTTGAGTGAATGTTCGAGCTGGGTTTGTCTTCTTTCTAAATTCTCATCGCTGATCACATGGTTCAGTGTCGTGTTACAACACCTGAATCCAGCTACTACCTGTGGCGCGAGACAGGCGCGCTATTGTGCGCCGAAATCCACCTGCGCACTAGAGCGATGCGCGCGCTCGTGTCCTCTCCCAGTAACGGCTTTACTGACGCACGTCATCATCACTGTTTCGATCTTTGCGCCCTTTACTAATTTGAATGTTTTATGAACTTCAAACGGTACTGAACCCGACTGATTTGGGGGTTTCAATGGAAGCTATTTTTAACTTTGATTTTTAGCTTTCATTTATTACCTAACCTAACCTAAATAAGAAAATAAGCGTAAATAAATGAAACAACATAAACTATCCCTCTCTCTCACACACGTTATCAAAAATACATTCAGTTTGAAATGTTCTCTCAGTGTTGCGACCTCCAGTGGTAGCGAATGAACTTTTAATCTCATAAGAAAGAAATTCTTGACATACCACAATTCTGTTAATCCTTTCCTCCTTTTAGGAAAAGTATTAACCACTTCGTGTCTGTTGTTTCGTTGATGGTACACACACAGAAAATCACAGGAAAAAAGGAAATTAGCATAAAACTCACTCACAGTAAAAAGTACGACGACAACAACAACGGAGATAATAATATTATAATACACAAATATAGCCTACAGTAGTAGTAGCTGTAATAATAACCATAATATATCTACAGGCATAAAAGGCAGAATGTGTTTAACAAGTTAAAAAACAATCCACAATACATCAACATCCACTAATCATTCTGATATGCTGAGTTAATATCAATGTGGAAACAGAACATGTGCTGCTTAATATTTTGTATAACCGTTTTTTCAGGATTCATTAAAATAGAAATAGAAAAAAACTTTTATTTAGCAAGGATGTTTTAAATTGATAAAAAGGGATAGTAAATATTTATGATGTAGAAAATATGTCTATTGTGAATAAATGCTGTTCTTTTTAACTTTTTTATTCATCAGTGAATCCTGAAAAGTATCACAGGTTCCAAAAAATATATTAGGCAGCACAACTGTTTCCAACATTGATAATAACTGAGTATCAAACCAGCACAGACTGCTTTCTGAAGGATCGTGTGACACTGAACAATAGGGGTAATGGCTGATGAAAAATTCAGCTTTGCATCACAGAAATAAATTATATTTTAAAGTATATTAAAACAGAAAACCATTATTTTAAATTGTTATAATATTTTACAATATCATTGTTTTTTTCTGTATTTTTTAATCAAATAAATGCAGACTTGATGAGCATAAGATACTTATTTCTAAAGCATTAAACATAGTAATGTTTCCAAACTTTTGACCTGGCTGTACTGTTATACTTTAGCTATGAAGCTAGTCGGAGGACCCGTCTATTTAACAGCTGTCACTGTCGTCCAATCAGCGTCCGCAAAATCCGGAACCTTTGGTGTACTGACCAATCAGCGCGCAAACCAATCCGCTTCCCCTGACGCGTCACTAGAGCTGTCTGAACAGTCTGGCGGGAGAGTGCGCGGCTCAGTCAGTTTATGAACGGTGTTCGCGAAATAATATTTGTTTTACATCTACGTTACTCTACATCATATCTTGCGTTCTTTTTTCTTTTAATTTGGGAGGAGAGACAACATAGACTTCTCTATTCTCCTGCTTTAACAGTATTCTACAGTATTGGACTTTCACAACATAAATAAGTTAGCTCGCAAGCTAAGAAGAGAAGCCAAGTATTCGAGCTTTTAACGTTACTTTAAAACGCCTGTTGAGTATTTAAATTGTTTTTTCGGTCTATTGAGTTGTTTTGGGGGTAAATTGTGATAATTTCCTTGTTACTATAGTAGAGCAATGGCAAAAGTACAAGTGCTAAATGTAGCTGTCCTGGACAACCCAAGTCCATTTGGAAACCCGTTTCAATTCGAAATAACGTTTGAGTGCATGGAGGACCTTCCTGAGGGTGAGTGTTTAAGTTTAATTTATTTTTTATGCATTTTCTCGATGTCCGTTATTGGCTTGCTAGCTAACGCGCTAACTCCCCCAGATGACGTCATTCAGAATGGCGGGTGATTAAAGCGTGCGAGGAAGCTGCTTTATCTTGTCCTTTATTCTACTCATATCAATTAAAGACAAGCTCACCATCAGTTTTCATCTGACCATGTGTCTTGCCATATAGATAGAAGAAAGCTGTGTGTAATTCTAAGAAAAATATCGTGTTAGTATGCGTGGATATAATTATGTTATGATAAACCTTTATAAATAACTAGCTGTAATAATACATATGAATGGTATTTAATTATTAAAACCTCCCAATTTAGTAAATGCATTACTGCAATTCCACGTTTTCTTGGAAACTTGAAGGTGCCCAACGTTATCGGCGTTTCCTTACAAAATATGCAAGAATAATCCAAATTAAATCCAGTCCAAATGTCAGTAGTTTGAAAATAGCCTGTTTTTGGTTACTTTTAAAAACTACTCTTTTAATTCCAATAATGGCATCACACACTACCGGTCAAAAGTTTAAAAAAATTAAGATGTTGTTTTTTTTAAAAAAGTTATTGAATGTCTATTATGTTCACAAAGTCTGCATTTATTTGTTGAAAAATAGAGAAAAATATTAATATTGTGAAAAATTATTGCAATTTTAAATGATAATTTAACCCTGTGATGCAAAGCTGTATTTTCAGCATCATTACTCCAGTCTTCAGTGTCACATGATCCTTCAGAAATCATTCTATTGTGATCATTTGCTGAAGTTTCCTGATTATTATAAATGTCAAAAATAGTCCTGCTTAATGTTTTAATGAAAACTGAATTTTTTTTTCAAGATTCTTTTGATGATCCAAGAAGTTTAAAAGAACAGCATTTGTTTAAAATAGAAATCTTTTGTAACATTATAATTTTCTTTACTGTCACTTTTTGAATGGTAGTGTTTCATGGTTTCCACAAAAAATGTAAATCAGCAGAACTGATTTCTAAAGGGTCATGTGACGCTGAAGACTGGAGGAATGGCTGCTGAAGATTCTGCTTTATAATCACAAAATATATTAAGAGAGTTAAGATTAACTATTATCTTATGTTTGTATTGTATTTAATTGAATAAGCGCAGCCTCAAAAACATACTATTCCAAACATTTGGAATAATAATTATTCCAAACATTTTAACGGTAGTGTGTTATAGTTCTTTTTTTCTGAATAGTTATTTAATTGAGCATTAACAAGTAATTAATTGTTTCTGTGTTCTAGATCTTGAATGGAAGATTATTTACGTTGGCTCAGCAGAAAGTGAGGAGTATGATCAGACTCTTGACTCTGTCCTGGTTGGTCCAGTTCCTGCAGGCCGACACATGTTTGTTTTTCAGGTGAGTTGATAACATTGTTAGCCTGGTCCCACCAGACTCTCGTACATTTCATTTCATTTGTACATAGAGTCTGGCACCGCTCCATTGACAAGCGTTAACTTCCTTGTAGGCGGGTACTCTATTGAAGTCTAAAACTATTGGATCTGCCCAGAGTTACTCTGGATCTGCCATAACCAATCGCTAACGTTTGGTCGTGACGTATGCCTAGCGTTCGCCTTAGCCAACTCATTCACCACTAACAGAGCAAGCAGGAAAATCAAACTCTTCCCGAACCCCGTGGAGAGGTTCTTGCTCCGGCTTTAACTTCTTGATATTCGGCAGCGTTGCCACAACCGACTGAATGGCTTCGCTCGCATCTTTCTCCGCTGCCATTACTGAACTACATCTCAAAATAACACACGACAACAACGTCATCGTTCTCAGCCACTCCCTCTGTTCGCTGATTGGCCCTGTAAAAAATTGACCGGAAAAAACCAATAGACTACAGCACAATCCCAGACTAGTACTGAAGGAAAATGAAAATTGAGCGGAAGTACGTAGGAGGGCGGAGCCAGGCTATAACATTGTCATTATGAGCCACAAATAATCTTTTAGAAGTTTAACAGCCATTTTTGTAGAACTCAAGTTCATTTATTCGATTGCTTTGCATTAGATTTAAATGTATTCTAGCAAAATATTTCTTACTAAACTCAAATTATTAAAAAAAAAAAAAAGCTCAAATGTGCTGCGTAACACGAGAATGTACCTCAGTGGTTCTTAAGGAACCTCAAACGAGCTGTGTAACATCCAAAAATAATCCTCATTGGTAGCGTTGGGTACCATAGGTATAAAAATGAAATGTAATATTTTCCACTAAATGCTGTGGGGATAGTTTGTAGTGTGTCTGTTTCTCCTTGTTTTCTTCTAGTTCCAGTTATTGACTCACTGGGGCGATGTCGGAATGAATGACTTGTTAGAAGTATTCCTACTGGTGTAGAGCCTATTGTCATGTTGGGCTCCAGGCGTTTGAACATTTTAGGCACACAAGCAGAAAATGTAGGGGCACATCTGAAATCAACCTGCAGCGTAGTTATTCACATTTCCCCCCATTTTGACTTTATTACTGACAAATAGGGCTAAACGATTATGGAAAATAATCTAATTGCGATTTTTTTAACCAATATTGCGATTGCGATTTAATATGCGATTACTTTAAGTTCTTTACCTTCTGTATTAGTCGACAAAGACAAGCAATAAATCATTGTACAGTAGGGATGGGAATCTTTAGACAGCTCATGATCCGATCTAATTTTTTTCTTATTAATTAATCTTAATAACACTTAAAATATGTATTTAATTACATGTGTAAATATACATACTTTAAATATATATACACATATACATATAAACACATTTAATTTAACCAATTACATGTTAAGCATTTTAAATGGGCTATAAACTAATATAGCTTCAAAATATAAAAGCTAGTAAATAAAGAGGAACAAAAAAAACATTACAAGCAATAAACAAAAAGTGCTTTCAGTATTTAAAAGTAGGCCGTCTGAACGTTTTCCTTTCAAGAGCTGGAGTGATTTTCCCCCTATACGATAAGCTGCATTCACACTAATGCACATATCTCTTTTGAAATTGTAAATGTGGTTTGTCCTGTTGGGTTAAGATATAACTGACCGTGTTTACATAATTTCGCGTCAAAAGCATTTTGAGATGCAAGTACATTTAACCAATGAGTCGCTCACAGCCGCATGCATGCAAGTATTTTAAAATGAAAGCAGCTTTCTCAGTGATTTTCATATTTTTAATATATAAGCCAACTGCATTCCAAAAGACATAAATAATGCCTTTGTGGAGCATTTGTAAGGAAAATTCCGGCGCCAAGACCGCACACTGCAAGAGTAACATCAAAGCGGCAAAACCTGTGCAATGAAGCCCGCGACTGTCCTTGTAATTCGCTTAAACCCCGAACTTTATGAAAGCTTATTTTTCGGAAGGTTCGAGCGGTGTGTGTGTGTGTGTGTGTGTGTGTGTGTGTGTGTGTGTGTGTGTGTGTGTGTGTGTGTGTGTGTGTGTGTGTGTGTGTGTGTGTGTGTGTGTGTGTGTGTGTGTGTGAGAGATAACAAGCAGAATACGGTTGTTTCTAAAGCACGCGCAGCGTCATCACGCATCTGTGTTTAAAAACTAAGGTCACACTCGATTCTGAAATTCTCTGAATCGATCTAGAATTGTTGGAGAGAGAATAAATAACACAATATCACATACATAAAAAATAAACTGTTCTTTCCTGTATTCCAGACCTATGCGTAGCGTGCCAAGTTGATGCTTGATCCGCAGACTGCTTTTCTCTCGCGTGTCACGTGACCAGTGTAATCACAGCTTTTGCGGTTACAAAATCACATTTCATCATATTCCGATATTATCGCAAATGCAATTAATCGTTCAGCCCTAATGCCTTGGTAATAAATAGACTTAACTTACAGAAATTACAATGTGCAGTTTTATTCTGTTTGCAAGGCTCCAGATTAACATTTGAGGGCAGCATTTTTATTTACAATGTCGAAATAATTCAAAAGCAAAACGATAAAAAAATATTTGGGAGTGGAAATGGCAGCCACCTACTGGTTACAATGGTAATTTAATGTCTTGAGTTTTCCTACATCTTGAAACTTTCAGTCTTATAAATGAGGCGTATTTGTAGAAGGATGACCAAATAATGTTTTGGTCATCGCATTAAATTTAAATATGATAATATTTGAGGTTTGAAGTGCTGGAAAAAGATGTGTGATATACTTGGAAGCATTTTACTATTCCTGCCGAACTTCCATGGTTACAGTCAGTTTTACTACATTAAATCCATGGTGAATGTTGCTGATCTGTGGACTTAATACCTATAACTGGTTCATTCATGGAACAATGTTTCTCCTGGTTTCCACATCAGCGCTGTTTGATCCACAGTTAAAAATGGAGAAATTTGAATGCTTCTCACTAGATCTTGCTGCGATGTAATAACTTCAGTGGCGAATTCAAATACTTAATCTCTTAGCGCTGTAGTAACAGTGTCGCTTGATCAAGATCGGCTCGCGCTGCACTGACAATAGTCCAAACTGATAAACGGTCCGTGAAGCACAATTGAGGAGTGCAGTTGCGGTCCGCTTTCATTACGTTTGGCATTTGATGTTGGGCAACGTTGTGGTGGTCGCGCCAGTGCGACTGCTTACAAAATTTTGGTTGCACCGGTAGTAAAAATGGTCAAACAAATCGTTCGGTTTGTTATGTGTACCGAACCGAAAGCCTCGTACCGAACAGGTCAATACAAATGTGTATCGTTACACCCCTTGAAGCAATCTGTCGCATGGGCAACGCTGAAATTGATGCTTCACTTCATATAGATCCATGGCATTTATATAATGCATTTACCAGCACTGACACATAGGAAATACCCTTAAAAGTTAAAAGGATGATATGACAGATTTTGCCTCCCTTGGACATGGCAAACTGTTTTCTTTTTTTTATGAATGTATGACTTGACCTGAAGGACAGACGCAGGTAAGTCGCTCTCCCTCATAATGATGAACAGTTTTGTTATCACATACACATAATACACATACACAACGTGTAAAAGAAGGGCATACCCTTATGAAAAAAAAAAGAAAAGCTTGGATATCGCGGTTGCTTTCATTCCTCTGCTAGTGTCTGTTATTAGTACTGTAACTTATTTAGTGTTAAATTATTGTAGTTGGGTTAGGCTGGTGGCTTAGGTTTTATTGTGAATTGATGTACAATTTTTGTTTTGTATTTACATATATATATATATATATATATTAGGGGTGGGCGATATCTCGATATTTAAAATATATCGAGATATTTTTTAAACACGATATGGATTTTGACATATCGTATATATCGATATATTGTTTATATTTAATTCTGATTTCGCCGCTTTGTCTTCTCTGCGCTGTGCTCGCCCCCGCCTCCTTGCTTTTGTTCCCCCTCCCCTCGCGTGTTGTCTCATTCAACATGGCGGCGCCCGCAACTAGCCCGGAGGCTACAGAACTCGTCTAAAAAGATCGTCTTAAATGCTGTCTTACATGCACTTCTTGAGGCACACACGCACACTAGCAAACACACGCAAGGTCTCTCGCTCTCTGTCCCTATCTGCCGTGCGCACGCTACACGGTTTGAACCATGGTTTGAACATTCACACAGCCTTTCGAAAACGATACATTTCCCGGCACATGTTATTAAAAAGGATGACAATCCCGGTAAAAAGGGACAGGTGGCAATTATTTTTGTATACAGCAATTAATTTGTATACAATTATTATTTTTGTATACAGGGATTTTTTTTTTAAATGTCGCAGAAGCACTTTGGACTACATGAACTGCCTACCTCTTTGCACCCCAATAAAAAAAAAAAGACTGTGGTATTTGGCATATTTGTTTTTGCATTAGTTTTTTTTGTGTTATTTTCCTGTAAAGATATCGAGATATATATCGTATATCGAGATATAGCAAAATATATCGAGATATATTTTTTGCTCCATATCGCCCATCCCTAATATATATATATATAAATTTTTTTAAGTATACTTATACTTTTAATATATTGTTCAATTTAAAGAATTTTTTTTCAATAAAAACACAATACCATTTTAAAAGTATCGATTTGGCACTGTTATCATAAAAACACAAAAGATACCCAACCATACTCATTGGTTCCCTTTTATGTCAAGTGAATATGCTTGAGCTTCCGTTTACCACAACTGTTGTGTGCGTTGATGAATGTTTATTTGTGAATAAAAGCCAAAATTTAATTGTTTGATCATTTAAAATGATCGACCCTTTTCAGAATTTTTTTTACTAAACCACTCAATTCATATGGATTAGTTTTACAATATCTTTACGAACTTTATGAAGTGTCAAAGTGGTAGTGGTGTGGACTGTCAATGGAGGGACATAAATATTTTAGATTTCATTAAAATGTCTTCATCTGTAAAAGCGAAATATTTTGTCACTCTTCCAAAAAAAATATGGATAAGCATTTCCTGTCACTGGGCAAAGCAGGGCTTACAAAACTAAATTATATATTTTTTAATTAAATATTACTAATTATTCAAATTATATTTGAATTTAAGAGGCATAATTTCAAGTAGGGAAAAAAAAGCTTTTGGCTTGTGTCCTGAGGCCACAAGAGGGCGCAATGAGCAAAATATTAACACACCACATTAAATGGTTTATTCAAAGCAATAGAGTAACATGACTGTAAAAAATAAGTTCATAACGTTTAAACATTTACAAATAAAATTTCGTAAATTGCATGAACAATTATGAACGAACTGCATCTTGCATAGTTTAATTCAAAGAGCTGAAGCACCAATCACGGAGTAGCTAGCTACTTTTTTGCGTTTATAAACGTGAGATGCAGCGGAAAGGAACCCCCCCCCCCCCCCCCACAAAGTTTAGAGACGTTTTTTTTTTAAAAGTGGAACTACTTTTAGCTAAACATGCAGCTCTCTTGTGTGAGACACGAGTGCAATGGTCAGAGATGTTTTTGCACGGTTTTGACGTAGCCAAGATTTTCTCCCCATCAAGCTTCTCTAATATTGTTATGTTTTTGAATGACCAACACAGCAGCGCAGCATCGAGTAGATTCAACTGGATAGGCTATCAAAAACATTAAAGGGGTCATATTCTAAAAATAATATTATTTTGTGTATTTGGTTTAATGCAATCCGTTTATGCGGTTTTAAGTTACAGAAAGTAATTATTTTACGCATACTGTACATTATTGTAGCTCCTCTATGCCCCTCCTTTCTGAAACAGCCAATTTTTACAAAGTTCATCGAAAAGTCCGGTGTGCTCTGATTGGTCAGCGATCCAGTGATGGAATTGCCCCACTCTTTTCTAATTGTGTCCTCTTTTGGTAGTTTGGCTTTCGCAACAAATACAGCGGCGTCTCCACGACATGGCAGCAACAATAACACAGCAAGAATAAAAGTTACGCCGCCTTTCTTTGCGTATACATTTGGGCGTGTTATGAAACTCTGCCCTCACACACTGACTGTGTGGGGGTATGGGCGGCGCCATCTTTGGAAATCTTGGGAAATCCTAACCCCGCCCACCTTCTGGACAATCCATATATGGGTAATGTATGGGCTTTGTGTGAGACTGAGCCTCTTCAGCCATGGGTCGCCAGCGGCAACCGCTGGCTGAGACATTTTAATTTCAGGAAATCACTCTTTTACTCACTCTCTTGTCGTAACTTTCTTCAATGGAACACAGAGATTTAGCAGAGCATGAGTGAATTTTGTGTTGTGTATTTGAAACTACATAAGAGGTTTTTTTAATAGTGAACTGTTCATGTAATGTTGTTCTGTATTATAAAATGTACACATGAAAAGACAATTAGTGCACTTATCCTGTAGTTACACCCAGTTGAGTCATGCAAGTGTTCTAAGTAATATTTGTCTTTTTATTTTTCTTCTGTGCAACAGGCAGAAGCTCCTAACCCTGCCCTCATACCTGAGAGTGATGCTGTGGGTGTTACTGTTGCTCTGATCACATGCACATACAGAGGACAGGAGTTCATACGCATCGGCTACTATGTTAACAATGAGTATACGGACACGGAGCTTCGTGAGAACCCGCCCATTAAACCCAACTATGGACAGGTGAGAGATTCATTTCGTACCGACCCTGTGAAGTTAAAACTGCAGTTTCGCAGCTTTCAGTCCATGTGTGTTCTATATCTGTCTATAGAAAATGTACAGTTTTCTCTTTTGGAGAAACAAATTGAGAAAAATATTGACTCGTCTTGCACTCACATGTTTAATACAAATTGTTGTCCAATGAAATGCTCTCTAGAATAACAATGTCCTCCCCTTAAAGTCACCATAAAATAAAAATGGACAAATATTTGTTTATGGTGTTGCAGTATGTATTTAAAATGATTACTCTGTGCACATGCTTATTTTTTTTATTCATGTGCCCTTGTGATTTAAGGAATGTTCAATCCCTTTTCTCCAGCAACCTGTCACTCCACAACTGACTGAAAACTTGCCTCTGGATGGTAGAAAAGTGGGCATTGTAAACTAAACAATCAATTCCTAATGGACAAAATGAAGTCCTTTTTTAAAATTTTGTAGTTTTGCAGTTTCGCTTGGATATACGTCGCAAAAGGGAAGAACAGTCTGTCTTGGACTAGCAATATCCAAGTAGCAAACCTTAATTTATGGCTGTCATTTCACTGTTTTAAAATTGATGAGCCCTTCAATATATATATATATATATATATGGTTCAAACAATATATGGAAATGGGTGTGTCCTTATATGGTTACCAGTGGAGCCTGGATGGCATCTAGTGGAAAAGTTTGGTAGTGCGCACAAACATTTTTACTGAAAATTAATTTTTTTAGATATCTAAAATTGGGCACAGAACTGTTCAGATGTTTGGCTTTGATTTTTCTTTTTTTTATGTTTTAGTTTAGTTTAGTCTTTTGTAAAATATTTTCATAAACTTAAACTTCTATAAAAAATGAAATGTTACTTTTGTCTGTAGTCAAAAAGCGTGACAGACAGTTAACGGTTTAAACAACTTTTTATTTCCACAAACTTTGAAAAGTTATTATTTTGGGGCTGTGCATTACCCTAAAAACATAATAGAAACGATGTGTGTATATGTCAAAACCATAGACTGTAAAAAAGATGGACGACGCCCCTTCACTCTCTTCCATTGGTGAAAAGTGAAGCCGCCAAAGTCCTAATATGGCACTGACGTCTTGCGCAGATTTGGGACCTGCTTCTGCGCAGTAGTGAACAGGAAGTAAAGCCATGAGATCAAGGTCCCGCCTTCACTCCTGCAAAAAACAGTTAATACAAAATTTACTGTGTGAAATAAACAGTTAAAGACATGCAGAAATTAAAGCTGAAGCTCCGATCTCCTCCCGAAAATCCCCCAAAAAGTCAGTTGGCGCCTCAGTGACTGCTTCGTTTAGAGAAGCTGTCAATCATGACGTCACATTCCCGTTTTTATAGCATCAAATTACTAAGACCAAACTTATTTTAAAAAACGAACACTTAAACTTAAATCAGCGTGCTTAAAAACTATAGAAAATGAAAGAAAACATCTTTGAAGAAAATGTATTTGTAGTTTAATGTGCTTGTTTAGTTTCCATTGTGTCGTCCATTAGACTTCATGTTGAGGCGGGGTTTATGACCTATACTGGGACCAGCCACCGGGGGCTTCGGCTTCGGCTTCACTTTTCAGCACTTGTTCGGCACACTTGGTCAAAACACATCAGCGTCAGCGTGTTGAAACTTTGCATGCATGTTTGAGAAAGTCACAATGTCAAGGGAAAAGAAAAAACAGGCATTTCAGTCAACTCAAAACTCAAAATGGGGGTCAAATTAAAGTGCCTTTCTTCATGTGCTTTTCTCACAGCTCCAGAGGAACATTCTGGCTTCCAATCCTCGTGTAACCAGATTTCACATCAACTGGGAGGGATGTGCTGAGAAAATGGAGGATTCGGAGAACGTGGACCCCGCACCTAACACCATGCTGCCGCCGTCCTGCACCCCGGGAAAAGCACCTCCGCTGGGACTGGTGCCAGACAACTCCATGGACTGTTTGTAGTGACGCAGGCTCCTGTGAATAATCCTCACATCTCAAGGCTCATCCATGAGCTCAGGTCAATCTGGACACTGTGGAGGAGAGGCGGGAAAAAAACACATCATAGGGGGTTATCTCATTTTGTTACAGTTGTCACACCTGTTTGAAACAAATCAGTGGTGTGACAGTGCACAATATCCTCCGGTACGCAATAAACATATTTGCTTTTCAGTTTGAAACCTGAATGGAGAGCTGGTGAGTCATGTATCTGACACATGATTTAGGTATTAGGATGTACTGCATCTAATGCCGATTGATCCAAACCGATCCATTCTCAGACCGAAAGGCGATTGAAGATCAGCTCAGTAGATAAGATGTCAGCTACTCTGGATGAAATTTTTGTGGGTGGGACTGTATTATATTGTGTATAAATATATATATCTGTCTTTTTGTATGCCAGGTCTCCTTGAAATAAATGTTTTGATATGTGACAATGCTCATTGAAGCCGTTTTACTTTGATTTGTGATGTGCACAGAGTGGATGCAGCTGTGCAGTCTTTTCATTCATAAAAAAAGCTGTTGTGTTGCATTATGCAGGAGTGACAGAAGCTTGCTTGTTGTTGCTTGGCAACATGGACTATTGCAGCATTTGTGACAAGACCTCAGTGTTTGGGGATGCACCAATATGTACATTTTGGTCAAAATTGATTACCAATAAATCTTAATATTTTAATGCAGATAACCGATATATTGGCCGATAAATCGAAATCCCTTTTTTTTTTTTATATAATTTTTGAGAGCCTGTATACAAAAACTAAAGTCTCACCATTAAAAGCCATGTCCCAAGCACACAATTATAATGTTCTCATAATTTGATGTAGTGTGTATGACAGACTTGTGCTGCACTTAACTGTATTTTCAATAGTGATTTCAGTCATATTTCAAGCAATATAAACTGTCATGGCTAGCATTGCGTATCAATGATGAAGGAATGAAATAACGAAGGAAATAAATTATTTATCGGCATCAATATATCGGCCAAATTTTTTTTTCGGGGCAATAGCATTAAAAATTATCATATCGGTTGTTGGCAATAATACGGTGGCCGATATATCGTGCATCCCTACTCAAAGTATCATAATTTATTCATTGTGTTTAATAATATCAGTGTCCTCTTATGGGGTTTACTATTTTATTTTATTGCACAGAATTAATGCAGTTGCTATGCACAGTAAAGCACGCACAGGTTTTGGCGAATCCATTCATTGCAACTGATCGCGCAAATTTGTTGCCGAAATGCAATACATGCGTAAATGACCTCAGTGTGGTTGTTTTGCAGAAGACAGACCTAGTTTTAATATTCCATAGACGTAGGGTGTTCGCGCGTGCCTCAAATTCTGACCAACTTTCTAAAAATAGACCGTCTTGACGTCATACAGCCTATCACGGATTAGTCTAGCGGGAGGGGTCTGCGCGGCCATTTCGCTAAGAAACACAACCGCAGAGGATCATCAAAGGATTGTGAATGAAACCGAATCCGTATTGAGACAGCAAAATACCGCAGCCGCTTACAAAAACGAAAAGCGAGCAGAGAAACTTGTGTTATTAGAATGAAAATAGATGACGTTATTTGTCAGTTTGCGGGGGTGGGATAAAGTTCTACAGATAGATATCTGTTGGCCAATCATCGCTCTCCCTGCTCTGGATTGATGACATCTTGTCCAATCAGCTTCTGACTCTGCTAGCGCGTCATAAGCATAGCGGCCAATAGGCATCGCGTTGGGGCGGGTCTCATTGAAGCAGGAGTTCCCTCTAGCTGTGGATAGAGGATTAATGGAGGGGGTCTGACTGTCGAATTATGCGAACTACATAGTGCACAAGACCGAATTGCTTTATCAACATAAACAAGCAAACGTTCACGCTACCGAAAAGGTGCAGATAAGTGGGCGTGCTGCGACAGGAATCGCGCACGGACCGTGAAAACAAGGGCTTGTGTCGCTCAAGTCGAGGGCCTCGCTGAGGGTTAACGTGTTAGCAGAGCGAGGAAGAGGAGCGAGAGAAGGAGAAGACGGCCTCTTAGTACTATTTCAACGGACTGGATCAGACCCAGGAGAACTGAGAGACGTTACCGAACCCGAACCACAGCAATCGGACAGCTAATTACTGTTAGCTAGCTAGCGCTCGCTCGCTAGCTAGCTAACCAACTAACCAGCCATTATCAACCTCCAGACTTTATGTTATCTGACAGCATACTGTGATCCAGTGAGTTATGACCAGACATAGCTAGTGCAACGGCCGCAGAAATCGTATGATCATAAAGGGGACGGAGTCTGAAGACAGTTGGCGTAAAACAAAGTCGATTTAGATCTGTTATACCTGGCCTGCAATCATGGGCAACGCGCCCACCGCCAAGAACAAGGGCAATGAGATGGAGAGCGGTGAGTGCTTGTGTGTGTTTACTTGAATCAGTCGCACTCGGGTTGTGTTTCAAAGCATAGTGTTCCTGGACTCATCTATTCCATTCATTTCCATTGAATGAATGACTAACATGATCTTACTGATATCATGGTTAAAGGGATAGTTCACCCATAAATTGTCAATCTGTCCTCAAGTTCTTATACCTTTCTTCAGTGGGGCACGAAAGGAGAGTTGCATTCACTTTCAAAGTATCAAAAAAAGATACAATTAAAGTCAATTGTGATCGAGGCTGCCAGTTCGTAATAACATATATTTGGGTTTAGAGCAACATGATGGGTAGTAAATTAAATTGTAGTATGTTTTCGTAGTATATTAGGTGTCTTTAACTACTGTGTACCTACATAAAAAATGTACTTATTGTGTTGATGTTGTATTGCAAACACTTGTGTTGCTATTAAAGTTGGGAATGGAATGGGTAAGGGAAGCGTAATTATAGATGATTAATTACATGCAGGTATTTATCAAATATGTACAATGTAAACACATGTAGCCTAAACAATGTAAAAAGATGCATATTCCCCAAGTAAACGTGGACCAATTTTTTCCTCATGAAGTCATGAAACGGATGTTACGATAGTCTATTCTTGCCTATTGTAACGTACATACTAGTGAAATGGCTGCTCGAACAAGAACAAATGTAGGGCGGGGCTTGATTTCGTCCATTTGGAATTGTTTAGTTGGTTGTGGTTTGCTATTGGTTGATCTCATGTGAGTGACAGGTTGATCCCGCCCTCACGCAAGTAAACACGCCATCAGAGAAGTCGCTGCAAGACGGAGGGGAAGTTATTTTGATTAAAGATTACAAGGATATGAATTAAAGAAAAAATAATTATGTGCACAGAGAATGTATAATAAATACTGTAATGTTTCATAAAAACAAGAATTGTCAATTTGTACTGTTAGCTAGGCTCCTTTATGATCTTCTAATAAAGTCACTTTCACTGACTGCTTTGAGATGTTACAGTTAAGTGTGATTGTCAAACCCGGCTTGTCCTTGATTGACTCAGTGTTTTGTAATTTGTTTAATTTTTTAGACACTGTCTATTTTTCACATTCCGATTGTGCACTTCCTTTGCAACTAGTTATAACCATTTAATAACTTCTTTATAAACATCGCTACCTTTGGATTTATAGGAGCTAGTTATTATAGTGCTCAATTTTCACTCAGTTTAATATTAAATCTGATACTGCAGAAATATAATAATGGATTTACATTTTCTGCCTGAGAAATGGGTTGTAGAGTGAATCTAGGGAAGTGTTTTCAAGGATTCTTTGTGTAAACACTTGAGATTGTCAGGAAGTTTTGGTGGCTCTTGTAGTAATGTTGCACAAGTCAAGAAACTTTTAGGACACATTTGTTGGTTGCAATGCTTGGTAAATGCTATACGTCTAGAAATGTTAAAGCTGTAGGTTTATTTTCTTAAGTTCACCCAAAGAATTACAGTTTTGCCATAATTTACTCACCCTCCTATTATTCCAAACCTGTTTCTTTCGTTGAACACAACAAAAGATATTTTAAAGTATATCCAAGCTGCACTTTTCCATACAATGAAATGAAATGGAAACTAGGGTTGTTGATCTCAATAAATGTCAAAAAGAAACATTAATCTAGTCCATAAGAATTGTGGGCTTCTTTATTCACTGATAATCTTTCCTTCTGTCACAGATCTCATTTCCCATTTCACACGGGCTTGTCTTCAAATATATCACATGATGCCAAGCACTATTGGTTTTACATATCGCATTATGGCGCCAAGCCTGAATATTTGGAAATGTGTTATGAACTGTGATAGAAGTAAAGATTTTGTGCTAATAATAACTTAAATTTGTGTCTGTTTATCATACAAAGCTACTCTATGGCTTCAAAATACTTGGACTATTGTGCACAAGTCTATTTGATTGTGCTTTTTTGGATACATCTTTCACTGTATTGAAAACATAGGCTTGAAATGTGTGTAGGCTTGTGTTCCACAAAAGACACAAGTTAAACGGATTTAAAACAAAACTGATGCGAGTTTGTTGACTGGTCTTTTTGTCTTAATCTTTTCAAGGTCATGTTTGTGCCGTTCTTTGGGAAAGTATCGTGAATGGAAATCAGATATGCAAGAAGATTTTGAGTATTGTTTGCCTGTAGATTGTATGTTTACCATGTCCTATTTATAGAGAGCAATAGCTGTGAAGGTGCGGTCACATTAGCTAAATGTATTGTGCAAATGGACTCTATTGTCAATAACGTAGAGATATATGAAGCACTTCTCGCACAGACGTCAATTTCAAACCAAGAAGCATTCTGTCTGTCAATGCGCAGCGGTAAATTCATAAAACTCCCCGATTGCATGGGTTCTTATTAGAATGACTGGATTTCGTCTGCAAATCTGTTTTTGTCGTGACAGTGTGAACAGCACAAACCACATGCAATCTGATCTTTGCCATTCTGATTTGGGCCACTTCCATATGTATTATTAAATCCGATACAGGTCAGATGTTTTGCAATGCAACCGCAGTTTAAACAGTCATATCGGAATCCATGCGACTTTAACGTCAATCTAGAGCAACATTCGTCACAATTCTGCGCTCATGGGAGTCACTTTAAAGATTTTACATACTGAACGTTATCAGGCAGTCAGTGATGTGTCAGAACTCAGAAGTATTAAGACCTGTTCACACCGGGAGGAATTTCGCGCGCGATATTCGCCATAGTTTAACGCCTCTTGATTAAACAAAGGGCGGCAATGTGAGTGTGCACACCGTCGCGAAAAACGTCATTTTTAAAAAAAACGCCTCGGGTTCGTTTTTTTGGTTTGACGCGGCGCGTCAAAAACTATCCGACCATGAGATTGCCGCTTATGCTCACGTGTCTGGAGCTTCTGAAGTTACAGTAAACACAACTTGGGGGCGCTCAAACACAAAACGGTCTTGCCGAGCACACATACATAACGGCGAAGAAGATAAACGCCAAGTAGCGTCTACCATAGACATCTATGGCGTCTACACACTGCCGGGAAGAAGAGGAGGATGATGCAAGCCAAGATAAATGTAGAGCTGCTGGTCTCGTTGGTGTCGGAACATAAGGAACTGTATGACAAACGCGACTACAAAAATATTGATAAAAGAGAACTGTTATGGAGTGGTATTACAGAGCAAATGGGCCTTGTTGGTGAGTTTAATTGTCTTTCATGTACATAGGCTTGTAACTTTTTCCAACAGCTTCTGTTATTTCTGGGGTATTTCTGTTTTACATTAAGCGCCATCTAATGTCAGGGAATGAATTTGCATGTTCACTCGGCTAATCGTCAGCGGAAATCGCTTGGGTGTGAACACAAAAAACGTCTTTTTATCGTTCTTTTCCGCATGCGGGTCAGTTCGGGACCATGATCTGTTTGCACTGGAATCTGATATTGGCCACGTTTGAAACAACAATGTGAGCCGCTGTACCAAAAATAAATCAAAGCAATAAATCACAATTGAGCAGTAAGGCTCGCAGTGCATCTCTTGGAACCTGGTGTTCGTTTTATTTGGCAGTTGAAACACTGATTAAACTATAATAAAGTCACAGGCAGTCTTCATAGGTGCAGTTCTCTTCTTATATCAGTTGAATCCGTCCCTCAATACATTGAGTTTATCTCTAAGTCGAATAGCCTGCTGTCCTCGCCCATTTTAACTTCATAGCGCGGCGATGATTGCATGTGATCATAAATGGAAGCTTGTTCCAGGAACAGCTGAGGAAAGGGGCCCTAATTCAGCAGCCACGCTGGATTTCATGAGAAAGGAATCTCTGACCCTAAGGGTCAAACCAGCAATAATTGTTTTTATGAGGGGGATGTGAGTGAAGAGGACCCGAAACATAAACACAGGCCTGCCACGAGTCTTCAGAGAGCACTTGGGAACCGATGCGAGGAGGAGGTCTGGGCTGGTGAAGTCTTGGAGGCGGGGTCATATGATGCAGTCTGTGTGATCTAGCCAGCCTGGAGTGTTGATGCTGAACAGTCTCTTGAACATCATGTGATGACCACTGTCATGAAAAAGACCACTTTGTGTGTGGCCTTCTGTCTGCATCTTCGGGCGATGTAATCTCTTTGCTCTCTGTCTTTTTCTTGTTGGAAAACTTGTTGTAAATCAGATGTCTCCAAGATATTCCTTTATTTTATAAGTGCTTTTTGCCTGCTAGGGTTGGGTATATTTGTGTTGCCCGGTAGAGAATTTGCTATGCAGTTTACCCCGGTACTGACAACATATCAAGCAAGTCTGCTTTGACTTATTTACATGTGAGTATAGGGTAACATAAAGTAATCTGAAAATACACTGTTAACGCAAGAGATTACTTAAGGGGTATGTGTTGGATGTAAGAGTTTAGTTGTTTATGGCTGTTGAATAACGTTGCAATTTGCAGCATCAATGTAAAATTCATCTGATGTCACTTGTTCAATTGGTTTTGAACCCGATTCATCCAATCAGAATTTAGTCTGAATTTTCTGTTTTATCACGATATTTATTTATCTCTTTTATTATATTAGTTTGCCTCTGTTTTCTCTTATGGTGATTTAATATTCTATGAATAATCGCTTGAATTGAATTCACTTATTCAATAATAGGCATTATCTGCTGCTAAATGTTTTCATAGAATAATGTGAAGCTCTGTAAAGAAGAACCTTATTGAAGGAGTGTAATTTGGTGGTTTAGTAGGAAATGCTGTACTTCATCTAAAACTATTAAAAAACAGCTTTTATTGACTCCTATTAATTATGAGTACTTTTATGATGAATTTGTTGTGATGCCTTGTTTGCAAAAAAGGGGATTCTAAATGGTGAAAAACTTAAAACAATGGATGTTCAGCTACAGCATCTAAAATCTGTACGCTATAGGCCTACATTAAGGGAATTGTATATCCAAAAATGGAAATCTTTTCTGTGGAGTTCAAAATGAAATTTTCTTTATTTTTTAGTATTCTCTTCAATGAAAGTGATTGTTGAATATGCTAAACTATAATTTCGACCTATTCATCACATGTGTGGAAAAGAGCAGCATGAAAATCCTTCAAAATTTCTTCTTTACAATGGCTGCTGCGCGGCGTGTCCGTTAAGTCTATGAGACCCTAGAGTGTCCCATTTGTTATTTTAGGCTTTAGAAGGGTGCTTGTTAGGGCCCCCTTTGCGGTCGATAGGCTCTGTGCCCTTAATGCGCACATTTGCCCAGGTGCAGCATTTGCCTCCGCAGCAGACTTCTTCTCTACAGTCAAAGTGGCGTTGCGTTACATTTATGTTTAGGGTGCCATTGGGACGGGGCCAGTTACTCTTCTTCTTTTTTTTTTCTTTTTTAAAAAAATATTTATATATATATATATATATATATATATATATATATATATATCAGTGCATTATTCATATTTTTTTTAAACGTAAAGTTTGATGTCGGAAAAAGTTCAAGTAGATGTTATTGGTCTATTACACAGTATACAATTTCTCTTCCATATACTGTATTTGATGCACAGTTTCATCCAAAGTCAAAGAACCTTTCGAGCCTAGCATGCAGCAGGGACAGTTAGAGTCGTCGGTGAAACAGATATGTGTGAAATGGATCTCAGTGGCATGCTGCTGCTAGAATCTATGTGTGAAGAGTGGATTTCTATTTGCATGTGACTGCATGTCATTTGAATATGCTTGATACATTCAGTTGCAAAAATGGAGTGGGTTTTTTTTTCTTTCTTTTTTTTTTTCTCTCTCTCGTGATGGGCTTTTGCACTCCCTCCCCTGGTTGGAATGGGGGACTTTGCTCACGGCATGCTTCACATCCCTGTCTACCCTATTGCCGGTGGATTGCCTTGATCCCCAGAGACAGGTGCTGGCTGCCATCCGGGTCCATGAGCCGGGGAGGTCCATATTTTACCGTCTGGACGGACAACAGAGGAAGACATGGCAAACAACGCTGTGGATCAGATCAAGGTACAACAGTAAGGGTTAACGCTAAGGTGGGCTGTGGTGGAAACAGAAGTCCCTGACTGTTCAAGGAAGCCCACGGGAGGAAACTGGGTGTGTGAGCCCGGCACAGGAAAGCAAGGAAATGGAGAAGGTTCAGCCCTGCCTGCCTGCCCTGAGTCCCGAATCAGAGATGTCAAGGCAGAAGAGTCTCGTACAAGTAGGGACACTAACTTCTATTTAGTAAAAAAAACATTGAAACACCGCTGTATAAAGTCGGATGCCTCTGCGCCACGCTTTCTTTCACGGCTGTCTACAATGTCAGTGCTGCAGAGGTTGGCAGAGAGGCTGTTCCAGCGAGCCGGTCCCTGTCTCGGAGACTCTAGCCGTGGGGAGGGCGGCTACTACCAGTCCCAGGAGTCGTCAGAAGCCTCTTGTTGGAGTGAGTGACTGACCTAAGGCATTATGTTGGTTAAGGCTGTTGGCACAGTGAGGGTTTGGATATAGCTGTGGAAGGTGGTGCTTGGCAAAGGGGCGGAGAAACCTGCATGTCTAAAGGTCTTAACTCCCTGGGTGTGTGTGTAAGATTATGATAATCATTTTAAATATGTCACCTTTGATTATGGATAGTGATTGATTGGTGTATCGATCAGGCTATTTGAGGTCAATTGAGGATAAATGGTTTATTTTTACATTTAAGTGTCGTTTAAAATAAGTCATAGTGTTTACTTCAGAAAATTGCTTTCATAACCATTATATAATATGTGTGTTATTCCGACTACCCTTATCTCTGGATTTTAATATTACCCTTTGAAACCCCATATTGACTGACCACAAATTATAGATATTTTTCATAATGGGATGTTGTAAACTGAAGTCACGGGTGATATGGAGATTGAGTTTAAATTAGCACCTCTCTGTGTGCTTCGTGGATTGATGTGGGACTGCCGACACGCACATTCTGGGTACAAAGCCCTTTTTACTTCATCTCCTAATGTTTGTGCTGTTGCCTGGCGTTGGCTGCGTCATACCGGAGTTCCAGGGAAGCTGGCTGTCTGTCTCCTGGAAACCTGTCAGTGAATCCCGCTTTGTTGGGGTCCCAGTGTTCTGCTGTTCGTTCCTGCCAGTCTGAATTATGAACTAATGCTAACAGCTTTTTCCGTTCATGCGATGCTTAATTGGTGTGTACTGGTTCTCGGTTAAAAATGAATCTTTGTTGAACTTTCATCAGGAGTGCCGTATGCTGTAATATGATTATGACCAGTCATTTACGCTTTCATCACCCAGGTGTTGATAGCGCGCAAGTGCAGGGTGAGACCTGAACAGCAAATACTTTGCTTTCTATGTTTAAATTAAACTCATTTAAGCCTATTTAAACATCCAAGCTCAAGAAGACGCGAAAGAGAGCTCAGCGCCGTAAGTAGATTTGTGTGTGCACTCATCTAAAGTGCGCACACGGAGAGACACGTCTCAGATAGCGCACAATTATTGAGTTCTCTTTTAAGTCTTGTGCTTTAACGGACAAATTCTCACCACAATCTTGTCAACATGCCCGTTTTGACGAGTATCCTAGAAAACATAGTAGGTTATGTCTTAAGTGAATGTAAACCGTTGACCCGGGCGTCTCGTGTTTTTGTAGGAGAACTCAAAGGAGTGGCTGAAGTTGAAAAAAAAATCAACTCTGAGCAGAAAAACACCTGACGTAATTCGTGTTTTTTTTTTCTATTGTCCAATCAAATGAATGGAGAGGCGGGCCTTCCATTGTGATGACAGAAGTTTACACTTTATGTGTTTGTACACACCTCACCCTTGATCAAGGTCATTGCAAGCACTCTACTTTTCCATTTTTTTTAATGTTTCTGCTAATATGTCAGTTTACTTGACAGCAAACCAAAGATTCTAGATCCATGATTAAAATGACAGGACAGCTGATTCGGTGGTTGCCTAGCAACTTACAAAAAAATGCAGTGCACTGCTCTTTTCAAAAAAAGGCATTGCAGTGTGCCTCGCGTTTTCAAACCTGAAAAACGCCTTCTGTCTGATTGAGCCCTTATTTTACATTTGATTGATTTTTTTTTTGGTTTCTGTACCTTGAAACTACTGAAAAGCACTTTTTTTGTATCTTTGCTCTATTGTATTTATTTGTGCTTTTGCTTGTAGTTTGATTATTTTTTTTATTTGGCAGTAGTCCTTTTTCCTTAAACATAGCACATACTAAACTGTACCAAAACCACGACCTTAAAACAGTTATAAAACTAAACCCTGAGTAATTTGAACTGTTACACACCTAGCGTTTACCCACTCTCAAATGACTGCTGGATGAGACTTTTTGAAAGTCTGCCGATTGCACTACAAGCACTTAATTTGTGGTTTGACATGTTTAACAGGTGGATTCTTTATAGCTTCTGTTAAATCAGTAATTTTTGGGGTCAACTCTCCTATTTTCAACTTTTCTTAAGTCGACCGTTCTCTGCTTTTACAACTTAAAAAAAAAACAGAGAACATTGACGTTTACTTAAAATACCTCCTACCTTTACTAACTTTGTATCCACAAAATCAGCCTTTGGAAGCATGCCAAGTATCTGAGAGCTGAAAAGAGATTCTACCTAGACTAGAGCAGCACCTATAGTCTTGAGAAATGAGGTCTTCTAAGAGACTTACCAAAGGTGTCACTGTCCCTTGAGTCTCCACCTGGCCAGTGGCTGGATCTGGCTCAGTCTTTAAATCCATTTGTCCCTGACTCTTCTTGTGCCTCTGCCTCACTCTTGCAGTGCCACTGCATTTAGAGTCTGAAATGCCAGGCCTGAGGCTGCATGGTCTGCAAATGGGTGCTGTTCTCAAGTGAGTGTGTGTGTGTGTTTGTGGACCAGCGGCACTCCTGCAGTCGATGCACCACTAGCCGACCCCCTTTGGTATGCGTCAGAGCGAGCAACAGCAGCCGAGGGCCACACTGATTGATCTGACTAATCAATTGATGACTCTGTCCACTGGAGGACAATGCCAATGTTTAAGGGGACCAACGGGATGCACATTATGCCATACCCTTTACGTCCACTTTATTTCTGGAGAAATAACAATAGTCTACCATTTCTTTGCTTCTTTAAGTTGATGGGAATTGCCACACCATCTGTTTATTGTCCATGCAACTCATTAGATGTAACATTGCTGATAGGTTTGTCCCTCCCCTTAGCGGCCAGGTCCCTATTTGGATCAATCTGGTGCGTGTGTTTGTGTATGTGCTTGCATTTTAGGAGTGTGTGTTTTCCACTTGAGGGTGAGTGGAATGGCACTGTGTACAGAATAAATATTGATACAAACGAAGCATGAGGCCGATTGATTTACCAGGGTGATGTCCGCACAGAAAGCGAGGGCTTTAGTTCAGCATTCGGCGCTCGAGGAAGAGCAGGAGCAGCAGACTGAATCATCAGCAGCGCTTGAAGACAAAAGCAGCGTTGAACACACACACACACACACACACACACACACACACACCTGTAGCTTTGAGCTAAAGTGGATGTGAGGGTCAGGTGTACTGGGACCTCTTAGGAAGAGGCGTAGGGCTATGAGCCTGATGCTGTGAGGAAGAGGAGAAAGGAGGAACCGTCTCGGCAGGGCCCATGTGTGACCGAAAAAGCTCCAGAAAGCATGGTGGGAAGCGGGAATCTCGTTCTTCAGGAGAATCTCGTTCTTCTGGTGGATCGGTGGAGGGGGGAGGAGGTGGAGGAGTGGAGGGTCCCACGCTCCTAGTGGACGGTAAGGGCACGGCTAACTTTGTGTGGGAATCGGCTATTTCCCTCCGGTAGTCATGGCACCCGTTTGTCAGGGAAGCCAGCACAAAGGCTAGGATCATATCCTGAGCCATTTATGAAATTGCAGCTGGGCTATTTTTATGTGTGGTTGATGTAATTCTTTGATTTTTCTTTCTAGTTGTATATGTGCTGTAGCTGTTGAGGCCTGACCTTTGTTTTGAATCTGTTTAAAGCACCTTTAGTTGTTTTATTGAGTGTTGGATCAACATTGAGTTTAGATGAACTTTGGACACTGTCCTCTCCTCTGCCTCTCTATCTTCTACTGTAGTTCCTATACAAATTATCTAAATGAAGTTGAAATATGACCCTGGAGTGTGTGCAGTCCCATCAACCACTGTGTTTGTGAGAAAGAAAACTCCTGAATCTCTCTCAGAGATAATAAGGCTGGGGAATTGACGGGAAGTTGTGGGGTGAGGCGCTCTCTCTCTCTCTCTCTCTCTCTCTCTCTCTCTCTCTCTCTCTCTCTCTCTCTCTCTCTATCTCTCTCGTTGGTTCTGCCTGAAGCATGTGGATCGAAGATAATGGCGATAACCTCGCTTTACGCCGTCTGACTCTTTCACCACTGAGAGAGATCGTTTAATGCCCCTACTTTGGATTTAAAAGCATTGAAAAGCTTCATGAGGGTGTGTCGCACAGTAGGGTCCTCAATGGCAGGAATCTCACTGCGCTTCTTTGGACATCTCCTCTGGGCGCTGCAGTTGCAACAGTTGGATCTTCTCAGTGGCAGTGACAGCTTGCATTTCCCCAGAGAAAGCGCTGGTGGTGTGGAATGAGGAAGAGCCTGTATTCTTAACGTTCCCACACAGCCCCATAAGAAGAGAGAAACATGCTCGAATGCATTTGTGAAACTTCATTGGTGCACTTTTCAAATGTTTCTGTTTCTAAGCAGAAATTGTGATTCTGTGATTTTATTTTTTTATTTTTCACTACATGCAAGAGATATATGAAGCAAGAAAGAGAGTCTGTAGATATTGATTTGGGTCTGAGCTCTTGTTCTGTCATGGTGGGCTCAGGAAGTATTAGATAACATGAGCTCAGTCGATGTGGTTTTAACAACACTGGAAATTAGAACAGGCCTTACCACAGACAAGCAATGAAAGTGCTTGCCACAGGCTCTGAACACACAACAAACATGATGAAACACAGAAGTGGCCAATACGGGGACCAAAGTTTAAAAGCCAATTTCTATATAATGGAGATGGTAGTGTAGCTTTGCTCTGAAAGTTAAACCAATCTAGATAACTTACCAGCATTTGTGTCTTTCCACAAAGTCTGTGTAAAGCTCCACAGATATGCAGAATTTCACTGATTTCATTCTTTAAATCAACATTTAAACATAATGAAAAGCATGCTACACATTATTGGTATATTTGATAAACTGCTTGTGTGTAAAGTACTTTAATACACTGTAATGAAGATCACTTTTGAGAATAATGGGAATCATTTTATTTATCTACAGTGAAATGTGACGTGTTTTCATGAGATTCACTTTGTGTACATGTAGGGCTTGGTACCGAGTTCGGTACTTTTTAGGTACCGACCGAATTGCCTCGATACTACCGAGTATCGAAACATGTCTTGTTTTTCGGTACCAAGTTTCGGTACCTAAATGGTTAATCTCGTCAACGTCAGTGAAACAATAAGCATGCAGCATGATTGGCCGTGGCGGAAAAACAGTAGTTTACGCGGCTGCCTAAAGACGTGGCTCGTCGCACGTGAGGCTGTAGTGTGTGTGTGTGTGTGTGTGTGTAAGCGTCCCAACCCAGATAGATAGAAAATATGTGGAAATGATCAAAAGTGTACCTACTTATGTCAGAAGGCAACACGGTAAATCATAAGGCACTTAAAAGCGCACAGATATACTTGAGAGTAGAAAGTTTATCCGTCTGCAAGAACTGGAGCGCGTCACAAATGAACCGAAACTCAGCGTATAGGATACTTGCCTCACAGACATGAGGAATATTCCTATATACGGTCCAAATATATCTATTTTTAAACGAAACAATTCTAAATAAATAGTTTGATTACCTAATCCATATAGGAGCGCGCGCCCGTTCACTACTGCAGGAATGACGAGTCAGCATCGCAATAATCATCTTTGCCGCCAACACACTGTAAACACTTGTTCATTAATAAACAATTAAAATATCTCCTTGCTATCGTTTCCCGACACATCCATAATCATTAGGCTACTTTCGCCAGTGCTTTGCGGCAAGCTTCATGTGTGCTGAGTGCGAGGCATATATACCGCACTCCAGTAGCCCATATTTAATTCAATTCATTATAGCATTTTTCACAATACATATCGTTTCAAAGTAGCTTTACAGAAAATGCATGCGTCTAAATTACAATTTAGAGTGATCTGTTATCAGAGGTGACTGTGTGTAATGCATTTCAATTCATTTTCATACAGTTTCATTGTTAAACAATGCATTAAGAAAAATGAGCTAATTGAAGTAAAGAATACATGTTGTTAAATGATTAGTAAACACAAAACTTTAGCATTGGTGCTTTTTTTACATACTCAAAATATGTGTAAAAAAGTCAACAAACTGACTGAAAAAATAAGTTATTTTTTTAGGTAATGTTATATTGTTAAAACTGGTTTCATAAAATTGGTATTCGAAAAAGTATCGATCAGGAACCGGTGTCGAAATCAAGGTATCGGTATCGAAAAAAATGTTACGATACCCAGCCCTAGTGTGACGTGTAGAAAAAGTAGTACTTCTCAGCAGTCTTCCCACAGCACAGCTGGCTGAAATGCCGCAAGTTACTGTCATAAATAAGGGTAGACAAGCAACTCTGGACTGTAATGTGCTTTAGAGGCTGTGAAAGGTTGATGTTGGCAGCCATACTGCTATGGTCAATGTTTTTACATGTCCTACTTGTGTTGACATTTTAACAGATTCAATAGGCAATGCCCCCTTTAGACATTTGCTTCGGATATAAGCATGTCCCTGAGTGCAACATGGTAGGCCTACATGTTCAGCTGTTGTGCACATAATCTCACACAATTATTTTCCCCTTTCTCCTTGTACAGTTAAGGAGTTTCTCGCTAAAGCCAAAGAAGATTTCCTAAAGAAATGGGAGAACCCAGCACAGGTCAGTTAATCCCATTTCTGCACTGCACAATCACTTTGTCAGCCAGTGAGCTAATGTGAGATGGTGTGCGCCTCCTTCTGGACACAAGGTGAACTGACCAGCTGTTTGTTTGTCTTTTTTAAGTCTTTAGAAGTGTTTCAGTTCTCAACTTTTGTACTTGATACCCTAGGGAAATAATATAAAAAGTACATTTTGATGTAAAGTCGTTTGCTGTGTTTCATTTCATTTCTGAAAGTCATACCTTGAAATGTCGATCTTGTTGTTAGTGAACATTCAAATGATATAACAATTAAAATAATCAGTCGATCAAGTTTGACCACACAAGAACAGTCAGTGTTAAATTTGTTTTTGTACAAGCAAAATGTATTTACCTAAATGACCATATTTTCTTCTTTATTCCTCTCAATGAACAGAATACTGCATCTCTGGACCATTTTGAGAGGTTGAAGACTCTGGGCACTGGCTCGTTTGGGCGAGTCATGCTAGTCAAGCACAAAGAATCAGGCCAGCATTTTGCCATGAAGATCCTTGACAAACAGAAGGTTAGGCACTCTAACAGAAATCATCGCTAAAATGTGTATGTGTGTGTTTACAGGTTCGGCTATACTTGAGAGGGCCAAATGTCCTCATTATGAAATATTATGAGCAGTGTTACAATTAACGCGAGCTACGTAATCAGATTGCTTTTTAAGTAACTTGTAAAGTAAGGCATTACATTTAAATTTACAACAAAATATCTGAGTTACTTTTTCAAATAAGTAACTCAAGTTACTTTGTTTTCCCATATATTGAATGACAGCTCTTCTGTTGAGAGAAATTGGGAGCGAGTTATGGTGCGCTGTGTGAAAATGATGGTTATTGTAGTTCAGACTAAATGTGAGCAGGCATTTACTAATCACTTTGCACTTTTACATTTGCCAAAAATAGAACTTTTTTTTGTGTTACCTGAAGTTAAACAAGCAAGCAAGCCCATCCCAGGTGTGAAAAAGTAACGCTAAAGTAACGTAATGCATTACTTTCCATAAAAGTAACACAATTAGTTACTTTTTGTAGAGTGTAAAGCCATATTGTAACGCATTACTTTTAAAAGTAACTTTCCCCAACACTGATTATGACAACCAACAATTTCTTGGTCCTCACTAGTTAAAAAGTTTTTTTTTTTTTTTATTCATATCTAGTGTTCTGCACAGGTTTCAGTGATGGGTATGTTTAGGGGTTGGTTTAGGCCATATAACATGATATAAAATCAATGGAAGTCTATGCAATGTCCTTACTAATATAGTGAAACGTGTGTGTGTGTTGAGATCATTTTCTCGTGTCTTTCAGGTGGTGAAACTGAAACAAATAGAACACACACTGAATGAGAAACGCATCCTGCAGGCCGTCAGCTTCCCATTCCTGGTGCGATTGGAGCACTCGTTCAAGGTGTGTGTGTGTGTGTGTGTTAGGATTTTGAGAAGCATGAGATGGTCAGTTAAAAATAATTAAATTTCTAATAACTTTCAATTTATCAAAGAATCCTGAAAAAATCAAGGTTTCCACAAAAATAAGCAGCCCAACTGTTTTCAACATTAAGAATAATCAGAAATATTTCTAGAGCATCAAATCAGCATATTAGAACGATTTCTGAAGGAGCATGTGACACTGAAAACTGGTGTAATGATGCTGAAAATCCAGCTTTGGATCTGAAATAAATTACATTTTAAAATATATTAAAGGGGTGGTAAAACGCATTTTTTCGAAGGCTTGATTGTGTTTGCGGGGTGCACTGTAACATGTGTTCATGCTTCGTTTTTTAAAATTGCATTATTTTTCATATATTTTACCTTTATTTTACACTGCTCTGCCCCTCCGTGTAAAAACGGTCTGATGGTTTCCTGGTTCTATGAAGCCAGTCCCTCAAAACTACGCAATGGGCTCAGATTGGTTAGCTGGCCCAGTGTGTTGTGATTCGCTAACCGTCTAGTGCACGTTTTCCAGAAACGTCACGCCCCTTACCTTTACCGGTAGTTTGCTATGGTACTTTGTGCTTTGGTTTATTATAAACAATGGCATCAATAAAACCAATCGGACCCGGAGAAACGTTAGTGAAGATGATTGAGCAGAACCTGTTCAAGAGCGGCTGCTAAACGACGTTTCAGAATGGTTTGTTTTTTGTTGTTCTCTCATTATTTTTTAGATACGCTGTTATTTAATTGTACCAATTATTATAGAATTACAAAAAAATAAGCTTCATAAACAAGAATTTCATATAATCGTTCTAACAAATTATACTACAGTCCTTCAAGGGATTTGTTTGAGTAAAGACTGCGGATCTATAGTGATCATTTCTGACTGTATGTCACCGTTACTTTTGTATTTTTAGAACAATTGTAGCCAAATATCTGTCGACAGAACTATTAACCCAAAACGAACACTAAACATCGGCTGCCAAATCAAACACAGGACCATGTTTACCATGCCTATAGATAAACAAGCATGTAGATAAACATAAAAGCTCTAATCAAAGAATAATTTACACTAATTCCAAGTTCGCTGTTGAGATTTAAAAAATATTTGTAACGTTAGGTGTTTGTCGGATAACGTTATGTATGAATGAGCATTTAACAAGCCAGCAGAGCCAAACAGCGTTTTCATTTGTTTACTTCCTTGCTACAATGTACAATCAACAATACGAACTATAACAGGAAAACACATCGACGAAAAATAAATCATACTTACAGGTTGTGGCTCGTAAACAAAAGCTTCTGTTTTTAAAGTTGGAACGGCTTCATCTTTCAGGACAAGCCGATGTGCGAATCCTGCATTGAACTCGCAAAGATTGTGAAAGCTTTCCTCCGTAACATGTGCAGCACAGAGAGCGAGATTTGGGTCATAATTATGAGGGACCGAGTTAAAAATAAATTTTAACCATTGATCCCTAACTCCCTCGTCCCTAGGAAGGCTGAACAAAGTGGACCTGCAACCGGGATGAAAATAACAGCAGCGTTTCGATGGCATTGCGACAACTCCTCTCCAAAACAACAATATAAAATGGCCTCGCCCCGCTTAAGTATTCTCGGAGTAAATAATGGTATATGCTGACGTCAGCAAACCCGGAGGAATGTCATTTGGATGTTATTTATGCTCAAACAGCAACATTACCCACTAGCTAAAGTTAGAAAAGTGAAATCGTGTTTTACCACCCCTTTAAAATAGAAAGCAATTATTTTAAATTGCAATAATATTTCACAATATTACAGTTTTTACTGAGTTTTTGATCAGCCTTGGTGAGCAGAAGAGACTTCTTTAAAAACAATCACAAATCTTCGTGTGTGTGTGTATCTAAATGGTTTTGTACTCTTTTCTTTTGTGTTTTCTCCACTCAGGATAATACTAACCTGTATATGGTAATGGAGTATGTTCCTGGAGGAGAGATGTTCTCCCACTTACGCAGAATCGGCCGGTTCAGGTGAGTTTTTCTCTATGCGTATCACACTAGCTGCATAAGCTTACTCCATCCAACCGTTAATTTGCTTTATTACTACATATACGTACTACTACTAGCCTAATTACTACATATTGCTTTCTTTTATTATAGCTTCTTGTTGTTTTCTACTGTTTTTAGTGATGTACTACAAATTGTACCACATCGTCTTTATGATGACACTCACAACTGCATCATATTCAAAATACTACTGGATTATCCGCAAAGCTCAAAGATTTATTGGTCAAATGTGCAGTGCCGACGGTGAAATGTGTTGCTACGTTTTGCAGTAAATCTTGCGTAACTACAGACTACATCGACTGAATCCACTGAGTTGCAGTGTCAGTCTCAGATGGTCAACGTCGAAATGTATTCAGAGTTTCTTTCTGGAGGCACTTTGTAGCAACTATACTTAAACTGATTCTCATGCCTTAATTTTTGTCTGTACAACCTTCCTCAGAAACTGCTGCGCTGACTGATGGTTTGAAATATGTGATATTGGATATTTTACGCCAGTCTGACTAAATTTCTCTGCCAATACTAATTCCTATTAAACCTCTTAATCTATTTCTTGTTCTCTTACTTTTATTTCTTTGCTCTCAATGCCTGGTCATTTTGCTGTCCAAGATGCTTGCTGAGGATGGCAAAGATTGAATGCTGTTTTTGTTTTCGGACGTGAGTGTGATTTCGGTCGCGATTCTGGTTAAAGAGATGGAATGCGTGGAAAAGGATAGATGGCATGCGTTTATAAATAGTCTATTAAATGTGAAAATTACAGTATATTGTCATAACAGATAATAAAGTAATTGCAGTCACATTGCATTCAGTCTTTTTTATTATTATTGGGGCTCTCCTACGTTTTCTTTGAAACGGGCCTCTGCTCTTTTGCACAGAAGGCAGTTTGCATGACAAATTTATTCACACTTGCATATTAACAGTTAACGTGCTCCTCGCTAGTGTTTTTATAGCTAACTAACGAACTGTGAACATTGGAGAACTTTCCTGAAGTAAATGCAACTTAAGATAACGTTGTTCACAAGCTGTTTTAAAGACGTCTTTCTGCGGTTTAAATACTGATTGAGAGACTACATGAGACGAGATACATTTCAGTAAGTTGTACTGTATCTTTCAACATGCCTTTTGATGTTCATGCATGTTTTTCCACGTCTTCATTTAAGAGCGTCAAAACGCCATTTATTGTTCGGATTTCGTGATAAAATGGACAGAATTTGAAAGCTGAGACTTTATCACAAGTAACAAAGCACAAAGCTCTTTGTGATTATTGGATAGGAAGTGCGATACAAATAATGTTTGGTGTAGGGAAAACCGCAGACCTGGCAACCCTGGCTTGAACTGTTTGATTCATAGGGTCAAAAAGAGCCTGATTTAACGTCGCTGTTTTTAAACTGTTAATGCGTTATTGTCGTGTTAACTTTGACAGCCCTAGATTCAACACGAGAGATTTTATACACACAGTATGAGTTGCAGTCTGCAACGTTTTTTCCGCCCTCTTGGATATAATCAGCCCTGATCATCGGCTGTTTTTATCAGTGAAAATAATAGTGTTTTAATAGTGAATTATAGTGGCCAATAGTGAAAATAATTGATAATTGATAATATCGGTTATTAGCTGATACATCGGTGCATCCCTACTATTATTATCATTATACAATAACTTGTCACATTGAAAAACAGTATTGTGACTGCAACACGCAAGTGGATTTTTTTTTTTGCATACTGCCAATTTTTCTGGCTAATATTTTTTGTGCACATCCATTAAAAAGCTTGCAGTTAAAAGATCTACATGGTTCTCGACCAGAAAACGTTGACCGTCAAAAGACATAGATTGTATTTTATCCTCATATTTGAATCATTATGAGCACAAGTAATTGCTGCCTGTCATGTTCGTTGTGTCTGCTGAATACATGGCGTTAACCAGGCACACAACGTATTATATTAGAGCTGTATATAACTGTTATTTTTCAAAAAAAACAATGTGCAGTTCAGGTAATGAAATATTTTAGGGTAGTTGACATGTGGCAACGGTGTCCTGACACGCTGTTTGCCCCGTTTCATCTGAAAACCATTCAAAATGATGTTTTTCACCTTCTTGAATAGTTACTATGCGTGCAGGTCCCATGACCTCTGTTTGTTTACATTGTGTCTGTCTGTCTCTGTCCGGCGCAGTGAGCCTCATGCCCGATTCTACGCCGCCCAGATAGTTCTGACCTTTGAATACCTTCACTCGCTTGATCTTATCTACCGAGATCTGAAGCCTGAAAACCTGCTCATAGACCAGCAGGGATACATACAGGTAAACATGCAGATGGCTTTATGTAATGATAGCAACTACAAGACTGCAAACATGTGTTTGAGACCATACAGGTTCTTTTTTTAATGTCGGATTCTATTCATATACAGTATTTTTCGTCATACTTCTTGCTCTTTTTTTTCTCAGGTAACAGATTTTGGTTTCGCTAAACGTGTAAAGGGCAGGACCTGGACACTGTGCGGCACGCCTGAGTACCTGGCGCCAGAAATCATCCTCAGTAAAGTTAGTGACAAAGCTGCTTTACTTCTTGGTCATTGGCTAGTCCATTCCAGCATAACCTTGCCGCCTCCTGCTCTCTCTGTCTCTTAGGGTTATAATAAGGCAGTGGACTGGTGGGCTCTGGGAGTGCTGATCTACGAGATGGCTGCTGGTTACCCTCCGTTCTTTGCTGACCAGCCCATTCAGATCTACGAGAAGATTGTCTCTGGGAAGGTGAGCACAGAAAATCAGGATTTCATTCACTCTGCACTGCACACGCGTGTCAGTGTTGTTCATATAAACCAACTGTTTCAAATTGTTCCTTGAAATAAAGGTAAAGTAAAATGTAAATATTTGACGGAAACTCTTAAAGGGATAGTTCACCCTAAAATTAAAGTTGTCATTTAATTTTTTTTTTAAATTTATTTATTTATTTTTTATATAATGTCCCGCTTGCGCTCGTCCATATAATGACAATGAATAGCGATTAACATCAAGCTTTAAAAAAAGACACAAAAGTATTACGTGCTTTATATTATAAGTATTTGGGGCTATGCGATGACTCCCACGGCCAGTCGTCAGACCAAAAGATAAACCAATGAGTCCAAATTTCAAGAAAAACGTTTTAAGATGAAGAAGATAAACATATCATTAAAATTGAGTATTTCTAGAGTAACATAAACCAGTGGGAGTATAATCTTCAGGAAGACCCAAGGCCCAAAATAACGGTCTGACAGAGAAGTGTGACCGGCCCGGAATAGCAACCGCTCAACTTCAGAGAGCGGAAGGGATAGTTTTAAACCCGCGTCAGTCAAAGGGGTGGAGCCATCCCACAGCTGATCAGGGGATCCTGCTTACAACAAACAGCAATTAAAAAAACACACACAGAGAAATAACAATAATGACGAATACAAACAATATACAGAATCAAAACATATTATACGAAATGACACATAATTCCGTAACTATATATATACGTATATATACACTACCGTTCATAAGTTTGGGGTCGGTAAGATTTTTAATGTTTTTAAAAGAAGTCTCTTCTGCATTTATTTGATTAAAAATACGAAACGAACCCAGTAATATTGTGAAATATTATTTCAATGTAAAACGCCTGTTTTCTATGTGAATATATAGTAAAATGTAAGTTATTCCTGTGATCAAAGCTGAATTGTCAGCATCATTTCTCCAGTCTTCAGTGTCACATGATCCTTCAGAAATCATTATAATGTGATTATTTGATGCTCAAGAAACATTTATGATTATTATCACAGTTGAAAACAGTTGTGCTGCATCATATTTTTGTGCAGACCGTGATAAATTTTTTGAGGATTCTTTGAAAGTTCAAGAGAAAAGCATTTAATTAAAAAATAAATATTTTGCATTATTATTAATGTCTTTACAGTCACTTTTGATCAATTTAATGTGTCCTTTCTGAAGAAAAGTATTAATTTCTTTAAAAAAAAAATCGTATTGACCCCAAACTTTTGAACGGTAGTGTGTGTGTGTGTGTGTGTATGTATGTGTGTGTATATATATATATATATATATGCAATAAGGTACGAGGCTGTGCTGTATCCTGAATAAGTCACTCCTGAAGTTTGCGGAGTGCCTGCAACCCCTTCAGCCGTGACTTATTCACAATACAGCACTAGCCTTGAGTACCTTATTGCTTTTATAAAACGGTTACCACACGATATAAATATTAAAGTCGAAAAATTTATCTAGGCAACTTAAATGAAGTAAAATCACTAAAAGCCTTCCCTCTGCTGGATAAAATAGTCCCTGGCCGTAAAATAGCAAAAGAAGTTACATACATTATTTCGCCAATAGATGGCGGGAAAGATTGTCTTAATGAGTGAGTCAGTCAGTAGAGAAGACTTTTACATTGAAAGTACTCTAACTTGTGGAAAAAAAAAAGTACTCAAACTTGTGATCACGGAGAAGGAAGACGCAACTGACAGTGGACTATCGGCACGACAACCCCTTAACTGTTAAAAGGACAAGATATTGCAGCGGACATTCAAACAGATTTTTTTTATTATTAATATAGGACTGACCTGAAGGGAAATACTAAGTTTACTGTAAATGCAGGTACACTTACTCGATCTCCCACAATACTCTACTATACAATGAACAATATCAATGAGATCAAACATGTGTTTACCAAGTTGCAAGTTGCCAAGAGTGGTTGCTAGGGGTGTTGTGTAGTGATACATGGAACCGTTGGGTGAACCGGTCATAGTCGTGTTTTATCCTGAATAAAACACAGCTATTGACCAATCAGAATCAAGGATTGGAACTAACCGTTTTATAAATATATATAAAACACACACACACACACAGTAGTCAACATTTGAAGTGGATCAAAACCTTTCATCTATACATGAATTTTGAACAATACCCGTTCTTGTCTTTGGACAACTTTGATTAACTTTGTTCCACTTCAAATGTTGACTCAATTCAATTCCTCAGTTAACCGATTGATCTAATCGATTTGACAGCTTGAACTGTGTCATCCAGGTTTTCTGTCAACCGTTTCCATTGGTTTTATGGTTTGACTGTGAGATATGCTGCGCTCTAAATTTAAGCATTCAGTTGCTGTCAGTTAATTAGGATTTGACAGATAAACTGACATGTTGCTTTGACTCGTTTATTAAATATCATTTGTGTCAATTGTGAAAAGACTTTCTGGTGTTTCGGAAGTCAATGCGTCATGAATCCCAAGCACTGACGGTGTGTCTCGATCTTCCCGTAGGTCCGCTTCCCCTCGCATTTTAGCTCTGACCTGAAGGACCTGCTGAGGAACCTGCTCCAGGTAGATCTCACGAAGCGCTTCGGGAACCTCAAGAACGGCGTCAACGACATCAAGGGCCACAAATGGTTTGCAACCACCGACTGGATCGCAATCTACCAGAAGAAGGTACCTGAATCAGACTGGGTTTCTTTCAATGTTCTCACCTTTTCCTCAATCTTTAAGTCAACCCGATATCAAAATTGGTCCCATTTTGTGAACAATCATCAGTACATGTGGATGCTGCACACTGTGGTTGGTTGAGGAGAGATCCCCTGATATGATGTACAATAGCACCACTGGAACTGGGAATGATTTTAGTTTTGTGGGGACTGAATTAGCTCCTACTTTAGAGTAGGGTCTAACCCAGCACAATTGGAACTACCAGTGACGTAAATATGTAAAAAAAGCTGTGCAAACAGAGTTTATAGCCTATATATTTACTCCACGAAAATGGAAAACAGCGATAGATGGACCGTCGCCGAAGTCCAGACACTTGTCAACCTTTATGTTAACGAGGAAAATCCAACGGGACTTTGAAGGGGCGAAGCATGATTATGTATTTCTGCTCAGCTAGCGACATTGGCCATCAATCACATGTCTGTTTTAAGGCTCTGGCTATTATGCAGATTAATTATAGGGCTTTGTTCATTACATGATTGTGATGAATTATTTAATAAAATTCATAGAGGGGGAGAGAGATGTTGAGCGCACAAATCCTTGTGTATATCTATCCAACAGTTTATTGATCTGTTGTTTCTTCACAGTTTTAAATTCCAGTTATTGTGTGTGTGATGCCAATTAATAGTGTACTCCCATGTGCACGCTTTTTGGAATTGCGCTCTCTCTAATTTGCCCTGATTATTAAATCTGGCCCCAAGTATTATAATGGGAATATATTATATTGAAGAGAGTCTCTTTTGGATTGATTGACAGCCGTTTCCGTGAACTTTAATTCACCGATGTAAATATTCTTCTGCCCCTCACATTAAGCTATGGAATGTCTTCAGATGACTTTGAATATAGTGCAGAACACTTAATTGGTGCTTGTGTATTCCTCTTGGTCTATGACTCTCCTCTTGTGCCGTATAAAAGAGCGGTTACATCGCGTTTGTACCATAAAACTGCTCTCCAGTGTGTTCATGTTTTCACTCGCGTCTGACCTCGGTGGACTTGAGCACAAGAAATGAACCGGAGAACATTTCCAATGTCAATTAAAGTGGATTCTCAGAGCCACACCCATCTTTTACATGATCTCCACGGACCAATGGAAAGGGTTTAACAGCCGGAGCGAACTTTTCCGGAAAGTTTTGATGTACTCCGTTTTGGCCTGATGAATAATGTTCGTTCTTCGTGTTCACTTGAAGAACATCCGGGCCTTTATGGTAATATTTAATCAAAATGTAATAACCTTTTCCGCTGACTCATCTGTGTGTATTTGTCTGTTTTCAGGTGGAGGCCCCCTTCATCCCTAAGTGCAAAGGCCCCGGGGACACCAGCAACTTTGACGACTACGAGGAGGAAGAAATCCGTGTGTCTTTCACAGAGAAATGTGGAAAGGAGTTTGCTGAATTCTAGAAGCAGCAGGAGTGGAGGAGAGGGATGGAGAGAAATTAGATGTGGGGCAACAGTGAGAAGAAAACGTTTTCCAGGGTGAGATGATGGACTGGACTGAGCCTGTATCTGGTAACAACAACAACGACAAGAACAACAACGTAGAGCCCTCACACACGGACGGATGGAGGGAGAAGAAGATCAAAGTCCTGAGAGAGACGCCAGCAGTGTTGCCTTTTCAGATCCTTCGTCACTTGTTACTTGTCCATTTTCATGTTTTCCCTCTTGTTTGGTAGCCAGGGTCCATTGGGCAGAGATTCAGTCACTTCTCTGTGACTGGCTGGCATGGGGATATTTGTGACTACTTCTTTCTTTTTTTTTTCTTTCAGAGATATAGAGGTTACTTTCTGGTACTGAATTTTGGCTTCTCCAGAGAAAATTGCCCCCCCCTTTTTTTTATCAGCAAAGGTGTCCTTGCTCTGTAGTTCTCCACTCTGTCACATCTTGTTTACTTCCTGCGCACCTATTGGCACCCAATACCAAATCAATCCCACTTACTCCGTTCAAGAGTTCCGGCTTTTTGTTTTAGATATCACACATTTGCCATTTGAATTTCAAGCATCGCACCACCATCCTTCAAATTTATCATCATCATCACATATTGGTTGGGTACAGTTTCCCACAGTGCTCTAAGATCAGGCAGAATCGGCCGCTTAGTATGAAGATTGTTGATTTTGATCATCTTTCTCTAGATCATGTTGTGGCGTTCTACGCGCCCTAAAAGCCCAGCTTGTCATACGTAAGTGTTTTGGCTTTAAAATGGCCACCGTTAAGACCGTAACACTGCTTTATATAACATGAACAAGCATACTTAAAGCTCCAAATCCATGATTTTACACTTTTACAAAATTCACAAAGATGAATTTTCCAGGAGTAAATCAACAGGAAATGGAAAAGTGAAGGAATGCAGTGAATTGGCCGAGCACAAATGCTTCTTGTTTTTAGAATGATGCTTTTAAAGGAAAATGTTTAAGTTTTCTGTGGTTCCACTCGGTTCCTGGTGGATGTTGATGACGATAATGTTTTTTCGTTATTATTCGTTTCTGCCGTGTCACCTGCCAGTGACCAAACTTTCTGGCATTTCTTTTTTTATCCTTACAGAAGACGGATATTCAATCCGTTTTTACTCTCTAGCGCTTCACTAATCAATCTCTATTTCTGCTTCAAATAAGCTTGTTGTTCGTGTAGACTTTATCGTGCGTTATTAAGGCCAGTTAGTGAAGCTCCATTCGGCCTGTTGAAATATCGTCCAACGAATTGATCAATTTTCTCTCTTGCTCTTTAACTCTGTAGGATGCAAGAGAATCTAAATGCAAACTTCCCCATGATTGTTTTGTTGTTTAGTTTGCAGAGGCGTGCAATAGTGCGTAGTGTGTTGCAAAGATTTTATTTTGTTATGCTCGGAAAGTTTCTCGTTAATGAAGATGTAATTAGATGTTAAAGGTGAAGTGCGCCACTAGTGGCACCAAGCTAAACTGCAGTGTGTTGAGCAACCAAATGAAAAGGACATAATATATTAGCTTGAATGGATTGAGAAGTCATTATTTTTGCTTTTTTGTTTTTGTTTTGTTTGCTGCCTCTAGTGGCACAAAACTGACACGCTTCACATTTAAATGCGAGACGCCAATTATCGCTTGTTCTTCAGGAGTCTTCTGCTCATTAGGTGCCGCGCTAGATGCTCCTCTTTCTCATGCAAATTGTTTTTTTTTTGTTTTTTTTTTTGTTTTATGATGAGTAGTGTAACTTAATTTTGCTGAATGTTACAGATCGGTGCCAGGTTAAAATGGTATTCAAGTGTGTCTTTTAATAATAGTAGCATCAATTGGACACTACAGGATGATGCCATTGATTTTACAGTATAAGATCAAATACCTGTTCATTTACATTTCCCGCTCAGGAAATGATGTCACTGTAAGCTGCCAGGTGCACCGCCAAAACGGATCAGATTGGGTCCGTTTTTGATCATTGATACTTTTAGAAACCGAGACAAGTAAAAGGCAATGTTTGTATTTCACAAAACTTTTGGGTAGGTTTAGATTTGCTCTTCCTCACTCTTTTCCCTGCATGCCTAGCTATTGCTGGGACGTTTACTCGCCCCATTTCTGGAGACTTCATAAAATGGGTGTACAAACAGCAGAAACGGCTCCACCTTTTGGTTTCAATAGCTGAAAAACAAAACAATCAGTGTTCAAATGATGCTTCTGTTCGTTTCGATTTGCCAGCAGGCTCTTCTGCACTGGTTTTGTGATGTTAGAAGCAACGTAAGACTATCTTTAACTGGTGCATTGAGTTCTAATGTACAGGTTGGCTTTCTTATTAGCTTTATCCTCAACTTTGAGCTTGATAGTGATATAGAAGGCTTCTGTTTTAAGCAACGGGTTTAAATCGGTGAAATTATGGCTCACCTTTTTTTTTTTTTTTGTCAGAGCTTCATGGTATTCATGTCATCCCTCCATGTCTGCCTGATTCTTGGGGCCCCGTCCCTCCCTTTCAAATACATGGGTGTCACACATCCTCCAGTCTCTCACTCATCTGTTCATTTACATTGTCAATCATCTTTGTGTGTGTGTGTGTGCGTGCGTGCGTGCATCAGTCCATGATACAGTTTGCCTTTCTACACATCCAGTTTCCTACACTCTTCTATTTGCTTTTTAAAAAAAGAAATCATGAAGAAAACATTTGATTTACTTTTGCATATTTTCTAAGTGTATTTTCAATAACAGGAGTCTCTTTCCTCCCGACATGGGTATGGTGATGGTGTAGTCTATTGTACCTTTTTCGGGAAACAATACTGTATATTCTCTGCCTTTAACAGTCTTAATTATTTTACCTTCTGGAGAAGTTGACGGATACCCGTAGGACACATCGAGTATGTTTAAAAATAAAAAAATACACAGAATAATATTTTGCAACATGTATCATTCCAATAAAGTTTTAATTGTTAAAATTACAATGATGTGGTGCCGTCTGAAATGTTATTTTTCTGAAATTTGTTCATAAATGTATATTTATCAGTTAGATTCAAGGCTGTGTAAAGACATTCGGCATAGCACAGAATGCATCATATTTTATCATAGCAAATGTTTTACCATTTGTATGTGAAGCAGGAATTGGATTGTTCCCCCCTTTAGATTCATCAGTTTCTTGCAAGTCTAGTCAGTCACATGACATTTTGTCTCAAAATGAGCTCGCAGCTGAGCTGAGCGCCCATGAGCAAAGATGGCGGATCACTTATGAATTTCAGGTGCTCGTGCACCAGTCGAGCAAGTTCCTTTTGAGATGCATGGACATTCAGACGGCTTTCTGCAGGAAATATGAATCTCCTTGAGATATGCTAGTTCGCAGGGTGCAATGGAGCACACTGCACAATGCTGTATCCCACAATGCAATGCACGTCACTTGACCTTCCATTTCTAGTGTCATCTATAACCTGGAATTTCAGATCCAATCTTCTCTAATTGATTGGATTTACAGAATTTTAAGATGTTTAACTCATAAAAACAACGTTTTAAATTATTTAATGAAACTGCCAAACTTTGATTCTGGGATTATATTTATGTTTGTTGCCTGATGAAAAGTCAGTGTGAAACAGAACTTGCAATATAGTCTTTTCTCTCCTATTGTGGTGTATATCATGAAATGGACTGTGGAAGGAGAAAAAAACGTTCTGTTTTGTTCATGGGGAATTGATTGGATGACTGGTTTGCTATTAGTAGATCTCATGTGAGTGACAGGTTGCCCCGCCCTCACGCCATTAAACGCGTCATCAAAGAAGAGATGTCGCTGCAAGAGGGAGGCGGAAGTTATTTTGATTAAATATTTTGAGGACACATGAATAAGACAAAAATAATGATGTGCATGTATAAATCATAGATAAATACTGCAACATTCCATCAAAAATTAAGAATTTTCCATTTAGAAAATTTCATTTTCCATTTTAAATTCCATTTAGAAAATTTCCATTTTGTTTAATTTCATGGTGACATTAAACATGAAGCATATTAAGCTCATTATTAAGCAAGTTGCTTGTTGCTTTATTATATTGCCAAATGTTAACAGATTTTTACTGAATAACATTTAAAATTCCAACGTTTTTTATTTATTTAAGAGATAACTGGCTTAATTAGACAAGAAATGTGAAAATAAAACGGGTTTTTACCTTCGAAAAATGACTTAGCGTATTATTTAAAAAAACATGCTAGTCACATTCCAAAACAGAACTTTAAGCTGCACGTAAAACAGAACAAAGCCTCCTTAAATCTCCTAGTGGCGGGACGCGCATCTCGCGCATTCCACCTTAAGCGCTCAATGTGATCAACGCACGCGTACAGTATGTTTCCGTTTTTTTTCTCTTTCTCCAGCGCGCTCGCGCCGCGACTCGAAAGACTGCGAGCGTTACGTCGAAGGCAACACTGACGCACTTCATCCACTCTGTCAAGCTTGAAGCCCATTAGGAATAATGTCTAAGCCGTACCGAGAATGGATCCTGGGCTCCATAGACTCGCTGCGGTCGAGAAAAGCGCGACCGGACCTGGACAGAATTTGCAGAATGGTTAAAAGACGATACGGCTCGGACTGGGACCGAACCCGTTCAGAACTAGAGAAACTGATAGAGGAGCAAACGGTGCTGAAAGTCAACTATAAAGGCTCGGTGTCCTATCGCAACGCGGCAAAGGTGCTAAGAGGCAGGAGAAAAACCGAGCAGAGCAAGTGTGCTGTGAAACAGCCTTCTCTCGCGGACTGGAGCGCCGGCGACAGCGCTCTGGGTCCCGTGGATGAGGATCACATGGAGGATATGGAAGTAAGTAAACCTTAACCGAGCGCTGGCGCACTGAAAAGAGCGGTTGCGCTCCGACAAAAACCACACGCGCAATGGCAAGCATTGGTGTTTTATCACTAGTTTAAATGTTCTGGCGCATGAAACATGAAAGCAAGTGCACGCACGCACGCACAAACACACACGCGCGCGCGGACTGGCGCAGACGGGGAGCGGCACGAACCTTCATGAGCGTCGGAAAATCGGCAACAATGGAAGCGCTTGATCTGATTCTGCGAGGTCGAGATCTTTCGGAGCGAGTTTTTGTTCGAGCGCAGACAGTCCCATAACTCAACTTTAGCGATAAAATCCTTTTCCGTTGATCCAAAGTAGCGGGTTAAAGTCACCAAAACATCACTGATCAGCCGACTGACGCATTTCGCACAAGGAGAGTGACACTGGAGGCACTTGCAATAGCGATTATTTACTACCGGGAGACCGCATTTGTTCACTTGTATGGGTCGTGACAAAGTAAATACGACAATTCATAGGGAGCATTGAAGCGCAAGTCATCGCACGGGCTGATCTAGAATCTAGATATCCTTTATGTCCTTGCACGCGAAGTGCGCGAAGTCGTCATTGCGGCTCGTGAACTTGCGCCACTTATTTATCATGTGCCCTACGGGGAACGTTAGTTTTGGATGTGTTTTAAAGGAGGAAAATGTCGGCTATAGCCACGTTTAACATTGGTTTGTTTTGGGACGCGCTTCTCTCAGACAGGCAGCGCGCCTCAGAGTGAAGCGGGGCGGGTTTATGAATATTAACTAGGCTGCGTGAAGTTCGCTTGCGGCGTGCCTAATTAATATACATAAACTCGCCACGCTTCTCTCTCGGGCCACTGAGGAACCACACGCTCACTTAATATTCATGAGCCCTCTCGCTTCTTTCTATGCGGCTAAAGAACGTTGCGTAACTTAATATTCATGAGCCCGCTCTCTACATTCGAACGTCACGTAACTTAATATTCATGAGCCCGCTCGCTTCGTTCTGATGTGCTGTTGGAGAAGGTTACACTACTTAATGTTAATGAGCCCGCCCCGTTTCTCTCTGAGGGCGCGCGCTGCCTGTCGGCGGAGAACCGCGACTCGCGAGTTCAGCGCGCCTCCGTTCAGCAATCTCACTAATGTTCCTCATTCTGTATAAATAAGTTATTTCGCTATGCTTACTGCTCTGGTAGTAACGTTCCTTATATCATAGCGCCAATCATCGCCAAAACTGGGGTTAAAAGTGTAGGAAAACACCGACGGGCGACGAGGAATTTCTGTCTGAATAAACAGGGCGCGCGGCCTTCAGACACCACTAAATCTGATTCGACGGTAATCCAGTTTTGCAGTGGGACGGTTTGAGCATAATCACAAAGTGCAATAGTCGAAATATATTCGTTTAAATGTTAAAAATGCAGGTATTTCTAGCATGCAGTCCTATTTAAAGCCACTGAATGAATGCTAATACATGTTTTCTGTATTCCTCCTGCCTGGCTGCTTATGATTTTTAGTGAAAATATTTCTGGGCTATTGAACATTCCAGTGTTATTGCCCAGGGCGGTTCACTGAAGCCTTTGCAGGGCATGTTGGCACATTATATGGGTTAAGTTGACATACTGGGAGACTGCCATCAAATTGTTTATAATTGGCGTTTCAGATTTTTTTTTTACACAAATATAAAACACAAAAGAATGAATGAAACCAAAACAAATAAAATGGCAAATCCCCCCAACTAAACAGCATAGTATGAACTGCACTCTATGAATTACATATACATATTATTAATAAAGCTATTAAAGATATTCAATGAAACGCATTGAATGATTTCTTTTTGAAGAAATTTAATTTTGTTTTTTGATTAATTAACGACACAGTATGGCCCCATTTTCACTGCAGGTCTTGATGCCCAATTTCGATTTGTTGACTATATCTAATTATTGTGACGACCAGCTTACATCTTCTTTTAAAAATGACCAATATCTGATATCTGCATTTACACTATAAACGTGGCGAAACAACCCCAGGTAGACGTACTGACCTGGAAGAGCTTAGGCCAAAAAGGAAGTAAAAACAGCTTGATTTACATTGGACGAAGACAAAATGGCAATGAGCATTTGCTTTCCACAACATCATTAAAGGTCAGCAAAATGTTGGGTTCTGCCTTCGTCCTCCATGGCGCCATTGAAAAGAGTCATGTGATCGTGGTTGGGCTCCACCTAAGTTTACATCGTACGCCACCGTCGGCTTTTCAATGACGTACAATCCGTATTGACAGGAGAATATCTGATCTGTCCTCTTGCATGCATACACAAATGTACGTATCTGATTCAATATTTATTTCTGCTTATGAATGAATGAAACCAAATGGAGAATATCGGAATCCATGTGCCTTTTTCCGGCTTGCACGTTCGTGGGTCATATCCAGGGCTTGACATTAACTTTTTTGCTCACCTGCGACTGTGACTTGTGGTTTTCCAAAGTTACCAGCGACTCAGCATTTTCACTGGACACAATTTTGACATCGATACCATAGGGAAAAACTGCCATATAGATATTTTTTATATTATCTCATAATTTGGCAGCAGGTATATTAGGCTGCTGTCACTTTAAGACCTGTCGTACTGTTACACGTGTTTTCTTTCTCAACTGTTTACGTTCACTTAAAACATAACTGACTGTTTACGTCAATACTCGCCAAGCATTTTGTGCCACATGGGAGGAAAAAATCTGAATTGGGTCACTTGAACCATGTAATGTGGATGCGGCCTATAAGACTTCAGTCACTTTAAAGCAGGGATGTCCAAACTCAGTCCTGGAGGGCCACCATCCTGCACAGTTTAGCTCCAACCCCAATTAAACACACCTGTACCACCAGCTAATCAAGGTCTTATAGGCTAGAAACTTCCAGGCGCGTGTGTTGAGTCTGGCTAGAGCTAAACTCTGCAGGACAGTGGCCCTCCAGGACTGAGTTTGGACACCCCTGCTTTAAAGGGTAACTCAACCCCCGGTCAGAGTCTGACTCCACCCACTGGCAATATTTGAAAACTGCTGTAAAAGTGGGCATAGCCCAGTGGAGGGGGGGCGTACACCTGAGACCCGCGTCTCTCTGTAGGCAAGGGTGTGGTGAGCTGGTGCCTGCTTATGTCACGCAGCACCACAACATCCAATAGGAAAATTCAACTGCAGTAGCCACCGTTTAACCTGAAGAGGGCAGCACTCAGACGTTTCTACACCATACTGTATATTGTAAAATTAAAACACTTTATACCCAAATGACAAAAAATTTACTTGAATCAATGAACAGCATTAATAAAGCCCCCAGTCTTACAGATCATTAACTAAAAAAAGTTGTTTTAGGGTTTAGTTACCCTTTAAGACCTTATGCATTGATCCAATATTATGATAATAATTTAGAATCTATTTAGCCCAACGGTACCGAATTCTGTCCTCAGTCGAGGTTTATTGTTCTTTTAATAACTCATCATCAAGCTTGTCCCGCTCTTTCTTCTCATACATCCATGTTTCTTTTCTGCTCTATCGTGTTTAACGCATTCCTTTAAAGCATTCCTTCCGCAAGAAAAAAATAGTCCCTGACCGTGAACAACAACGTTCCAATATGTAATATCCATGAAAGCTCAAATAAAAACAACAAACCGTTCTCAAACTTTGTCTCTTTCTTTTTATTTTTTACAACACAATATTTGTGAAATTTCCTCACACAAATATAGGCATAGCTTATCTCTCAGCATGAGAAAACGTTAATTTTTTTGTTTATTCCGTTATTTTCTCTCAGCACTAAACTAAATATTGACATAGCCTATAAATAAAATCACAAGGGCACATATTTTGATAGATAACAGTTAGGTCTTTAATCTATTTTATTAATGTTATTAATTTAGTTGCTAAAATGCTGCCTAACAAGAGATACTTTTTTATTGTTGTTTATTTAAAATTAATTTGAACATCTCCGTTTATTGTGCACGCATTAAATATTTGTCTCATTTCAATTGGCTCCACTGTGGTGATATTTAACGCGGTTCTCTTTAGTTGGGGCTCAGCACTGTCAGCGGTGTTTTCTGTTGCATTAAGAATGTCATTCAGGAATCTGTTCAGACCCGCACATGACGCTATGTAGCTACTGGTCCCATATTTTTCACCTTTGGAGCTTCTGGCAGTTCTGTAGAAGTCACGGAGAAGTGCGTTGAGTTCCGTCTTGGTGATTTGTTTAAAATCAATGCTGCAACCCTTTTCACTACACCAGTCACCGAAGCATTTCACTGTCCATTGGGTTTGCTGCACGGTATTTTTTTCATTACGAGTCTTCTCGAATGTATCAATGTTACATTTCAGCACTTCAGCGTGACGGTTCATATTTGTAGAAGTCTCCACAAATTGTTCCTCAAACCACTTATCCATCGTCATGCCACCTAGTAAATCGAAATTTACTTTAAACATTTTAGCCTTTTTAATTCTTATGTTTTTTTCTGTTTATGTTGATACGTGTGGTTGCTAAGGGTGTTGCTAAGGGCGCAGTGATAAATAGAGCCGTTGGGTGAAGCGGTCAAAGCCGTGTTTTATCGTGAATAAAGCACAGCTATTGACCAATCAGAATCAAGGATTGGAACTAACCGTTTTATAAATATATATATATATATATATATATATATATATATATATATATATATGGATATTTTATATATAAAGTTATGAAAACTGTTGAAAACACAGTTTCAGATGGCACACGTGATGCGTTCTGTTGAAGCTTCATGTTGCACTGGAGTGTAGGCAGACTGTGGCAGTGTGTTTTTTCTAACTGATCAAGTAAAATAAAATTCGGCAATCTTTTTAGGACGAGATGTCGATCACGGCAGGAATGGACAGCAGTATGGATGAGGAGGGCGATGAGAGCAGTCTGGACGCCATGTGCGCTCAGAGCACCGCTGACTCGGGCATCAGCATGAGTCCCGTCACCAGCAGTAACACCAGTCTGCCTGTTCCTTCACCCACTTCCTCAAAGAACTCTCCTACCCATGATGCTCTGAGGCAGGACGCCGACAGCGCTTACACTCTGCCCGAGCACATACAGCCAGCAGCCCAGCAGGACACGGGTACGTACTTCTCAAGATAAAACCCCAAACTAACCAGCATTTAAATTGATTTGCTAATTCGCATACATTAGTTAAAATACAGAATCAATCTTTTGAAACCATTCTGCAAATTAACATGATAAAGTCTGCATGAAATGGAAGATCTTTTTTTTTCCTATTGCGATGTATATCCAAATGAAACGAGATTCTGAACAAGAAAAAATGTGGGGCGGGGCTTGGTTTTGTCCATCAGTAATTGATTAGATTGTTGTAATTTGCTATTGGTGGATCTCATGTGAGGGACAGGTTGCTCCGCCCTCACGCCAGTAAACACATCATCAGAGAAGAGAAGGGATGACCCTGCAATTGGAGGGAAAGTTATTCTGATTAGATATTATGAGGATATGAATTAAAAAAGTAATGATGTTCACAGATTAATCATTTATGATAAACACTGCAATATTACATTAAAAAAAAGAAATGTCCATTTTGATTTCATGGTGACTGTAACGTTATGGTTTTCCTCGCAACCTCAGTTAAAGCTGGTATCCTACTAGCCGAATGTTAGTCGGTAAACTTCATTTATACAATTGTTTGAGAATCCGAGGCCCTGTTTACACCTGGTATTAAAATGCTTTTTGGTCGATTGGATCACAAGTAGGCGAGAGAAACACATTCCCGTTTACACCTGGTGTTTTAATCACTTTTGTCCTGATTTCTTCTAGGGGAGTATCTATGGGCCAGTAAATCTATAGGCTTTTTCAGATCTTTTGAACTAATAGATTAAATAAGCTTGCGCAATTTACACATGAACATGATCTGAGATGACGGAAAACATACGGAGAGCAGCAGCTTTTGTTTTAAAACTGAAGAAAATTTGAAGTAAAAGTCCAAAGAGACAAACACTCAATCACACATTTTGACGGCGTAAAGTTTCTACATGAAGAGATTTCAGCTGACGGTATTTGTCAATGTGGCCCACAGGGTCCGTGGAGTCCTTGCAGGAGCCAGTGGCCATCTGTCTCTCCGCTCTTAAAGCCGAGGAGGAGCCGAGGGTGGAGGAGAGCGTGGCCAGCCCTGATCCAGTCACGCCGGTGAGCACATCCGTCCTGCTTCCAGGCACAGCACATCTGTCATGTTCCTCTTCGTCTCTGTGTCATATTGTGCGTGTCTGTCTTCAGGACGAGGCGGTGATGGCAGACGGAGGGCCTCACACTGTCTCTGATCATGCTGAGGAAGGTGAGGATTATGCCTGTGCTCCTTAACTTCCATAGCGTATCAGTGTCAGGAGTTAAGTTTTCCATTAAAGGTGTAGTAAGCGATTTCTGAGAAACACTGTTGAAAGTGGATCGGACCAAGCAGCACAACACACTTGTAGCCAATCAGCAGTAGGGGGCGTGTCCACTCATGATGGGGAGGCAAGATAGTGAGCCAATCAGCAGTAGGGGGCGTGTCCAATCATGATGGGGAGGCAAGATAGTGAGCCAATCAGCAGTAGGGGGCGTGTCCACTCATGATGGGGAGGCAAGATAGTGAGCCCATCAGCAGTAGGGGGCGTGTCCAATCATGATGGGGAGGCAAGATAGTTAGCCAATCAGCAGTAGGGGGCGTGTCCAATAATAATGGGGAGAGATTGAGCCAATCGGCAGGAGGGGGCGTGTCCATTCGTGATGGGGGAAGATGGAGAGTGAGCCAATCAGCAGAAGAGGGTGTGTCATTCATGATGGGGGAGGCGAGAGAGTGAGGTAATCAGCAGTAGGGGGCGTGTCCACTCATGATGGGGAGAGAGAATGAGCCAATCAGCAGGAGGGGGCGTGTCCATTCGTGATGGAGGAAGATAGAGAGTGAGCCAATCAGCAGGAGGGGGTGTGTCATTCATGATGGGGGAGGCGAGAAAGTGAGCTAATCAGCAGTAGGGGGCGTGTCCACCCATTATGGTGGAGGAGAGAGAATGAGCCAATCAGTAGGAGGCGGTGTGTCCACTCATGATGGGGGAGGAGAGACAGTGAGCAAGAGGGAGATTTGATGAAAAGACTGTAGAATGCGAAATGGCTGAGAGAAATTACAAAAGATAAAAGCTCAGAGGAATATCACTTGAAAAAGAAGGGTTATGATCAGAAAAGAGCTTTAGGACCCTTGTTAATATTAGATAAGCTTTCCAGTGCTGGAGAGACTGAATCAGGCTAAGGCCTGAAAACAGACGTAGAGTTGGTTCTGCTCCATACTCGAGTAACATTTTTTTTTTGCTGTGTTTCACAGAACCAAGATTATTATTATACCAAGCATTATTTTCCTTCGCTTCAGCTATGATAAACATCCACTCTCGCATTGTGTGTTCATGCATTTTGGGGGCGGAGCAGTGAAGGGAGGGGTGTGTTCAAATTTCAGATACAACAGTGTTTATCATAAATCACTTACTGCACATTTAAGGATCAATATTTGTCCCTGGAAGTGATTTCCAGAGGCTTTTTATTTTATTTTGTAAGGGTAATTTTTATGTTTACCTTATGTATCTGTGTTGTCTTTTTTATTTGTATCTTGTTTTTCAATTACTTCAACTAATTAGAATAATAAACTGTTATCAATACAATTGATCAACATCAACAAAAGCCATCGTTTCATTTCACAAGGTGGAAAGGAAGCTGCATATGAAATGGCATTTATGTTTATTTAAACAGACTGTTTAATGCTGCTCATAGGTGGCATACATGTATTTACAATACAAATGCATAATGAATAGCCTACATGAAGAATATACTACATTATGAAATTTAAAAAAATTAAATTACAGGGTAAGGCTGCAGTTTAATTACAAAAGATTACTGTCGATTTATTGCTATTGATATTGTAATAATGATAATTATTGTCAATTAATAGAACACAGAAATTTTGTTGTGTTTGGGGAAACAGCGTGCCATATTCCTGTAGTCTGCACAGACAAAAAAAAACTGTTTATGAATTAGTTTTTATGCATTAGAAAATCAAGACTTCACATTGGTTGTTTCTTAGTAGCATGAAAACAAACGTTTATTCAAACTAGGAATAAAGTGAGTTAGTGAGCGTTTGTTCTTTCACCTGTGACTAATGTAAACGCCACTGATTGGCCAGTGCTTTCATGTGCTCAACAGAAATGTGTGTGATTGGTTGTAATGCTCAATGCTGCAAAAAAAAATTGAATCAAAATACAAAATTGAAATGTATGGCCACAGTCAATCATGTTCACATTTCACTTCAATCGCGACAGTCACGATAGTTTTAGTTTATTTTTGCAGGGGCATTTTTTGCCCCCTATCTTGAATTTGGGGGCCTTTTCAGTGGCATTTTTTTACCCCAAGTCCCCATTAATTTCTGAACCGGCACCGAATCTATCAACTCATTGTACATATTTTTTTTTTTTCAAAATTGTGCTTTCACAGGTGAAATGTGCAATAAGGAGCCCAAAAGCACGACAGAGGAAGAAACCATTGACAATGGAGAGATGAATAATGAAAAGTGAGTGAAAGTTGATATTTTCTTTGTATCTTAGGCAAGAAACACTGAAATATTGAGACTTAAAGTTCTAGTGTGTCATTTCTGTGGCATCAAGCACCATTGGACAAATAATAAATGTTTTCGTTAATGGAACTTTTTTTTTCTGAAACATTTCAATCGTTATTTTTTTTTAAAGCATTACTACTTGTTTCAAAACATTAAAAATTCAAAATGTAACATTCCTATGATGTTTGTTAAATCATCAAATGGAACGTTCGCTAACTCTTTTTTGCTAATCTTCACATAAACACACAAAAAAATTTTTTTTTTACATTTAAAAACTGGATGTTTTGAATGTTCTGAGAACATTCAGAAATAATGTTTCCATAACTTTATCGAAACGTTCCTAGAGCGTATTTTAGGACGTGCCATTGGTCAGGTAGTACCACCTCAAACTCACACCATTGGTTATTGTATTGTTGTTGTGATATGGAGAAGCCTAGTCTGTATTGCTCATGAACTTTGAGGTTTGAAACTGTTGTTGTCCATTCTCAGTGATGCGGTGGAGGAAGAAGTTGTGCAGGACCCTTTGCTTTGGAGCGTGGCCGATGTGGCCCGTTACTTCACGTCTGTGGGTTTCCCTGAGCAGGCGCTGGCTTTCAGGACACAGGTTAGTGCTGTAGTCAAACAAACCAGTCAAGAACATGTGCTTGTTATACTTAACCCAAAATCTAAAGAAAGAAAACAAGTCTTAATTTTACAGTGCAAAAGATGCTGTTTTCATGATAATTAAGTACATTTCCCCCCTAATTCATATTACTATAAATGCCAGGAAAATGCACAAGGCATTTCTTTAATTTATGCTGATTTTAGACTTGCCACGGCCTAGGAAAAACAAAAATTAGGACGTTCTTAAATTGCTATTTCCAGACCAGGAAATTAATAAAATGTACAATTTCTGTAGTGAATATATACATTGTACTAGTTTCTACCTCTAAAATATTTCATGCTTATTTCAGATTTTAAATGATGAAAAGTTGCGGGAGCGAAAAAACAAACAAACTGTTTTACAGTATTTCTTTAATGAGAGTTATCATTTGAAAACAACAATGGGAATACAATAGTTATCACAAAACCAAAAAATCATTTTTGTACACATATTTTTGATAATGAGAATTAAGGTTGACACAAAAATTCTCTAGTCCGTACCAATTCTAATAAAATGTAACTGTTATCTCTATTATTTTCGGTACCATAGCACAAACTAACTATGGTAACGGTTTTATTTTTAATAGTGTTTTTATTTAAGTTTTTGGAAAAAAGTTAAATAAATGAAATAACTTAATCATTAATAATAATTGAGTAAATAAATAACATTATCATGTAGACCTCACATATTGTTCCATTAAGTAAACATTGCATTAAAAAGATTCAAAGAAAAGTTTGTAATAAAATGAAAAACAAAGAAACACATTACAGGTAACAAAATTGCAGAATGTTTTTGTCGCGTCGCTTGCTATGCTCATCAATATTCCAGATTCAGTCCTGCATTTTTAATATGGTTGTAACTAATGTAACTTTGCAGCGTGTACTTTTATTGAAATTATGAATGGGTTATATACAGCGAGCAAGAGCGCAGGTTCTGACATCATTCCTGCACCACTCAATGGAGCGATTCTGACTAATTTAACACCTCTGATTGGCCATTGCATTCACATGCTCAACAGATATATATCTGTGATTGGCTACCATGTTCAACGCTGCAAAAAAAAAAATGTAAATAGAAACCTTTGACGCTCTTCAGAACTTATAGAGGTTCAAAAACTAGTTGGACAAAAAGGTTCACTGCGCTTTTTTTTCTTTTTGAAAAAAGTAGGATCAATAGGAGTTAAATGTGTTTAATACTTTTATCAAACAATATTACACTCATTTGATGATATTGGCCAAGAAAACCTAAAACATGCTACAGTATAAGCTATAGACTACACTCTTAGGTTCACCAAGGCTGTATTTATTTGATAAAAATACAGTAAAAATTGTAATATTGTGAAATATTATTACTGTTTAAAATGAGTTTTCTACTTGAACATAATGTAAAGTGTTATTTATTCCTGTGATCAAAGCTTCTACTTCAGCATCATTACGCCAGTCTTCAGTGTCACATGATCCTTCAGAAATCATTCTAATGATGCTCAAGAAACATTTCTGATGATTATTATAAGTGTTGAAAACAGTTGTGCTGCTTAATTTTTATAAATGTCTTTTAGTCTCACTTTTGATCAGTTTAATGTGTCCTTGCTGAATAAAAGTATTCATTTCTTAAAAATAAAAACCGTTCTGACACCAAACCTTTGAACGCTAGTGTACATCATCTCTATTTATATCCAGAAGTGAAATGTCTTGGATCGGTGCTGCGGATCTCCAGTAACCTTTGTATCTTCCAACAGGAAATAGATGGGAAGTCCTTACTGTTGATGCAGCGCAGTGACGTGTTGACTGGTCTGTCGATCAGACTCGGCCCCGCTCTCAAGATCTACGAGAATCATGTGAAGGTACTGCAGAGAAGCCAGTTTCAGGAGGACAGCCGCCTCTTCTCATAGTGCTGGTTTTCAGCCACACAGACTGAAATGCTCCTGGTTCAGAGTGCAGGACATGAAATGAGGGGAAACTTTAACTCTTTAAGACTTGATTTGCACAATCCTCCTCAGCCGATCTTCTCTTCTTCCTGGTGAGGACATGCCGCATGTTTCAGCCCTGCAGTCTGTTCTTCTGTTCTGTCCTGTCGGCGTCCGTCTGTCCGTCCCTCACAGGGTTGATGGGACCATTCATGCTAGTAGAAGTGTTATTTTTTTTCTATGGTGGAGCTTTTCATTCACCAGTGTTTATTGTCAGATATAATTTACAGTGTAGCAATATTGTATAAACATGGTTCTTGTCCAATTAAATGTACGATGTTAAGCAATGTTTTACAGCAGTCTTTAAATGGACATGCAAAGTTAGGAAATAAAATCCAGTTTCAGAATCTGAAACTGCACTTGTGGCATCAATCTTTTCTGTTCTGCATCGCGCCTGCCAAGAAGAGACATGGAGCGAGTTGTTGGCTATGTTTCCAACCACTTATTTTTAGATGAATTTTGGGATATTGCATAAAAACTCGCTGGATGGAAATGCCAAGATATGCATAAATTCTATAAATAAACGTATGTGCTGTGCAACTGTGACGGATAAAATTTGTATCCGATAAGAAGCCCAGACAGCAACATAGTGTTGGCCCAGATTCGGCCCACATCTGGTGCGCGTTGAATCCACGTACCAGATGTGGCCCGGATCTGGGCCAACACTATAGGGGTTTTTGCACCGGGTAATTCTAGAAACTTAGTTCCCTGAGAACTAATGGTTCCCTTAGGAACATTTTCCTGGTTGCATTCGCAGCACCAGTTGGAACCAGTAGGAAGTGACGAAGCCGCGCTCGTTGTTGTTAAATTTAATTTGACGGCGCTGAGAACGCCACAGCCTGAGCACACAGCGCATTCTCCGTGTTCATTAGTTTACGATCTGTCTAACAGTCCTGTCCTATGCCGTGTGGTTGATGTTCAGTGTCGCTAGCTGAGCAGAAATACATACCGTAATCATGTTCGGCTTGGTCCCCTCAAAGTTACGTTGGATTTTCTCCTTAGCGTAAGCCTATCACTGGTTTCCATGTTTGTAGAGTTCATTTCTGGAGTAAATATATAGGCTATAATATGTGTGTTTACATGGCTTTTTTAAAAATGGCGGTGCTGGTGTTTCACGTGCGTTCGTCCGTCCAATCAGCGCACACTAACGTCCCTGGTAGTTCCTATTGTGCTGGTTGGTTAAACCCTACTCTGAAGTAGGAGCTAAAATAGTTCCTCCAAAAAAGGTGCGCTGCGAACACGCCCAAAATCCGGTTACTTCCGCCAATAATCCGGTGCGAAAGCCCCTTATGATGTTGCTGTCTGGGTGACATGCATAAACTACGATGGAAACACATTTACCAATTAAATGCTGCATTCACGCCATGTCGCAATTACCATAATTTCGTGATGATGTGATAGTTCTACTCTAAGCTGTTCATGTCCTCGGACTGAGAATCAACACCTAAATTTAGGTGCGTTCATGCCACGTTATTACCGTAATTTCCTGATTTGTAAAAAGCTTTCACATCCTCGTAGAGCTCGTAATAAGAGCTTGTAAGATGGGAATTGTCTGAGAGCTTGTACCACGTGACTGCTGCATTTAGACGTGGATAGTGTTGCCATAGAAACGCATAACTCTCAGTCCGAGGGCATGAATAGCTCCGAATATAACGTCACGTGTTGTGATTCTCAAGACTACGGTAATTACGACACAACGTGAATTCAGGATGAATTTGCAGTGGTCAGGTACGTACAAATAGGAGCTCTCTGAAAATTAGCTGTTAAATAAAGATCTATATGCTTTCGAAACGCTCGCGCAGAACTTTAGTGTCATACTCATCGATCTCTACAGCACCGCGTCAAGTCGAACACACCTTAAATCTGCGGTGGCCGCGTAATACAAGTCGTAACTCTCAGAAAACTACGAGTAAACACGTTGTAATTACAAGTTCTACAAGCATGTGAAGGCTTTTTAAAGTTCAGAATCGAACGCACCTATTGTCAGGTTACAAGTTGTAATTACGAGTTCTACGATGACGTGATCGCTTTTTACAAGTTGTAATCTCGTAATTACGGGAATTGCGACATGGCATAAAAACCTAAATCACTCGATTTACAACAAATTCATGTGGTTTTGCCTCAACCGAGGATGTGATTGGATAACTGAACTAACTAGCAGACCAATCCGCATCACAGCATCTGAAATGTTAGTTTGATCGTTCTGAAATGCCTGAGTCAAAGTCTGTCATGGTTTAGTTCCCTCCCTGAAGCGTCTCACATGATTGCGTTGCCAAAAATCAGGCGTGTGAATGCAAGATAACATGACGTGTTTATTGGGTTTCGTCTGCGTGGTCTGAGGCGCAAGTCATTTATGATAGAGGAAAAAAGAGCCTCCGTTTCTTCACCCGATTGCAGCAACTTTCATTTTTATTACAGATATTTTATGCCAATTTCCCAGGAAGTGACAATTTTGCTCTTGAACACAAGGGATGGAAACACTGCTTTATTTGTGAATGTTTTATGCGACATTCCAATTTTGCACACAAGTTAAATTTCCATCTTTGGATGGATGCTTTGATTCCAGCCCTGCACAGCAAATTAATTTACTGTGAGAGAAGCGTTTATATTGGATAAAATAGCTGGTGAGAAAGCATAGTTGATTGTGATTCAGGTGGCCGAATCTCTCATAAACAAGTCCAGGTCACAATTCAGCCTAAAGTCAAAATAAAAAAGTAAGAAATTACACTACTGTTCAAATTGGGGTCAGTAAGATTCTTAAAAAAAAAAAAAAAAAAAAATTAACACTTTTATTCAACAATGATGCATTAAATTGTTAAAAAGTAAAAAGAAAAGACATTATGTTGTAAAAAAAATTGTTCTTTAGAACCTTATATTAATCAAAGAATCCTAAAAAAAATGCATTAACAAAAATATTGCGCAGATTAACTGTTTTCTACACATTTCAATCAGAAATGTTTCTATTGAGCATCAAATCATCATATTAGAATGATTTCTGAAGGATCATGTGACACTGAAGACTGGAATAATGATGCTGAAAATTCAGCTTTGATCACAAGAATAAATTACATTTTAAAATGTTTTAAAATAGAAAACAGTTGTTTTAAATTGCAATAATATTTCACAATATTACAGTTTTTACTGTATTTTTTATCAAATAACTACAGCCTTGGTGAATATAAGAGGCTTACTGACCACCAAAAACTTACCACAAACTTTTGAACGGTAGTATATAATTTGCTTTAAAAAATGAGTGAGATGATTAAGATGTTTTGGATTATTGCCATTATTTTAATAACAGTTAAGCACCCCCTAAAGAACCTAAATGGTCTTAACAAAGAGGCTTCACTTTTAAAGCAAAATATGCGTTTCTTTGAAATATACCCCTGACATGTTCATCAGATTCACCCAGGTAATGTAAGCCGATCTGATAAAGGTTTCCCATAAATTCACACAGTCAAAAAAAAAAGCAATAGCCTAAAATTGTTGCCACGTCAGATGCATTGCTTGGAAATACATCAGTCAAGTGAGGTGATATATATCTGCTACATGCAAGTGAATCAAGTCATTTCTGAAGAATGAATCGAGTCTTATATTTGCCTCAAGAATAAAGCACAGAACTGTCTTTAATTCACATCATGGCTTCTCACCACAGACAAAAACAGTCTCTTTGGATTTCTAGGTTGTAGTACTTTGTCTGCTAATTGTTTGCGTTCCTATACATTTGCACAATTTTCTGCAATCATGTATAAGAACAATAAAATATTTTTTTTAATTTATGATTATTAAAATAGAGCAACTTTACTTGATATAAATACAACATTACAGTGTCTCATAATTTACTGCATTTATTTCATACAATAATATATATTAAGACTTGCTGTATATGTATAAACTAGCAAAATACTGATTTATATTTGTAAAAAACAAAAATATTCTTGATATTTTCCGTGGTGTGTTTTCCTGCTATAGGATGAAAGGTAGGATTGGGGAGCGCAGTGTGGGATACTCTTTGAACTCCTTCAGGTAGCTGCGATGCTTTCCTTTGGCCCAAATTGTCATCTGTATGAATCCCACCACAGTGAAGAACAACACGGGCACACACTGGGTCATCAGTGTGAATCCAATCCAGGAGCCCAGCTACAGGAGTACAGTAACCACAGCTTCAGGGACTGTTATGAACTCTGTGTGACCAGTAGAGGTCAACATTTCATTATTTGTAATGGGTTGTTCACACGGCAGGACACGTTCTTGTCAAGGTGGTCTATAGTGTGGCAGGGATGATGTATTTTTGTCGGGACAAAAGCTAAAAGGAGTTATTTTATTTAAGAGTTATTTATTTATTTATTTGTTTTTAAAGAGTATTTTAGCACTTCCGGATGAATCGACCTGAAATTAATGGGTTTTTTGAATTGGGTTTTTGGTTAAATGCATGAAATAAGGTCTGTGGTGATTTTTGACGTTTTTCCCGCCCCTTTTTCAGTGCTGCGCTTGTTGTGTACTATCGAAGTTATGTTATGTACAACCCTCATGTTGTTCCAACCCCGTAAGACCTTCGTTCATCTTCGGAACACGAATTAAGATATTTTTGATGAAATCTGAGAGCTGTCTCACTCGTCCATAGGCTGCTAGGTAATTCATTCTGCCGGCCCAGAAAAGTTTGTAAAGACATCGTTAAAATAGTCCAAGTGACTACAGTGGCTCAATCTTAAGTTTATCAAGCGACGAGAAATACTTTTTGTGCGCAAAACCCCCCCAAAATAACAACTTTATTCAACTATTCATTTTCTTCACAGTGGGCCTCTGACGCGAGTTCACGAGAGCGCCACGACGCATATGCGAGAACTGAGAAGATGACGCTCACGATCATTTGATGGGAAAATGTGAAAGGTAAGCCATTCATTTTGCAGCATCGGTAAGGCACTTTTAGCTTTTCTCGTTGGTTTCTAACGATTCGGGCATCCAGGAAATGCACACTTTAGAACCATTTTAACCACTACATCGAGACCCATCTGCGTCATCTACTCAGTTCCCGCGCATGCGTCCTGGCACTCTCGTGAACTCACGTCAGAGGCTCACAAAGAAGAAAATGAATAAATGAATGAAGTTGTTATTTTTATTTTTTTATTTTTTGCGCACAAAAAGTATTCTCGATGCTTGATAAACTTAAGGTTGAGCCACTGTAGTCACCTGGACTATTTTAACGATGTCTTTACAGCTCTCAGATTTCATCAAAAATATCTTGATTTGTGTTCCAAAGAAGGTCTTACGGGGTTGGAACAACATGAGGGTGAGTAAATACTGACAGAATTTTCATTGTTGGGTGAACTATCCCTTTAATGAAGGTAAGATCTTACGGATTTATGAATGAATCGCCTGTTTTAAAATCTTAGCAGTCTACTGACATTTGTTATGACATCCGCTTCAAACATTAGAATGCTCATGATAACTTTCGTTAAGTCTTCAATAAATAAATCCTCTTCACCAGCTAATTACTCCTCAACAGCATTGCCATTTTATACAGAGCTACAATTCAACCCGCAAACTTAAAAAAATCAACCCGTGGCATGCGTGTAAAAGTAGGCCGACTCTGCACGAAAACGGGAGACTTGGCAACACTGCCCTACGCTTTCAAAGTACTTAAATATTCTAATATATATGCATATTTAGCAATAAAATAAAATTTTATTGTTTTTATACATATAAAACAACTAATTTACAAATGTTGATTATACTTCCCAATCATTTTCAATTTAATTATGCCATTTGCAATGCTTCATGGGAACCCGTTAAGTACACAGTCTTAAACATTTGTATTTTTGTCTTATTTTCAAATACGTTTTTGCTTTAAATCAAAGTTTGTAGTGTTGTTATTCACCTCGTAGCTGATTGTCTTGGTTCGAGGCTTATAATGCTTTAACAAATAATTTTGTATTAAAAAATGGGGGAAAAAACGCAGCTGAAAAAGTGGGCGGGGACTAATGCACTCTAGCCTACGTTTCGCTATTTACTTCTGGCGACTGCATTTAGGCTTCAAAATTCATAAAAGTTGTGTTCATTTGTGAATATTATCGTGATGACTGAAACGTGTACGGATCATAAACTCATTTTCAAAAGCAAATGGAAAAATCCTATTGGTTTTTTGTCGAGGGAACCCGGGAGATGCTTAAATTACAGCTTGATCTACAAAAACAGATCATCACTGCCGGCGCTCGGTAATACATGGAATCACTCACACTGCAGTCACTCATGGGTCTCACCTCATAAGTGTAGTTTGGGCATGAAACAAGTGCAAATATCCATGTAAAGGGATTCTTGGTTGGATAAGGAATCTTCTTAACCTTCGTGCCTTTATAGAAAAAAAAAAATACAATTGAATGCAATATATTAACAAAACCATGGTGGCTGATTTGGGATTTGGGATTTATTCTGTAGCTTTTACCAGATAGTTTGAGATTACGCAGAGCCATGTGAATCGACAAGCTGCCCAGTTGACAGAACTGCAAAAAGCACAAATCAGAAACTGAAGAACGCTGATAAGACAGATATTGCAGAAGGAGGCAGTGCAAAGTGCTTACTAGAAAGATCCCCAGCGCTGCCTTCACCTGCCTCTCCCCATAATCTGCATGTAAACAGACTGACTTTAAAGACAGCAGTTCAGAGTACAGTAATAATCTGAATGACAAACAGCAGAGTTGAGTGATGTATTACATACATGGTGGCGTGTAGAGAGGGTGATTGATGTAATAAGCCATCCATGCAGCAGAGCACCAGTAATAGGAGCCGTTCTGTTGAAGAAACAACTGCAATGTGATTTACAGACTCCCTGTTTAAAAAAAAAAAAAGTTTTATTGATATTCATTTAAATTACTGGCATTCTTTTTTTTATTTTGCTCCGCTCCAGGAGGGCCACAGTCCTGCAGATTTTACTTACAACCCTGCTCCATCACACATCCCAGACAGCAACATACTGTCGAATCCACTTGTACATAGAATCCACGTGTACCAGATGTGGGCCGGATCTGGGCCGACACTATGGTGCTGTCTGAGATACCTGTACTGAAGTTTTCAAATAAGCCTGAAAGACTTGATCCGCTGGATCAGGTGCGTTTATTTAGGGTTGAAGCTAAACTCTGAAGGACCAGGGCCCTGCAGGAACTGCGTTGATGGGTAACTAAAGACGGGTAACAACATTGTCAAAACGATCCCCATTCAATGACTAAAAGCGTTGTATTATTCATGCCAGGCCAGTAGTTGGCGATGTCATTTTGTAACGAAACACTATGCGCCGATAGACTGAACACATGCGACTGACACCACCATTTTCACAAATTTGTGTTTTTGTAGTTTACATGGAGATGATAACGGTATCGGTTTCAAAAACCTGCACTCTGAAACCTGTTTTCACAAGTTTGCTTTTTCAGCCCCCTCAAAACGCTGTTGTCGCTGTCATGCAAGCGTCCCCTAAAACTATAATTTTGTTGTTTATGTAACACCCTGACATAGAATACCTAGACCCCAGAAAACTGTTTGTTGAGTGCATTTTTCTTTCCTGTGCTGGTGCATTTTATAATTAAACAGGAAGTTGAGGGTTAATCGCCATGATTGCATTTGATTTTGCCACAAGTGCAGAATGAGTCATCAATATTCTTGGTTTGTTTTCCTGGAAGTGAAGGTCTGTGTGTGTCTTTTTAAAGTTTATCTGTCACATTTTGGAGTACACTGGCAAATAGATGAACTCAAATTTCAAGTCGTTTTGATTTTATGCGGCCTTTAAACCGAGCTTGTAAAAACAATACATGCATCATTCTTTTTGGAATTAAACAAGGAAACAGTCTGTAGAAATATATTCAAATATGTTTCACTTGAATCAAAACATACACTACCATTCAAAACTTTTATTCTGTAAAAATGCATTAAATTTGATCAAAAGTAACAGCGAAGACTTTCACATTGTTAAAAGATTTCTGTTTCAAATAAATGATGTGTTTTGAGCTGTTTATTCAACAAAGTATCCTGAACAAAGTATCAGTTTCCACATAAAATATGAAGCAGCACAACTATTTCCAACACCGATAATAATAATAAATAATGTTTCTTGAGCAGCAAACCATCATATTATAATGATTTCTGAAGGATCATGTGACACTAAAGACACAAAAGTAATGATGCTAAAAATGTAGCTTTACCATCAAATGACACTAAAATAAAATAAATAAAATAATAGTTAACACTTATTTTAAATTGTAATATTTCTCAAAATAACTTTTATTTTTATTTTTGATCAAATAAATGCAGCCTTGATAAACATAAAAGACTTCTTTCAAAAACATGACCCCAAACCACTGAATGATAGTGTATGTAAACATAAATAACACTGAAACACACACACACACACACAACTGTGATGCATCCTCACTTTGAAAATGTTGCGCATCGGCATGGTGCCATGGGAGAAGCGGTGGACGAACAACGTCTCCAAGATTCGCTTCCCATAGTGGAAGGAGTGACACATACAGGCTATACTGTGGAGAACAGACAGAAACTGGGTTTAATGTCAGGTTATCAAATAAAAGTTTATTCCAGAGAGACATCAATCAAATTGCTTAACCTAATTCCCAAAATACACTTGTGGTTCAGTATGGTTGACCAGTAGGTCAGCTGTTAGAAGATACTGTCCCCACTGTCCATGGCCTGAATCCAGCAGTAAAATCACATCTGAGGGCAATGGGCTTCACGATACTTACTGCACAACCAAATGCTTACTGGCGGTGAACTCATACTTGGGAGTGTAGATTAAGGGGAGTCGAAAATAAAACAGCAGGTATATGACAAGTGGTCCAATGCACTCGATTAGGAACACCTGCAAAACACACAATGATAAAGTCAACATAAAACAGTGAACGCCCATTTTAATTAAACGATATTCAGAAGGAAAAATGTAGATCAGGAGGATTTGTTCTTGTCCACTGACTGGATGGTGAAAACTGGGTTACAAAAATTCAAATGAACAGAAATGAACGGTTTTACTCATATTGAGTAAAAATACACGACGTGAACATCAAAATGCAATGAACTGAACAGCAAATGAGCAAATAAAGCAGTAACAAATTAAAATTTAGTTTAAAAAACAGTAAATGGGGAAAAAAATCAAACTGGGAACAATAATTGCTGGTCTCATCTCATACAGTGTTGTTTATGAGTCAGTGCACTGCAGGTGTTTATGAGTCAGTGCACTGCAGGCATGGTAGATGGCATGACTTCTGCAGACACGGTTGGAGCAGGCTTGATTTTTTGTGCGCGTGTGGTGAGCATGACAATTTTGCATTCTGCATGCTTTTTACATTGTTGGAAGTGTGCCACTTTATTTCTGTCTATGTGTGTTCTGTTGTTTCTGATTTTGATGATGAATTTTGTCCATTTACCATGAGTGTGACTCTTTTTTTTCACACTAACATAAAAACAGATATCATTCCAATTTTTATTTTTTTATTTTTTGTCAGATCCAGAAATTGTTGAGGGCCGTAGAAAGTTTCATACCATTTGGACAAAGAGAACGTTTTTTTTTTGTTTTTTTTTAGCAAAAGTTATTTGCAAAAAGACCCTGAAGGCCGAAAAAGAGTTAAGGCTTTAAAAATGTCTTAAATTGGAGCAGCAAGTCTTGAATTCAATATCATGGCATTAAATTAGGGCCCTAACAAAGAAACTCAGTTTACTTACTGCGGTAAAAAAATCTAAATGTTGAGTTTTTAAATGTATAGCATATGATCACAGGAGTCTGTAACATCACAGGAGTATTGTCTTCCTGAAAACCATTACAATTGAAAATCGACAGTTTTCATACATAGGCTACTGATTTCATACGACAGTTCAAAGTAGTTACATTTTAGATGCAAAATTCACGCAATATTGACTGTTTTTGTTATATTTCAGCATTGAAAATAGTTCCAAACAAAGATCACAGCAGAACCATCGCGCATCTCACAGTCAACGCGTTTCATTACTGAACGAATCATTTGAATGAATGGCTCAATCATTAAGGCGGCCAATTGCCGTCACCTAGGCTACTGGCGGTTTGGGTTCATGTTTTATAATTTTTTCCCAACATTTCTAATTTGTATTTTCAATTTTTTTTAAAAAACAATATCATAACATTGTTTAATGCATACATTATCATTAAATATGATTAGAAAAAAATATAGGGTAGCCTAAATTATAGGGTAAATAACACAAAAATGCAGATTTAAAAATGTCAAAGATGATAGAACACTGATGAGAATATTGCTTCAGAATAAATTGAATAAAGTGAATGACAGAGTTACTTGTCCGAAAGGACAAGCTCATGACAAAGCTTAATGTCAAGCCCTGCGTCTGTACACTTCAAAGAGATAGTTCACCCAAAAATGAGTCATCATTAACTCACCCTCATGTGTTTAAATAGTTCACCCAAAAACGGAAAAATCAGAATTGAAATAAAATGGAATTTGAGAAAAAATAAAACAGCTCTAAAAAATGATCTTGTATTAAACGTTTAATACATTTTTGGATGCAATTTAATTTAACCATGAAAACGGAATAAAACTAGAAAACAAAAAATAAATTAAACAGATTTAATTGGGCCCTAAATTAAATTGCATGTGCTGCAAAAAATAAAAGGAATATCTTCCTCAGGATTTTTGTTTTCTTATATTTATACAAAATGTATAAAAATGAAGTCTTGTTTTCTGAGAAATTTCACAAAATTAAGTGAATTAATGCATGAAACAAGAAAAAGTATCTGTCAATGGGTATGACAATTACTTTTTCATTTGAATTAAGTTGATTTTTCTGAATCCATTGCCAGATATTTGTTCGTGTTTTAATCATAGAAAGACTCACAAGATTTCTTATCTTGTCATTTTGCTTCTCAAGTAGATGTATATTGATTTAAGAATCTTTTAGATATTTTCACTGGAAAACATCTGAAAAAGAACACTTTTTTTTGCCGTGTGATCAGAAGTAAAAGTTATTTCCATATTCTAGTGTTTGGGAGCAGAGCTATTCAATCTTTAAGCTATTTTTGTGTATAATTAATTATAAAGTAATGGAGATCTGTTGGAAATTGTATTTTCAAACTTTGAAGTGTTGCTAATACAACTCATTGAGTGCTTCCTAGACATTTATATTTAGAGTTGTTTATGTTGACGTATTATGTTCCCTTTAATTTAATTCCTTAAATTTTCTTTAACTGGTCTTAAAAAGGTCTTAAATGGACCTTCATAAAACCTGCAGAAACCCTGGTTTAGACCCTAAATATGTGATTTATATATAAACAAAGCACCTATTTGAAAATTTGCTTTAAAGATTTCGGAGATGTGTAAGCTCCGGGCCGTCAGCGTCGGTTCATGTACCTGCCAAGAACATCTTTATATCAACCAGTCCTTATGGAATTTGCGGCTGGCTCTTCTGCACGTCCTGATTTTGCAGAGTTAGAGGCGTTCCTGGGTCAACATATTTTGTTGATCCTGGATGGAACAACATTCCTGTCTGAAAATGTAATCCTGACCATATCTCTGCTCATAAACCTAACCCTACCCATAAGTTATCCCTGAAATCAGAAGGAAATTATAGATGAATAACACTGATGTTGAAGCACCTAAACCCTGTTTGTACGCCTAAACTTGACATAAACTGTAGACTTGTCCCTTAAATCTGATTGATTAATTGGAATGTTGTTCCAGGATCAACAAAGATGTTGATCCAGGAACATGTACTTGGTAAAATTAAATACAAGATAAGAATAAAACTAAGAATAAACAGTTATATCAATGAAAAACCATATGAGAGCCATCACAGAGAATTCTGAGAATGTCAATTTATGTTTTACTGTAAATTATAATAAGTTGTTCTTTTTCACTCCCAAAAACTGTACATTTAACAGTGTTTTACAGTAAAATTACATCTAATGTGAAATTAGATCTATTACAGTTTTTCACTGTATCGACTTTTTACAGTGTAGCCTATGCCTCCCATGTGCTGACATCATCCTGCCCCGTATGAGTCAGGACAGGGGTAGGCTGCACGTGCAGAAGGTGAACGGGAGGCGAACGGGATCAACACCTGCAGGGAAACGGTGCCAGAGAGATTACATGTTCTAAGAAACAGGATTGATTACTGGGGAGGTGAGAGAAAACTGAACCAGGGGACTGTGCACATACCTTACACAACCACTGAGCTGGCTTTTACATGAGCTGGACAGATACAAACAAACCTTTCACCTTCTAACATGCCAGTGAGAGATTAGAAAAAGATCATAATGCTGAATCTAAATTCTGATTGGATGAGCCACGTTCAAAGCCATTGTAAAATGCTAATTGCGCAGCTGTGAAGGCACATTATTAATGTTCCTCTTCTGCTGTCATTTACTCATTCTCATGTTTTAAAGCCTCTATGACTTTCTGTCGTACACAAAATAAGTTATTAAGCAGAATGTTTAAGCTGCTTGAAGATTGTAAATTCAGTTCCTCACACGATGAACAATTTTGTTACTAAGAAGAACTTTTGTGTTGACAAAATTTTTATTTTCTATTTTGGCTCAACTTTTGATTCAAATTAAATCATTTTCCACCTTGAGTATGAGCTCCATATTCTCCTATAGCTATAACATATTATATGATTATATAACATATATATTTTTTTTTTGCAATATTTTGACTAAAGGTTTATTAAACTGTTCCATTTAAAAATGTAATTTTTCGAACTATTATTTCATATGCCAGGATTTACAGGGTTAATAATGTCAATCCTATTATTTTTTTTACAAAACAGTTTAAAAATGAGCTTTCAGGATATCTTCTGTTTTATGGAATAGTTTGTATCATCTTGTTTTCCTTTGTTCTGTTCCTGTTTCCTTTGTTTTTCCACGTTCCTTCTCTTTGTCTGTTGCCATGCTTACCGATTATGTTGCACGTCTGTTTCATTATTTGTCCTTATCTTGTGTAAGATCAGAACTGAGTTAAGTTCTGTCTGAGCCCAAGCCAGTCGCAGAGTCTGACCTGGTGCAAAAACCGGCAGCATTGTCTGTCCCTGTGGGAATTTTAGTGGAGATTTGACGCCATTGAGTGGAGTGTTTCCTGCCACAGATGAGTGTTTGCTGTGTCCGGTCTCCGCTGGTTCCACCCAGTCTCTTGTCTCCTTCGTTGCCGCTGGTTCCACCCAGCCTCCCTCTCCCTCTTATTCTGCCACCTCCCTCCAGCTCCTAACCTTCGTCTCTGCTTGCTTCCTTCAGCTCCTCGGCTCTGCCTTTGGTAGCTATGCCATGCTCCTCGGCTCCACCTTGGGCTTCCTTTCTCCAGCCCCGCCTTGGTGTAAGGATACCCTGGCTCCAACTCAGGCCTCCGAGCACAAAACTACACATCAGCCTGTTGACCCATTGGCTCCACCCCTCCTCATCTCCACTGTAGACTGTCATCCCACTAGCTCCGGCGGGCTACCTTTTCCCTCCGGAGAGACGTCACCTGGTTTCACCACGGGCTTCTAGGCCTCCAGCTGCGCCTCAGCCTTTGACCCTTTTGGCTTCACCAGGCTTTGGCTTTCCTCAAGCTCCACCATTATCCTCTGTCGCTCTGGTTCCACCACGGTCTTCTGAGTCCCCATCTCTGCCTTGGACCCACAAGCCATCGGCTCCGCCTTGGCCTTCCAGACCAGCGGTGTCCCCCTTTGTCTTTGCTCTTCGGCTCCGCCCTAGTCTCCATCTATGTCGGCAGTCCCCTTGGTTCCGCCGGACGGTCTCAGAAGACCGTGGTGGAACCAGAGTGACAGAGGATAATGGTGGAGCTTGAAGCCGAGCCTATTGAGTTGTATTATATATTTCATATACTACAGCCTTTTTGAAAATGTGTTTTTGTGTGTCTTATTATTGCAACAGGTACAGTGTATCCTAAGTTATCTTATAGTGTTATTTATATTGTAGTTATATTGTAGTAAATTTGCCATAGACTTGTAAATATATATTTTCTTGTTTGTATTGTAATGCTTTTTTTTACATCTTGGCCAGGGGACTACAGATGAAAAATAGCCTTTTGGCTAATTCTGGCTTTTTTAACCATGTTTGTTCATGCGTTTTATGAAATTGCACTGTCCCCTTTTAAATAAACCAATAAATCAAATCAAATCAAATTCACTGCTGAGGCTCTTATTCCATCTGTTGCGTTTTGAGCATTTGTCCTTATGACTTGACTTGGAAGCTCCCTGGCTTCTCCCTCCATCGTCCACCCTTGGACTCTTCCTCCTGCTCCCTTCTAACAACCTTTTTCTGTTTTTCTCCCTCCTCCCACCACTACAGTGTAGTTTCTGTTTACGGTGCCAAGGGGAGCCTTACAGGAGGTGGGAGTTATGTCAGGTTTGTTCTGTTTTATAGACTTTTAGTCCACCTTGTTTTCCTGTTTTCTGTTCCTGTATCCTTTGTTCCCAAGAGTCTCAGACTTCATTTGTTGCCCTGCTTACCAATTATGTTGCACACCTGTTTCTTGTTGAGTTTGTCATTACCTTGTGTAAGCCTTGAGTTTAGTTCTGTCGATTGTCCTGTATTGTCTGTAAGTTGAAGCCAAAGCTGTTATGTTTTTGTACTCCTGTGATTCCTGTTTTGGATTATATTTGTTTTGTTTAATAATAAAGTTAAACAGCTGATATTAAGATGTACCTCTCCCTGCTCCTTCATCTTCGTCTGCCTATCTTAACCTGACAGCAACATTGTCATTACAGCAGAAATACCTAAATATTTTATGGGGCCTTTGAATATTTTCTTGGAGTCCAAACAGGTTGAGAATGAGAAACACTGCTGTATGTGATTGTACTTCAGTTGTTGTTTGTGTGTTAGTCAGATCACTCACAGTTCCCCAGGTCATCTGGGATCCCAGGTCTTTAAAGTAGAAGGTTGCAGTGGTTCCCACGGGGAGCTCCTGCAGGATATCCTCATCTCTTAAAGGTTTTCCTTCTGAAACAATAAGCGCATTGCTTTATTTAAGAGACCAACAATTAACTTATATTTTAACATATGAATATAGTGAGATCCCCCCCAGCACGATATCGTTTATCGACGATCTCACAGGCTGACGATAGGACGATATGAAAATGGAGCATATCGCCCAACACTAATTGACAACTGCACTTACTTACAGGTGTGAGTCTCGAAATGTCCCGTTCACACAGCAACTTACAGTAGCATCTCGAATACTGCCTGTGTGAACGTGCAATGGGAGTCAAACCTGTATTCTCTTACCAGTAACCGTGACCAAAGTAATATCAAAGATGGCAAAGTCCATAAAACTAAATCAAAGAAGGCAACGTCCATTAAACTAAAAAAGTTTTATCGATTTTGATATGACAAGTGTCCAATCGAGCCGCGAGTTCATCAATCAGATCTCTATGAACCGACAGCAGTGTTTATATCTGGGTGGAGGCCGGAGCATGAGTAGCGTGTAGCACACACAACTGACGGACAGCTAGTTGTCCAGTCCAGTCCAATTCACATGGAACATGGTTTTCTGATAATGCGGTTGTGAATCCTGAACTTTTATGGTTGTGAGTTCGATTATAGAATGGGGCTTTCACTCCTGTAAATAAGTTAACTGTGTGTAAACGTAACCGTATTAAGGACTCAAATACAGGACTGACAACTGTATTCTGTTGCCGTGTAAAAGTGACCTATATGTAGTCAGTTCTCCTCTTCACACTGATGTAGTTCATCCCATTAATTATGAACATGATCCTATGCCCTGATAGCACACAAATATCTTAGAGACGTCTATTTGATGTCTGCATTTTAAGATGTTTATCAGATGTATTTACACTGCACTTTATTACACTTTTTTTTATTTTCATTATGAACACTACTTTTCAATATTCATTTTGAACACTACTGAAATTTGAAAACTATTAAACATTTTTTGTGAAATGTTTTAAAATAAAATAATAAATGTTACGATGCATGCCACTTGTTTCGATATTGTTATATAATGAAACGATAATTTGTTTCTAATTTCAGTTGTAGGGCTAATTCACACATTTTGTCGGATTTTTTAAAGTAGGCCTAATTTAAAGTGTCCAAATACATTTTAAAGAACCGTTATAAAGCAGATGTACTCACTTGGGTCCAGGCATAAAGACTGTCTGGCAGGATACCATTGTGGATCTGTGGAAATTGAAGCCTGACATGTAAGACTTTGCTAAACCTCTATTTCAATGTCATCAACTTATCAGTAGAAAGCTATTTAAAGAAAGGCTTTGCGTTTTCATAGCTCCTTTATCACAACTTACTTGATTTGTGGAACAGAGACTTAATGTCCAAAATAGTAGCTGTTGGCTCAACCTGCAGAAAGATAGACATGCTGCTAAACATCTAGGACATAATAACAGCAACATTCAGTTTTTCACTTATAAAGCATATATATATATATATATATATATATATATATATATATATATATATATATATATTCTTAACTACTGCAATTTTCCTCCTCACGCCGTCATAAATCAGGTTTACTCTATTCTCGACATGCATGTCTAAGCAATGGATCTCACACAGGAATCCCTGGAAGCTCGGAGGACATGATCATATTCCAAAAGCAACATGACTAATGCAAAATCTGACCGATAGTGACTACCTTATTACTACAAAGTTACAGCATGAGCATAAGTTGTGCTCTAATTACTGTTGGCTGTAGTGATCTGTCATTAATAACAGCTGATGATTGCAGATGATTTCTTTACTTCTCTGACTGTATTATGTTCAGCCTGAGAGTCGCAATCTAAGCACAATACTATTTTTAAATAAATGCAACAACGACACGACAGTCCTGACACTGTTTGCAAGTAACTGTCGGTCATTTGTATGGTATTTAAGCTTGAAAAACCCCAAAACACTAAAAAGCACATACCTTATCCAGGAGCAGTAGTTTTTCCCGGGTTTTGACATGAAGTATCTCCACCTCAAAGTAAACAATTCGTCTCGCTTTTTTCGGAGGTTTTGGCCTGGGTTTAGAGGGAGCAGGAGCTGCTGCGCCATCACTCTTTGCTCCTTTTGCCTCTAAAGCTAACGTATCCATGACCTCCTCAAACTTTCTGCACGCTGAATCCTGTGTTTAGTCCGTAGTTCAAAGGTCTGTCACATCCCACATATCACTCATAAGTCCTCACGTTCTTCATAACAAATCCAAAACCCAACTCAAGTTCCTCTCTTTTGAACGACTGCAGTGCAGACAGAGAGGAGCGACAGAGAACGAGTGCAGTGTGATTGAAATATGTCCCACCTCTTAACACCTGAGGGGTGGCCATCACAACCACTCATCTGAAGACGAAATATGAGACTCCCAAGACATAATCCATGGCTTTTCATGAAGCTAAATTTGACAGCAGGAAGCCCCGTGACCTTGTGGGACTCAGGCCAGTTCGGTAGGACGTGGCTCGTACCTACACAGCGCCTACTCAGGGTTAGGCAAGCGTGCATCTCTACAGCTGGGGATATTAATACATTTGCATTGCAAGCAGTGTCATGCAATGAATCTATTTGAGTTTGTCCATGGATACATCAGAGATTGGACTTGGCTTCAATAAATAAGCCACTTCTCTAGTCCCTAGTGGTTCACACTTTGGGTTTGGGCAAGTCACTGCCGTACACAACTTATTTGTGTCTGTCAGCCGTAAGCAGATCAGACAAACATACTGAGAGGCAAAGTGTCTTGAGTTATCCGGTATATTTACAAGGGCAGTTATAGTTATAGTTTCCATCACCTGTTCTTGGGCTTTGAGGAATGTACGGGAATGTACAGAACAGTGTTATTTTAGTATCATTGAGATCATTGAGGGTTTTTATTTTTCCTCCATAATTTTTTGTTTTTGTCATTTTTAGTATTTTTTATTGATTTTTATTAGTTAAAATTAGAAATTTAGCTGAAATTAAATAAAGTTTTTTAAATGTTATTTTATTTTTATTTCAGTTTTATTTCTCATTCTAATAACACTATTTTTATTTCTATATGTATTATGGTACAGGACAGCAGATTATATTTAGTTTGATTTATATTCTTTTTTATTTTTAAATCACAGAATATAAATTCAAATCATGAAAGAGTTTATTTCAATGAGAAAAGGGGTATGTTTACACAACGACGATGTACTAAAAACGAGAAATTTCTTCCTTTGCTTTTTCCGCGTAGACGACAACGCTGTCGAAATGATCCCCGTTCACACGGATCTGTGAAAACAACTAAAAACGCTGTATTATTCATGCCAGGCCAGTAGTTGGCGACATCACTATGTAAAAAAACACTACGCGCCTGTAAAGTGCATAGACATGATATCTATGGTAAAGTGTGTTACATGATTATGACATCACCGCTTTCACAAATTCACATGTTAACACTGAGACGATAAGAGTATCGTTTTCAAAAACTTGCACTTTAAAACCAGATTTGAAAAGTTTGCGTTTTCAGGTCCCAAAAACGCTGTTGACGTCTAAATGAACGACCAAAAAGCATAAAAAGTTTTTAGTTGAAAAATTCGACAACGTGTAATGTTTTTAAACCTTTGATTTTGAGTTGAATTCAGTGGAATGTGAAAATCACAAATATTAAAATGCAAAGAAAAGTAATTTTTAGGAAGTATATTCATTGAGAAAGCTCTGAAATCAATTTGCAAGGAAATGTACACATGCTCAGATGAAATGAAATGATGTCTCTCTCAGATAAGTTTAGCTATGTGTGCAGACAGCCTATATTTGTTTGCCTACTTTAACTGCTGCTTGAATGATCATGGTGTGCTGACCGAGCACACATGGAATCAAACAAGAGCTCAGATTACGTTTGACCACATCATTTTGCTTTGCAGTTCTACTGCGTACTTGTCTAGACATGAAATGAGAAAAATTGTACACCACTCTTGGTCTGTTTCCACATTTCAAAGCTGATTTAGAACATATACATTTTCAGAACAACATGTTATCATGACACCTCATTTCAGTGTTTAGTCTAACGCAGCGTCTGTCATGCTGCAAGCTCTTTAGTGGTTCATAACATGGTGTGGAAACATGGTAGTACCCTGATATTTTTTGACATACCTTGGAATGCCATTCTCTAGTATAGGCCTATGTATTACTATTTGATACCTTCGCAAAATTGCTCTTTTTTTTAAGGATTGTGAGACTGAGTTCTAGCTATGTTTGGTATAGCATGCTAATACAGCACGATATACTATTTCTGTAGTATAAGTACTGTATGTACTGTGTTTTCCTTGTACAAAAGCTAATATCCATATGATATATATACATAAATATATATATATATAGTATAGCCTATATATAAACAGGCAAAATTTGTAAAAAGATTACAACTGGATGCTAATGTGATCTAATGGGATAAATAAAAACTGGATTCATTATTTTACTACCTTTTTACTTTAACACCTTTTTACACAAATCATACAACATAATAAGGCCATGTGTAGCATGAACCTACTATATCAACCCTTACAACAACAAAAAAGTTTATTCAAGTGTGCTACAGTATTAGTATACTTCTTTTAGACTAAAAATAAGAAAGCAAACTTTAAGTCTATCCTATAGATGTATATAAAGAAATATTATTTATATACAGTGCTTAACAAATTTATTAGACCACCTCTCATAATAAAGAGAAAACAAAAATATTTTAGGAATCTGTCAAAAACTTGTTTAAAACTAGGCTAACAATTTTATTGTCATTAATTAGGCAAATAACAAACTGAAACAACTAAATAGCCTTTATTCACACATAAAAAAAAACAAAAAATGTATACCTGTTTGTATGGCGTCCTTTGGCCTTGATAACAGCTTGCATTCTTGCTAGCATTGTTTTTATGTACTTTTCCACTGTCTCTGTTATTGACTTCCAAATCATTTCAAGTTGTTCCCAAAGACTTGCTTTTGATGAAACTTTTGTGCGATCTATCTTTGAATCCACTTAATCCCAAATTTGTTCAATAGAATTCAAGTCCGGACTTTGACGTGGCCAACTACAGCTTACTGGTGGATTAGCCATACAGAAACATATGAAAATGATTTTGGTAGTCACCAATAACGCTTAGGTTAGGGCAGGCCCGCCGACAGGGGAGGACAAACGGGTCTGTTGTCTTGATTATCTTGTCCAGGGCCCAGGCAAGACTGTCAGCTGGCCTGGGTTAGGGCAGCTGTGACACAAACCTTACACGGAGGTCTATGTCTAATAAATTTGTTGTAGCCTAGGCCTACTTCTCAGAAATATAGCCTACTTAAAGTATACTTGACTTGTAACGTTACAGAAGTATTTACCTATACTTGTAGGCTACTCGACGCATACTTAAATTTAAGTATTCTAAGAATGCTTGTAGTTGTGTTTACTCATTTGTATGTAAAATTATTATTTTACTGTACTAAAGCGCTCACATACTCGTTTCTCTGTAAAACAATATGCTACTGCCGTTAGTTTAAAATGTGCTTTCCGTGTCGGATGTCTGTTTTTGTTTTGGTCTGTAGACTCCGTCCACTGCCAATTTACCCAATAGTGTTTCGACACTCTTGGTTGCCAGTTGGCGGAAAACACAGCGTATTGTAGCAATGGAAGCCGTCAGAGATCGCATAGCCTCTACAAGACCTAAAAATCCTAGGCTTCCTTCTAAAAAGCTCTATGTCCAGAGTAGAGGCCTATTAAAAAACGGATAAATCAACTCATCAACTTACAGTGTCTCTCCTCCATTCTCCATTGCGCTCGTTCCTGTTGCTTAACTTCTCAAACTGGCAACCCAGCGTGAGCGTCGAGTCTGAGGAGAAGGGGTGGGAGAAACAACCATCCAATATTTAAAATGTGGACCGCAGTACCCCTTTCAACCGCTAGCTGTCAATATTACTTCAAATACTTTTTCCCCACATAGTTTTATATTGATTTATTAGAATGTTCCTAATTCTGAGTATGTGAATTATTGTGTAGTCCACTGGTAGTGTACTTATGAATTTACTTCAAATCTACTTAGAGTAGGCTACACTTATTTCAAGTTGCCTATAAATATTTATGCCTAAATAGGACAATATTAGCCTAGTATCCTCAAAGAGCAAAAATAATATATAAATAGAAAACCACGATGTTATTCACTTAAAGAAAACTTACAAGTATACTTGCAGTATAAAACTACAAAACTAGTAGTTTACTGATATACTTCAAATTGTAGCTACTTTCATAAACTAAAAATGTGCTAGGCTACTGTGAAATATCTTGCAGTAAACGAAAAACTTATTTGCAAACTATAGGTGTGCACTCAAAGCGTATAGGCTACTGTAAAAAGTATATTTAAAAGTTTACTTATATAGACTAATAAGTGGACAAATTTAGTCCCAAGTAGTATTGATATAGTACACTTATTGCCTAAAACAAAGTATGGCTTATAGTGCATTGATAGGCTACTAACTAAATGGAGTATAGGCTACTTAAAATATACTCGAAATGTACTTAAGTAGGCTTATACCTAATAAAATGGACTTGGAGTATACTTATTTTTGTAGGGGAATTTTTTTTTATTACTTAGTTTTAATCATTCCCAGGATACGATTTTTGTAGGCTACATAAAAGTTCGGTTATAGTTAAAATGATCATTCTTGATATCAGAAATGGAATTTGTACGAGTACGATTTTTGATATAAAAAAATTACATTTCCACATTGTTCATATCAAGAATTTGTGTTTGTAGCCTACTAGTGTAAATGTATTCCTGATATCAAGAATGATCAATGTTGATATAAAAAAAATCATAAATGATTAAAAGTCAAATTAGCTTGCCATAACCTTTTTTTTTACTTCCTGTTTAAAAAATATGAACAATATCGTGTGTACAGTACAATATTTAGTAATAAGTGCGGTAGCATTCATTACTAGCTTACTGTCAGTAGAGTTTCTATACTCACTTGCTGCTGAAGTCTGTTTGCAGTGAACACTCCTCTCCACACGAGGCGCTCGTTCAGTCGCAGCATCAGCATCTGCAGCACCAGCGAGCAAGTCGTTTTCTCGGACTTTCTGCGGACGGCGACGTTGACAACTTCACTACAGTGTGTGAGCCGGGAACACTGTGTGATATTAAAGTTTTATATCGACTCAAGTTAAATTTCTCGTGAAAATGGGCACATATTTCGGAGATGCGGCAGCGGCTGTGTGCGATAAATGAGGATTTGGATAAATAACTTGCGGACAGTTTGATGAACTCCATCCGCGCGCTTCATGTTCGATAGGACAGGAGGAGGATCATTGAAAATTAATCAAATCTTTCGATATTTGGAGAATTTCTACATATGGAAGCAGGTAGTTGAATGTTAGAGGAGTTTTAGTCCAGTGTTGTGATGGGTAAAGATTATTACAGGGTCCTGGGCATAGAGAAGGGCGCCTCTGATGAAGAGATCAAGAAAGCCTACAGAAAACAAGCTTTAAGATTTCATCCCGACAAAAACAAAGCAGCCGGAGCAGAAGATAAATTCAAAGAGATCGCCGAGGCTTATGATGTCCTGAGCGATTCCAAGAAGAAAGACATCTATGACAGATATGGAGAGGATGGTAAGAGCCGTCTTTGTCCCACAATAGATTGATATGTAGATAGACAGATAGTCCTTACAAAGTACTGTGATCATTTTAGATAGTAATAATATGGTTCTTTGATATATTTGGTACTGAATTATTACCGTGGTATTTATCTAAAAGCAGTGCCATGGCATAGATAGATAGATAGATAGATAGGCAGACGAATGGATGGATGGATAGACACACACAGATAGATACAGAGACAAATTGGCAGATAGATAGATAGTAGATTGACAGGCAGATATAAAGACAAACAATTGACAGACAGATAGATAGACAAATTGACAGACAGGCAAACAGACACAGACAGATAGATAGATAGAGAGGCAGACAGATGGATGGATAGACACATACACAGATAGATACACAGACAAATTGGCAGATAGATAGACAGGCAGATTTCAATACAAATTGACAGAAAAATTGGCATACAGATAAATAGAGATAGACAGATACACACACAGACAAATTGACAGATAGATAGATAGATAGATAAATAGACAGATTAAAGCCTACACAGAAAAATTGATAGATAAATAGATATCCCTTAAAAATGTGCTGTGATGGTTCCATGGTACAACTTTTAGTTCTTTTTCAAAGTTAAATTGACAAAGTACAGACACACACACACACACACACACACACACACACACACACACACACACAGATGCTATTATCTCATGAGGGAAACTGTAGTGCAGCAGCAGTCACAGCATTGTTGTGGACATTAATAAATCCTAAAAGGAAAAAGTCACACATTATATTGTTTAGGCCTCTTATTAGAGGTGTTTGATTGTATTTATTGCCATTTGTCATTTGCTGTGAGATTTGTTTCTGCTCTTCTTTGGTACTCTAAAGGCCCGATATACTGACGCCGAAGTTCTTTGTCGCTCTAGGGTGAAAAGAAATTTGAAAACGCGGAGAAACAGTAGCGAGTAGCCTATACTGTTTGACTTTGCATACATTCATGCGCTGCCCTCGTTTCTATGACTGGGGTTTCTATGACTGCTGTCACTTTAAGAGCTGCACGTATCCAATATAATGTTACCCGCGCACCTTCTTTCTCAACTGTTTACTCCACTTAAGACATAACCAACTGTGTTTAGGTGAATACTCACCAAAATGGGCATTTTGACATAATTTGTGTGTATTTGGCCATATGAGCTGTGGAAGAGAACTGAATTGGGGATTTTCGGCACAGGTTTGCGAGGATTTATGCGTAATTTGAATCATTCCCACAGGTCTCGCGCTTCGAAAGCGCAAACATTTATTTACTTTAGCATGTAGGCTGTGAGGAAATGAATCCATGGAGATTATAAGATTAATAATAATGTCATTAAAGTCTTGCCAATTTAAACATTTAAGCCATTTTAAACAATTCGGTACTCGCGCAGTCTCTGAGAGATAGTTTTCTCTGCACACGTATAGGCTATAGGCCGCCTCACAAACATCTCGCAAATAACAAAACTGAGTTCTTTTTTGAGGTTTATTGGCGATTATCCTCGTAAACACAGTCGGTTGAGAGAAAACGCGTGTGTAACCGCATAATGGATCCAGCCTAATATGTGTCTGTTATTGTTGATAAAACAACAAAAGAGTTCTTTAATTGTAAGGAATCCGGATTAATAGCCTATGTATTTAATTTATACACGACTAAAAGACTATTCAGCGTTATTTTACATTTAATTACTTTATTCAGTTTCTGTTGTATTTCTGTACCTGGATACTAATGTTACAACTACCCAAAAACTTTTCTCTTTATTTAATTTGTATCTTTATTCTACTGTAGCCTATTTATTTGTGCTACTTTTTTAATTCTATTCAAAGATTGAAATCAAGCTTCCTTATGTTGTGTGTAAACATTGTACCCCATTTTAAAAACAAAAAATACAGTGAGTGAGCAAACATTTAGGTGAGATAAATGTAATTTTAAAAAAATGTATGAAATATGCTCCCACACACACAGCTCCCTCCTCAAATGAAAAAAGTCCCCCCTGCATCGTGCAGCCCTTGTTTTGGCCAAATTTAGTTTGAAGTGACGTCACACACATTGGTTCTTTGATTTCACTCAAAGTATATCGGGGCCTTAAGTGTGGCATGCATGGACTCAGTGAGCACCCTCAGTAGTGCATACACTTAAGCTTTAGCTTCTCTGAGTGAAGCCTGATGACCTTTGGTGACCGTTTGAGTTTTCTCTGAATGTTGCAAACACAGGAGCATGTAATGTGGAATCGGCGAGGGACTTAATGAAAGCGGCTCTGAACTCCAGATTAAGAATTCAAACTGTACAGTGTGACTGGATCATTCCTGTGAGCTGGTTCTGCTCTTTCTATACACAGTATGCTGTTTTTATATTTCCCCTCAATATTGACTCGCTGTTTACCACAAACCATTTGTTTTTTCCGCAGGGCTCAAAGGACATGCCGGAGGTGGCCCCAACGGCCCCAGCTATACTTTTCATGGTGATCCTCACGCCATGTTTGCAGAGTTCTTTGGTGGCCGTAGCCCGTTTGATCAGTTTTTTGCATCCGCTGGCGGTGTAGATGATGACATGGACATTGACAACCCCTTTGCAGCCTTCGGAATGGGAGGAATGGGCGGATTTCCCAGATCCTTCAAGTCTCGGGCAGGCGGTCCGCACAGGCCCCGAGAAAAGAAGAAGGATCCGCCAGTAGTGCACGAGCTCAAAGTGAGCCTGGAGGAAGTGTTCTCTGGTTGCACCAAGAAGATGAAGATCTCTCGCAAGAGGCTGAACCCGGACGGCCGCACCATGCGCACTGAAGACAAGATCCTCACCGTGGACATCAAACGTGGCTGGAAGGAGGGGACCAAGATTACCTTTCCCAAAGAGGGAGACGAGACGCCGACCAACATTCCCGCCGACATAGTGTTTGTGGTCAAGGACAAGACTCACCCTGTTTTTCGGAGGGATGGCTCTGACATCGTCTACCCTGCAAAGATATCCCTCCGAGAGGTGAGTGTCTAGTGTCTGCTGCTGAGATAAAGTTACTTAACGTCCAGTAATATACACCAGTGAACTTCTGTTAAGCTTATTAAAAGTGTTTGAGTACAGTAAAGAGATTTATTAACCAATCTTTTAGAAACAGAATTATTTACTAGAATTCCTATCATAAAGTAAATCTTTATGTAAAAGTAAAGTAAAAAAATGTGTGTAGTATGGGGGGGAGGGTCTAGTTGCAATTTTTTTACATTTCGAAAACGTAGCTTTTTTTTTTGTGTGTGGAGCATAGGGCTGCACGATATTGCTAAAAATTGATTTAAAAAAATGAGATTGCGATATTTTATTTTTCTGCGATATAAAAACAATTTCACCAAATGACTTGAATAGCTCTATTTGGAAAGAATGAATCATTCTAGAATGACTGGGGTGATTTTGTCATCACTTGAAACATTTCATCACTGGATAGATTTTTTTTTTGTTTATTGAAAGTGTGGTTTATGTCATCTGAATGTGTGGAACGCTTTTTAGAGAAGATAAGACAAAGTTATTTTAGCACAATTCACAACCAGCGGTAGTTCAGGAAAAAAAAATGTTTTTCTGTCTTCGGACCTTTTACCATCGTGTATTCTCAAAGATAATCAGTCAACTCAATTCATTAATATGTGCGAGGCAGGGAGAGCTGTCTCTCTCTCTCCCTCTCTCTCTCTCTCTCTCTCTCTCTCTCTCTCTCTCTCTCTCTCTCTCTCTCTCTCTCTCTCTCTCTCTCTCTCTCTCTCTCTCTCTCTCTCTCTCTCTCTCTCTCTCTCCTTGTTCTCAGTTAAACAAGCGCAGCAGTTAGTCATCTACATCACTTATATCACTCACCGGTCAAATAAGGCTTTGGTGGGACAAAAATACGCTTTAGTAAGGCTTACAGAAAACAGCGCGCAAGTTCCAGTCTTCTTACGCTTGATGTTAAAACTGACAGGACTTGCAAATTGATAAACTCTCACTCTATGATGGTTAAACTTTTCAATTAATCCACGAATCACAAGGATTACGGCCCTTGCTGGCCCGTAGCCTACTGATCATGAATCACGGATCAACTGCGATCCCTATACTTGACATCGCACATCCTGCGATGTGACTATCGTGGATACGCACAGCGCGATATCGATGCTAAAACGATACATCGTGCAGCCCTAGTGGAGCAGTATTTACTATGAATCGAGCCGCTCTGAGACACTGAAAAGACCAGATCATGAGCTGCTCACATGTAAACACACACAGTGCCGCGCTTCACTATTAAACATGCAGAACAGCAGATATATATTTGTGGAATTAAATTGCAGCCATTGCTATTTGATAATCAGACCAAGCCATATTGGGATTTTGGTTTTATTTGGATTAATTGTGAAGCCCTTGGATAAACAAGGTTCAGTTAACATTAGTTTATACATTAGCCATCCTGAACAAAGAATGAGCTATGACAGCATTTATTAATCTAGGTTAATGTTAATTTCTACGCTTTATTTACTATTTCAGGTTGATGTATTGTAAATGAATGAGAAAAGTAGATTTAAAAGAAGAGGAGTGAAGGCAAAAGTTAATCTTGTTTATCTTTGTCTTTTCTTTTCTCCCTCTTTCTTTTTCACTCTTTCCAGGCTCTATGCGGCTGCACCATCAACGCTCCCACCTTGGACGGCAGAACTGTCACAGTGACGTCACGTGACGTCATCAAGCCTGGTATGAAGAAGAGGATAGTGGGAGAAGGACTGCCTCTGTCCAAATGTCCTGAAAAGAAAGGAGACATGGTGCTCGAGTTCTTAGTGAAATTTCCGGACAAGTTGGGACAGAGAGCTCGTGAAGATCTGGTTCAGATCCTACCACCTTGATCATTGCGACCTCTGGAGGAGAGAGACTCCCTGATCAGATCCTGTGATCGGGCCCTTTTGATTTCATATAGATTATTGCACCTGAAAGCATCAGTGATAAATGTACAAATAAGTCAAGTTCAGAGAAACACGATAGAGCTCCAGTGTATTATTTATATCTCCTGGTATCGCAATGCACTTTTACAAAACACAGTGATATGTTTTTTAAATTGATTTAGTGACTTTCGCACAATTTGCAGTACCCTAAAAGTAAATGCGCCGTCATCCTCCTGTTTACTTCTTCAGGTTTCTTTCCCCTTGGATTTGTTTATTTTCTTTTATTAAAAACGTATTCCAATTTTAGACTCTGAGCAGTAAACATAAAAAAAAAACCATCACCTCTGAACATTAGGGTTTTATATATTTTTAAGGACCTCAAATAGTAATTCTAAAACTGTGTGTGAGATTGTGACTTGGGTGTGAAATCCCAATGAGGGGGCTGCTGGGAGTTTTGAATTGAGTGGGCTGTGGGCCCAATGGCTCTCGAGCATTTTCACTGTGCTTCCAGAGCATGTTAAGGTGCGGTCACGTTTACCAGCGCTTGGCAGAATTTTCAAGGTTGAAAATCCAGTCATTCCAATAAGAATCCGTGCGTTTGGGAGTTTCGCATTAGGGCAAAAAAGTTCCCCAAGAAGATTTCACTCATGTTCATGTTTGGTCAATGACCATTTTTCACATGAAATTTAAATTTAAAGTATAGTCACATTTACCAAATTTAGGTGTAATTTTGTGAGCAATGCCAAAGACAGTAATAAAAAACGTGGACACACCTTGTCAAAATGTCCCAGAAATGACCGTTGACATCTTGCACTGATGATATCATTTGGAGCCAGTGTCTGCATAGTAGTGATAGTGAGGTGGAGCCATGTATCGTGCTCCCACAGACTCAATCGCAAGCACAGCCGTCAATCAATGTCAGTGACATTACATCTTTAACATACATCAGCATGAACTAAGAACTTCCTAAAATTACAGAAACAATCTTTGGAAAAATGCCTTTTTTTTTAAGTGTAATTGGATTTTTTTAGTTTGACTCATGTCCCATTCGATTACATGGCGAGGGTGGGGTTTATGACCTATACTGCAGCCAGCCACCAGGAGGCGATAGAAATGTTTTGGCTTCAGGATGTTTGCGGCATACTTGTTCAAGGCAGCGAATTTGCATGGCTAAGTTGAACCCGTGGGGAAATCGCAATTGTGTGGATTCCTATTGGAATGCCTCGATTTTTTCGTGGCTGTGACCGCACCTTTACACTGCAGGTAACACTCACCTTCTCCTGCTAGGAGTGACCCATGATGGGTTACTGTGATCTTCATGTCACCACTGTGATCTTGAGCACTTAATTGTTCCATTGAAACCATCCCATCTCTAGTTTTTTTTTTTTTATTATTACATTTTTTTTATTGCTGTGTTTTTGTTTCAGGCTTAAAATGCCTGATTGTAGCGTTAATTATGTACTTAATGGGTAATATTTTTAGTGGTGCAAAAATGACACACTCTAGCTTTCTACATTTGTATTTGCTAACCGGTATTCATTTGTGTGAAATTAGTTACAAAACACCATAAAACATTAATTACAATTACACCTGTTGCTAGCAATAAATGTAGCTTTAAAATCATATTCTGTCATGGCCCTGAAAACACAGTATCTGTTATTTTAATACACTTATTGAGATGATGGTTTTATAGATAAAATTGGATATTGCATCTTAGAACTGCCATTACCACAAGTACTTTTTTTAAAGGAATAACAGTATTGTGCTGAGACGAGGGCACATATGCACACAGTTTAAAGTACCTCGCACACTATTCCTGCATCAACAGCATGCTATTTAAAATTCACAATAAATACAGTTAAGGAATATGTGTTTTTCTGTAAAAAAAACCCAACTACTTTATATTGCTGTTTTTTAGTGGTATGCCTGACAACCCTTTATCATATGCGTAATTGTTTTTATTTCATGCAATTAAAGGCTGTCTTGCTGTCTTGCAAGTGCTGTCTCGTAATAAGTCTGTTACTGGACTGTATATGTTCCACTCTCATGGATAAGTATTGTTGTTTGCTCTAGAAAGGTTACGAGTAAAAATGTTAAAAGTATTGGAACATTTATTATGATTTTTTTCTAGTTTTCCTCTGCTCTAAATTATTTAAAGGACCCGTTTACATCCTTTTTATTATAAATGCACGCTGCAGTTTTGTTTTCTTTCACTTTAAATGCTCGTGCCCTTTAAAGTCAGGTGACTGGTTGTCATCATGTTGCTAACTGCTATGGTTGTTATCAGGATGCATTAAATTAATCAAAAGTGTATATAAAGCAATGTTACAAATGCATTCTATTTCTATAAATGGATCTTATTATTATTATTATTTTATTACTATTTTAATGATGGAATTCTGATTTAAAAATGGGACACAACTGCAGTAATGTAGAACTTGACAACTCCAACGGAGATGACATGCAAGTTCTGTATCACAGCGCCGTTGCGTCTCACTTTCGATGTGTTTGGCTTCCCATATAGAGAACCATCCTTACAGAGCGTGACAGAGTCTGTCTCTCTCTGACTGTCGCCATTGAAGTTAGAGCAATTCATAAACTGCTCATTACAGACGTCAGCGTCTTACATCAACAGACTGACAGGAGTGGATCCTCCAATCGAATTTCACATCTGAAACAGACCGGGTACACACAGACACACACATGCATATGCAACAACAATATGCACAAAAAAATAGCTTGCATAGCACAGTGTACGTAACACCTTTCATTGCGATTGGTAAAATGATATCAATTTCACAGCAGTCATTTGTACTATGAGAAAGATTGAAAACTTTTAGGTGGTGTCTCTTTAAGTATCGTACTCTGTTACGAACATTATGTAATCTCGTAGAACGAGTACGACGTCCCTAGACGCAATGGGGAAAAACTCCTTTTTCTCAGATTTACTGAAGTTTTAATAAAATCAAGCAGTGCAACTGCACGAGCCAGTGGTCGCTCCCTTTAGAGAACCTATGGCGTGAAAACCCACCGAAATGAGTGGGGCCAGCCCTCTATATAAGCGGGCATTCAGGCCATAGGAATCAGGTTAATTCGACTGAAGCCACGATACGCCAAGTCGTGCAGCATGATAGCACGGCCGGTGACACAGTACTCGCTTCCGTTATCTCAGGAAACCGAGGTTACGTTAGTACCCTGAGTATGTTCCCTATCGATGTTGTTCACTCATACTGCGTCGCTAGACGCAATGGGAACCCAGTCCAATCATGTCGTGCTTAGAACTGCGGAACGACAGCCGTTCCAGGGCCCAGACCTAGAGCGTTTGTATAAGGGCCCAAGGGTGCTAAGGCTAACCAGGGCTGTATAGTAGCCAGAGACAGGACTCTGACCTACGTCGGAGCCACATAAGGGTTGAACTCATATAGAGCTTACACAGACCTGTGCTTATAGCGCAGGAACATCGAAGTTATAGAATCTGTGGAAGGTGGACGCTGAGGACCAGCCGCCCGTCGCACAGATGTTGTCGATGGAAACTCCGCTGGACCACGCCCAGGAAGAGGCCATGCCTCTAGTGGAGTGTGCTTTAACTCCGATGGGGCATTGTAGGCCCATAGAAGTGTAAGGCAAAGCGATTGCATCTACTATCCAGTGGGATTGCATCTGCTTCGTGACCGGATGACCTTTGGTGCAGCCGCCGAAGCACACAAAAAGCTGCTCAGACTGCCTAAACAGGGCCGTCCTCTTAATATATGCTCTTAAAGCCCAAACAGGGCAGAGTAAATAAATCGCCTGCTCATCTGCAACTAGGGAAAAAGCAGATAGAGAAACAACCTGTGCTCTAAAAAGAGTTGAGAGCACTTTGGGCACATAGCCATGCCTTGGTTTTGGTTTTACAGTCATTAGGCCTGAACTCAAGGCAGGAGGGGCTCACAGAGAGCCCCTGCAAGTCACCCACTTGCTTGACCAATGCTAGGGCTAGCAGGAGGGAGGTCTTTAGCCAAAGGGGTATAAGTCGGCCAGCTGGAGGGGCCTGAAGGGCCCTGAGGACAAGTCCCATGCGGGCACCGTGAGAGGGCGTGGCGGATTTCTCCTCCTGGACCCCATCAGAAAATGAACAACCAGGTTTTTCTTGCTCACTGACTGGCCGGCCACTGGAGCATGAAATGCTGCAATGGCTGCCACATAGACCTTGAGCATGGAAGGGTACGGCCCTTATCCAATAGCTCTTGAAGAAAAGACAGAACCTGTGGGATGTTACAGGTCATCGGGTCTTCACCCCGAGCTGCACACCAGTCAGAAAAGACAGACCATGTAAAGGCGTAGAGGCGTCTAGTTGACGGAGTTTTAGCCTCAGGAATAGTGTTCGGGACTCTCACTGGGAGGTCCACAGGCTCCCGTCGAGTGGTTAAAGATGCAGGGCCCATATTTCCCGATGTTCCCTTTGCTTGGGAAAGGAGGTCCTTCTTCAAGGGGATTGGCCACGGATCAGCTGAGAGCAGCTGTGTTACCTTCGGGAGCCATGGTTGGTTCCGCCAGCAGGGGGCCACCATAAGGACTGCGCGTCTGTTCTCCCTGTCTGATGACCGCGAGTGGGGGGAAGGCGTAAAGGGGCCGGTTGGGCCATTCGTGGGCCGGCGCGTCCCTATCCTTTGAAAAATAAAGTGGGCAGTGAGAGTTGTTAGCCTCTGCCCTCCTGAAGACACTCCAGATCGTTTGCACCATCTGGGGATGGATTGTCCACTCCCCCGAAGCGGCATTGTCCTTGGACAGCATGTCCGCCCCTAGTTTCTGCCTGCCCGGCACATGGGGAGTCGAGGAAGTCAGCCTTATCATGTCCTTTATCTCCGTCAGGTTGAGCCAAAGGTGGCGCTCCAGCACCACCAAACTGGCCATTGTTCTGCCAATCGCCTATGCCGTCGTTTTTGTAGCGTGCAGGGCCAGATCAGAGAAAGATGTTCGTGTCATAAATATTTACAGCTCTTTTGTTGTGGTCTAGGTATTTAAGGAAAACTCTGAGAAAAAAATTCTGAGAAGACCCCCATGCAGTGCTATGTCAGTGCCTTTAAAAGTGGAGTCTGGCGTTTCCGGAAATCTGCATTCAGGATAGGTCAAACTAAAGGGCCATTGAAAAGAGCATTTGGCACACCATGTGGGACCTTTTTGATTTCTGACTATCACTGACTTAGCAAGTTACAGCATCGTGAGTAAACTGACTAGGATCAGAGGTGACAGGTTTGTGTCCGTGAAATCCACATGACCGATATCGGGTCCCTAATGAACGAATAATTTAAAGTATGGGATAGTACAGAGGGTAATCAAATATCTAAATTAAAGGTACAATATGCAGGGATTTGTCGCCACCAGGGGTAGCTAGCCTCTTACAAAGGCGTATATTGATGACGTATATTCCACATTAAACGTAGTTATGGATCTTGTCGTCAAGCTGATGGATCTTTTATGGATGAGTGAATACATTGATGTTTTTAACATGACTGTGGTGTGAAGCAGGGCGTGATTGCTAGACGTATACCAGCGCCACACACAACACGAGTCCCGAGGATATAAAAGATAAAGGACATTTCATTCTACCGAACTACACGCAAGTGCTGAATTAATACTCACTCAGGTCAGTTTATTAGACGAATTAAACTCGAGGTAACGCAGCGCTGTTTCACTTGCTCTAACAGTTACACTATCACACTAAACTGCATTTGAGTGTGTTGAATGTTGTTAGTTAGGTTTTGTGTTGGCTGTATGAGACTAACTAAGCTAGATCAACATTAGAATAACATACTGATCATATTCTAACATTTCATCATGTTGAACTAAATAACATTGATTAGTTTTATGTACATTTGCTCACCTGTCTAATAAAGTACATGCAACACTCGCGTCTCTGTCAAGTCGAAGTTAGTCGCGGATGTGGAGCGTTCAACAACAAACAGCGTGAGCGTCCTGCTAGGCATAACGGGCATAACCCAGTTGTCCACGTCTGTCGCCATGGTTACTATGGCAGTGCGAGGTCAAACCTGGCGGAAACCGAGGGTAACGCGGATATGACGTCATTGACTGGCGACTCCTCATCCATGCTCACACGCCCCGTTTCCTTGGTTAAAATCGCAATTTTCTCACAATTTACAAATACTTGGAAATATTTGGGATATTGTAAGTAATCAACTAAACAAAACATATAACATTGGCCTAGATTTTTGGATATTTTACTGCAAAATTCTTACATATTGTACCTTTAAAGGATTATCAATATTTAGGCTTAGTTCCTAATTAGAAACACAATATAAATTTAATAATCAAGTAGTACTAACAAGGTTAATTAATGATACGCAGCTGAACTAAAAAGAACTAATCTATCAGTATCCATGGTAACTAAAGTAAAATCAAAGCAAAGGAAACCAGGAGGAATCTAAAGATATTCAAACTAAAAGTCCATGAAACTAAGATAAAAACAACTGAATATCTGTGACAACTAAGTCTTAAGTTTGTAATGTTTTGCTTTTTTGTTGACAAAACACAAACTACATGAAAATGTGTGTCCCACGTTACCAGTTGCACCATCCCAGTTTACCTGTAAACGGCTGTAGAATAAAAATAGATGCATAATTTTTAATCTCTGTATATATATATATATATATATATATATATATATATATATATATATATATATATATATATATATATATATATAAAAGTTTTCCTTCAAAATCCATAGTTGGGGATACAAGAGACCTTGAGCATTTGTTTAACGTTAAGAGGTAAATAGATTCACCCTGAAACAGAATTAAAAAAATAATAATAATGTTGTAAACGGATAAATTATTTAGGCCAATAATAAATACTACAATATTGCATTAAAATAAGGATGGTCCAGTTTGATTTCATGGTCACATTAAAAAAAAAATAATAATAGTATAACAAGAGGAATCTTATTTGTACTTGTACACCTTTATCTGCAGTTTTATCCACTTCTCAATCTGTAGGTCTATGGGCCCAGGGCTTCACTTGATGTACTTTGGGGACACTAGTGGTCAGATATAACTTAGGTTATTTAAATAGCTGGAAAAAGCGAGTTTTTTATGTAATTTAAAAAAAAAAATCTGTGCAGAAAAGCACGGCCACTGCAGATGTTCTGACCGCATCTCGCCTGTAGGTGGCAGCAGCGCGCATGTGTTTGAGCTGTGCTGTTGTGTTGTAACGGTCTCAACAGAGGAAGAACTGCTGGTTCTGTTGAGTGATGTGATATCCGCCTTCCTCTCACATACCAGAACATACTCCCTAAACACCCGCTTTAACCCTCCTCAACAATCAGATTTTGTGATGAACACATTATAAGTCCGATGTCCCAGCGGTTCATGGTTGCCTCACTGTCAGAGTTAGTTTGGTAAGTGCCGTGGTGTCTAGAGGATGCTAACATGCTAACTCACATTACTTTTAGCAGCTTTAGCTTCAGACTATGAATAGAAACATGTCAGACTGCGTTAATCCTGAAACTTAAACGCATGAAAGTGATTTTTCAGTGGTCGGTTAAATTAATTGAGTTTAGTTCATCCTTTAAGTTAGTCAGATAGCGGTTCAAGTTAACATGGCTGAACCATTCTTTCTTTGGTTGAATGAAACCAGTTTAGTATAAAAGTATGATTTCATCCCAAATAAAAATTTCGCTTGTATATTACATTTTCCTTTAATGTAATTTTTTTCCTTCTCAGTTGTGATTACTGTTTGAGAAAGACGACCTAGATCTCATAGAAACGTCCATGTCGTCTTGGAGAAACAGTTTCTATGACTTGACATTAATTGAATTGTTGGAAATATTAAACAATATTTATTTAATTCATGTAAATATCATGAGAATCAGTCTTGATGTGTGATTGTATCGGTGCAACCTTGAGTTCCCACAGTCATAGAAAATATCAGGGAATTTAGAAGCTATAGAAATTACATTTATAATTATGCATAAAATCAAGTAAAAATAACCTACTAACATTTCTAAGACTTTTGAACTGTATGTTTTTAATGTATGTAAATAAGTATTATGTGAATCAGTCTGATTGACAATTGACTTCTAAATTAAAGGCTAGAAAAGTCATAGAAATTACATTGACATTTATTCATCAAATAATAATAAGTAAGAACTTTTGCTTGTCTAGGTTTTAAATTAAGTTTAATTTGTTTCCTTGCTTGTATATTACTTATGCACAATATTTAAGAAAAATGCTATATACGATAAATTGTTAAATAATTTGATGCGTGATACGATAATGCTTTAAGTTCTTAATTTATTTAATATATATATATATATATATATATATATATATATATATATATATATATATATATATATATATATATATTAAAACTGAAATTATTTCTGGGAAAAGAAAGCATCACTACAACAGCAGTCTTTTAGTATTACATAAACACAAATCTAACAATGTCGTTTTAAGATGAAATATAATTGTTTTTGTTATTTAAATGTCTTTGTTATTAAAAACAAAGAGGCAAATAAACAGTGCTTTGTGTTGTTCAGGTTGACCTACATTAGATTAAATAGAAGCATTCAAGTAAGAAACAATACATAAACTGAATAATCAAATGAATATAATAATATAATAATAAATAAAACTGAATAGTCTTCACATGAATTAAATATACATTAATTCATATTAAACCTAGAAAAGTGAGTGATTTTCTCTTTATCTTTTGTTTTTTATAGACAGTAGAAGGTTTACTGTATTAGGCAGCTGTCACTCTAAGTCATCGCAAGCTGTTGCGATGCGCATATCGCGATATGTACATTTGTGATATTTCAATCATTTTGATATATCGTGCTGCAGCCCTACTGCAATATCTTTTCTCCATTTCCATTTGTTTCTCTTTGTATCGCAGGTCTGGAGATTTCCTCTGAATGGGTTGAACTCAAGAGACTTTCTCCTTTGATTTGGGCCCATAAAGAACGGCATTAAAGTGTGGTTCACAGTCCCCTTTGTGTTAAAACATTGTGCCTGTGCAATAAACAAAGACAGCAGCACCCACAATGCCACTTGGTTTGGGACGCAGAAAGAAGGCGTCTCCGCTGGTGGAGAACGAGGAGGCCGAGCCGATCCGGGCCGGACTGAACGTCCCAGGGTTGGATGACCTGGATGGTGGCAGGGTCGGCCTGGGTGAAGGAGCTACCCATGAGGGTTTACCACCTCCACCCACCGGCCTGCGACCCCGCCTGATCTTCCACACCCAGCTGGCTCACGGCAGCCCCACGGGACGCATTGAGGGCTTCAGCAATGTGCGTGAGCTTTATGCCAAGATCGGAGAGGCCTTTGGGATTCTTCCAACAGAGGTGAGGCGCATTTCGTCTGTGCTTTGCTGGTTATGCTGACTAAATTAGGGATGAGTCACGATTTTTGATTATCCTATGCTATTAGTTGATTTAATTATAGAATATCGAATAGGTTGTGTGATTATTTAAAAAAATAAAAAATCCCCATGTATTAGGTGCTGATGCGGTGGTTGCCGCTGCCAATAACGCACCAAAAAGCTGTCACAAAAAAACGGCAAAAGTAATGATTATGGAGGTGTCAAATATTCCAAGGAGACATTTTAACTGTTTATTAATAAACTGGTGTTTTTTGTGTCAGTGTCGGCTGCAAAGATGAAGTTGATCATTTTAATAATCTTATCTTACACATGCTGTTCACTTTTCATGTAATAAACATAGATGAAATTAAAAAATGACATTATTTTATTTAAACATAAATATGAAACTAAATACGTTTTCTTTAATGGCTACAACACGTATAGTAAAGTACGGAGAAATTTAATGTCGGAGCGGGATTTGAGCGAACGCTGTAACGGTGAGCATGTTTTGAATAATAATCGAATAATTCCCAGCGATCATCGAATATTATTTTAGCTTGAAATGCCAATCCCTAGACTAAATGCCTACATCCTTTCTCAGGTGATGTTTTGCACACTGAATACTCACAAAGTGGATATGGACAAACTTTTGGGTGGCCAGATCGGGCTGGAGGACTTTATATTCGCTCATGTAAAGGGTCAGAGGAAAGAAGTGGAGGTGTTTAAAGGAGAGGACGCACTGGGGCTCACCATCACTGATAATGGAGCTGGCTATGCTTTCATTAAGGTGAGAGAAATTATCTGGGCTTTCAACCCTCTGGTGCTCTTCACGAGTCGGTCAAAAATGACCGAAATGTATTTTTTTATTTCAATGAAATGAATCAATGTACTATATTTTAGTTTGATAAGGTTTTTTATTTAATAATTTGTATTACTAAGGGATTTTATGGTACTAAATTATATTTACTCTGTATTTATAATCCATTTATTCACTTTTTGAGCATATACCTGAAAATTTAATTTCCAACTTAATGTCGTAAATCTTGAATGCATTAGAGCACAGACTTAAGTTTGATCTCTTTTCAAAGACGACACTTGGCAGATTATTAATGAAGTGTTAAAAGTTTTAAAAAGCGAACTTAAAAAAGTTTACTTTTTTCGTAAAAGAATTTTACGTTTATTGTTATGAAAAATGTTCAAAAATAGTATTTAAATGTTTTATATGAAATGTATATTTTCAAAAACATGTTTTACTCCCAAACTGAGAGAAAGTCAAAGCCATAAATCTAAACAAGTTGTGATCAAAATTTGAGCCTGATATGTCAACAAAAATTAGCTTTCAGTAAGATTTTGTTTGGCCGTAGTACCAAAAGTTTTCACTAGATGAAATTCGTCTTCCATTCTTTTCCAGTGCGGTCATTTTTGACTGCGAGGAACACAAGTGTGACTATTTTTTTCAGGGCCATTTAACCTGTTCGAATCATGTCCATGATTTTTTTTTTTTTTTTTTACATAGCAAGTGCCAAACCCTTTACCAAGTTTCGTACCATTCCGATGAATAAAAAAAAAAAACAAATGTAAAAATGTTTAGTCAAAAATGACCAAAGAGCACCACAGGGTTGAGGCAAGCAAGTGCATGTTTTTGATGTCTAAAACTAAAGTGCTTTTCACTATTGAAATAATTAACTTTCCTGGGACACAACAAGCCGATGGTCGGGGCGTTTTTGAGCGTCAGTCGGCTAAGTTTTTGGCTCTAGTCGGACGCCGTCAGGGTTTTTTGTAATGCTGGTTGTTATAATTCTTAAAGTCTATAATTCTGATGGGATGAATCGGATTTGAAACTGTTGTAAATGAGCTGATATAAGCACGCTTGTGATTGATTGCACATCAGTTAGATGCTATATCAGTGCAAAAAATAAACAACCATAAACTTCACATTGTACCTATCAAATACCTCTTAATAATAATAACCTTATCCTCATCTTAAGCAATCATACCACCCAACCTTCTGAAATCATCTGATAATCATCTGTTCCCTTTGCAGAGAATAAGAGAAGGCAGTATTATTCATCAGATCCAGGTCATCAACGTGGGCGACATGATCGAGTCGATCAACGGACAGATACTCATCGGCTGTCGCCATTATGAGGTTGCCAAGATGCTGAAGGAACTGGCCAAAGGGAAAACCTTTGTCCTGAAGCTGGTGGAGCCTATGAAGGCATTTGGTAAGAGTTTTTGAACACACTGTAGCTGACATTGATGTCCACAGTGAATTTGATATGATGATTTTGACCTTTTTTGGTTTTTAGACATGATCAGTCAGCGGTCAGGAAGCAGGTCAGGCTCTGCACAGTTAGGAACGGGCAGAGGAACCCTGCGCCTGAGATCTAAAGGACCGGCAACCGTAGAGGAACTGGTGAGATGCCTTGCTCAGGGGTATAATGGTCTCGGATCAGTTCAGTTCACGGGTCACTAAACTGTGTCAGCAAATATGAGTAAGCATTTGTGTCCTTGGAAAGGTCTAGGCGTCTCTTACTGACTTGCAATACGATACACATTACAATATATATTCCGCAGGTTAATGTATTGTAATGCATAACAATACAGTTATCAATCAGTAATATACTTATCAATGCTGGGCAGTATTGATTTATAATTGGATTGATTAAAGTAAGAGGAAGACCTAGATCTCATTGAATCTTCCTCATGAAGAAATGCCAATTTTACAGTTTGCACTTATTTAGATTGCTTTTTCCACAGGGTTTCTGCAGGTCTTTAAAAACAGAAATTAAGGCCTTGAAGTATTTTTGTCTTGTTTTTTTAAAACTAATATCTAAACGTTCTTAAACCAACACACAATGACTACAGATGCAAACTGAAGATATGAAGTCTTGTTGTCTGAGAAACTGAACAGAATTGTGCGAGTTTACACTTGAAACAAAAACAAATATTTGTCATTGGAGTATGAAAACTAGTTTTCCCCTTTGAATTAAGATGACTTATCTGAGCCAGATATTTGTTCATGTCTTAATCATAAACTCACTTGATTTTTATCAATATAATTTTGCCTTGCTTTAAAGGGATAGTTCACCCAAAAATGAAAATTCTGTCAGTATTTACTCACCCTCGTGTTGTTCCAACCCCGTTAGACCTTCGTTCATCTTCGGAACACGTATTAAGATATTTTTGATGAAATCTGAGAGCTGGATAAATCCTTCATAGACTGCTAGGTAATAGGCTCACTTGAACTATGGAATTTCGTCATCTTGGTTAAAATATATCGACCCAGTGGCGCGATGAGATGAGTGACATGCATCTGACAGAGATAGTAGGTTCAAGTCCCACGTGGGACAACTTTATAAAATTGTGTGTAATGTTGTGTCATTTCAATTCCTTTATCATACTGGTAAGTGTTGTATTAATCTTTTTTCCTATTAAATATAACTTGCGTTTCATTTATATACAAAATCTTCATTTTGAGTTTATTCTCTTTTTAACTACTAAACCTCGGCAGCTGGGTGAAATCAACGAAATACTTTGGTTATTAAAAGTTTCTTTAAAAGTTTTGAACCCAAAATGTATTTTTAACTACTTTTTGAACCCCTGGAACCATTGGAACGGCCCCGTATCGCTGCTTGCAGCTATATTTATTATTTTTTTACAAACATTTTCTTCACAATTTTTCTTTTCAAATAGAAAATTTGCAACAAGCTGGAAATGCTACAGTTATAATGTGACTCCATATATTCAGAAAAGCTTGCAGACACTAATGCAAAACAATACGGATTGGTTTGTAGTTTTCAAGACTATTGGACATTTTTTACAAACAGGACAAAACCTCACTTGTGTAATGCTATGCCATAGCGTTATCGAAAATGTCAATATTTTGATGCGTATTGACACTGAAATGTCTAAAACGGTAATTTTTTTTAGGTAAGCAAGATATTCTGTAACTTTTTCATTCATTCATTTGTGTTGCAGCCGTCAGCATTTGAAGAAAAGGCTATTGAGAAAGTGGATGATCTGTTGGAGAGCTACATGGGTATTAGAGACAGTGAACTTGGTATGTATCCCTGCGTATTCCAGTTTTTGTACAGTTTTTCCTTTCTTTAAGTGGTGTTTCTAACTCCCACACTCATTCACAGCTGCCACGATGGTTGAGCTCGGCAAGGACAAGAAGAACCCGGATGAGTTTGCTGAAGCTTTGGACGAGACTCTGGGTGATTTCGCATTTCCAGATGAGTTTGTGTTTGATGTGTGGGGTGCCATAGGCGATGCCAAGGTCGGTCGCGTGTAATTCTAGAAATGGCTAAAATGGCAATTCTAGAAAACACTCCTTTAGGAACACTATGGGATTTTATTTTTGTTCTTTTTGGGAGCATACGCTGGGATGCTGGGAACACTTGTATGTAGGTTTCTAACAGATGTTATCAAAACACTATGTTGAATGCATTTTTAAAAGATTTAAAATTGTATTCAGGTTTGACTAGGTTGAGCCTAATCACTTATGTGAAATGTCTTATTTAGTAGGATATCGAGCAAAAGAGACTCATTGAGTTTGCGAAGCGTTCGCTCCAGGGACCATGTCTCGTACCCCTGTGAGGTTTCTCTGTTACATACTGTGACTTTCACTTGCACTGTGTTGCCCGACGCTGTATAAATTGCACGCTATGGCACAGATCACAGACCACACGGTGCAGAGATCGAGGCAATGCTGGTCTGCACTGCTGTGGATCTGACCCGTCCCGTGGCAGTATTACAGACCATTTGTCTTATCAACACTATAATGATTCCCTAAAGCATGTGCTGTCTTGTTATGTACTCTTGTCCTCTCTTATATTAAGGATTTCAAGTGGCTTAGAAGTTGTTGCAATGAACTATTTCTAAATGACCTCTAGTGCTTTACATTTCCAGTTCTGTGGCTTAGCTCTTATTTTAAAAGAGAAATGGGAAAGAAATAAAACATTGATTTTTATGTTAGTAGTGTGGTCAAACATAAGGAAATCTTTTTCTTTGTTTTCTCAGTGAAATCAGTATTAGTAAGTATCATGAAGTATTATAAATAGTATTTATCCTTTTCAGGATTGATAGAGGAATAAGGAAGGGATTAAAAGTTGGGCTGGGCGATATGACTCATTTTAAACCAACCGTCATTGCAGCCAAACTGATTCAAAATGTTTCCGGACTGTTTTTCACGATTATGAACATAATGAAGATTGATATTTAATCATTTTCATCTTTATGCACAAATATAACCAGTATATAGTAATAAACAACTATATTTACCCACATATATTTTTATGCTAAGTAAGTGAATTTTTTTATTGATAATGCAAATCCATTGTTTAATGTTGAATTGTTGAGAGTTTTGAAACTACTTAGATGGTTAAAAAAAAAGGTTTGCGTTGATTCGCTATGCTTTTGTTTTCACTTTTAAAGCATGTGTTCTCTTGCATTCTCCTGAGAAACTTTCTTTCTCGCAAAACTTTTGTGATGAAACAATATGAGGTGGGAGGGAAAACTATATTTCTATTCTATACCATTTCGAAACTATACTAACTTTTGCGAGCAAACGCAAAGTTTCTCAGGGGAACGCAATACTTTGTCAAGAGAAAGCAAAAGTGTTGCGAGTGATCGCAAAATCATCGAAACATAATTTTCCTCCTATCTCATTTAGTTTCATTCAATTTTTTCAAGCGAACGCCAACCTTTTGTGACTCAGCGACTCTGTTATGCTTAATGTTATACTGCCAGCACAATTATTGTGTGAGTATATTGTGAATATTTGATGTATATCGCCCAGCCCTAATTAAAAGTGACCATTAAAGCACTGATTGGAAGGTAGAGGCTGTGGATGGCATTGGTTTGAGTGTATATAGTGTTGATGTGTTTACGGAAATTACACTACAGTAGCATTTCCAAGATACTGACAATAGTACTGCAAATATGACCAAACACAAACATTGTACACTAAGCACATGATGATTTATTAAGTTAGTTGAACTCAGAGATTATTATTACTCTTAACCAGGCTGTTCAACACTGTAGTATTTTCCACATCTGTAACTTCAGAGCATGTTTCAAATGTAAAGTACTGATCATGTGATGGTTAAAACTCCAAACTGTATATTTCTTCCTCTTTATTATTATTTAGCCAGGCGCCATTTCTTATGGAGGACACAAGTTAATGTTGAAAGAACCAGAGCAAACATTTAAAAAAGGAAGAAAAAAAAACTGTAGCATGTTTAGGTGTTACTTTTTACATACTGTAAAGCTATCAGTGTAGCTTGAACACAGCGCTCTTGTGGTTGATTTACTTCAGACACTTTTTACATTCAATGCTTTTTGAAAATATTTAGATATGTTGTTTTTAAGAATGAATAGTTTACACTGATGATGTAACGGTCCTGATGGATTCATGTGACTCTCAGACTGCATTCAAATGGCAATAATCATAATAAGTCTTATATGCGTTACATTTTTCTCCATTGACAGAAATGCTATTGCACCAAATTGTTATTTGTTACTGATTTCTCAACAGTATTAAAATAAACAAAACAATTTGTGTGATTTTTTGTTTTTGTGTTCTGGAAAGCAGGCGGTGTTTTTGTTTCTAACAGTTGTTCATTGAAACATTGGGTTCGTTCTCCTTGGCTAAACAACCTCTCCAAGGGCATATTTCCATTCTTTACGTTTGCATTACTAATGCGGCTGTATAGGGCAATGAGTGACCTGCACTGAAAATATAATTCAAGACTTACTTAATATAGTATTCTTAAAGGGATAGTTCGTTCAAAAATGAAAATTGTCATTAATTAACATCTCGTTCCGGCCTGTAAGACTTTCGTTCATCTTCGAAAACACAAATAAAGATCTTTTTGATGAAATCTGAGAGCTTTCTGTCCCTCCATACATAGACAGCTACGCAACTGACACTTTGACGCTTCAAAAATTCGAATCCATATGAATCGAGGGGTTTAGTCCAAATTTTCCGAAGAGACACGATCGCTTTATATGATGAATAGATTGAATTTAGGCTTTTATTCACATTTAAACATTGATTGATCAGCAAACATTAACAAAAGCTCAACAGAACCTGCTTGATGCGTGAGAACAAACCTCTTGCTGAAGCTAAAACGCTCTGCGTAACACGAGAATGAACCTCATTGGTTCTTGCAGAAGCTCAAATGCGCTGCTTAACACACGAGAATGAACCTCACTGGTTCTTCCGTTTACCACAACTGCTGTGCGAGTTGATCAATGTTTAAATGTGAATAAAAGCCTAAATTCATTCTGTTCATCATAGAAAGCGACCGTGTCTCTGTAGAAAATTTGTACTGAACCACTCAATTCATTTGGATTAGTTTTACAATCTCTTCGTGAACTTTTTGAAGCGTCAAAGTGTCTATGGAAAGCTCTCAGATTTAATAAAAAAGATCTTTATTTGTGTTCTGAAGATGAATAAAAAGTCTTATGGGTTTGGAACGACATGAGGGTGAGTAAATAATGACATAAATTTCATTTTTGGGCGAACTAACCCCCATGAGAGAAACACATTTTTGCAATGTTCTGCACTCCTGTAGCAATTTGTGTTTTCCGCACAAGTAACTTTCCTGAATGTCCCTGCAGCGTTCGGAAACTGTTTGCTCTCTTCTAACCCCTCACACTGCCTTTGAGTTCCCAAAACAATAATGCTTACACCAAACATTGCACGGATCAGTGGCAAAGCTTGTTTTCCCAACTATTAGACTACCGTAAAAAAAAAAAAAAAAAAGTGGATGAGGTGTGGTCAAAGACTTGACTTCTGAGAATTTTGTGATGGTAATTTAAGTTATGGATAGTCACGGCACTATAAAAGGTAATTATTGGCGAAGGGCGGTCTCGTTCTTGGGACGTGTGGGTGTTTGTGGGAGTCTTGTGACCTAGCCAAACTGACTGACAACAAACACTGCAGGTGCAGCTCGAGCTCATCAGGGTTTCCACATCAAAAGCGACTGGACTTCACTCCAGCAACACCAGACAGCCATGCCCTTGAGACCGAGGGCTTCCTCTCAACCTGGAAGAGCAAACACCCTTCCATCTCTTAAAAACCTCCCAATTCTGCGCCCGAGAGCTTCGTCGTCTCACTCGAAGTCGCCTTTAGAGGATGAGCTCTCTTGTCCGGTCTGCTGCGAGATCTTCACCGATCCCGTGGTCCTGAAGTGCAGCCACAGTTTCTGCCGGCTCTGCCTCCGTCAGTTCTGGAGCAGGAAAGCGGCCAAGAGGGAATGTCCGGTGTGCAGGAGGAAGAGCTCTCTGACGGAGCCCACCGTGAGCCTGGCTCTGAAGAACGTGTGCGACGCCATCATACAGGAGCAGAAAGGACAAGAGTCTGCGAGAGCTGGCTCAAATGCTGCCAACGGGACGTCCAAATCGGAGGCTCTTTGTGCCATTCACGGGGAGGGACTCAAATTGTTCTGCCAACAGGATGAAGAGGCTCTCTGCTGTGTTTGTCAAACGTCCAAGAAACATCAAGGCCACAGTGTGTGTCCTTTGGAAGAGGCAGCAAGAGATCTCAAGGTGATAATATTTCTAAGAATATTTCTCAGTTTTAAGCAGTTTTATTTGTTTGCATTGTGGCATTATGTCTTGTATTTACCATCCATATTCTCATGAACATAATGGATCCAGATGTTTTATTTATTTCATTTTTAGTAATTGTCTATGGAAGAAAATGGATGGCAAATGTTTTTGAAACAATTTTTGTTGAATTGCACTAACTGGAAAAAAAAAGCATTTAATTATCCGTGCTTGCATTTTAATGCATTGTATTTTTAGGGCTTGCATTCTTATGGGCTAAAATTCAACAGTGCCATATATTTAAGCTGCGAATATTTCAATTCATAACATTTCACACACATTTTCATTATTAAAAATGCAATAATCCATTTTCACCTTTCAGATTACACTTCCAAATCATTAATTCTGTTTAAAAATACAACTTATAATATTCGAAAGGCAATTTTCGGTCCATTTTATTTCACTATACAAATTCGCTTCCACAAATTCAGGTTCAAATTCAACATTTCACATCCGGGAACTGCAGGAATAGTAGAGTACAGATGCATAATCTCCATCTACTGTTAGTCCCTCGCCAGCAGGAGGTGCAAGCGGCTGTTGACCAAGACCAAAGCAACAAGTAGAGAGAGACATAAAGAAAGAAAAAAAGGTAGCGAGAGCCATTATGTATTATATGTTTTATATACATTAATTGACAGTTTATTTTATTAAATATCAAGAATCTGCATCATGTCTGACACCTACATGAACACTTTACAGTTGGTTTTATGACCAAGTTATTCTCTTCAAATGCTACTGAAGTTGAACTTTATGCCAGTATTTCACTGGGAAACGCTTAGCGTCAAAATTTTCGCGTGACGTTCATGTTTTGAGTCCATCTGGTTGCCTGTAGTAGCCTATATAGTAGCCTACCGCTTACATTCCCAATAAGGTGCGAGTTTCATCTTTTATATCCCTGTCTGTATTAGTCCATCAAGCTATGTTAAGCGTTTTATATGTCCCGACGGCAAGGGAATCCTGGAGTATGATGTATTGAGGGAATCCCCTGCAGCACAGCAGCCCAATATATGAAGTTATGGAAACTAAAAAGCCGAGAGAAGTCTTCCTCAGTTTGATCTGTAGCCTACATCTGCATTGGGGAATAACATCATAATCTCATTCACGGTAGAGAAAGCTGCTTGCATGTACTAAAGAAACCGTGAAGACATTGAATTAAACATAAATGGAGCTTTTGTCTTTATCAGCACAACCTTTATCATACAAAATCATCTGTAAATTCGTTTTTGTGAATGAAATGAATGACTCTCTCACCCATTGCTGTTCTTCGTCAACACGCACTTGCACCACCTGCTGGTGAGCAAACTAACAGCAGATGGAGATTATGAATCGGCAATCCATTGCTTTTCCTGCAGTTCCCGGATTTGAAAAGCTGAATTTTCTGTCGAAAAAGCGAATTTGTAAAGCGAAAAAAAATATTTTACTTGTCTTTATTCTCAATTCTCATTATTTCTTTGCACAAATTAAAGTAAGCACAATAAATACTATCAGGATGTATCAATGCAATTCAACCCTTTAAAACCGCACGTATCATATTTGATACACGAGTTTCTAAGACATATATTGAATCTGTGAGAGCAATACTTTCTTTGAAAACCTGTTGTATCTATTTTGATACGTGTATTCTGCCATCTTGTGGAATTTCACAGTACTGCAGGCAGTAAAGGGGTGATTTTTTAGCTTTTAAAAATGGCGGCTGCGATTGGATCAAGCCAGACGCTTTCGGCAGGAAAATAAAGGCTAATTTCAAGTTGTTACGGTAAAAAATAATATTGGATTGCGCCTGATATAATTAATTTAACTCTTTCTGAATTGAAATAATGCATAATTACTTAATAATTTAATCGTTAAATTACAATTAAATCGTGTTGGAAATTGTGTATCAAATTTGATACTGCAGGTATTAATGGTGCTTTATGTCTAAACAGTAATGTCAAATTGTAGTAATGTTATCTACTTTATGACTACCACAAAGTAAAATAAAAGGACTGGAAAAAAGATCTATGTAAAAAAAAATAGAGAAAAACTGCCTAAAATGTTCTATGTTTTCAAAATGTTAAAGGCATAATAGATTTTTTGTATCTAAAATCTACACTGTTGTAAGCAAAACGTTCCCAAAAAGCCTGATGTATCAAATGTGATACAAAAAAATCATAAATAAAATAAGTTGGCAAATTTTTTTTTTGTTGATTTTGATTCAAGGCTTAATAAACATCTAATTTCCAAAAATATATAATTTTCTGCCATTTTTTTAATGTGTCAAGCTTTAAAGGATATGTTAAATAATAATATAGTTTTCACATTGTGGTAATGAGAATTTTGGCGAAAATGTGCTTAACTGAAAGTAATGTGATTATTTTTGAAATGTCAATGGTAGGATACAGATTACCTTGCTTTATTGAAAATATTGTGGAATGCAGTAGCCTAAATATGAGTCATTTTCCACGACCATAGAAAACTTGATAATATCTTAGAATTAAAAAAATGTAGGTCAATACAGTTTTGTCCTGTAATGACATTAATAGTGAACATACTTGAATATTTATCAGAAATTGAAAAAAAAAATTACGAGCTGTCCTAGGCTCTGTTTACACCTGGTATTAGAATGTGTTTCGGTTTTTCAGATCACAAGTGGACGACGCTAAATACAAGTGTAAACGGGGTCTAAAACGTGCCCACTTTCGACCACTTCCAGAGGTAGTTGAAACCTCATTCGACCGGATTGTTTTTTTAGTGCAAACGCTCATGTGGTCGAATGCGTTCAAACAGCCTCAAAACACCGCCTTCTCTCTGTCTACTGACCTGATGCGTAAACATTATGGGAATAGCGCTAGCCAGACGGATTTATACTTTGCCAGCTGGAGACTCAATTTTGGTTTGTAGACAAAAAACGTTCCAAGCACAATGTTCTCTCACCATTCCTGATTTCTAACACACACACTCATCGCCAGTGTTGGGCAAGCTGCTTAGAAAATGTAGTGAGCTAAGCTAGCAGTTACTCTACATTAAATGTAGCTTCACTACACTGAAGCTACCACCCTGGGAAATGTAGCAAGCTAAGCTACAGCAATATGGCAAAAGCAATATGGGCTCTATAAAATAGATTTTTTTTAATGGTTTAAATTGTAATGACCAATTATTTAAAAAGTAGGCCTAATGATTTAAGCAAAACTTTCTTCAAAGGTTAAAACTAACCTTTTATTTTGACAGGTTGGCATTTTACCGTGTGATCCATGCAAGCTGCCTGCGTTTTCAAACTGTTATGAACGGAAACTCATTAAGCATAACATCTGCGTATATGCTGCACATAGACCTTTGAGTCTCTGTTTTTTTTGGGGTTTTTTTTGATATGACGAAAGTTTTTCTCAAATCAAGCTAAAATGCTGCTAAAGTGACTCTCAGAGCGGCTGTGTAGATGAAGTTCATCGATCCATTACTGAAAACATCGCAAGCGTCATGGGTGCTTAGTGTGTGTTAAATGAATCCGCGCGTCTGAGCCATTCATTCACAGAGACATGCAGAACATGCATGTTCTCTTACGAGAGTATCTCTCGTACTGCGTAATATCTTACGCTATGGGGAAAACCTCTTTTCCACGAGATATTGAAGCCAAAAATTATCCTTTAATTTTGATTAATGTAAAACGCTGTGCGGCAGCGTGCAGACATAGGCAAGACGGCTTGCGCGCCTATTGGCTGCCCTGCGACAACAGCAGCAAGCCTATCAAGAGAGGCCCTGCGTGACGTGACATCCAATGAGGGTGCTTCGCGCCCATTTCGTCGCGTCCCGCCAGAATAGGCGTGGCCTTGGCCTATAAATACGCTCGACAGGCTGATACAAACTGATTTTCATCTCTTCAGCGAAGCAATACTGCATCGCTGGATCCGGAGTGAGAAGCCGCGCCGTCTGATAGTAAGCCTTCTGCGGGACGAGCCTTCGAGCCTGAAGCCGCTGGCCTTCACCTCGCCGCCTTCAGCCGCCGTACCTGCTACGCTTTCCGGCGTTAATATCCTTTTTCACTGCTAGAGTGTGTGTTCGCCGTCGCGACTCACACTCTCTCTCTCTCTCTCTCTCTCTTTATCTAAAAGAGCAGCGTCTTTTTGAAGACGCTTCGTTCCTGTGGAACTATTGCCATGGTGACTCTGAGGACTTGACTGGTATTTTTTCTCCGAGTCTGCACTCCCGCCCGCTGTAGTGCCGCGCCGCAAAGCGCCGTATTCAGCGGGTCCTCGAGCCTTCTCTAGCCCGTGAAAGCTCGCCGGTTCGCCCGCCAGCTTCACCAGCTTCAATCGAGTCGCTCACTGACGGACAGCGGCCGCCGCGCGCCGCCGCTTCCGCCATTAGTGACGACAAGATAGCTGCATTGGTAGAGGAGGCCAGCTATTGCCATGGTGAGTGAGACTCCCGCCCGCTGTAGTGCCGCGCCGCAAAGCGCCGTACTCAACGGGTCCCCGATCCTTCTCCAGCCGTGAAAGCTCGCCGGTTCGCCCGCCAGCTTCACCAGCTTCAATCGAGTCGCTCACTGACGGACAACGGCCGCCGCGCGCCGTCATTAATGACGACGAGAGAGCTGCATCTGTAGAGGAGGCCAGCTGCTATATCCCCGCGTTGGACAGTGAGGATTGGGCGAGCTCTGTGGATCTCCCCCTTCTGCCCGCGAGTCGTCAGGGAAACGGGCGAGCATCAAAACCGCGGCTAGCTTTCTTTACGTTATAAGAAAGCTACCCCGCCCCCGCCCCCCGTGGGCATGCGTCACCGGCAAAATGAGGAAAGAGTGTATTTTTAGTCCCGCCGAGGCCGGACCAATCTCCATTTCTCAAACATTTCTCAGCCCCTCTTAGTTTGAGCGGCTGAAAATGTCAATATTGCAGCAATGAGCCTGTTGTATAACACGCACGCCTCACTCACAGACACGCTGAACCCTACGGGGTTTGTCCCGCTCGTTCTCTCTCCACAATTTGTCATAGAGAAAGCGAGTGCGAACAGGCTGCCCGCCGTGATCGGCGCGCCCCCCGCCTCGCACACATTAAACACAGTGTTCATGTCTCAGCACACCGAAGCTCTGCAGCCGCCGCTGTGCCGCGGCCAGAGCCCGGATATCATTCTGCCTCTAGCTATCCACGCGAATGCATGGGCAATGCTTCCCGGGGTATCAGAATGGGTGTTGAACACTATAAAGAGAGGCTATTCGCTACAGTTCGCTCGACGTCCCCGCCATTGCACGGCGCGTGTCGAAACCACGGTGGACAACTAAGTATCTCATCTACTTTGAACCGAAATAGCGAAACTACTGAGCAAAGGGGCCATAGAACCTTTATCTCAGGCTCAGAGCGAAGGGGGTGTATACAGAAGATATTTTCTGGTACCGAAAAAAGACGGGGGTCTCAGACCCATTCTAGATCTGCGACAATTGAATAAAGCGCTTCTGAAACGCAAGTTCAAAATGCTGACAACCAGCAAATTCCTCGCGCACGTGCGCCAGGGAGACTGGTTCATGTCAATAGATCTGAAAGACGCCTATTTCCAAATACAGATTGCGTCACGTCACAGGCGATTCTTGAGATTCGCCTTCGAGGGCCAGGCATATCAATACACAGTCCTACCGTTCGGCCTGTCCCCAGCACCCCGTATATTCACGAAGTGCATGGACGCGGCTCTCGCACCCCTGAGACTTCAGGGCATGCGAATTTTGAACTACTTGGACGACTGGTTGATTCTAGCTCGATCACGATCAGAGCTCATAGAACACAAGACCGCATTACTCGAGCATCTCGAGAATTTGGGTCTCACAGTCAATTGGGCGAAGAGTTCACTGTCTCCCAGCCAGAAAATCTCTTTTCTGGGAACAGTGATGGACTTGCTGTCTATGACAGCACGTCTGTCGCCGGAGCAAGGACTGAACATTCAGCGCGCCGTGAAATCCTTCCGCCGCGGCTCTATAGTCCCGCTCAAACGGTTTCAGAAAATGCTGGGCCTCATGGCCTCAGCATCCTCAGTAATTCAGCTGGGCCTGCTTCGCATGCGCCCACTGCAGTTATGGCTGAAAGCACGAGTTCCGCCCGGGGCTTGGGCCGCTGGTCTGTTTCGCCTCAGGGTCGACAGGAAATGCGTCTCGGCTCTGAAACCTTGGAAAAAAGCCGACTGGTACCAGTCAGGCGTGAGTCTGGGGACTCCCTCGAGTGTGATGGTGGTGTCCACGGACGCTTCCACCTCGGGATGGGGAGCGCTGCTCGAGGGCAGACCGTTCTTTGGCCAGTGGTCAGAATGGGAGAAGCTCCTACACATAAACTGTCTAGAAATGCTGGCAGTAGACAACGCGCTAAGGCGCTTTTGTCCCCAGATAAAAGGCCGCCATGTCTTAGTCCGGTCGGACAACATGTCAGTGGTGGCGTACAAAAATCACCAGGGCGGCGTCAGGTCCCGAAGCCTTTACAGGCTGACGAAACGCCTCCTGGACTGGGCTCAGCACAACCTGCTTTCACTGAAAGCAGCGCATGAGCCTGGTCACCTGAATCTGGGACCAGACAGACTGTCCAGAAACAATGTCCCAGCAGGGGAATGGTCGCTGCACCTGCAGGCGATCCAACTGCTGTGGGAGACATTCGGCAGAGCGAAGGTGGACCTGTTCGCGTCCCAGGAAAACGCTCACTGTCCGAACTTTTTCTCCAAGAGCAGGGATGCACTGGCCCACGTATGGCCCCGACGCCCACTCTATGCTTTTCCCCCCGTCTCGCTCCTGCCTCAAGTGCTGGAACGAATCAGGGAAAATGGATGCCCAGTGCTGCTCGTGGCTCCGCTATGGACGAACCAAACCTGGTTCCCAGTACTGATGCAGCTGACTAGCACTGCCCCGTGGCCGATACCGGTGAGGAGAGACCTCCTCTCTCAGGCAAAGGGCTCGATTTGGCATCCTCGCCCGGAGTTATGGTCCCTACATGTGTGGGCCATCAACGGGTACCCGCTAACCTCCCGGAGGGAGGGTTAAACACGATCACGCAGGCTAGGGCCCCGTCTACTAGACGGCTCTACTCCTCGAAATGGTCAGTGTTCTTTACCTGGTGTCAAGCTCAGGGCTTTTCACCCGTAGACTGCGGGGTTACGGAAGTGCTCTCCTTCCTTCAGGAGCTGCTGGATAAGGGTAGAACCCCGTCCACGCTCAAAGTATACGTGGCGGCCATAACGGCGTTTGCAAAACCGACGTCTGGCCAGTCACTGGGGAAAAACGACCTCGTTGTGCGATTCCTCAGGGGAGCTCGGAGGCTGAATCCTTCCAGACCTCCCTCAGGTCCCTATGTGGGACCTTTCTACGGTTCTGGAAGCCCTGAAAGGTGCCCCATTTGAGCCAATCCATTTGTCAGACATGAAGCACCTGTCTTTCAAAACGGTATTTCTTGTGGCTATTGCTTCAATGAAGCGCGTGGGGGACTTACAAGCGCTTTCAGTAAGCGCGTCCTGTATGGAGTTTGGGCCTAATGACTCAAAAGTCATACTCAAACCAAGGCACGGGTACATGCCAAAATCCCTCAACACACCGCTCAGGGCCCAGGTTATTTCCCTGTGCGCCCTCCCGGTGAACAATGAGGAGGCGGATGCTAATCTCCTTTGCCCCGTCAGGGCGCTGAGAGCTTATGTGTCCCGCTCGTCTGTCTTCAGGCAGACCGAGCAGCTCTTTGTTTTGTTTGGCGGACACTCCAAGGGACTGGCCGCATCAAAACAGAGCCTATCCAGATGGATAGTCGATGCCATAGCGCTGGCTTACACTTCTAAGGGCCTGCAGTGTCCTTTGGGTGTCAGAGCGCACTCCACGAGAGGCGTGGCCTCTTCGTGGGCGTGGTCTAGTGGGATTTTCCTTGCATGATATCTGTATGGCGGCGGGCTGGGCCTCGCCGTCTACATTTATAAGGTTCTATAACCTAGAAGTTCCCGCCTTACAGGCCAAGCTGCTGTCGGTCTAGAATTCAGTACTATCTGTCCCGCTGCGCCGGCGCAGAATGCTGAGTTTTGATTGAGTATCGCTCACTGATCGATGGAACAGCTCCATGGGTGTTGAATAGCCCGTACTTTTGCCCAGTTCAGGCTGAACGCGTTCACCCTGTCTGCGGGATATACTGTTGACATAACTAGCTCCTATGGGATGCTATTTCATGGGGAATGATGCTGGTAGCCTCTCTTCTCCGACTCTGTGAGTCTACGGTGATTATGCACTATATGAGCCCCGGGCTACTGCCCTTGGGACTTTGGTGTCGGATCCCAGTACGCACGGCGTCTTACATTGTGTTCCCCATAGCGTAAGATATTACGCAGTACGAGAGATACTCTCGTAAGAGAACGTACTCGGTTACTAACGTAACCTCGGTTCTCTCTAGAGAGGGAACGAGTACTGCGTATCTTGCCGTGCATACCACAGCGCTGGTCGCTTCAACGATGAAAACCAGTTTGTATCAGCCTGTCGAGCGTATTTATAGGCCAAGGCCACGCCTATTCTGGCGGGACGCGACGAAATGGGCGCGAAGCACCCTCATTGGATGTCACGTCACGCAGGGCCTCTCTCGATAGGCTTGCTGCTGTTGCCGCAGGGCAGCCAATAGGCGCGCGAGCCGTCTTGCCTATGTCTGCACGCTGCCGCACAGCGTTTTACATTAATCAAAATTAAAGGATAATTTTTGGCTTCAATATCTCGTGGAAAAGAGGTTTTCCCCATAGCGTAAGATATTACGCGGTACTCGTTCCCTCTCTAGAGAGAACCGAGGTTACGTTAGTAACCGAGTACGATTCCTTTTTAAATAGTCTTTAAGCGGTTTAATATTCACAGACACTAGTCTATATCGCGATTTTATTTAAGTTTAGGCTACTTACCTTCTTTTCATCCAAGATCTGACAAATTCCGTGAAATTCCGCGTTATACAGTAAATTTTGTTTTTATGCATGTATATCGCAATTCAGTCCATGTTTTCCGTATTGCGGTAACTTAATGAAATCATATGGCCCTATGGTTGCCAACCACCGTAAAACAACAAGAAGAAGAAGTCACCGTCACTAACTGATCCAGCATCAGTGATACTTAGCAGTTGTATTTCCGATTTGAGCTTGAGCTTTAGAAATGCTTGGGAAAATGTAACGTTAGCTTGTGTGGACGCTACCGCAATACTTGATCAAAAAAAGAGCTTCGCTACTGAAAAGCTATTTGATTCAGAAAACAGCAACGCTACCACCACGCTACTGAGAAATGTAGTTAAACTAGTAGCGTCACTACTTGTAGCGACGCTACTGCCCAACACTGCTCATCGCGTTCGGCATTGTCTTGCAGCTATCAGAGAAGAAACGAAAGCTGCTGCTCTCCGTGTGTTTTTATATTCAGAAGATCTGTAAAAAAACATACATTTACAAAAGATACAGATTTAAACACCAGGTGTAAACAAGAATGTGTTTCCCTAGTCTACTTGTGAACCGATCGACCAAAACACATCTTCATACCAGCTGTAAACAGGGCCATAGAGTTGTTTTAAAGTTGAGTGAGATGTACATTTTTCTTTCTCTAGGAGGAAATTCGGCAGATTGTCATCCCACTTAAGAAAAGTCTTAAACTCCTCTATGAGGCCAAACAAGAATGTGATGACATAACAGTCCACATCAAGGTATCAACTGAGAAAGTTCCAGACTTACAAACGTCATATGATACACTAACCATCAACAGATCCCTCGATTACTCAGTGCATTACCTCTTTTATGTTGGGTTTGCATAGAACCAAAGGGAACAGACAGAGAAACAAATTCGAGAGGAGTTTGCAGAGCTTAAAAAATTTCTTTTGATGGAAGAATCTGCAAGGATTGCTGTTCTGGCAGAAGAAGAAGAGACAAAGAAGCAGACGATGAAGAAGAAAACTGACTTAATCACTCGTGATATACTCATCTTTTCACAGGCTGTCATGGCCATTGAAAATGAGATTGCTGGTGATGACAGCCTCTTTTTACAGGTAATCTGCTGTGTTTGGAATGTTAACTAATCTTATCAATTTTCTACAAATATTAGCACAAGTAACTGATTTACATTTTCCCCACAGAACTACAAGAATGTCAAAATGAGGTAATCATACACTGCACGTTTGAAAGTATTTGATCGTTTTGTTTGCATAAAATACATCATAACTCATCTGACTTAATGTCATTACAGAGCTCAGATAACATTTCACGAACCGCAAACCATCCCTAAATCTCTAATCGATGTTGCGGAGCACATGACATCCCTGAAGTTCGGAGTGTGGGAAAAAATGCAGAGTCTGGTGGAATTCAGTGAGTGCTCGGTTTTTATATGAGCTTGTGTAAACATTCAGGGTTTCAGAATGGGTTTCCTTTAAATTCACGAGTCGGAATCGGAATTGAACGTCTCTCAGGTTGAAAGGCAAAGACAGAAAGAGGAAATTACAGCAGTTCAAAGAAATTCAAAGTTCAAAGTTGGTTTGTTCAAAAAATGAAGGGAGAAGAAATGTTCTCCATCTTGTAAATCTGCTTCATGTTTTTTGGCTCCACTTTGAACTAAATTAGAGCATTCTGGGAATATGGTACATAAAACGTAAATAAAATGATATAATAAAATAAATAAATAAATATATATATATATATATATATATATATATATATATATATATTAAACCTTTCTATAGGTGTCATTGCCAAAAACGGGCTATTAATATCTTCTAAAGTTTCTGGAAATATGTATAATACATAGAAATTAAATGTATTATCTATTAAATAATATTTATTAATATCTACACTTACAGCAGAATTTCTAAGTATTTCATTCCATTTTATTTCTACATACTTAAAGCTACAATATGTAAGATTTTTGTAATAAAATATCCAAAAATCACTTGCACAGTGTGATATATTTCCTGCAGTTGTGTACTTACAATATCCCAAAAGTTCCCAAAGATTTTTTAATTTCGGAGAAATTCCAATTTTAAATAATGGCTCGTCCCGGACTCCCTGTTCACTTGTCAGTGACGTAATAACCGCCTTATCCCTGGTTTCCGCTCGTACTGCCATAGTAACCATGGCGACAGACGTGGACAACTGTGTTACGTCCAGCGGCACGCTAACGCTGTTGTTGCTTCGTTCAAACATTATGGACCATCGCAAGCAGACTTTGGGACAAAAGGAGAACTAAAACGAGGATCAATATCAGCGTGGCGTTTCGAGATGCCGAGAGCTCCACGTCCACGACAAACTTCAACTTGACAGAGATACTTGCATGTACTTTGATTTTTTTTTTTATTATTAATTTGCTCACCTGTCTAATAATGTTATATAGCTCAACATGATGAAATGTTAGAATATGATCAGTATGTTATTCTAATGGTGATCTAGCTTACTGCTAGTCTCATACAGACAAACTAACACAAAGAATAACATTATAACTTTCAACACACTCAAATGCAGTTAAGTGTGATAGTGTAGACCAAGTGAAACAGCACTGCGTTACCTCACAAGTTTCCTTCGTCTAATAAACTGACCTGTGTGAGCAATTCAGCACTTGCGGTAGTTCGGTAGAATGAAATGTCCTCATTCCTTAATATCCGTGGGATTCGCGTGTGGCGCGGATATCTGTCTCTCATTAGCAATCGCGCCCTACTTCATACCACATTCATGTTAAAAACATCAATGCATTTACTCATCCATAAACATTATTAGATCCATCAGCATGACGAAAAGTTCCAATAATTCTGCTTATGCGTCATCAACCTACGTCTTTGTTATTGTAAGAGGTTAGCGACCCCTAGCGGCGAATTAAATTACATGTTGTAGCTTTAAAGCTGAAGTGTGTAATTACTAATGAATGTAATTACTCATAGCGTCACCAAATGGAATTGCAAAAATGTATTATCAAAAAGGTTTCCAGAACACTGCACCCATCTGCCATTGGTCAAACAACCAGATATCCCCGCCTTGTGAGGATGTCCAAACAAATGCCGAAAAAACTACAAATGGCTAGTTGCAGAAAGTATTTCACACTGAAAAAGTTACATGCTTGAATGACATTTAAGTTCAACTATTTTTAAAACACTGTCAAAGAAATGTTTTTTTTTTTTTTTTTTAGATAAATTTGTTATAATGTCTTCCCACTTTCTCCACCACTTAGCGCCAGTGACGTTGGACCCCAACACAGCCTACCCCTGTTTGTCTCTTAGCAAGAATCTAACAAGTGTGTCCAACACGGGGGTGATGAAACAGCTGCCTGATAACCCTGAGCGCTTCGATCACTTTGTTTTTGTACTGGGCTCCAAGGGTTTCACCTCCGGATGCCATTCCTGGGAGGTGGACGTGGGCCAAAATAATGACTGGGTTATTGGTGTGGTTAAAGAATCCATAGCCAGGAAAGGCAAAATCTCTGGCTGTCCAGAAGGAGGTTTCTGGACCATCGCTCTTTCTGATGGGAAGTACACGGCCATGACCACCCCGCACACACCACTCATGCTGAAGGGACACCTGGAGAGGGTTCGCGTGAAGCTCGACTATGATGCTGGAGAGGTCAGCTTCTTTGACCCAGTGGATGTCACACCCATCTACACATTTAATGACCACTTTACCGAGAGGATGTTCCCTTTTTTTTGTCCGGGGGCAAATATAAATGGGAACAATCCAGGGCCACTTAAGATCTGCCCTGTGAGAGTGGCAGTTTGGAACAGTGCCTCCTGGTGACCGCTCAACAGCTTTTTATTTTTTACTGTACCAGTCAAAGGTTTAGACACATTTACTATTTAATCTACTATTTTTCTAGATATTAGAATAAAATAAAATCATAAAATAGCTCAAAATCTTCTATTTGATGTACTTCGAAGTCGCCATCTATCTGGATTCAACTCTGCGTACTCTGGACATTCTCAATGTACTCAATGAAGTTCATGAGGTGCATTCTGGGATGCATGTTCACATGTATGCTGGAAACAAGGACATCAAAATTGTCCATTTTGGGAAACACAATAATATAAAATTATAATTTTGTAGAAAAATGAATTGGACCATATGTAGTCGTGCAAAGGCCTTAGACACTTTGATAGCCTGTCTCCAAATTGGATGTCTTCAAATTGTCTTCATCTCAATAAATCCAAGACGGAAATCGTTTTATTTGGGCCAGTGTCTGCTACAGTGTCTGAAACTTAAACAGTTCAAACCAAATATGTTACATTACTCACATTACCAAATTTATTACTCACTGAGACTAACTACAATGACTATGAGATTTTCTTCCACTGTGGACTCATGCATTTAGCTTATACTACTAATACTACTATTAGCTTTAAATTTATTACTATTTTGATTTATTCTCTTTTGTGTATACTTTGTAAAGCACTTTGGTCAACTTAAGTTTTATTTACACAGTGCTATATAAATAAAGAAACAGAACAGATGTAAATTTCTTCTGCGTCAGAGCTGTCCAGTAAATACCTGCTGAGACCAATTTTCCGATGTAAAATAAACTCTTAACTAAACTCATAAAAACAAAGATTCTTTATTGGAATTGATGGTTCCATGTAGAATCTTTAACATCCATGGAAATCTTTCTATTGCGCAAAAGGTTCTTTGTGGTGAAAAAAGGTGTCAAGGTTGGGTGAAGAGATGAGATGAGGACTTGATGCAGAGAACAGGCTTTTTATTTGTAATTTAAAAACAAACAGCGGTAGCAGGAATGACACTATGGGTATATACGACTACAAACTGGCAGTGGACTGCAAACACAAGGAGAATAAGTAGAAGAGCAAATAAAGCAGGAATCGAGGAAGGACGGGTGGGGCAAATTAACCAATAATCTGATAACAACAAGGGCGGGGCTAGACAATAGACAGGATAGCACATGGCACAAGGAAACATACATGACAAGCCATGTGCTCACAACAAACATGACAAAAACACAAGCACATGGTCAGCAAACACCATCACAAGCCATGTGCTCAAACAAAACATGACACGAACACGCAGCCAATCAGAGCCCTCACCGACTGAGTGTCCACACAGCCCAAGACAAGAAGAAAGAACTCAGCCGATAGAAACACGAACCACGTGCTAACCCGATCACGATACGGTCCAAGCGGACTCGAAACCGCATACTCACAACAGAAAAATTTATGAATGTCCGAACCCCGACACAGAACCCGAATCAAACTAGACCGAAGTGCCGGGATCCAAACACCTCGCTCTGAACACAAATCAACTCACCACGCAGACGAAAGAGAGTGAACTCGGAACCGCACGCTCAGAATGAACAGACCGAAGGAGTGTCATGGCTCTGCCACCAAACAAGAATTAACCAGGCCGAAGTGACAGAACGCTGATAAAAGGTTCTTTAGATTTGTAAAATGTTATTCACACTAAGAAACACATGTTTCTTTTAAGAACTGTAACATTCTTTGGAGAACTGAAAATGGTTCTTAGAAAACCCCCGTTGGAACCTAATTTTTAAAGAGTGTATTATCCTCTATAGGACATTACTCACTGAGACAAACTACAATGACTTTGAGATTTTCTTCCACTGTGGACTCATGCTGGTGTCCCAGTTTAGGCTTCCACCCTTGTATGTTGCAGCATTAAAAACTAATTGGTTCTCTCATTAGCATTTATTCAATGGCCAGAGGTCTTAACCATTCCTTGGAGAGACTGAGCAAAGATAAGTATGCCTACTCTTTATATAGTAGCCGGCAACCCATGGTGTTTATGTTCATGACACAAACTGACAATAACTTATTTTATCATCTTTTTTTTAGAACTGAAGTTCCCATTATCAGTGTCGACCCAACGGCTAGCCTTGAATTCCCCACCCCGCAACAGTTCTTTATCTTAACTCCGTAGATAATGTTTAGCCAAATCACATCACTTGTTTTTCTTCTCAAGTTTCTCGGCCAGATAGACCCACAATTCCAAAACAAATCTTCTAATAAAAGCAAAACAGAGTAGAAGGTTAAAATACAACATTTCCTCACCTGGAAAACAAATTTCAAGCAAGCGTAAGACTTCAGATCAACAGGTTTTGAAGCTCATTATAAACTGTGTGCATACCTTTGTTTGGAAGTGTATATTTTGAAGTTTTGTGGACAATTTGTATATGTTTGTATAATTTACTAATATTTATATTTACTTCATATATAAATGTCACTATTTACAAATAAAAATTAAATCAGAAAATTCTGTATTTATTGTGCTTTTCACAATGCTAGGTTTAAGTACAAGTCATATATCAGCTTGCTAATCCGAGTAGATGTATGTAATAGTTTATTAAACTGAATGTATCAAATATGTATGGATATGTATCAAAATGTAAAATAAATGATTTAGTGTCTAGAAGGTCCATCCCGTATTTTTTGCTGAGGTGCATGTAGTAGCATAGAAATATTACCAGAAAACATTTAACAATACTAAATAAGTGAAGTGTTGTCAGAGTTTTTTTTCTTATTGAAATGAATGCACAAAAAGTTCGTAAAAATGACAATATTGCATTGTTTGTTTAGTTAGTTTTATTGTATTGAATACAGAATCAAGTTGCCATGTTGTCTGTCATAAAAGTTAATGACTGTACTTATCACCTTTAATATGATGGGTAATACAGGGCATCTGGATTAGCCCTTCGTCGACCTTCCTTATGGAAGACTGGTTTGTGCTTCTGTTTTACCAGGGCATAGTTTTTCCAGTGTAGTCCATGAATCCACCATGCTGATCCTCAGTAAGGCTGCCAAAGACACGCATCATCCCCTCCACACTCGTTCTGGTGTCGATATGTGCCTGGTGGACAAACAGAGAATAACATGCAATTAAAATAGAGTAATGCTGTCAAACAGAAACCACCTGTGTTTTTGTGCCTCACTTTTGGTTTCTGAAACTCCAGTCATTTTAATGATGAATATAAACATTGATGCACCATGCTGATTTTTAATTTCCTTTTGAGAGATCATTATGAAAATTTCAACTTGACACTCTTAGAATGTACTTCTTAGAGACCTCAAACCTTTATTTCTACAGTGTTCAAAATAACCCCAAACAGAAATGGATAACAGTCACATGTATGAAAAAACTGTATGGTGAAATCTTCAATCTATCATCTAGGTTTTAAATTCAGAGGAACATAATATTTAAATAGAATATTAGTTCAATTAATTTCACCCCATTACAGCAAATCACCTTTATTACTGAATCTAGATTTACCTTATCTCCCCCCATGTCTGTCTTCACGTATCCTGGGTGAATGGAAATGCAGAGGATCTCATCTGCCTTTAAGTCCCTAGCAGTATACACAGTCAACATGTTTAGACCTGCCTGAAAGGAAAACAGATGCAGGACCAAGTTTGTTAACACTGCAACCACTTCTAATTTGTTTTTCAGTTTCAAATAAGTTGAGACAGTGTTTGTTAAAAACGTATGTTCAGGCAGTACAGTAGTCAATGAATAGATGAATTTGCACATGGCTCATTATTACACTATTATTATTACATGTGTAGTGTCCCGAATGGACAAAGAGGAAACTTTTTTTTTTTTTAAATCAAATCTGACCATTCAGACTGAAACACATTTCCAAATATCTGATTTAAACCGTGGTTTCAAACCACATTTCCCTGCCTGTCTCAAAAGAGCCTTCTTGTGTACCTTGCTGATACTGTATGGGAAGAGCGGGAATGGCTCTGGCATAAGGAATCTTATCTGACTGTGATCCTCATCTGGCCTTGACCATCCATCCTTCCTGCCTGTCTTTTTCCTTTGCACGTTGGAGTTTACCTCAAGGGCCAAATTGTTATAGCAAGATGACTGGGTCAGAGTTTCTATGAAACAGCAGGACTTGGGAGTTGCTCCCGGTCAGCAGTGTGGAGAATTTACCAACAGTGGTCAGAGGAGGGACAAACTGGCGACATGTTGTTGGGCACCAAAGGCTCATCGATGCATGATGACAACGAAGGCTGTCCAGTCTGGTCCAAGCCAACAGAAGGTCTACAGTTGCATAAGTCACACAACATTTTAATGATGCTTTTGGGAGGAATGTGTCACAACACAGTGTATCGCACTCTGCTGCGCCTGCGTATGGGGCTGCCGACCAATCAGAGTGCCTATGATAACCCCTGTCCACCGTTGAAAGCGCATCGGACGACGACAAGCCAGTGGAGGGAGTGTGATTCTCTAGGCAATGTTCTGCTGGGAAACCCTAGTTCTGGCCATTCATGTGGACATAAATTTGACACATGCTACCTACCTAAACATTGTTCAAGCCCAGGTACATCCCTTCATGATAATGGTGTTTCCTGGTGGAAGTGGCCTCTTTCAGCAGAGTAATGCACCCTGCCATACTGCACACATTGTTAAGGAATGGTTTGAGGAACATGATGAAGAGTTCAAGGTGTTGCTCTGGCCTCCAAATTACCCAGATCTCAAACCAATTGAGCGTCTGTGAGATGTGATGGACCAACAAGTTCAATCCACAGAGGCTCCAGCTCGCAAACCTATGGGACTTAGAGAGGTTGGTCCTGAAGTACCTTTCCCCCTTGGTAAAGCTATCATTGGACCCCCTACAATTTGCACAAATCGAATGTGTGTCTGATACAATCGTGAGCAGTACAGGGACTCCACTGGGGACTCTGCTCCCCTTAAATTACTAAAGGGAATTTTACTCTTGAACAACCTATGGATAAATACCTTGCTTAAGGTCACACTGGTGATAATGGAGGTACTGATCAGTTTTCCAGACCTTTAATCTCTACTCTTACTCCTGAAACAGTGTATATGATTTTAATAAAGTACTATAACTTTTTGGAAAGCATCCCAGCAGTTTTATTATTCAAATCTATTAGTACCGACAGGTTTATGCTGAGTCATTTTGAAATATCAACTTGACTCAGCAAGGACCTCTCTCTTATAAAAACAATGACAAACCAGTGCAATATGGGGTGTGGCGTCCACTCTGCATCCCATATAAAAAGCCTGATAGTGGCGCAGGTTGGGTGATAAAACCAGACTGATCATCTCTGAACATGGCGGCATTAAAGGCGTGTAGTGCTCTTGTGACCGGGGCCAACCGAGGCTTGGGTCTAGAAATGGTCAAGCAACTCCTGGAGGCCTGCTGCTCCCAAATTTTTGCTGCATGTCGTGACCCAGATGGGACCAATTCTGAGGTGAGTATTCAAGAGCTTAGGACAGAAGACAGCTATAGAAATCTGCATTTCATTTATTCACATTTTCTTCCTGATTCAGACACTGAGAGAACTGGCCAAAAAGCATCCAGGTGTTGTCACCCTTGTGAAGCTTGGTAAATGTGGATTTGTCTTTTAGACTACATTTTACATTACAGTAATAGTGGTTTTTGAGGTTAGAAATAACCATTTTACAACTGATCATTTTCCTGCCGATATTAGATGTCGCTGATCCATGCAGTATCAAAGAATCTGCCAATAAAGTGGGTTCGCTACTGGGCAAGAATGGTTTGAACCTGATCATAAATAATGCTGCAGTGTTGCCAAAAAAAAACATGTGGAACGCCACGGTTGAGGACATGATCCACGCCTTCAACACCAACGTGATAGGACCTTTATTTGTCATTAGGGTAATGGAAATAATTTTTGGGAACAAAACTAATCTAAAACAAGACTTGATTTCTTGCAATATCTAAAACACTTGGTTGTGAATGTCTTTAATCAGGAGTACCTGCCGTATATGCGTGCAGCAGCTAAAGCCAGTGGCAAACCAGGGATGTCATGTGATAAAGCAGCTATGATCAACATCTCTACAGACTCAGCATCTATGATCATCATGCCATCACTGCCAGAGCCATTCCCGCTCTTCCCATACAGTATCAGCAAGGTACACAAGAAGGCTCTTTTGAGACAGGCAGGAAAATGTGTTTTGAAACCACGATTTAAATCAGATATTTGGAAATGTGTTTCAGTCTGAATGGTCAGATTGGATTTAAAAAAAAAAAAAGTTTCCTCTTTGTCCATTCGGGACACTACACATGTAATAATAATAGTGTAATAATGAGCCATGTGCAAATTCATCTATTCGTTGACTACTATACTGCCTGAACATACGTTTTTAACAAACACTGTCTAAACTTATTTGAAACTGAAAAACAAATTAGAAGTGGTTGCAGTGTTAACAAACTTGGTCCTGCATCTGTTTTCCTTTCAGGCAGGTCTAAACATGTTGACTGTGTATACTGCTAGGGACTTAAAGGCAGATGAGATCCTCTGCATTTCCATTCACCCAGGATACGTGAAGACAGACATGGGGGGAGATAAGGTAAATCTAGATTCAGTAATAAAGGTGATTTGCTGTAATGGGGTGAAATTAATTGAACTAATATTCTATTTAAATATTATGTTCCTCTGAATTTAAAACCTAGATGATAGATTGAAGATTTCACCATACAGTTTTTTCATACATGGGACTGTTATCCATTTCTGTTTGGGGTTATTTTGAACACGGTAGAAATAAAGGTTTGAGGTCTCTAAGAAGTACATTCTAAGAGTGTCAAGTTGAAATTTTCATAATGATCTCTCAAAAGGAAATTAAAAATCAGCATGGTGCATCAATGTTTATATTCATCATTAAAATGACTGGAGTTTCAGAAACCAAAAGTGAGGCACAAAAACACAGGTGGTTTCTGTTTGACAGCATTACTCTATTTTAATTGCATGTTATTCTCTGTTTGTCCACCAGGCACATATCGACACCAGAACGAGTGTGGAGGGGATGATGCGTGTCTTTGGCAGCCTTACTGAGGATCAGCATGGTGGATTCATGGACTACACTGGAAAAACTATGCCCTGGTAAAACAGAAGCACAAACCAGTCTTCCATAAGGAAGGTCGACGAAGGGCTAATCCAGATGCCCTGTATTACCCATCATATTAAAGGTGATAAGTACAGTCATTAACTTTTATGACAGACAACATGGCAAATTGATTCTGTGTTCAATACAATAAAACTAACTAAACAAACAATACTGCAATATTGTCATTTTTACGCACTTTTTGTGCATTCATTTCGATAAGAAAAAAAAAACTCTGACAACACTTCACTTATTTAGTATTGTTAAATGTTTTGAGATAACATTTCTATGCTACTACATGCACCTCAGCAAACAATACAGGATGGACCTTCTAGACACTAAATCGTTTATTTTACTTTTTGATAAATATCCTTCAGTTTAATAAACTATTACATACATCTACTGGGATTAGCAAGCTGATATATGACTTGTACTAAACATAGCATTGTGAAAAGCACAATACATACAGAATTTTCTGATTTGATTTTTTTTTTAAATATTGACATTTATATATGAGGTAAATATAAATATCAGTAAATTATACAAACATGTACAAATTGTCCATAAAACTTCAAAATATACACTTCCAAACAAAGGTATGCACAGTTTATAATGAGATTCAAAACCTGTTGATCTGAAGTCTTACGCTTGCTTTAAATTTGTTTTCCAGGTGAGGAAATGTTGTATTTTAACCTTCTACTCCGTTTTGCTTTAGAAGATTTGTTTTGGAATTGTGGGTCTATCTGGGCGAGAAACTTAAGACGAAAGTGATGTGATTTGACTAAACATTATCCACTGAGTTAAAGGGATAGTTCACCCAAACATGAAAATTCTGTCAGTATTTACTCACCCTCATGTTGTTCCAACCCCGTAAGACCTTCGTTCATCTTCGGAACACGAATTAAGATATTTTTGATGAAATCTGTGAGCTGGATCACTCCTCCATACTAGTCCATAGGCTTCTTCAGGGATTGAAACTTGCCGGCCCCGAAAAGTCATTAAAGACATCGTTAAAGTAGTCCAAGTGACTACAGTGGCTCAATCCTAAATTTATCAAGCGACGAGAATACTTTTTGTGCGCAAAAACAAACAAAAAGAACGACTTTATTTCAACTATTCATTTCCTTCTCTATGGGCCTCTAGTCAGTTAAACTGGTGTAATTGCGTAGAGCTACGTCACACGTAGGCTCACTATTGGCCGACGCTGGTCATGTGTGTGATGCGTGTGACGTACAACAACAGAAGCTTACGCTATTATACTAAGTTAACATGCCAATATTTCTGCGGCTTTGTCGAAGAGGAAGAGTTATAGTGGAGAGCAGTAGCCACGCCGTCGAAAGTGTGTTATTTTCACCCAGCTGTCAGGTCTCCTGTGTTCGGGCTTCCTACGGACGCTGTAGTTCGTCAACAATGGCTACAATTTATGTTTGATTATGTTCCAGAAAATTACAATCGTCATTTAGCTCTCTGTGCTGCGCATTTTACGGAAGACAGCTTCCAGAATCTCCACGAATTCAATGTCGGATTCAACAACAAACTGTTACTAAAGCATGAAGCAGTTCCAACTTTAAAACCAGAGGCAGCAGTTGTTGGGCCACAACCTGTAAGTAAGACTTAATATTTTTAAATGTATTTGCATGTATAATTTTAGACATAATGCTTTAGTTTTTATCAAGGACGTAAACAAATGCGAGCGCTGGATTTAGAAGCCACTTAGTTATGCTATTTTAATTGTGTGTCTATGACAAATGCGTACAAACATTTTGGACCTGAATTTGTAATTATGTACTAATTTTGTAAATGTATTTTCCATGTATACTTCATGACGTAATTTTTCGATTTGATCAAGAACGTAAACCAATGCCAACGCAGTTTGTAGCAAGTTAGTTCTTTGCTATTTTGTGTGTATAAGACAAACGTGTATAAAGTTAAAAAAAATATATGTAATCGCAACAGCAAACTTCAGCTGCTGTTATCAGATGTTTTCACGTTCTGTTGGCATTTTAACACAGTTGCCACATGTACACCTAAAGGAAACGATACACCGAGTAAACTAAGTTTTGTGAATAGATAAACGGTTGTTCATTATATCGACAAAACAATAACTTTAAAAACCGGTATTACTCAGTCATTTATTCAGTTATATTAAACATTTAATCAGGAGAAAACCGTTTCTCAAACGCTAACAAGCAGCAGTAGCATTTTCAAGTAACAGTATCGAAATTCTTATATAATAATAGTAGAATAGAGTAATAATAATGATTCAAAAATGAACCATTCAGAAACGTTTTGTAAGAGCCGTGTTTGGGGTGGTTCTGCTTGACTCTCTTCATTGCCGCTTTCTGGGTCTGATTCTGGCTCAAACTGACACCATTATTTACATTTGACCGGAGCACATGCAGCTTTCGCCTGTAAAGGAAATGGGCGTGAAGTTTCCGGACTACGTGCGCTACGCAGTTTAGCCAATTGCAACACAGCGGCCCAACTAACCAATCTGAGCCCATTGCCTGTTTCTGAGGGAGTGGTTTCATAGAATCAGGCAGTCAAGGCTATAAAATGATGACCATAACATTTACACTTGAATACTTGCTGCACTACAGTACTATTAATTATTAATTTCTCTCCCTGACTCCACTGTGTGTAATTGATAAGCACAGCCATAACAGCATATACAGTAAAGAGAGAGAGAGAGAGAGAGAGAGAGAGAGAGAGAGAGAGAGAGAGAGAGAGAGAGAGAGAGAGAGATTTTGGGGAGGGGATCAGGGGAAACTACTTGTAAAACAAAGAATCATGATTAAAATTAATTTTCATACTGTTTCAATGTCTTCCCATACAGAAATGTAATATTTGTTAGTATAAGTAAATTACATATATAATGTCAGTGCCCATGTATCTCTGCTGCCTATATGAGAATATATTATGCAAAATTCATATAAAACACATAGACATATGAAACATATTTCAAAATATAGCAAAAATGGCTGTTTTCATGTAAGTGCCATATATTTTCCCGTATATGCACGTAAATTTTAAATATATGTAAACGCATATATGTACTTATTTCAGTATCACATGCATGTACGTTTACATACATTTATTAAATATGTGGGAAACAAATATGTCACATATTTATACATAAGGTTGTCATTAAATGCGAGAAACCAATACTATAGCCTACTGTAGTCTAATATGAGAAGATATATGGTATCATATATGGATGAACTCTAATATTTTCTTCACATGTTTGGACACATAAATGTTCATATATGTTGCAGGCATATATTGTGTTCTCAGTCAAATATATGTAGCCTATAGATATATCTCATGCTATTTAAAATATAAGTACATATATGGCTAAATATTACATTTTTGTATGGGTTAAACAATGTCAAATTTAACGTTTGGATTTAAAATCAAAATTACTTAGCCATTTTTGATTTTGTGGCACACAGAAACTGCGGATCAGTAGCGCACTGCAAACGCAGCATATGTGAAAGGACTATAGCGTGTGCTGCTCCTGTACCGTATACGCACCGCAACACGCACCGCATACGCACTGCACACGGAGAATGTGTGAAACGGGCTAAAAAAAGACGTAATCGGACATGATACCAAAACTGAGGTCAAGGTGTCTTTATTAGTACCCGAGGGTAAAATTTTGTGCAGAAAGGAGAATTTCGGCAATCCATACATAAAAACATTAAAAAAACAATAAGCATAAAAGATAATAAAGTATCCATAGCCTAAAACTTCTAGAAGGAACATGGCAGTGTACCACTACACCACCACCCCCTACCCCCCACTCTCCCTACCCACCCACCCGCCCGACCCCCCCCTGGTTAAAACACATAAGGTGCCATACATAGCAAAGAGTGTCATCTACTGCTATTTTTATTCATTAATTCTATGGCTGCGGGAACAAAAGTATTCCCATATCGTTTGGTTCTACACCTAGTGGCAGCAAACCGACGTCCAGAGGGGAGAAGCTGAAACTCAGCATGTAAAGGATGAGAACAGTCTCCGATAATGAAATTCGCCTTATGCTATACCTGATTGGAATAAAGACCTACAAGGTTGAGTTGAGATTCACCTATGATCTTACTCGCCCACCTAACAATTTGGTTCAAAGAATTTTTGAGCATCCCTAATCAAGAGCATCCCTAATCAAGTGTCAAAAGTGTCAGAAAAAATAGATAAAGTCAATGCAACTTGCAGCAAGCTCAAACAACAAATGACTGTCTTTGGGTCTAGATCAGGGGTATCCAAACTCAGAGCTGGAGGGCCACTGTCCTGCAGTTTCAGACTCAACACACCTACCTGGAAGTTTCTGGCCTCTAAGACCTTGATTAGCTGGTGGTCCAGGTGTGTTTAATTGGGGTTGGATCTAAACTCTGCAGGACAGTGGACCTCCAGGACTGAGTTTGGACATCCCTGGTCTAGATGGTCTGATAATCGGGCTGAAAGACCAGCTAAGGCTTGTTATAGCTGTTTATTTTGGTACAAGGCCATGAAAAACTCTGGCATATCCAGTGACTAGTTCTTCCCCAGAAGAACCCATTTGAATTGCCTAGTCACAAGAGTATTTCTAAGTGGCACAATAGTGAAAGCCCTAGCCTAGATGCTTAGACAGCAGGCCAACACATAATTTCATGACTTTCAAATAGTTGTTTCAGAGTTCTTAACGATGCTTTGTTCATTACCCTATGATTAGTAAGGGTCCTATCACGTTGGTGTTGAAGGTGTTTTTTATGTCCTCCACACGGCTGGTCAGAATGGTGCCATTTGCTACGATTGGTTCAAGCCATTCTTTCCCACAAGAGAACCCACTTTCTTGGCAGACTCTTTGATACCGCATGGATCATCAGCATATACAATTAACAGAAGAAAATGGCAGTGTAAAAGTATTAAGCCAGGGGTGTCCAATCCTGTTCTTGGGGGGCAATTTTCCTGCAGAGTTTAGCTCCAACACATCTGCCTGGAACCTTCTGCATTTAAGTCCAATTTTTATGCCCTTTCCTCCCTAACGTCCCTCAATCTTATTCACTGGGATGTAGGTCATTGATTATGCTATAAGTTAGCTACAAGTATTATACGGTTAAATGTCAAAATAACTCCAATATTATACACTAGATTTGTGTGGGGTGGGGGTAAATTAAGCGCGATCTGCTGTGACGTCACCATCATGTTGCATTGTTGTCTATGGATCTGCCTTATGTGGACATATTGAGTAAACTCGCTCCCTCGGTCAAAATCGAGAGGTCGAGGGTTCATTCAAATAAACTTTCCTCACCCACCTGACGAAGCTGAACACACTTTGATATTGTGGTAGGGATTCCCTGAAGGGTAAGTCCTTAGGAAAGTTCTTGAGAGTATGTTTAAAAGTGGAGCTAAACGCAGCCATGGTGTTCTTAAAGACCTTGATTTGCTGGCTCAGGTGTTCAATTAGGGCTAGAGCTAAACTCTGAAACAAAACAAAAAAAAACATTTCCAGTGAAAACTTTAAATGCTCCAAGGACACATGCACATTTAACAAGACGTTTAGATGCTTTTTTGCCAGTTCTCTCAATGCCTTAAGGAAGATAATACACATAATTAAACAAGGTAGATTAGGATTTCTCCTGATATTTTCAATATGTGTTAGCTATTTATAACTCACGTCAGACTTCGGCCCATCTGGGTCAAGACAGGTAGCGAAAATATGATGTTTTTGACAAGAATCCTCAGAGTTGCTTAACAATTTTTAAGCCCAAGCCCGGTTGGCTCCTGTGATCAGGATTTTGCATGCTTTCACTGCTGCCATGTTCTTAAGGTTATCAAGCTGCTTCTGTCACCCAATCTGACCCTACCTGTGGTTTTTATGTGAACCCCACGCTGATTTTGCTTGGGTGTATTATGCTGTGTCATACTGTATGTGTTATTGAGGTTAAGAGGAAAAGATAAGTGATATGAACAGTCAAAGAGATATTGAATTTAAAACAAACAAGCTAAGATAACATTTCAGTTTTATCTATGCTATCAACTGAAATATTAACAGTGACTGATTGATAATGAATGACTATAATCATCAGCTCATTCAAATAAAGGTGCAGTCCCTGTGAAAGAATGTAAAGAAAACAAAACTTTGTTGCCTGGTGTACTTATTAAAACAAAAATTTTCCACAAGCTCTTGATTTTTAGCGTACAATATCCATCAAGCAGTTCATAAGCTATCCAGTATGCTTTTTTTCTTTCCAGGGAACGCAAAGAGAGAAGTTTAGCTCACATAACTTAGGTGCTATCCAGAAAGTTTATATAAATCAAAAATATTTTACTTCAAATCAGACATGCTTATCATTATTTCTTAAACACAACAGACAAGAGCGAGTGGTTGGTTAAGTAGATCTTTGACATTCTAAGCCAAATTCTGGCCTAGAACTTTCGATCAATGGTATGGCCACTGGATGGTGGGAGATCCATGATGAACTGCACTCCTAGGTATAACCAGGAATGGGCACTGTGTGACGAGGAACAGGCAGTGGAAGAAATTTGCTGGCTGGGGCCTGCCATGAGGATTTGCTTATGGAATAATTGGGACAGGCCTGGATAAAACATTGTATCGCCTGGGGCACACAGGGTCACCAGTAGTGACAGGGTCACCAGAGGGTCTGGCTGATGCTGGAATGACCTGAGCCCGTACAGGAGTGGAGAGAGTCTAGGGGCTGTTGGTGAAGGGCTGTTGGGACATATGTGTTCCCCGCAGGACATTTCAGCGGATCAGGATTGTTGTTGAGGGCTTCCGCAATTTCTTCATCCCGATCCAATGAATGGGGCTGACAATGGTCAATGGCAGATAGGTTCTGGAACCTTCTGGAAAGTTGGACATTTCAGGTGAGTTGAGTCAATGGAGAGCTTCCACCTCGGTATTTTTTTGGTAACTGTGGATGATTGAGGCAGGTAAAGAATTTTCGCCCACTCGTCCTTGCAAGGGTTTAACTGTTGAACATCCCTGATGTACTGTATTTGAGGTTGTGATGATCAGTGATAACTTGGAATGCTTGCTGTAAACCCAAGTCACTCCTCCTGCACCACCTTGATGGTACAAATCTCCTTTGTTTCTAATGTTGTAGTTCTGCTACGCTGGGCAATTATTTTTAGAAAAGACACATGGATGGAGTTAAACAGGGTCCCCCTGCCGATGAGAAAGTATGGCTCAGATACTGGTGGGTAGAAGCATCAACTACAACCACAAGGGTCACTCTAGATCAGGATGTAGGATGACCTGAGCAGTGGTAAAAGTGTTTGAAAAAAGGGTATGAAAGGCTTAGTCCACTAGAACGGTGGTTTCCAACCTCTGTCCCTGAGCAGCACTGCACTGTTTAGATGTCTCCCAAATCAAACACACCTCACAACTCATCAGCTCAATAGTTAAGACTCCAAGACCTCAGATTGGTCTGTCAAATAAGTGAGACATCAAAAATGTGCAGTGTTGTTGGTTCTCCAGGACCAGGCTTGGGAAACACTGTGCTAGAAGTTCGAAGCTGATAAATCTAAGAAAGAGTTGCAGTTCTTTCACAGATGTGGGTTGTGGCTATGTTTGGACTTCTTGGATCAGTTTAGTTGGAATAGTTTCCAAGTTTTCAAACCATCTGGATAGATGATATCACATATTATCTGTGTTATGAAAGTATTTTTTTCAAATTCATCTCTGTTATTTAAAATAACAACACACTTGACAAAAAATAGGACAAGTAGGGTAGACAATAGGATTTATGTGATTGCGATATATCATTATTTTCCACAACTCTTCTCCTCTTTATTTAAACCTCTGTCCAGTACCGCAAGTACCATTTTCTCATTCCGTGCAGATTCTCCAACTGTCTGCTCCACTTCCATTATGGATAGACATAAGACAAAACATGTCTAAACTTGTCATTGCAACTCACACAGAGTTTGGAAGTTTTTGAATGTTTTTAGTTGCTCTTTTGATGCACTGAAATTGTTTTATATATCACCCAAGTACATAAATAGGTTATATTGTATAGTAATGATAGATCTACTCCTAGAAGCTGATATATTAAGAATCTGTTCACGTGTTTAATAAGCCATTTTCATTTTTTTTTTCAAATGGAGGTCTGTGCACCTTAGTGGAAAGAGATAGAGCAGGTTGTGAGAAAGGCAAGGGCTTCATCATCTCCAGGGCCTAATGGAGTTCCGTACAGTGTGTACAAGAGTGCTTCAGGAGTTCTACGAATTCTGTGGAAATTGATAAAAGTTGCTTGGGAAAAGCAGGTTGTACCTAGAGCATGGCGCAGAGCAGGGGGAGTCTTTATACCCAAAGAAAAAGATGCCACAAGCATCAGTCAGTTTCGCCCTATTTCACTATTAAACGTCGAAGGCAAGATTTTATTCAGCATTATTGCTCAGAGATTCTCAACCTACCTATTAAAGAATGGCTTCATTGACACTTCAGTTCAAAAAGCGGGCATTCCAGGATTCTCAGGATGCTTAGAACACATCAGTGTTATCTGGCAACGAATTCAATCAGCTAAAAAGGAGAGGAAGGAGCTCCACGTGACATTCCTGGATGTGTAATGGAAATCATTTTAAACAGTAAGATGATTACTTTTGTGGTCTCTCTGAGGAAATGCAACTAGATGCATAATCAAACGACACAAATGTGTATTTCAAGAACTATAAATGGACACTTGCTTTGGTGTTGCCACTCCTCAGTGTCCTCATGCCACCCTATAAATAATTTGATAGAGCCATCTCTGTGTGTAATTGATAAGCAAAGTATTTGCAAATTGCAACATATATGATAAAAATGACAGTACGGCTTTATTGCTTCATTAAGTGTTTTATTATATGAAATACTAAGTTGTTATATGTGTGTCATAGACATTTGTGTTCTGAAATTAAGTTCTGATGAATAGGTGTGCACTTTTATGACAAATAGATACAATAGGGCGGTTTGGACTGGATCATAACCTCTCAAATGGGAGAGGTTCTTTTGATTTACCAGGGCAAAGTTTCTCCAGTGTAGTCCATGAATGCAGCGTGCTGCTTCTCAGTAAGGCTGCCAATGACATGCAGCATTCCCTCCACACTTTCTTTTGGTTCAAGTGGTGCCTGGTGAAAATAAAAAAATAAATGTAGCTGACTAACATGCAAACTAAAATTAATATACCGTAAGCAGCAATTACAGGCTAAACATACCGATGTGAAAATGTGTAATGTGAAAGTTGTAGTCCAAAAATAGTATGTTTGACAGAATTCAAAATGGTGGGAATCAAAAGCACCAGGTGCATTAAAATAGGCATGACTTCAGGAATCAGAGGAAAACATGAAAATAATCTGATTCAAAAGATATTAGCTACATCACACATTAAAAATTTGAACTGTAGCACTAAATAGTTTCAGACTGGTGATAAAACCCTAAATTAATCTGTGTACCCAATTTCACAACATTTACCAGGCAGATCTAAATCTGCAATACACTCTTTGAAAAAGGGTTCAGTGGGATTACATATGGGACCCTAGGGAATAGCTCTCTATACGCACTCACGTTTCCTGCATTTATGCTCAAAATATTTAAAAAAACTTGACACTGTTGTTAATTAATCTACACTCACCTTTTCTCCACCCAGTTCAGTCTTCACCCATCCTGGATGAAGGGCCATGCAGAGGATCTCATTCGGCTTTAACTCCTCAGCAGCCAACACAGTCAGCATGTTAAATCCTGCCTGATAGGTAAACACAGCATTCATTTGAGATATGCATCAACTCATGCCATCAATACTTCACAGGCAATGAATGTAATCCAGTTTATCTAGTGCCTAAGCAGGATTTTGTTGTACCTTGCTCACACAATACGGCAACACTGGAAATTGGTCGTACATGCCAGGCATTTTGGTCATGGATCCTCCGAGAGTGGAGATATTAATGACAGCTGCTTTATTACAGGACATGCCTGGTGTCCCACAGGCTTTGGCCGCTGTTTGTAGAATCGGTAGGTACTCCTAAATAAAGGAAAGAGAAAGAATTACATATCTATTTATTAAAAGTTTATTTGGCACATCCTCAATAAGGGTAGTGGATTTACAGGTCAATTATCTATTTCTATATCTATATGATCTATATCTATCAAAGGTTGCACTGACTAGTCGTTTGTTCTGACACTAGTCGCCCAGGGTGTGTGTCGACTAGTGTCAGAACAAACGACTAGTCAGTGCAACCTGCAGAAGCCGCAATAAAAATTGGTAGCTCATTTAAACAACGGTGCAGCAGCGTCTTTGTCTGATCAGGCTAAGACATCAGTTAAGCTGGTTTAAGCTTTTATTTTGGTACAATGCTTGTAAGGTTGTACAACCTTACAAACTCTGGCACATTGACTTGTTTTTCCACAGTAGCACTTATTTAAGTAGCCTCCTCCGGTGGCACAACAGTGAGAGATTTAAAGGAGTAGTTCACTTTCAAATGAAAACTAGCCCATGATTTGCTCACCCTCAAGCCATCCTAGGTGTATATGACTTTCTTCAATCAGACGAAATAAAATCGGAGTTACATTAAAACTTTTCCAAGTTTTATAATGGCAGTGGATTGCAACTAACAGATTGAAGTTCAAAAACATGCATTTGTCCATTATAAAAGAAATCAACATGGCTCCGGGGGGTTAATAAAGGCCTTTTGAAGCAAAGCGATGAGTTTGTGTAAGAAAAAAATTAACATTTAAAACTTTATAAAGTAAAATAACTAGCTTCCGGCCAAACGAACATACGGATTCCACTTGTGTAAAGCGCAACTTATGGGAGTAATGCGACGAACTGCTGATATTTACGCTACGCCATGACGTACTACGCTACTTCTGACATCATAAATTTCATAATTTGCCCATTAGGGGCAAGTAGACTGCATATGGCCGTTTGGCCAGAAGCTAGAATTTTACTGGTAACGTGTTAAATATGAATATTTTTCCTACACAAACTCATCGTTTTGCTACGGAAGGCCTTTATTAACACCCCGGAGCCGCTTGAAGTTCGTTTATGATGGATGGATGCACGTTTTTGAGCTTCAATCTGTTGGTTGCAATCCACTGCCATTATACAACTTGGAAGAACCAGGATATTTTTTAATATAACTCCGAATGTATTTGTCTTAAAGAAGAAAGTCATGTACACCTAGGATTGCTTGAGGGTGAGTAAATCATGGGGTAATTTTTATTTTAAAGTGAACTAATCCTTTAAGCATAAAGGTTTAGCCAGTAATAATCTGCACAAAACATAATTTGCAATAGACAAATTGTTGTTTAACATCTGATAATGTTCTATACATTACCCTAATGATTAGTAAGGGTCCTATCACGTTGGTGTTGAAGGTGTTTTTCATGTCCTCAACACGGCTGGTCAGAATGGTGCCTTTTGCCACGATCGCAGCATTATTCACAAGCAGGTTCAAGCCGCTCTTTCCCACGAGAGAACACACTTTCTTGGCTGACTCTTTGATACTGCATGGATCATCAGCATCTAATAACAGAACAAAATAGCAGTGCTATTGTACTATAAAAATATGACTCTCAAAAATAAATGATGTTAGCATAATTTCTAGTGAAAATATCAAATGCACCAAGAAGGACACATGCACATTTACCAAGACGTATGATAGTGATCACACTTGGATACTTTTTCACCAGTTCTCTCAGTGCCTTGAGAAAGATAATATGCATAAATAAAAACAAGGTAAAATAGGGGTTCTCCTGCTGTTATTTAGCTGTTTATAGCTCACCTCAGACTTTGGTCCATCTGGGTCTCGGGACGTAGCAAAAATATGACGTTTTGGACAAGAATCCTCAGAGAGTTGCTTAACCATTTCTAAGCCCAAGCCCCTGTTGGCTCCTGTGATCAAGATATTGCATGCTTTCACTGCTGCCATGTTCTTAAGGTTATCAAGCTGCTTCTGTCTGCCTTTAAAAAGTGTTGTATGTGCAACCAAGAGAACTCAACGCCCCTATAACATTATGTAACATTGTGCAGCGTCGTAGTGCAATCAAGGATATAGATCGCCTCCCCCATACTTTTAGAGCCACCCCGTCCCTTTAATGACCGCCCCTCGCCAGGCTCTTGTGTGAGAGAGGAGGGTAACGAACTCTGGCAGCTGCATCGATCCCAGTCCCAGTCCCAGAAGAGCAGCAACAGCTCAGGATAGGATCCCTGGCCACTATTCCTCTGCGGTCCAAGTGATGAAACCGATCATGAACCATTCTAACGTTTTAAATGATTTGAGAGTTGTCACAATAATGAATGTTATTTTTTTAAAAAATTTTTTATCCAAGCATGCACAGCATAGCTTATAGTTCAGGTGAGCTAATCAATTCTGTGTAGCTACAACAAAATGCTACATAATGTGTCAAAAGAACGAACGACCTGGACGAGAGGATCCGGTTAAGTGGTGGAGTAGTCATTAATCGTTTTTCATATTTTGTATTTGGCTACATATCATTGTTTCCTCATTAGGTTACAGGCACAGCTTTAGAAAAATGTGCTTTTCACTACTCCCATCGTGAAAGATTGCATAAAAGGTTTATGTCTGTATTGAACATCGATGGAACAACAGATTTTGTGAAAATAAATCGTAAAGGTGGTTTATTTTGTTTAAAAATCTTAAATGTTATAAATGTATGTAGTGGCGAGGTGAAAATGCTCACCAACACGGGACAAAAGGCTCACAGTATTGATACAAATACTTTAGCTAACGTAATATTTTTAATAATGTAATACTTGTTCAAAACAATCACTTTAACAATCACTTTTTTTTGTTTATTTTGATCAAATAAAATAATTATTTTTTGTTCAAAAAATTTAGTTATTCAAATATTTTAATGTGAAATATATTTTAAAAAAATACAGTTTCAAATGATTTTAAAAAGTGAAGATTCTGAAAGCATTGAAGGAGATCCCATAATAATTTCTTATAGATTTACAGTAGTAACACAAAAAAATATATTTTATTATATGATAATAAAAACATTTTTTTATTATATGATAATAAAAATATTTTTTTATTATATGAAAATATTTTTTAAATTTTTTTAAATATGATGGTTTCATTATAAATATGCTGATTATCTCTAAGGTGGACACCCAACTTAATATTTGTTATTTACCATCTGAATCTAACCATGTGATGTCAACAAATGCAAAAGTCAGCCAGCTGTTGATTATCATCTTGCCCCAACAGCAGGGCCTTTTACCCCAAATACCATACTTTTACATATTCTTCCGTTATTGAAATACTGTTTCTTTAATTAGTTTGAACAAAACTGAAAATCATTAAGAAAACCAATGTCTCAAAATATATTCATAAATTTTAGCAACCCTCATTTGCTACTTAAATCTACAAAATCTTTAAAAACACCAAATATTAGATAAAATCGGCCCAGAATCAACTTTGTGCTGCTGCCCGCGATTGCACCAAGGATCAGCCATATTTCTACGTGCATCTTGAAAAGGATGTTTTGAAAAGTGCTGCAGCAATTTTTGTGCCATCAAGTGGCTTAGAGGAAAATAAAATCAAAATCAAATGGACACTATCCCCTCAGACATTTTATTCACTTTTTTGGACTTGGTTTTTATATTGTGGTAAATAAATGCCTCTCTGATGCCTAACTCCACCCCCACAACAAGCCAAGGAGGAAAGATAACTGACATAAACAAAAAGTGAGAGAGAGTGAAGCTATGATGCATTTCAGCTTGACCCAACTCAAATATCAACAGTAACTCCCTGTGGAACAAAGTTTTAGATCACGGAAATAAAGCTACAGCAGTTTCTGTGAAAGGTGCAGAAAGCAAAAGAAAGGAGTATACACTTGCATTCAAAACTCCTGTGTATTAGTTGAACTGCAATTCTAAAACAATAATTCTAGGAGCCTTGTTCAGACAGCGGACCCAACTATTTTATTGGGTAACAGAGCTCAACAGTTGCAGAAGTAAGAATAGAGACATTTTTAGCCATTATGTAAACCTTTCAAGACATTTTGTAGTGGTGTCCGAAAACATCTAGGGCACTCATTCAATCCCAGAATGCACTGCAAGAAGTTGTTTACAACCCATGTACATCTACTATAGGGAGTAGGAGATTTTGGACACAGCTCTGCAGACGAAAAGGAAACCAAAGACAGAAAACACAAGAAATTCTGTTTGCATCATTAAATCAGTGTTTTCTGTTTATCCATTGTAAAGCTGCATTGAAACAATCTGTATTGAATAAAGCGCTATATAAGTAAAGGTGACTTGACTTGAGTTGAAACGCAGGAAATACACTCTTCTGTGGTTCACGTCAGAGGGAATGTGTCAAGAATAAACAAGGCTGAACTGGATGAACTGTCAGTGACTGTTTGGCCCACAGAAGCAGAGGCCACGAGGAACAGCAGTACCGCTATCAGCCTCATGGTGGTGATCTCCGCCAAGTGAAAGGTTGCATTGTTTGCAGTTGTGGATGAGAAATAGGGCTTTATGGTGGACTAGGACCCTCCGAATACTCAGGCCACGTGGCTCACAACAGCACAAGCTGACTCTAAGACTCAGAAACTCTTAAACTTGACAGATATGTGTAAATATGGGAGATTCGTCTTGATCTCAAACTTAAATCGCTTTCAAAGGTCTTTCCTTCTAAATGGACAGTGTATAGAGCTTAATACATTTACACACAAAATGTATTTGATTTACTGAGATTATAGGGATTGAAAGTTTGCTCTTAAATTGAGATTGAGCCGTTAGATCCCATGTTGATTTGAAGTGTTTATTGTTTAAAAAAGGGGTAAAAATATGGCATCTGGATCAGCCTTTTGATGATTGGAGAAATTGTGTTCCTCTGTTTTACCAGGGCAATGTTTCTCCCAAGGGGGTAATCCATCAGCCGGAAGTTGAAGCCTCGCGGGAGCCGCCATTGTAGCAGAACCCTGCTGTTAGCATTCCATTGACTCCCATTCATTTTGGCGTCACTTTGACAGCGAATAACTTTACATCTGAGGCGTCCAAAGACTTCATTTGTCCATTATATATTTCTAAATAAACACGACAAGGTATAAAAGGCTCCATTACTTTGTATCTTACGTTATGGCCCCGTAGAAAGCCGTTTTTGTTAAAAACAGGCTAACGATTGCGTCATAACCACGCAACTTTTTGTCGCACAATAGAGACATTACCGTATAGACAGGAGGAGAAGCTCGCAGGCAATCGGGAGGACGTCCCGTCAAGGGAGAAGCCCATAGATAATGAGTCCATAAAAGCAACGGGACAAAATAGTTCAACAACGTTTTTGGGGAATTGGAAATAATTCGGTATGTGGCAAGTGAATACATATGAAGTGATTAACGTTGGCAATTTTCACGCACAGCTACTAGAAGATGTACGTCTGTCAGACAGGTTGCTCACGTCATCAAGCTTAGTTTGAGTCGGTTTGAGTCTGCGCGTTCATTTTTTAGAACGGAAGTGCTAAAAAATCGCTAAAAATGGGCTTCAACTGTCTCAACTGAGTTCCAATGAGATGGCTCTGTCCACTTCTTATACTGTCAATGCTTTCTCCAGTGTAGTCCATGAATTTGCCATGCTGATTCTCAGAAAAAGGCTGCCAAAGACACGCAGCATTCTCTCCACACTTTCTCTTGTGTCGATATGTGCCTGGTGGACAAACAGGGAATGACATGCAATTAAAATAGTGTAATGTTGTCACACAGAGACCATCATGTGTAAATTTGTGATATAAACCTTATTTTCTGTTTGTGTTCTGAGAGACTCCAGAGGAATTGTAATGAAAAACACTGAAGCATCAGGCTGATATAACTTTTCATCACGAGAACTGATTATAAACTAAAATTCAACCTTTTCATGCATATTTCAAATGTCTTGCATAAAAAGGTGAAAGAATCAATAATACCTGACTCCTGGGGAATGATTAAGTCAGAGGAACAGACTAAAACAAGGGAAAAAGTATAGCTGTAAGGGCTTTATTACTGAATCTAGATTTACCTGATCTCCCCCCATGTTCGTCCTCACCCATCCTGGGTGAATGGAAATGCAGAGGATCTCATCTGCCTTTCACTCCATTGCAGTATACACAGTCAACATGATTAGACTTGCCTGAAAGGAAAACAGATGCAGGAAGAGATTTTTTTCACACTGAACCTAATTCTAATATGTTTTTCAGTTTCAGATAAGCCGAAACAATCCGATTTTTGCTGCCCCCTTGAAAAAAAAGTATTCTTGTGTACCTTGCTGATACTGTATGGGAGGAACGGGAACGGCCCTTGCAGTGATGGAACGATGCTCATAGATGCTGCATTTGTGGAGATGTTGATCATAGCTGCTTTATCACATGACATCCCTGGTTTGCCACTGGCTTTAGCTGCTGCACGCAGATACGGCAGGTACTCCTGATTAAAGACATTCACAACCAAGTGTTTTAGATATTGCAAGAAATCAAGTCTTGTTCACAAAAACTCTTTCCATTACCCTAATGACAAATAAAGGTCCTAGCATGTTGGTGTTGAAGGCGTGGATCATGTCCTCAACCGTGGCGGTCAGCATGGATTTTGAAGGCAACACTGCAGCATTATTTATGATCAGGTTCAAACCATTCTTGCCCAGTAGAGAACCCACTTTCTAGGCAGATTCTTTGATACTGCATGGATCAGCGACATCTAGAAGCCATCATTGCAGAAAAATTGAAGTCGTAAAGTTAAATATTATTTAAAATCTCAAAAAACTACTTCCATTTTAAAACATAAATGCACATGTACCAAGGTGCTCGAGGGTGACACCTGGATGCTTTTTGGCCAGTTCTTTCAGTGCCTGAATCTGAAAAAGAATATTGATAAATGCAGATTTCTTTAGCTGTCCTAATCTCTTGAATACTCACCTCAGAATTGGTCCCATCTGGGTCAAGACATCCAGCAACAACTTTTGAGCAACGGGCCTCCAGGAGTTGCTTGACCATTTCTAGACCCAAGCCTCGGTTGGCCCCGGTCACAAGAGCACTACACGCCTTTAATGCCGCCATGTTCAAAGATGATCAGTCTGGTTCTTCCAATCTCTCAACCTGCCTCTCCGTAGAGCCGTTTATATGGAGCAGAGTTGACTCCACACCCCATAACACACACACTGTGGCAGGATTATATGAGGAATATTACTACTTGGATGCTTCCCAAAAAGCTGTAATATTTTATATCAAATCAGATACGCTGTGTCAGGAGTGAGATTAGAGGTTAAAGATCCACATCGCTTGTACTGCAGCTGGAATGAATCAAAGTCCTTTGTAAGTCAAAGTCAGCCCACTCTGTGCCTTTCTTAACGCCCCCTGAGGAGCTATTCTTTTATAGGCAATACGCATGCAATTATGTCCTATTTACTTCATGAGGCAAAACCAAAATGGTAGGCTAAGATAAAAGGATCACAAATGACCCAAGCATCGTCAGATAAAGAGATTGAAGAACTTTATTGTGTGTGGTTTTGGAGTGTATTTAATTAACTAATATAGCTTATTTAATATAATATTACTACATTAGATCTATAATATTCATGTGTTGTAATACATAATTTATCATATATTTTTTTTCAGAAGGGAATAACTAATCATAAACAAACATCCAGCATTATTCCCCCAATCAACTCCAATCTCCGTCAAACAGCTCCATACAACCAAGCTCTTAGCAACATCCAATGTTAATGTTAACATAGAAAACATAAACAAATGACATAAATTAAAGTAGTGAGTAAAATAAAATATGACATCCTCCGAATGAATGAATGAGATCTGCCGATGAATGTTTGTACAGATTGCATGCATCGCTGAACGAGGGGTATATTTTAGCAAGTTTGACATTAGTATAATATGTAGAATCTTGCATTGTATCAGACCATGTACTGCGCCATTCGCTCATCTCTGTCAGGCTCTGTCCCTCTAGACTAAAGTTGCATACTTCGACTCTAGAACTTCATTACTTAGGCACTCATATTAGTTTGCTTCGGGTGAATGGAGTCGCTGTTCGTGGTTGTTCACCGTTGTATCTAATGTGTCCAGCTTTGCCTCAATGTTAAAAAATGTATATTTAAAGTCTGAAGTGAAGGACCCTCTATGCTCTGTGGAAAATATGTTCTAGTGTATCTGCTAATGCATGTGCATTGTCCTTCATAACGTCATCTTTCTTGGATTGTTTTGATTTTGAGGCCATTTAAAAAATTGCTTAAAATTAGTAAACTGACGGACAGAATAGAATCCTAAAGGATTGATGAGCTTAAAAGAGTTTATGGCGAAGAGCCTGTCGTCACACTTGCAACAGATCCTGGGCTAGCACCCAGCTCCGTATGGAGCCTGAGTCAGTGCACAAGTCCACCATGGACCATGAGCCAGCACACCAGCCCATCACAAACACTCAGCCAGAGGCCATGCTCATCCTGGGGCCAGCACCCACAACTTTGTCTGTCCTAGACCCATTTCCCACTGCCTTATCTGTCCTGGACCCAGTGTTTATTGATCGGTCCATCCTGGATTTAATTCTGAAACTTATTACCCTCCCTCCTCTCCTGGTCCCATCCAGCTCAATGAACTCTCTGGTTCTACCTAGGTCCCTAGCCCTTCCTCCTCCGCTGGTCTGTCCAGCCATATGAACTCCCTGGTTTCGCCCAGGCCATTAGCCCTTCCTCCTCCACTGGTCGTGTCCAGCCCAGTAAACTCCTTACCTTTCAGCTTATAAATTTTGACCCTATGGCTCCACTTTTCCCCTCTGAACAAATTAATCCACCTGAGCCCTTCGACCTTTCGGCTTCACCATGGATATCCGGTGGCGCGACTGTACCTTGGCCCTTCACCCCTATGTTTCCACTTGGTTCCTCCATTCCTCCAGCTTCTCTGCCATTGGTCCCACCGACTCCACCTCAGTCCTCCAATCCAATTTTACTGTCATTAGTGAATATTGTAGAATAATTCCACACTAGTAATACAGGTTTGCATGGCCCCAGAAAATTATGCTGTTGTTTACAAATAAGAGCCATTCATGATTCTAATGAAGTGAGGAATCAGAATGCAAAGACAATTGCAGTCAAAATACAGAACTTTTATTTTAAACAACACAATTAGAACAACTTGGAATACTTTTGCTAGTTCAAGTACAAGTCCAGGAACATTACGTGCATTCAAGTAAATATAAAAAGAAAACTTGTCTTGCATTGCTTTTGAGGTCTATAAAAAAAAAGTAAAACACAATTATTGTCATGATTCTGCCCTCGTGTCCTTGATTTTCTCTTGTCTTGCGGCAGGATCATGACAGTATCATGTTTTTTGTGCAAGCACATGGTCTTGTTTTGAGCCATGTGCTTGTGTTGTCTCGTTACGTTACCCCGCCCCCTTGTTATCCTCGTCTCGTCATTATTGTCTAGTCAGCTTCACCTGTCTTTGTCATTAGTGTCTCCCTATTTTATCCCCTTGTGTTTGCTGTCTTGTGTCGGTTCATTGCCAAACGTTACTTGTGAGTATCCTGTGAAAGTCTTGTCATTGACGGTCTAGTCATTGTTAGTATCTCTCGAAGTGTTGTTTGTTTTCTAGTATTTTGTCAGTGTCGTTGTCTAGTTAGTCACCCAAGTCCTGTCTTGTTTTGCCCCCTCGTGGGCTTTGTTTTCCCCTTTTTGTCTTCAATAAATTGTGTGAAGAGCTTTCAGTCTGCTTTTGGGTTCGTCAATCTGCATCCACGTAACAATTATGCTACTTGCATTAGTTATTCCTTCAAAAGTATTGCTTCGAAACCAGAACAAACATCCCTTTAGCAAACGCTTCTTTAAGTGACATTTGGCTCGACTTTTCTTTAGCTTTGCTGATGTGGAGGGCGCTGAGTCCGCGGCTGACTTTAATTTAATACATTCTTGATATTGCAAGACATGTTTGCGGCTAAGGTAGTTTCATATTTAGTCTTTATTACACAGCTGTTCTGAATATTTGATTTTGATTGGTCCATCATGGCATTCTGTAGACAAATATATTTGCATAATGAGTGCTAAGCTCTATGATGGTTGACTCAGGTAACTGATTTCTTAGCTGATGCTAAGCTCTAAGTTATACCTGTTACACTGGTATAACTGCTGCACTACAGAGAATATTTTTTTTATTAACTTCTCTCCCTGATTCAATGGTGCGTGTAATTGATAAGCACAGTCATTACAGCATATACCAAAAAAGACACCGTACTAATTTGTTGATCAGAATGTTTTATTGTTTAAAATATAAAATGATATAAAATTGTCATGTGTCTGTCATAAACTTTTGTGTCCTGAAACTAAGTGCTGATAATTAGGTGTGCCCTTTTATGACAAATAGATAAAATAGGACAGTTTGAACCTGGATCAGCCTTTAATGACCTTTCATATGAGAGAGTTTGCTCTTCTGGTCTACCAAGTCACCGTTTCTCCAGTGTAGTCCAAGAATCCGCCGTGCTGGTTTTCAGTAAGGCTGCCAATGACACGCAACATCCCTTCCACGCTTTCTTTTGATTCAAGCGTTGCCTGTTGAAAAAACAAACATGCAATATTGAAAATAAATATAGCTTCAAACTGCAATTGCGGCATTACCAAACCAGTCTGTGTGATGTAATGGATTTATGTGATCACTCAGCGAATAAAGAAAAAATAGTTTAAATGCTAGATAAGTAGATTTTTAAAATTAAAATTTCTGTAATTGAAAGTAACATTAAATAAAACATGGATTTAAGGAATCTACACTCACCTCTTCTCCACCCAGATCAGTCTTCACCCATCCTGGATGAAGGGCCATGCATAGGATCTCATTCGGCTTTAACTCCTCAGCAGCCAACACAGTCAGCATGTTAAATCCTGCCTGATAGGTAAACACAGCATTGGAGATATGCATCAACTCATGCCATCAATACTTCACGGGCAATGACATTAATCCAGTTTATCTAGTGCCTAAACCGGACATTGATGTACCTTGCTCACGGCATATGGCAACGTTGGGAAATGGTTGTATATGCCAGGCATTCTGGTCATGGATCCCGCCACAGTGGAGATATTGATGACAGCTGCTTTATTACAGGACATGCCTGGTGTCCCACAGGCTTTGGCCGCTGTTTGTAGAATCGGTAGGTACTCCTACATAAAAGAATGAGAATTACATGTCACTGTATTAAAAATTTATTTGACATGTCTATCAGCATAAAGTCTGTTGTTGTAGCTTATTCTGACCAATCATTTTTTACTGTAGTAAAACGATTCTAGAAAAGTAGTTGACTGATTGACAGGGCAATGTCGTGATCCATGACTACATTAACTAGTTAGTGATCTGCAGCAACTGCAATAAACTACTTCGCAACTAAGTGGTAGCTCACTTAAATAATGGTGCAGCACTGTCTTTGGGTCTAGATGGTCTGATAATCAGGCTGAAAGACCAGCTAAGGCTTGTTTCAACTGTTTTTTTTTTTTGGTACAATGCCATGAACTTTACAAATTCTGGCACATCAAATGTGTTCTTCCCCAGAAGCACTCATTTTAACAGCCTATATCCCAGTGGCACAAAAGTGAAAGACCCAGCCTAAAGGTGTAGCCAGCAGGGCCATTGCACCAACCCATTTCATAATTTCATTACTTCCATTGGAGAGATTGATGTTTCAGAGCTTAGAATAATCCGTTCTACATTACCCTAATGATTAGTAAGGGTCCTATCACATTGGTGTTGAAGGTGTTTTTCATGTCCTCAACACGGCTGGTCAGAATGGTGCCATTTGCCACGATCGCAGCATTATTCACAAGCAGGTTCAAGCCGCTATTTCCCACGAGAGAACACACTTTCTTGGCTGACTCTTTGATACTGCATGGATCATCAGCATCTAATAGTAACAGAACAAATAGAAGTGCTAAATTATTAAGGAATGAAATGGTAAATCTCAAAACTAATTTACAGTGAAAATGTAAAATGCACCAAGAATGAGACATGCACATACCAAGACGTATGATAGTGATCACACTTGGATGCTTTTTCACCAGTTCTCTCAGTTCCTTAAGAAAGGTAATATGCAAAATGAAATGAGGTAAATTAAGATTTCTCCTGGTATTTTTCTATTTGTGTTAGCTATTTATAACTCACCTCAGACTTCTGCCCATCGGGGTCACGGCAGGTTGCGAAAATATGATGTTTTTGACAAGAATCCTCAGAGAGTTGCTTAACCATTTCTAAACCCAAGCCCCTGTTGGCTCCTGTGATCAGGATTTTGCATGCTTTCACTGCTGCCATGTTCTTAAGGTTATCAAGCTGCTTCTGTCAACCAATCTGACCCTACCTGTGCTTTTTATGTGAACCCCACGCCCATTTTGCACAGGTGTATTGCACTGCGTCATGTCTTATTGAGGTTAAGAGGAAACGATAAATGATATGAAGACACAGAGCGAGTGAATTAAAAACAAACCAAAAGAAACAAAACAAGCCAAGATGAGTTTTCAGTTTGACTTATGCTATCAATTCAAATACTAACAATGACTGCTTGTTACTGCTTGTTAATGCAACAATAATACACCTGGGTGGAACATAGTGGTTGCTTATTCAAATAAAGGCGCAGTCTCTGCAAGAAATAACAAAAACTGTGTTGCCTGGTATCTTTATAAAAACATCTGTACAACTTTTTTCACCAGTGCATTTTTCACGTTATGAGCAGATTAACTTAATAGAGTGGCCGGTGAGTATAAGGTACACGTGTTCATCTGCTTGTTGATGCAAATATCTAATCAGCCAATCACGTGGTGCATATAGGCATGTAGACATGGTCAAGACGATTTGCTGAAGTTCAAAGTTCAAACTGAGCATCAGAATGGTGAAGAAAGTTGATTTAAGTGATTTTGAACATGCCATGGTTGTTGGTGCCAAACGGGCTTAAACTGCTGATCTACTGGGATTTTCACGCACAACCATCTCTAGGGTTTACAGAGATTGGCCAGAAAAAAATAAAACATCAAGTGAGTGACAGTTCTGTGGGCGAAAATGCCTTGTTGAGGTCAGAGGAGAATGGTCAGACTGATTCGAGCTGATAGAAAGGCAACACTAACTCTTAGAACCACTTTTTACAACCAAGATCTGCAGAAGAGAATTTCTGAACGAACATGTCCAACCTTGAAGCAGATACAGCAGCAAAAGACACATCAGGTGCCACTCCTGTCAGCTAAAAACTGGAAACTGAGGCTACAATTCACAAGGACTCACCAAAATTGGACAATAGAAAATTGGAAAAACATCGCCTGGTCTGATGAGTCTGGATTTTTGCTGCCAGATTCAGATGGTCAGGTCAGAATTTGCCACAAACGATATGAATGCATGGATCCATCCTGCCTTGTATCAAAGGGTCAGGCTGGTGGTGGTGGTAGTGTAATTGTGTGGGGGATATTTTGTTGCCACTTTCAGCATGAAAACTGTGTAGAGGAAGCTTCATGGAATGGGTTTTCATGGCTGAGGATCTGCATGCAAGCCTCACATCATCAAGTACAATGCCAAGCGTCGACTGAAGTGTAAAGCACACCGCCTCTGGACTCTGGGGCAGTGGAAAAGCTTCGAATCACGCTTCTCTGTTTGGCAGTTTGATGGGTGAGTCTGAGTTTGGTGGATGCCAGGAGAACATTTCCTGCTTGGACTGCATCAGGCAAACTGTAAAGTTTGGTGGAGGAGTGATAATGGTATAGGGCAGTTTTTAAGGGGTTGGGCTTGGCCCCTTACTTTCAGTGCAGGGATATCTTAATGGTTTAGCATATCAAGATATTTTGGACAATGCTATGGCGAGAGGGAAATATTTCCCAACGGGTTCTAGTTGGTTGTGCGGAATTGCCACGTCGACCAATAGAAAGCTTCTTGATTTAAAAGTGACTTCTGTGTGAGTTGTGCTTCATACATCACTAGACTACTGAAAATAGACCTTATTTTCACAGAAAGTTTGATAATTTGACACACCAGAAGTTACAAGTCTGGCTATAGCAGACTGACATTTAATGGGACGTTATCTGGGGTACACGCCTATTTTAAATTATTTGTTGGTCCTCAAGCAATCTTTTCACATGTAGATCTGTAACTGTAACACATCAGGCCATGACTTCTATCATTCACCTCCACCGCCAAAAAAGGAAATCTGTGAGAATAATTGAAAATACATTGGAGTGCTATTTGCAGTTTAATTATTGTGAGTCATTCACTCTGTTTACCAAAATATGAGTTCACATCAGTTCAAGAGAGCACCATGTGAGCTGGTCAACACCAAAAATATCCGGAAACGCTTCATTTTACAGTACGTTAACTTACGTCTACTTACAGTGTACTTACCTAAGAAAGTAGTGGGTAATAATGCTTATTTTTACAGTGCATTAACTTAAGTGTACTTACAGTGTACTTACCTAAGAAAGTGCTGGGTAATATAAGGTAAGTACATGGGTTGAGGTTAGGTTTAGGGGTAGGTTCAGGGTTAGTACCTAGTTATTACCCAGTTTTATTAATTACTATAATAAGTACATAGTATGTACTTGGGGAACAGGACTGTAAAATGAAGCGTTACCAAATATCCTTAGTAATTTGTAATGATATATAGGTCTGCACCTAATTAGCTAGGAGAGCGTAGTGAGTCTTTTGATCGGTCCATATTTACATCCAAAAAAGGGGTCATGATGTGGATGAGATGTTTTGCCTGGAGTCCCAGACCGCAACATAGTGTCGGTCCAGACCCAGCCCAAATCTGGTACGTGTGGAATCAACATGTACCAGATGAGTTCCGGATCTGTGAAGACCCTATGTTGCTGTCTGGGGTACTTGGCAACCCTTCGGGGAAGTTGCACACGGAATCATGAGAGACAAGTCATCGGTTTGGCTGATTTTATTATGCTCGTGTTTGAATGGCACCGAATCAAGGCAAAAGTGCACTATCAACACAGAGCAGCGGGACGGTACATTCTTTCTCACTCCTGTACTTTATGGCAGGACGAACAAATCCTTGGTCTATACATGCATGATCTTTAGCATGCATGCCAGCAAGAGGATATTAAACTGACAAATGAAAAAATCACCCATGGAAAAGGCATAAACATCTCAATAGAAGGGGTAAAAACAAATAAACCCCAAAAACCCAGTGGAACAGATGATCTTATCAATGCAAACATCAAACAGCCATTTCACAGAAAGAATACAATTTTGTTCAAAGACGACTTCAAAATGTCAATGAAGACACAGAAGGCTTGTTCCCAAAGCCTCATCTAAGGAAATCGAACAGATGTCATGGGAAAAAAAATGAGAAAGATTGCGGATCATTCATTTGGTCCAGTGACCATTTTATACGCTCCATTTTGGCTGCCTTGCTGCTTGTAAAGCAATATGCAAGTCCAGAGAGAGTTTGAGAAATTAGAATGTTAGAAACTGTGTACAAAACGTATGAACGGCACTATTGTAATACAGCCTGACTAATCGTCCCAGGGTCCGCAGAGCGGGCTGACAGACACTGAATGCACATGAGCAACAGAGAACAAAACCCTTCCACATACATTTGGCAACGTTTTCCTTTGGCAGTCCATGTCAAGATTGGCAGTGTTGGCTATTCAACACACATGCACAGAGATAACAATACAAGTTACATCATTAAATGCACTTACGTGGCCTCAGCTGTCTCGCATCAAAAATAAATCAAATGTAAATGAGTTTTTCTCAAAGGTCCATGCGTTGGAAAATCCTTTTGTAAGAAAATAAGAATTAGGTTACACTGCAAAAAGTGATTTGTTGCTTAAATGTACAAAAGTTTGTAATCCAGTTGCATTGATATGATTTAAAATAATGTCAAGTTAATCCAGTATTTTATTTGGAGAACTTTTTTCAATTTCATAAAAGAAAACAAGATTTTTTAATATGCATTTACTGTATTTGAAAGATTCAACAGATTGGTTTGAATACTCTACTTATCTTGACACATTATATAGTGGAGACAGATATTTAAGTCAAAACAATTAACTTTCGGTTGTTTTCAATTGCATTGTCTTGAGATTAAATAATATATGTACATTTTCATATTTTATTTTGTCACTTTTTATCAGTATGTGTCTTCCCTGGGAATCAAACTCATGAATGCTTCTTGACCTAAAGGAACGTGACTTTTGGTGTATGTTGAAAAAACGACTTTTTAGAAATTATGGTTGATTTTTTTTCGTTCAAGTTCTTAAAGGGTAACTAAACCCCGGGTCAGAGCCTGACTCCACCCACTGGCAATATTTGAAAAATGCTGGAAAAGTGGGCAGAGCCCAGCGGGGGATGGGGGGCGTGTACCTGAGACGTCTTTCTTTAGGCAAGGGTGTGGTTAACTGGTGGTTGCTTACGTCACGAACCACCGCAACATCCAATAGGAAAATTCAACTGCAGTAGCCACCGTTCAACCTGAAGAGGGCAGCACTCAGACGTTTCTACACCATATATTGTAGAATTAAAACACTTTAAACCCAAATGTCAAAAAATTACTTGAAACAACGAACAGCAATAATAAATCCCCAGTCTTACAGATCATTAACTAGAAAGTTAGTTTAGGGTTTAGTTATCCTTTAAGAGCTACTGAGAAATGTAACTGTTGCAATAGAGTTTATATTATTTAGCAAACTGGGCAGTGTTGCTCATGGAGTCAACTTATTTTTTGGGTAAATCTTACAAAAGCTGTTAAGAAAGCTGTAAAAAAAAAGAAGAATTATGTTGCATAAAGAACATGAAATTTTTTTTTACGACCATTATGATTGTTTCATAATTTTAAGACAATTACTGAATTTACCAGAATATAAGTCACTTTTTATCTTCTGAAATGTGCTGTGACATATTCCAGAGTGACTAAAATGTATTTTAGTGATAGTTTATAATGTTTGTAAACAATGTATTTACCAGTCATCTATATTATTTCTGAATATAATAATACAATATGAGATACACAGAAGCGTATGTCATATACGCTTAGCCTTTCTGTTTTTGTTTTAACAATGCAAATTTGACCTGGTGTGACTTACTGGTAACACTGTATTCTAATGATCCACTTTAGAAATTTTAGTAACTATAAGTAACTTTGCAACTACAACATGTCAACTAGCAGTCATTAGTACACTGTCAGCTGAATATATGCTAACACTTTATTTTGAAGTTCCCCCTGTCAGGTTTTGGGCAAGGGATGAGGCGAGGACTCAGTGATGCAGAGAACAATTGGCTTTTTATCATTAATTAAATAAAACAAAAACTAGGTATTGGAAAACAAGACTAGCATCTGGACAAAGCAGGACTGGACACGGTAACAGGATCAGTGCGACAAGATACGAATGGTACATAAGACGACGAACCAGCACAGGACTGAAAGCACGAGGAAAATGAGAGCAAACAAAGCAGGAAACGAGGAAGGACAGGTGGGGGAAATGAACAAATAATCAGGTATCAAGAGGGGCAGGGTTAGACGATAGACAGGAGAGCACATGGCACACATAAACAAACATGCGCTCAAATCAAACATGACAAAAACACAAGCACATGGCCAGTGAAAACAATCACAAGCCATGTGCTCAAACAAAACATGACACGAACACGCAGCCAATGAGAGCCCTCACCGACTGAGTGTCCACACAACTTATAGTTAGTAGAATGTCTAAAGTGGACAATTGAAATAAAGTATAACCGACTTATTTTCTGTAAACACAGTGAGCACATTTCTACCAATTCTTACATCACCATTTAATTAATAGAAAATGTTTATGATGTAAAGTATTCAGTATAAGACAATATTATATAGTATATGTAACTAGGTTCTGTTCTGTGTGTGGACTCTTATGTTGTTTTCCTTTGGTTCCCATGGTTTCTTCCTGTGTTTATTTCCTTTTATCTTTGTTTCATTGGCTAGTTGGTTTGTATGGGTACTTATTGATTAAGTTCACCCGTGTCTTGTTTGGTTCCTCATTAAGGGTATGTTTACAGGACAACGATGTACTATAAACAGAAACGTTTTTCCTTGTCTTTTTCGCGTACAGGCGACAATATTGTCAAAACCATCCCTGTTCACAAGGATCTGCAAAACTGACTAAAACACTGTGTTATTCATGCCAGGCCAGAAGTAGCTGATGTCAATTTGTAAAAAAACACTATGCTCCAACACGTAATTCGCATGCGCATGATGTTAACGGTTTCACAAACTTGCATTTTTTTTGTTTGCATGGAGTCAATAACTGTATCGTTTTCAAAAACGTGCACTTTGAAACCCGATTTCAAAAGCTTGCATTGTCAGGCCCCCTTGCGCCATTGTTGTTTAAATGAACGGCCAAAACGCATAAAGTTTTCCATTTTTAGTTGAAAGTGGTGTCATGTAAACTACTTCATTAAAAAGCCATGCATTTAAGCCTCCAGTTGGGTTCTTCTCTTTGACAAGTATTGTCTTTAAATGTGTGAAGCTGTTACGCTGATTTTTGTTATTTTATGATGTAATGAAGCCTCATTTACTGAAATCATGTGACTTTGGCAGTTTGATACGAGCTCCGAATCACTGGTTCAAAACAAATGATTTGCAAATAGTTCGAAGCACCCATCACTAGCTGCAATTTAGATTCTCTGCTCCTCTTTCCTTGCCTGAACTGTGATGGTATAATGCTTCATGGTAGTATTTCTTGCACTGTAACTAGTATTACACTATTTTATTACAATCCAGTAAAATGTAATTGAAATATAATTAAAATAATCAATGAGAATGCTAATTACAAAGAAAAAAAGCTAAATGTCCTGACGTATTACAATAATGATAATTTGGGATGGGAAATGTGTTTACTTGTCATTCAAAACATCTAAAAACTTGTCCTAAAAAGTTTTTTATGCAAAGTATTTGTTTTTCTTTTAATTTTGGCATTAAATGTGACCTGGACGGGCTCTTGACAGGTTTTGTCAAATGCATCCTTTAGTTAAATCATTGAAACCTTGTTTAAAATCGTGTTTACTCAACAACTTCAGTTGTTGAGTAGTTTATATGAAAGTTGAGAAGGCCACTAAAAGCAAGATCACTTTTTACAGTGTATATTCAGCTCACAGTCCCATCTGCACATCTACACTCTCTCTCAACTGTACACGCGCACAAACATCAGTTTGCCCCATCTTCTCGGGAGTTGATTCTTGCGCTGGTGGCCTGTAGTGATTGTGTTCATAGATGAGTGCTGTCCTGTGTGTCAAATCTGTGTCCCTCCGCTGGGCCTGCGCTAGGCTTTCGAGTGCCGGCCTGGTTAGGCACTGGTGACAGAAGATCTGGTCTGATCAGATACCTGTAGGAATGACCACAGTTAATGAGCCGAGTCAAGCTTTGTTGCACAAACAGCCAAGTGGATTTCTCATCTACGGAATACAACAATCTAATAAGCATAAAAATGCAAAGCACACACAAATATTGGGTTATATACTCATTTTTTATTAAAAAAAATATTTAGTATGGCGTTTCTGCAACACTAGTGGCACCTAGCAAAAATAAAAGCATATATTTGAGCAACCTTCCAAAAGCCCCTTTTGCTCGTCGCACCTCCCCCAACTCAAACATCACTATCACAGCTCTTAATATATTTACAATATATTTGGCTAAAAGAAGGTATTATTATGTTATTTTGATGGTATGCTTTAGACATTTTGTTGACTACAAGTAACTTTAGAGTATTAGTAGACTGTCTGCTTAATATCTGCTAACACTTTATTTTGATGCTCCCCTAACAGACATTCTACTGACTATAAGTAACTTTGCAACTTGTCAACTTATCCAACTAACCCCAACCCTAACAGTCTACTAATACTTACTCAACTAATACTCTAATGAGAGTTAGTTGACATGTAGTTGCGACGATACCTACAGTCGACAGAACATCTAAAGTGAACCATCAAAATAAAGTGTAACGGCTAAGTTGTATCATATATAAATTTTGGAAGCACCCCAACAATGCCTTGAAATGCTACCTTGTGATGTCACCATACTCACACAACATCATGGAGCTCCAGGCGTGTGTCAGGGGAAGGGTTGATAAGAATATAGGACAGTCTGTTGCCCGGGTCCGTCATCCCATCTGACACAAGAAGAGCAGGACACAAGACTATAAATCACAAAGTCCAAACATAAATTCCAAATATTAACATACAGAATTCACACAGAGGACAAAGTGTTTGAATAATTCCCTTAAAACTATATTTATGCCTAAATTTAAGTTTTATGTATTTGCAATATATGAATTGCATATAAAATTCATCCAATTGGATTATTTAACACAGTTTTAACATAAACTAATAAGCCTAATGTTGATATTAACTTGTCAGTCATAAATGCACGAAACAGGTACGATTTCTGTAATAGTACTAATAAACAGTGTGTTTTAAATAAGTAACCAGCTTTATATATTTATCATCAATAAATCCATTTCAATATCATACATGTTAGCTAACTCAATATTGCTTGATTCACAGCTAGCCATATTGTAACCATGTTCATTTTTTTTCTTTTTTACTTTTTTTTCACAGTGAACAGACTGATGCGGATTCTAGGCCATTTGAATAAATGCATTTAAAATATGATTATTTAAATCAAATATATGCAAATAGTTAATAATTTGCAGATACTAGTCTTTTTTGCATGACTGACAAATATGCATCACGTTAAGTTTATCAGTTTGTTTATGCTAAAACTGTGTAATCCAAATGGATTTAAATGTTCTATCCAATTTAAGTACATCTTAAATTTAGGCCTAATTATTTTTTGAGCGTAAAAATGATGTGAAAGAAGCATTGGTGCACCGAGAGGAGATTAATATAATAAATATAATATAATAATTATTGTTGTATTTTTTAATCACACTTTACTGTTATACAAAAATACATTTTGAAAGTTTTTTTTTTTTTTTTTTTAAAGAAGTCTCATGCATTAATTTGATCAAAAATACAGAAATCATTCTAATATGCAGATTTGCTGCTCAAGAAACATTATTCTTATTATAATCAATGTTGAAAACAGGTGTGCTGTATATGTGTATCTTATATACATCTCTTTAGTCTTTATTATTTTTTTATTTTACTACTGCTGTTGTCTCGGTGGACTGGAAGCTGCTTCTGTTACCAAAACAAAATCCTTGTGTGTGCAAACATACTTGGCAATAAAGCTCTTTCTGATTCTGATTCTGAAAAAGACAGTAGATATGCAACATTATATTTTTTAGCTACAGTACATCACCCAGTCTGAAGAAGCAGCGGTGTGCACACTCACTAAATCCAGACGGCGAGAGCCCCAGGTGCTTCATGCGTGTGCGGACCAGAGCGTTGAGCTCCTGCCTCTCGGAGCGGCGGAACAGGCTGAGTCTCTGCTGGCTGATGCGCTCCGCAGCGCTCCCAACGCCCTTAGCCCCGCTGGAGCCCCGTCCACCTTTACGACTCAATCGACGCGCCCACTGCATGCTCTTCCTCCTCAGGAGCGGGTGGTCCATGGCCTGTGACGACGAGGAGGGCGGCTCGGATGACGTTGAGTTACGGTGAAGACCGGAGCGGCAGAGCAGAGGCTCACGGGGCTCTCGCGTATCCTCGTAATCCTCCACAGTGATGGACACCTGAGACTGAGACGAGCCACACAGAGGAGTCATTCCTCCACAGAAACACTATGATGACAACAATGACAAAAGTATGAAATTGAGATGTTTTTTTTTGCAAGAAGTCTCTTTTGATCATCAAGGCTGCATTTTTAAAGTAAAAACTGTATTATTGTGGAATATTATTACAATTTAATATTAGTGTATTCTATCGGAGTATATTTTAAAATGTAATTTATTCCTGTGATCAAAGCTGAATTTTCAGTATCATTACTCTAGTCTTCAGTGTCACATGATCCTTCAGGAATCATTCTTATATGATGATTTGATGTTCAGTTATTATTAATTATTATTGGTGCTAAATTACTTATGTTTTTTTATTATTATCATTGCTGTTTTTAATATTTTTTGATAAAGAGAATGTTTAGCATGTATTATAATATATAGCATGTATTATAAATGTTCTGCAGCTTTTTATAAATGTAATACATCCTTGCTAAGTTAAAGTATTCATATACACACACACACACACACACACACACACACACACACACACACACACACACACACACACACACACACACACACACAGTACATATATACAATATATATATATATATATATTATTTTTTTAAATCTTGCTTAGCCACACATTTTGAATGGTAGTGTATCATAGTTTCCACAAAATTATGAAGTACAACTGTTTTCAACACTGATAATAATCAGAAATGTTTCTTTAGCAAATCATCATAATATAATGATTTCTGAAGGATCATGTGACACTAAAGACTGGAGTAATGATACTGAAAATTCAGCTTTGCATCACAGAAATGAATTACATTTTAAAATATATTAAAATAGAGAACAGTTATTATAAAGTTTAATAATATTTCCCAATATCTCGGTGTGTCGATCATATAAATGCAGCCTTATTTGAGCAAAAGAGACTTCATTCAAAACAATCTTAAAAATATCGCAATAATTCCAAACTTTTGGCTGGTAATGTACCTCTGAGACAGGAAGTTTATGTGCTTCAGTGCGGTAGATGCCGATGGGAATGTCTCCTGTCGACGAGCACAGCTTCTGGTAGAGGCGGCCGTAAGTGCGAATCCACAAATCCTCCTCTGTGATCTTCATCTACAAGGAACATCAGGGCAGTATTAGTATTATCATCAATGTCCTAAAATGTATTATGACCACCATCATTATTGGCATAATTATCCAGATGCTAAGTGATAGTCTCATTATGGATTGATTGATGGGCCGCTGGCACTCACAGCACACAGGAAGCCAGATCCAGGCATGGAGTCCAGACCTAGCAGCAGTCTGGTGATGGAGATCATGTAGTCCTTCACAAAGGACTAAAACACACACACAAATGATGAAATCAGAGATAATGACTCTGCAAATATGACAGTGTTTCAGTAGACCATCGACCTTAGGTCAGGGTAAATGCCATATCTAATGCGCTTTCGTTGATGTGAACGAAAGGCAAGTGAGGAACCGCATTTTTTTTTTGTATGTTTAAGAAGCATCTCTTCAGATCAATTCAAACCCAGTGACTCATGAGTTTGAGACAGAATTGTAAGACTTTTTAACTGATTCATTAAAAAATTGCTCATAGGAGTCATTCTTTTGCTTTGGATTACACTGTTCTCACTGGATACATGCAACGTTGAGGGCAATGCAAACAAAAGACATACTGGTGTAATGGGCTTGTATTTTTCCAGTCTTTCTGTCTCATCACATTCAATTCAGACTGTGCACAAGTTCAGCTTAAGTGAAAAATGTTTAAAAAATTAACTTAAAAAAATACTATTTTCATTTTTATATGAAATATATATTTTCAAAAACACGTTTTACTCTAAAACTGCATGAAAATCAAAGCCATGAACCTAAATAAGTTGTGTATCAAGCTCCACATTTGAGCATGATATCTCAAAAAATGTACTTTCAGTAAGATTTTGTTTGGTCGTAGTACCAAAAGTTTTCACTAGATGAAATTCGTCTCCCATTCATTTCCAATGTAGTCATTTTTTGACCGCGAGGAACACAAGTGTGACTATTTTTTCCAGACAGGACCATTTAACCTTTTTGAATCATGTGCATGATTTTTTTTTGTGTTCACATAGCAAGTACCAAAACCTTTACCAAGTTTCACACCATTCCGATGAAGTAAAAAAACTAAAAACATTTAAAAAAAACAAAGAACCGAAGAACACCAGAGGGTGAAGTCATTCTATCCCATTGTAATTTGACAATGAATCGAGAGAAATGGGTTTGTACATGATTTGTAGCAGTGTACAACGTATCATATCATGAACAAAGATGAAAAATCATTAACGCATGAATCAAATGATGACAATTTTTGTCATGGTTTTCCACACAGAATGAACACCCCTTTATGAATAATAACTATTTATTCTTATAATGAAAGACAGAAAAATGCAGCAATTCAGTCATGGGAAGATCACTTTACGGTTACCTGATACAGCAGAGTGTCCAACATACTGACACTAAACACCTTCCCAGCTGCAAACGGTAATCTGAACATGAACACCAGGTTAGAGCCCCTCTCTCTCTCTTTCTACAGCGCAAATGGAGCAGAAGTGGGGATATCAGGTTATTTTGGGATTCTTTAGAAAATATAAATGCAGTTTATATTGTATTGCATTTGTGTCTCACCTTTTCCAGCTTAGAAAGAGCTAGAGAATAGTGGTCTTTCACTTTGAACTGCATGAAGCGCATGTTGGCTGGGTGGGTGAGTTCGGTTATTATACTGAGAGCTGGAAAAAGCCTTTAAGAAACAGTGAGGAGAGAGCGTCAGATTCCCCAATGCCTCAAGCAGAAAGACACACATGTGGAAGGACCTACCTGAAGAGCGTCTGAACATTAACTATGGTCTTGGCATCAGCCATGTAATCCTCCTCAGCGATCATGGAGCTCTCTTTGTCCACCACAACCATGGTGTCGGCCAACGTCACGCCACAACGCAGAAGACTATCCAAACTGCACACATAGTGTTCAGGGACAAGCTCAGTGAAATGATGTGAACAGACAGACTAAAACTGTACAGAATCGAAAGAAACCAAAGAACCCAAACTGATGAAAAGGTATTTTGGTTCAATTTAACTACTATATACTTAATCTTTTGATCCAATTTACTTATTATGAACATACATGTTGGTGCATTGTAAATGCATTTTAAGGACTTGCATTTAGTTATCATGTGTTGTTGCACTGTTATCTTTACCCCTAACTGTAACCCAACCATTAACCCAAAACACTGACCCCTATAATCCTAACCCTAAACATATCTAGCACATACCTAGCAATAAATGTAAGAATTTTCCAGAATAACATGCAGTTACACGGTAAATATATAGTCTTGTAAGCATTTAACGTTAGTGCAAAGTAGGTAAGGCCACGTAATGTAAAGTGTGACTGGTAATTTGATAAAATTTTATTTGATGTCTGTACATATAATGCATTATGAATTCGTAGAGATCAAGCCTGTAATTTCAAAAACTACAAAAATCCATTTTAGTTCAAAAAGTATGGAGACCCTTTGCCTTAGGAAAATTTAGTAAGTAAATTAGATGTGACAATTTAAAAATCAAATTAATGAATACACAAAATAAAATATGTTGTGGTCAAGGACATGTGATATTGCTCTTATACAATTCAACAATAAATAAGTTCATATTTTGTAACTCACATTTTAGACACAGTATAACTAGTTACTTTGTGTATTTTGGAAAAATTATTCAAAAAAAAAGTCACAAGTAGAATTCACTGTTGCATCTCCAAGCAACCTAAAGTGTTCCAAAAGAATCAGTGTTTTTGAATTAATTGGTTGAGAGAATGATTCAATGACTCACTCATGAAGACTGAAGGTGTGTTCGGCTTGAAGCTGTGCAGACCGATTGGTGTATGCCATCAAAGTACAGCTGAATGATTTGATGTCTCACTCACGAAGACAGACACTAGTTTTGTTTCTGAATGAAACTGTGTTTGAACGAAACGAGTAAATGAATGTTTTAATGACTTATTCATGAAGGCTGCCACTTGTTTCTTTCCTGAATTAATCAGTTTATTTTAATCAATCGGCTGAAAGAATGTTTTAATGACTCATGAAGAGACTGGTCAGCACCTACTGATGGTAACTGATGTAACCTACAGAAAGTGGCGCTAAAAACAATCCCCCTCACTAATGCACACACTGCCTGGAGAGATATAAAGAGTGAAAAATGTCTCAGTGCTGTAGGACTGTTTATCAGCACTCAAATGCGACAACCGGAACTAAATGTTCTACAATACACGTCAAAAGCTTTATACATGCTGAAACTTTAAAAATGTGTCAGTATTTGTGACATGTGGTAACATTTTTTCTGTTATATAACAGAAAACAGTGAAATCAGGGTATAAAAAGTTAAATAAATAAATAAAAACTAAGACAGACCAGACCAACCGACCAATTTTATTTAAAATAAATTCGTCATAACAACCAGTAAAAAATTTAATTTTTTATATATATACACATATACATTTATAATATATATTATACACATGCATTAAGTAAAGCTTACTTGTCAATGGAGCCCACTGTGTAGTAGACCATAGGAAACCAGCAGATGGCCTCCAAGAAGTCTGCCTCGGGTCTAGCAAACACCACAGAGAGAAATGTTGAGAATCTGAGGTGATGCTTTGAAAACAACATGCAAACTGAATTACAAATGTCTCTGATGTCTCTTTCCAAGTACTTTACAAAAATGACCCAATGTCTATAAAAATCACACCGCTTCGCCCTGCTCCAGGGCATCTAAATAATGAAATCCAGCCTGCAGCTGCTCCCCAGTGTACATCCAATCAGGAAAAAACAAGATGACTCAGAGTTTCATTACATTTGATTGAATTATATGACGATGAATCTCCCCATATTAGTTTTCTGTCACAGGGGAAACAATGATTATGTCATAATAAATACAGAAAGACGACCAGTGCTGTGAAAAACAAAGGATGGATGAAATCTAAAGGCTTGAGTATTTCTCAATGTTTCTGTTTTTAGGACACTCACACATTCTCCAGTAGCAAAACAATGGGGTTGAGCTCCTTCCTGGGCCGGTAATACGCCCGCAGGGGAACTATGAAGTTATAGAGGCCGTTTCCAGCGCTTTCTGCGGACACGATGATCAGTTTGTTTTTAAAGCCGTACGAGCGAGCATCCTCGTAGGGCATATGATGACAAGCCTGAGAAAGCAATCAGCTGTTAGGATCTTGTGCTGAGAGGGGTGTAGTTATGAGCGTCTATGAACTGTGTGACATAAAAGATTTGGAGAGAGGCAGACACTCACCTTATCCAGGCGCAGACAGCAAAATGGCATTTTCTCCTGCAGAAGGTGGCAGAGGGCAGGAGAGCTGCCGATGTATGGAGAGTTTAATGGGTAGCCTTTAACCCATCTGTGTGAGAAATACAAGTGCACAAACATACAAACATCAACTCTGCCATTCAAAAGTTTTTAAAATAGGGCAAAAACAGAAATGTTGTAAAGGACCATTATAATTTGAAATTACTTGTTTCTATTTAAATATATATTCAAATGTAATTTATTCTTGTAATGGCAAAGCTGAATGTTCAGCGTCATTATTTGGTGTTTTCAGTCATGCTTTTCAAAAAACAGTTGTTCTGCTTAATATTGTTGTGGAAACCATAATGCATTTTCTTTTATGGATTTTGCAATGAATAGAAAGTTCAAACCCCTTTTCTGTCCTTTTATCTTTTCCATAATCAAATGCGTCC